>NC_089842.1:82150800-82839134 GCF_035609145.1 Eleutherodactylus coqui | reverse complement strand
ATTTTCACTTCCTTCCCTGAGACGTTAGCGCGCTTTTCTGGCCAATTGAAAGACAGGGAAGGCATTACAACTTCCCCCTGTGACGTTCAAGCCCTATACCACCCCCCTGCTGTGAGTGGCTGGGAAGATCAGGTGTCACCCGAACATAAAAGTCGGCCCCTCCCGCGGTTCGCCTCAGATGCCGTGTGATTTAGATGAGGGACAGTGCTGTTTGTACCGGAGCTGCTGTAGGGAAAGAATTGGTAGTTAGTGTAGGCTTCAAGACCCCCCAAAGGTCCTTATTAGGGCCACTGATAGCTGTGTGTTGGCTGCTGTTAGCAGTGGCAATTTTTTTTTTCTCAAAATCGCCTCTGCAGACCGTTGCACCTGGCATTAGGGACAGAAGTGCTGCATAGGCAGGGAGAGTGTTAGGAGTGAGTGTAGCCTTCAAGAACCTCAACGGTCCTTTCTAGGGCCATATTTATCCGTGTGCAGTACTGTCCAGGCTGCTGTTAGCTGTGCTGCATTTTTTTTTGCTTCTCAAAATCGCTTCTGCAGAGCATTGCACCCTCCATTGATACTGCAGGGAAAGAATTGTATAGGCAGGGCCACAACACAGTTATTATTCATTGAATATATGCAGTGCTGCCTTTTGCTTGTAAAACAAGTGAAAATAATTCTATTTGTCCTGCCTCTGTCCGTCCTAAGGGCGGTGGACACGTGTCGGCTGCGTGTGACACCTTTAAAAATCATACGCACCCAGCTACGCTTTACTCCTGGCTTCGCCATTTGCTTTCCTTAATTGGGAAAAAAAATACCTGCTCTGCCACAGTTAATAACTCTGCTACCCTCACGTTCTGTGACACATTAGCAGAGACACAGCACAGTTATTAAACTTCTCATGTTCATAGAATATACGCAGTGCTGCCTTTTGGTGCCAAAAAACGGAAAATAATTCTATTTGTCCACCCTCTGTCCGTCCTAAGGGCGGTGGACACGTGTCGGCTGCGTGTGACACCTTTAAAAATCATACGCACCCAGCTACGTTTTACTCCTGGCTTCGCCATTTGCTTTCCTTAATTGGGAAAAAAAATACCTGCTCTGCCACAGTTAATAACTCTGCTACCCTCACGTTCTGTGACACATTAGCAGGAAAACAGCACAGTTATTAAACTTAGATTATTCATTCACTAGAGGCAGTGGGGCCTTTCGTTTTCAAAAAAGGGAAAAAATTATATTTGGCCTGCAGTCTTGCGCCAATTTATTTCCTGCCTGTGAAATCAAATCACTGGTAATACAGGATGCTGAGGGGTAGGGGTAGGCCTAGAGGACGTGGACGCGGCCGAGGACGCGGAGGGCCAAGTCAGGGTGTGGGCACAGGCCAAGCTCCTGATCCAGGTGTGTCGCAGCCGACTGCTGCGCGATTAGGAGAGAGGCACGTTTCTGGCGTCCCCACATTCATCGCCCAATTAATGGGTCCACGCGGGAGACGGTTATTAGAAAATGAGCAGTGTGAGCAGGTCCTGTCCTGGATGGCAGAAAGTGCTTCGAGCAACCTATCGTCTACCCGCAGTTCTGCGCCGTCCACTGCTGCCAATCCGAATCCTCTGTCTGCTGCTCCTCCTTCCTCCCAGCCTCCTCACTCCACTACAATAACACCTGCTCAGGAGCGGGAGCACTCCCAGGAACTGTTCTCGGGCCCCTGCTTAGATTGGGCAGCAGCGGTTCCTCTCCCACCAGAGGAGTTTATCGTCACTGATGCCCAACCATTCGAAAGTTCCCGGGGTCCGGGGGAAGAGGCTGGGGACTTCCGCCAACTGTCTCAACAACTTTCTGTGGGTGAGGAGGACGATGACGATCAGACACAGTTGTCTTGCAGTGAGGTAGTAGTAAGGGCAGTAAGTCCGAGGGAGCAGCGCACAGAGGATTCGGAGGAAGAGCAGCAGGACGATGAGGTGACTGACCCCACCTGGTGTGCAACGCTTACTCAGGAGGACAAGTCTTCAGAGGGGGAGTCAAGGGCATCAGCAGGGCAGGTTGCAAGAGGCAGTGCGGTGGCCAGGGGTAGAGGCAGGGCCAGACCGAATAATCCACCAACTGTTTCCCAAAGGGCGCCCTCGCGCCATGCCACCCTGCAGAGGCCGAGGTGCTCTAAGGTCTGGCAGTTTTTCACAGAGACGCCTGACGACCGACGAACAGTGGTGTGCAACCTTTGTCGCGCAAAGCTCAGCCGGGGAGCCAACACCAACAGCCTCACCACCACCACCATGCGCAGACATATGATGGCCAAGCACCCCGCAAGGTGGGACGAAGGCCGTTCAGCGCCTCCGGTTTGCACCCCTGCCTCTCCCCCTGTGCCCCAACCTACCACTGAGATGCAACCCCCCTCTCAGGACACAGGCACTACCGTCTCCTGGCCTGCACCCACACCCTCACCTCCGCTGTCCTCGGCCCCATCCAGCAGTGTAGTTCAGCGCACCGTCCAGCCGTCGCTTGCGCAAGTGTTGGAGCGCAAGCGCAAGCGCAAGTACGCCGCCACGCACCCGCACGCTCAAACATTAACCGTCCGCATAGCTAAATTCATCAGCCTTGAGATGCTGCCGTATAGGGTTGTGGAAACGGAGTCCTTCAAAAGTATCATGGAGGCGGCGGCCCCGCGCTACTCAGTTCCCAGTCGCCACTACTTTTCCCGATGTGCCGTCCCAGCCCTGCACGACCACGTCTCCCGCAACATTGTACGCGCCCTCACCAACGCGGTTACTGCCACGGTCCACTTAACTACGGACACGTGGACAAGCACAGGCGGGCAGGGCCACTACATCTCCCTGACGGCACATTGGGTGAATTTAGTGGAGGCTGGGACAGAGTCAGAGCCTGGGACCGCTCACGTCCTACCCACCCCCAGAATTGCGGGCCCCAGCTCGGTGGTGGTATCTGCGGAGGTGTATGCTTCCTCCACTAAAGCACCCTCCTCCTCCTCCTCCTCCTCCTCTGTCTCGCAATCAAGATGTGTTAGCAGCAGCATGTCGCCAGCAGTCGGTGTCGCGCGGTGTGGCAGCACAGCGGTGGGCAAGCGTCAGCAGGCCGTGCTGAAACTACTCAGCTTAGGCGATAAGAGGCACACGGCCCACGAACTGCTGTAGGGTCTGACACAGCAGACCGACCGCTGGCTTGCGCCGCTGAGCCTCCAACCGGGCATGGTCGTGTGTGACAACGGCCGTAACCTGGTGGCGGCTCTGCAGCTCGGCAGCCTCACGCACGTGCCATGCCTGGCCCACGTCTTTAATTTGGTGGTTCAGCGCTTTCTGAAAAGCTACCCACGCTTGTCAGACCTGCTCGTAAAGGCGCGCCGGCTCTGTGCACATTTTCGCAAGTCCCACACGGACGCTGCCACCCTGCGCACCCTGCAACATCACTTTAAGCTGCCAGTGCACCGACTGCTGTGCGACGTGCCCACACGGTGGAACTCTACGCTCCACATGTTGGCCAGGCTCTATGAACAACGTAGAGCTATAGTCGAATACCAACTCCAACATGGGCGGCGCAGTGGGAGTCAGCCTCCTCAATTCCTTTCAGAAGAGTGGGCCTGGTTGGCAGACATCTGCCATGTCCTTGGTAATTTTGAGGAGTCTACCCAGGTGGTGAGCGGCGATGCTACAATCATTAGCGTCACCATTCCTCTGCTATGCATCTTGAGAAATTCCCTGCAAACCATAAAGGCAGCTGCTTTGCGCTCGGAAACGGGGGCGGGGGAAGACAGTATGCCGCTGGATAGTCAGGGCACCCTCCTGTCTATTTCTCAGCGCGTACAGGAGGAGGAGGAGCATGAGGAGGATGAGGAGGAGGGGGAAGAGACAGCTTGGGCCGCTGCTGACGGTACACCAACTGATTGCCTGTCATCCTTTCAGCGTGTATGGCCTGAGGAGGAGGAGGCGGAGGAGGAGGAGGATCCTGAAAGTGATCTTCCTAGTGACGACAGCCATGTGTTGCGTACAGGTACCCTGGCACACATGGCTGACTTCATGTTAGGATGCCTTTCTCGTGACCCTCGCGTTGCACGCATTCTGGCCACGACGGATTACTGGGTGTACACACTGCTCGATCCACGGTATAAGGAGAACCTGCCCACTCTGATTCCCGAAGAGGAAAGGGGTTCGAGAGTGTTGCTATACCACAGGACCCTTGCGGACAAGCCGATGGTAAAATTCCCAGCCGACAGCGCTAGTGGCAGAAGGCGCAGTACCGAGGGCAAGGTAGCAGGGGATGTGCGTAGATCGAGCAGCATGTACATCCCAGGCAGTGCAACAGTCTTTAAGGGCCTGGCCAGCTTTATGGCTCCCCACCAAGACTGTGTCACCGCTCCCCAGTCACGGCTGAGTCGGCGGGAGCACTGTAAAAGGATGGTGAGGGAGTACGTAGCGGATCGCACGACCATCCTTGGTGACGCCTCTGCCCCCTACAACTACTGGGTGTCGAAGCTGGACACGTGGCCTGAACTAGCGCTGTATGCCCTGGAGGTGCTTGCTTGTCCTGCGGCTAGCGTGTTGTCGGAGAGGGTGTTTAGTGCGGCTGGGGGAATCATCACAGATAAGCGTAGCCGCTTGTCAACCGACAGTGCCGACAGGCTAACACTCATCAAGATGAACAAAGGCTGGATTTCGCCAGACTTCTGTTATCCACCAGCGGACAGCAGCGATACCTAAACAATACGTAGGCTGCACCCGCGGATGGAAGCTACGTTCTCTCTCACCATCCAAAACGGGGACATTTCTGCTTCATCAATCTGTGTCTAATATTCCTCCTCCTCCTCCTGCTCCTCCTCCTGAAACCTCACGTAATCACGCTGAACGGGCAATTTTTCTTAGGGCCACAAGGCTCACTCAAATAATTTTTCTGAACAATTTTTATAAGTTTCAATGCGCTTAAAAGCGTTGGAACTTTAACTTGAACCAATTTTTCGTTACACTGGGCGGCCTCCAGGCCTAGTTACCACTTAAGCCACATTAACCAAAGCGGTTAATGGGTTTCACCTGCCCTCTTGGCTGGCCATGGCCAATTTTTGGGATGTACATTAGTACTGTTGATACAGCAATTTTTGTGGGCCCTCGCCTACAGTGTAATCAAATTAATTTTTAGCCCACCTGCATTACAGCTGACGTTACCTCAGCTGTGTTGGGCAATGCAATGGGATATTTTTATGTACCGCCGGTGGGTTCCAGGGAGCCACCCATGCTGTAGGTGCACACGGAGTTTTTAATACATGTGTCCACTTCTAAAGAACCCCAGTCTGACTGGGGCATGCAGTGTGGGCCGAAGCCCACCTGTATTACGCACGACATTACTACCTCAGCTGTGTTGGGCAATGCAATGGGATATTTCTATGTACCGCCGGTGGCTTCCTGGCACCCACCCAGGCAGTGGGTCCACAGGGAGTTTAACCTACATGTGTCCACTTGTAAAGAACCCCGGTCAGACTGGGGCATGCAGTGTGGGCCGAAGCCCACCTGTATTACGCACGACATTACTACCTCAGCTGTGTTGGGCAATGCAATGGGATATTTCTATGTACCGCCGGTGGCTTCCTGGCACCCACCCATGCTGTGGGTCCACAGGGAATTATAAATGCATCTGTTTCCACTTATAAAGAAACCCAGTCTGACTGGGGCATGCAGTGTGGGCCGAAACCCACCTGCATTAACCCTTTCCAGTCCACTGTGTGACCTGTGAAGACATTAGGGTTTAAGGCTGTACAGCTCCGTTGTTGGTAGACGTCTGTCGGGGTTCTCTTACTGTATATTGCCAGCCTCTCTGCTGTCGGAGCCTATCCTACGTGTCAGCTCATGCAGTACTGGCTTTAGCCAGCATATAGCGCCGTTGTATAACGGCAGAAAAAGAGTAAGCCCCCTAGGAAAACCATATACAAATTGGATTGGAAAGGGTTAAGCACAACATTACTACCTCAGCTGTGTTGGGCAATGCAATGGGATATTTCTATGTACCGCCGGTGGCTTCCTGGCACCCACCCATGCTGTAGGTGCACACGGAGTTTTTACTACATCTGTACACTTATAAAGAACCCCAGTCAGACTGGGGCATGCAGTGTGGGCCGAAGCCCACCTGTATTAAGCACGACATTACTACCTCAGCTGTGTTGGGCAATGCAATGGGATATTTCTGTGTACCGCCGGTGGGTTCCAGGGAGCCACCCATGCTGTGGGTCGACAGGGACTTCACAATAGGGAGTTGTACCTGCCTGTGTCTATGAATTAAAAAGCCCGGTCTGACTGGGGCATGCAGACACCTTGACAGAATGAATAGTGTGTGGCACATAGGTTCCCCATTGCTATGCCCACGTGTGCAGCTCCTGATGGCGGTGGCACAGGATTCTATTTCTCATTGCTTCTGTACAGCATTGTGGGCTATCGCTCCGCCACTTTTAAAGAGGGTCGCTGCCTAGCCGTGCCAACCTCTGCAGTGTGTGCCTGCGGTCCCTCGTCATGGCAGACGCAATTCTAAATAGACATGAGCGTGGTGTGGCATGAGGGCAGCTGAAGGCTGCCCAGGGACACTTTGGTGTGCGCTGTGGGGGGGAGGGGGGGCGGTTGGGCAGCATGTAACCCAGGAGAAGTGGCAGCGGAGTGTCATGCAGGCAGTGATTGTGCTTTGTTGGAGGTAGTGTGGTGCTTAGCTAAGGTATGCATTGGTAATCAGGGTTTTTCAGAAGTAAAAGTTGTTGGGAGGGGGGGGGGGCACTCTTGCCGGTATTGTGGCTTAATAGTGGGACCTGTGAACTTGAGATGCAGCCCAACATGTAGCCCCTCGCCTGCCCTATCCGTTTCTGTGTCATTCCCATCACTTTCTTGAATTGCCCAGATTTTCACACATGAAAACCTTAGCGAGCATCGGCGAAATACAAAAATGTTCTGGTCGCCCATTGACTTCAATGGGGTTCGTTGTTCGAAACGAACCCTCGAGCATCGCGGGAAGTTCGTTCCGAATAACGAACACCCGAACATTTTGGTGTTCGCTCATCTCTACTGGAGAGGTGTTCAGAGTTTGTATGGAGGGGGATGGGGAGACGATCCTGCTCCATAAAATGTGGGTGCTGACTGTTTCTTACTGCTGACACTCGTCCACAACAGCTGCACCTGTTATCCCTTCAAATGCTGCCATCAATTCTGACAGGGGTGCCGTTCAGCTGCCATGGCAGCCGGGGGCCTTTTGAAAGCTCTAAGGGCAGCCATTACAGATTATCAGGTCCTGCATGTGGCATAGCTTGATACAGTGATTCCCAACTCCGGTCCTCAAGGCACCCCAACAGGTCAGGTTATCAGGATTTCCCCAGTATTGCACAGGTGATGTAATTATTGTTGGTGCCTCAGACATTGCCACTGGTGTTCTTACTATAGGATATCCTGAAAACATGACCTGTTGGGGTGCCTTGAGGACCAGAGTTGGGAAACACTGGCTTGATAGATTGCTTGTCAGATCGTGATATAATGCAGTACTATAGTATTACATCCTACTGCAGGAGTGACGAACCCATTGCAAGTTCTTGTCCCCTATGGAGACTAAAGAAAAATGTAAACATTAGTTTAAAAAAGTTTTATTAATTATATAAAAAATAAAAGGTAATAAAGTTTAAAAAAAACTTTTTTCATATTTATTATAAAAATATCAAAATTTAAAAAGCCAAAACCTATTTGGTATCACTGCATTCATAAAAGTCTGATCTATGGAAGTAACCCATTATTTACCCTGCACAGTGAACGTCATCAGAAAAAAAAGGCAGAATTGAGTTTTTTGGTCACCCCCTCTCAAAGAAAAAAATTAATAAAAAGCTATTAAAAAGTCATGTGTACTCCAAAATGGTCCCAATAGAAACAACAGGAAGTTCCACAAAAAATGAGCCCTCACACAACTATGTCAACAAAAAAATTAAAAAGCTATGGCTGTCAGAAGATGGTGGCCAAAAGTAATTAAATTTTTTCCAAAGACATTTTATTTTTTAAGAGTAGTACAGAAAAAAAATATAAATGTGGTATCAAAGAAATCATACTAACCGATATAATAAAGCTGTGTCATTTTCACCACAGTGTGTATGCCATAAAGATGGTAGAATTGTGATTTTCTTTTTCCATTTCACTCCACTTAGAATTTTTAAAAAGTTTTTCAGTGCATTGTATGGTACATTACATAGTACCATTGAAAAATACAACTCGTCCCGCAAACAAGAAGCTCTTAGACAGCTGTGTTAATGGATAAATAAAAGAGTTATGATTTTTTAAAAGTGAGGAGGAGGAATCGAAAATAAAAAAAAAGTTGCATGTCCTTAAGATGTTAATGTCAAACATCTTACCCTCTGCATTGCTCCTGTGGACCATTGCTCCTGGGGACCATTATTTCCCATACTGTACTGAAATAGGTGATTGACAAGTTACTTTGTATCAGGAAATTAACATAACACTTGAAAAGGGTGTGATCATCTTTGCAGGCAGCAGAGAGTTCAGTAAGGCCTCTGGCCTGAATGAGGGGTGCTGTAATTGACTTCCTTCCTGCATAGAGCAAACATCATTAACCCCTGTCATTTCTGTTCCATGACCGATCTAGATATAATAATAGCTAAATACTTCTTAATTCTGTTCCTTATTCACAGTTATTGATGGGAACTCCTTAAGAAAAACGGAAAACTGTAACATAAATATGAACGTATAGAAGCTAGAGTCACTAGCTGTCCAGAAATCCCTGGGCAGTCCTTAAAAATTGATCACCTTTTTCCAGTGTCAATGAAAAAAATATGCAAATTAGAAAGATGGAATATTCTTATTTGCATAAATTACCTAGAGGAGCGTGCATGGCCGTATAAGTCTCCACACTCCCTTTTTAGATATCTTTTCACACCCCTTCTGGGTGCTCTCCTTGGGGACAGATGATGCCATCCCCCAACGCACTCACCCCTTAGGTGTCGCCACACACTTTTTGAGTGCTCTCCTTAAAGAGAGACGACACCCCTCTTGACCCTGAAAAAAATAGACGCGTCTGTGATTTTTTTCTTGAAGTTGAGTGTACTTAGGCAGATTATTACAACTGTAATTATCATCATTTTACAGTTTATAGTATATGCTGGTAATAAGATCATATCAGGTTCTAATCTATAGATATGTATTACTTAATCTTCATCATTCATTATGGATTTCCAATGTGTCCTTAAAAAATATTGGCTGTCCTTGATTTTGAGATATGTTCTCCAGAAAAAAGTAAATTCTAGTTGGCAACACTGATAGAAGCTTGTAAGTGAGAGCAGTCCCAGACAGTGAGGGCATACCTACCATAGAGGCAAGGCAGGTGACTGCTATAAGGACCCTATTGAGAAAGGACCTAAATGCCCACCAGCCTTCCCATATCCTAAGTGGTGGCTGCAGTCACACAGAGTTTTCCCATTCAATGATATAGAGAACTTGAAGGTCTGCGTAAGAAAAATGGAACCACTGTAGAGATATGTTAAGATAAATATGATCAGTGCAGAATTTGCCGTTTTAAAGTAGCATTCTTTGCATTAATTTAAATATAAGAAAAGTTGGATGAGGTCTCAGTGGGGGTTGGAACCCAGTCTTAGTGTAGCCCTGGATTTCTGTGTGCCCCCTCCTTATAGTGTACAGTTTATGGAATATGCTCAGCACTCCCCCCACTTCATAGATGGGATGTTTGTGGAGGATTTGTGTCCATCACACTATTTGGCCCTGTTAGGCTAAAAGGTAAGCCAGGCAGGAATGAACAGTGTGGCATTAGGCTCCAGCCACCACCCCTTTTGGACTGCAGATCCATTCTCCCCCACTCTAGGACAGCTTTCCACTAACTGCATGGATGGCAGCATTTTGTTGGACAACTCCTTTAAAAGTTTTTAGGGCATTTATTACGGGCCTCATAATATTGCCATATAAGCATGTTTTTGGAAATTAGGGCCTGATATATTTTAAAAAAACTCACTTTCAAATACCTTATAATGTCATTCTGAATTAGTCTGGGAGAATCCCACATTTAGGATCATTATCAATTAGTTTGAGTGGGGAGCAGCTATAAACACTGGGGGGAAATGTATTATTGTCTTAAAGTTAGGATAAAACTAGACAAGACAGACAGAAACTGTGCCACATTTATTGTGAAAGCACATGATGAATTAGTTGCCTCTTACTAGATACATTAAACACTTTTCCTTACTTTACATTAATATTTTGATCCAAACTAATGGCAGATAATAGATTTGGTGCATTTCATAACTTCCCATTTCTAACTATAGGCCAGTGTAAAAAAGTGTTTAAAACACATAATAATTTACTGCATGACCTGTATGCTACTTTTTTGGTGCAACCTGTGCCAGAATACTGGTACTTTTGTTTAGTACACACGTGTTAAACTCACGGCCCACCACATCAGGTCCGGACACAGCCAAGCTTTTTCTAGATCAGATGGTCCCGAGCTGTGTCAGAGGACCCCTTGCACACTGTGGACTCGCTTTCTTCCAGCTCCTGGATACCGGGATCAGAGGTGCTATCTTGGTCCTACACTGTGACGTCGGGTACATGTGAACTGAGCACTATGGTTGTAATGTAGACCTTGGAGACTTTGAAGTGCACTTCCCTGTTTGCTTCTCCAACAGAGCCAATCCTATAGTACAGCGCTGCTTGGGGGGGTTCAGACCGTGAGGCGGATTGTACATCCCATCTGGTCCTCACTACCATCCTGCAGAGGACATTCTGTTCCAGCCTGCTTGTCCATATCCTGCACAGATCACAGAGGACGTTGTGTTATATTGCTGCTTAACCCAATGAGTAAGGGCTCTGTCCTAAGGAATTTTGGGGGAATATTTCACCAGGTTCTGCTGACTAACATAATGTTTCATTTTCTCTGACTCCCTGGTAGTTTAGAGTTAAGTGTCTGTGTTGGGGAACTTGTGCACCAATTATTCTAGACTAGAACCTTTCTCTGCTCCATCTGTCCTCACCCTCTTCCCCCTTTTTATATATCCTTTAAAATACAGTCTTACAATTACAAATGACTCTTTGAAGGCAACCATAATGCTGATATGGCCTCTCTATGAAAATGAGTTTGACACCCCTGTCTTAGTAAATGCCCTCCAGTGTGTCTATCTCTCTTCTTTCTCCGGACGGTTTAGGGTATCCATGCATTACATTGACAATCCAATCATTTCAATGAGAACTGTGCAATGCTTCATTTCTCCTGTGGAGGCACTGCAGGGAAGTTGAACACCTGCTGCTAGAATCACCCACATTTGACAGCTTATTCCTAGATATCTCAGCAGTCAAATAGGCTATGAGTAGATTTTCTTAGGGGACCCTTTTAATAAGAAGGGATTTTTTTTAATGGATAGTCACTATAATTGTCAGATAACAAGCATTTCTCCTTAAGTCAAAACTGTCAGTCTTTGACACATCATCTCCTAATTATTTCTGTGAAGGGTAACCGACAGCCAGTATGGCCACCATTGTAACTAACTAGAGACTGTCATCTAACTTTCAAGACTTTTTAACTGCAAACCGGCCATGCTAGACATAACTACTAGAGATTAGCGAGCACCCAAATGCTCGGGTCCTCGTTACTCGAGTCGAGCTTTTCGTAAAATTTGAGAGCTTTACTTGAGTAATGAACCCCATTGACTACAATGAAGAGACTCGAGCATTTTTGTATGTGGGCCGCCGGGTCCCGAGCTTTTTTTTTTTATTTGCTCTCTCTCTCTCTCTTCTCCCTGCCTACCAGCCCAAAAATTTGCCTATGACGTGCGCGCTGCGTCGCGGCGGGGCCCAAGCAGGCACGTCACAGCGGGGAGGAGCCAAAAACTGGAGAAGGGTCGAACACGGCGTGATGCTCGTTCGAGTAACGAGCACCATCGAGTATGCTAATACTCACGCTCGACAGAGTACGTTCGCTCAACTCTAATAACTACTTATCCGAACTCCTGTAAGCTGACTGGGGATCCTTGTGGAAGCTACAAAGATGAAACAGAGCCTGAGAAAGGAAAACTCTAATACATATATGATTTATTTTTTATTTAAAGAAGAAACGCTCTTTTACTGACCCCATTGAAGTATGAACTTTTTTATCCATTGCCAAAGAAGCAATGTCAGCAGATAAATGCTTTCAGTAATTTGTTTCAGCAGAGGTTTCGGATGTGATTATGGTAAAGTTGATCAAGGCCTGAAGAGTACAAAGGCAATAGTCAGTACAGACACAATGTACTGTATTCTAATACTTCAAAATGACACAAACTGTTCTTGACACATAAAAAGCTATATTTCATCATGACACAGTCCTTAAAGCAGAATTCCATAAAAGGTCTAATATGGATATGTAAGCTGCTATGTGTTGACGCTTGCCTGCTTTTTCTGATCTGACTACTTTTTAAAGGGGTTTTCTGTGTAAAAACTATTGATAACCTATCCTCAGGATAGGTAATTAATAGTTAATTGTAAGAGACCAGCTAATCAGGATTCAGGGCGGTGCATCGGTCGCCTGGCCTGCAGCGGGCAGGATATGCGTCACAGGGGACAGGGGAGGAAATCAATGGGAGCTGAAGTTGGCTATTACTCTTCTGATAAGGGAATGGCCACGGAAGTGTACTAGCGGTTTCAATTCTCATTGATTTCAACGGGAGTGAAGCCAAGCAGGCCACTTCCTCTCCATCCCCTATGACGCATGTCCTGCCCGCTGCAGGGACAGCGAGCAGGGCAAGTGGCGCATCGCTAGGGACCCGAGCAGCGGGCCCCCAACAGTTTACTATTGATGACATATTCTGAGACTAGGTCATCCATATTTTTTGCTGCTTTGTGCGCCTTTCTGTATCTTTAGATTTGTCTCTGTGTATAAGCACCGGTCTGCCACAAGCTCATCCGGAAGTCATTTCATGGAGAGTTAATGTCTCTTATAAGCAGAATGATCATAAATTGTAAAAAACTAAATCACCTATGATGAAAAAAAGATTACCATGTAATAGTAACATCACAAGTATACTGAACCGAAAAAAGTCTTAGTAAAATGGGAGTCTGAAGTTCCAGGTTAAAGCATTACAAAAGTGGTAGGTTACCGGTCATCCACTAAACAGCCTGCAGTGTCCCAACTGGGGATTAAAATCTAGCATACGGTTGAGTCAGATAGTGACCGTTGCTTTTCACTTGGCCTTGTGGCACATTCTAAATTATCCTGGGGGCTCTTGTGCAGGCACTGTCTTGCCATATAGGCCCACTGTATGGAAGAAGTGTACTTTGGGGCTTTAGTATGTGGTTAAAGGGGGTGGATGAGATATTAGTGTAAACATATGTTAGATTACTGGTCTCTATACGCAGTCCATGCATCAATAGAACAGGCACTAAAATCATAGTGTCATAGTCTGTCGCAGAGACAAGTTTCCATGATCTACCTCTCACTTAAAAATCATTTGGTAACTGGACAACCCCTTTAAGGAGGTGTCACACAGGTGCAAGCGCTGTATATTTGCACAACGGCATTGCATATTTGCACACGTGTTTTACTGTATTTTTGCGTGCACTTTTCACAGTTTGTGTGCATTTGTACACGGAAAAAAAACATGCAACCATGCACCCATTCATTGAAATGGACAATTAGTGTAATTAGTTTAATATGTGCTCTTTTCCTCTGCAAATGCACAGGAAAACTGAGCATGCTGCAAGCATTTTATGCGCACGCAAAATGCACACGCAAAATACTCTTATGTAAATGATCCCATTGAAATCAATGAGTTCTATTCACTGCGTATTGCACATGCACATTTTTTTTGCGTAATACGCTGTGAAAATGAGTTCATGTGACACAGGCCGAAATCTAATACCTTCTTTTACTGCCTTGATAGACATTTTCCAGAGAGATCATGATGTATGCCAAATCAGTTTTATGGCTTGCAGTATGTCTACCTCCATTGTTTCCTTGATGTCTTCCAGGAGTGATGTCTGATACACGGACACTTTAATAGAGAAATAAAATCTAAGCAATACTGAAAAGTTACTGTATAAATTCATCATGTTTAGTGTGAAGAGTCTTGTAGCAGCACGCCATGTGGCCAGGTGTGGTATTGCAGTTAAAAAGTAAAGCATAACTGAAGACTTTCATGCACATCAGAAAGATGGAAAAATACCATTACAGTGCCATCTATTAGTTGGCAGCATTCCTTCAATTCAAAGTGACCTTATTAAAAAGGTCTACAATGATTGGGATTTTTAAGACTTTCAGTTATGCAAAGTAATAAAATGTTAAATGACTATTTCCAGGATGTTAAATGTCAAAGATTCATTTTACTCGTCATTTAATGTTTACCGTCTCATCTCATACAAGGATAAATATAGAATCTCAGCAGCACACCAAGTCACCACGCAGGGGAGATATATGTAGCAATCAAAGAAGCTTGAAGCTAGAAGGTGCACACTTACCAATAGAACCAGACTTTCAGGGTCCCTTCAAATACCAGGTAAATAGAGAGGTGTAAGCAGCACTCTATTTTCAAGCATAAAGTCCTCTGTGAAGGGCGAAACGTTGCAAGCTTCACCAAATGCATGGAGTTCTTTTAACAATAAAGATGTCGTTTGGATAGAAGACTATCTAAGGATTTCTTGAAAAAGTTCCGTAGACTGCTGCTTACACCTCTCTATTTAACTCATACAAGGAAGTATCCTATGCATCTGTTAAATTTCTTGTCTGGTGCTCCAACCATCCTGCTCACAGTGATTCTTCAGATGACATTTTTCAGAATATGATGCAAATTGTAAAGGAACTCTGAATATAATGTATAGAACTGTTGCTGTTAATTAGACATTTGCATGTTTCAACATGCATGTTGCGGCACCCATTAAACTGAAGTGAATAAGGCCGCCTGCACATGGGTGGATTAACAATGCGTAACCTGGAGTGGGTGTCCACCTCCGGATTCCGCAGCAAATACTGCCCATAACATGCTATGGAAATACACTTTTTCCTCCACATGAGCGGAAATCGATTATGATTTTCCGCTCACGGAGGAAAAATCATAGCATGTTCTATTTTTGTGTTGATTTCGCATGGATGGCTTCCATTGAAGTCAATGGAAGCCGTCTGATCCGCAGCCCTTCTGCGATGATATTGCAGAAAGGTCGCGGATTCCACGCTTTCGCAAGGCGATGATGCAGGAATGGCAGGAGTTATAAAAAGAATCTGTACAGCGTATATCTGAGGGCAAGCCGTGCAGACCATCTGCAGTACAGATGAAGAAAAGAGAAAGCAGATACGCGCAGACACCGCTGCAGCCAAAGTCGGATTCTGCTCGTGTGCAGGCAGTCTAAGTACTACATTATCATACCAAAAGTAATTGGATACCTGAGAAATAAAATCTAAAATAGTATTTATTTACACATATTAATACTTAACGGGCCTCTAATGACATCAGATACAATCCAAGACTGATACACTTCAGCTGGTATTTCCCTCCATTCATCCTGCAATCATCTGCCGTGTTCCCTCAAAGAAGATGGATCAGTCTGTCTACAATGGTGCAAGGAGCGTTGTCATTGGACAGTAGAGCAATGTAAGAATATTCTATTCTAGTCTTTGGTTGTAGTGGCAAGAATCATGAACATGGAGGTGAACCCTGACATTCTAGATAAAAATGTGCTGCCGGCAATGTGGTAATCTATATTTCCAACAAGACAACGTTCCTTGTCACAAATACAACACTGTTTTACGTTGGTTTGAGGATATGGATGTCCCACGTTTGGACAGGCTGCACTGAACCCAACCTGAACCTACTGAACATCTTTGGAATGAACTGGTCAGGAAATATGAACAGCGTCCATCTTCTCTGAGAGAACTTGCAGATGTTTGCAGATTGAATGCAGGGAAATACCAGCTGAAATGTATCAGACATTAGTAGATGGTATGCCATGGAAAGTATCCAATGTCATTAGGGCCAGAGGAGCCCCACTAAGTATTAGCATATGGAAATAAATTCTACTTTTGATTCTTGCCCAGGTGTCGAATTACTTTTGGCAGGATGTTGTATAAGAGAAGCTGTTTCCATTTCTAGCTCTCTAGATTCATGTGGACCATCATGTGGGTGTTCCTAATCTAAGCAGTCATCAAAGCATGAATGTTACAATGGAAGGAATTCACATGATTATGGCCTCCTGTAGACGGCCGGGTTGGATCCTGCTTTAAGAATTCTCGCTACGGGATGCGAGCCGTGTCCCTGCAGTGACCACCGTGGCTCACCTGCTTCGCCGTCTCCTCCGCCCTGCTATGTGCCCATCCGGCACATGCGCAGGGCAGAACCAGGGCATCAGAGGTGACATATCTCGGCGGGCCACTGCGAGGCTCGCTCAGAAATAGGACATGCCACGATTTGTTTACCGTGCGAGTTTTTACGCCGCCAAATCTCAGCTGTCTGCATAGGATTGCATTATCTAATGCAATCCTATGGCAGTGGGCAAGGGCAGAAATTCTGCGGGAAATCCCGCTGTGGAATTTTCGCCCGTGTGCAGGAGGCCTTACAAACATCTGCAACGGGAAAGAAAAAGGAAGTGTGTGTAGACAGGGGATGACCAAGTGACCAAAAAAGAGCTCTGCATGGCTATTTGAATGGTTGACAATAGTGCCAACTTCATGTTACAATTAGAAGAGCAGCTCTGGGGCACAAAGTACAAGTCTAACAAGCGAAGAGGGTTATTTGTACATCTGCTAAGGGAATCAGACATTCATGCAGTCAAATATAACATAGCAAATAAAAATCTCACAAGGTAGGCTATGGTACTGAACGGGTTACTTCAAGGAGGAAACATGTAAACACGAAAGCATGAAAGACACATAGAATAAGAAAACAGCTGCAAGACTCTTTACGTAATGAAGGTTTTGGTAATGATGATTGACCACAAGAAGAGAAAAGGAAGAGTGTGCAAGAAAGATAAAACCCAATACAGCCTGGGAAAGAGGAAAAAAGCAAGATGTAATAATTAATATGTGCTCGGTGCAGCCTAATTACCCATTAGGACGTTCAGGATGGAGGTAATTAGCACACATCTTCAGATGACTTCTGGTGTTTTTAAAGAGCTGGATTGTAAAGAACAAGAAGTTTCTGAAAATATGAGGTGCAATCAACAAAATGCTCTGTCCTATTGATGGGCCCAGTGAATGATTTCATAAGTGCCTCACTTCCCTTCAGTGCTAGAGACGAAGTGGTAAACCACACCACAGGAAAATCTAAAATAGGCAATTATGCGGTGTCCACTGCTAAAAAAAAAAGTATTTCCTGCTTTTCTAACCCAATACTTAATTAACAGTGCATTTGACAGCTGCTGTGCCCATATAGTGACCCCCTCACAGCATTTGTCACAGAAGTTTCCACAAAGTTCTTGCCACAATTGCACCCCAGAGTGTTCTCTGTTGGATCACCACTCTCAGAATACTTGAAAAAGACACCAGCCTTAGACTGCATGCCACAAATCACCTCTACTTGAGTACTTGCCACATATGCTCCCTAGCATGCCTGCCTGAGATGCCACCAGCATACCTGCCACAATGGTTTCCCCAGTGCCTCCCACAAATGACTCGCCTCCTCTAAGAACTACCCACAGATTCTCCCCCCAGCTCTTGCTGCAGATTACAGATTCTCCCAAAATGCCTTCCATAAATACTACCCTCCAATACAGTGTTTCCCAACCTTTTCAGCCTTGGGGCACCCCTTGGAAAAGAGGAGTGTGGTTATGGTGGGGTGGCTTTTCACAACATACGATTTTACCTCCGATATTTCGGGCACCCGGCAACCTCTAATGAGTGTAGCACCACTGACCACTTCTACATCACCTTATCAGCGGTGCTGCACACAGTAGAGGCCACCAGGTGCCTGATGAAGAAGTCAGTGAGATTGTGAAGAGGTGAGGTGGAGCCTGGTGCCTTCTGAAATCAGCTGTGAAAGCACAGCTGATTTCAAGTCAAAATCCACACCATTCTGAAATCAATGGGAGCTGTGCCTGTAGTGGCAGATGGTCATAATTGCAGAGGCGCAACTCTCATTGAAATCATGGATTTCAATGAGAGCTGCACCTGTAAATACGAGCACTAGCTACTACACAGGGTCGGAGCAGTGCTCCAGTTAATAGATATCTTTGAGTCTTCCTCTTCATTCACCCCAACAGAGGTCACCTAGTTTTGACACACATATAAAATGGTACTGTAAATTCAACAACCCCTTCTTACAAGACTGATTGTCACAGGTTTAACTTCTCTAACCCTTGAGCTCTGTTCTGCCTCTGCTGGGGAAATGTAGAATTGCAGGACACCCACTAAAATGAATGTAATAGTTGGTCATGTCACATTGCCCTAGAAGGATCCACCCTTTGTACTCGAATTCTGTAATGGTTAATAGAGAGGGAGCCTAAGCAGCAGATCCCTCTGATGATATCTGTGTTCTCTTTTATAGCATATAGACTAGGATTGTCCTCTTTAACTAGTACAACATCCTCTGTTTCTAGATGACTGGATAACTAAATCTTTTTAAGTTGGATGAACGCTTTGGTGAGAAATGTAAAGCAACCATAATAATCACATATAGCTAAAAACAAGGCACAGTACAAGAGGACAATTGCCTATATATATATTTCTAGTTTACGTTTGTGTCTTCAGAGCTCATACTATTGGTCTTAAAGGCTATGGACACCTTTTTGCCTAAAAAAATCAATACACACATCATTCCATGTCCATGCAGAAACAAAAGATGCACTTATCTTTTTTTTGTTATTGAGTTTTCCTTCTCATGCATTTAGAAAGCCTTGTACTTGGTTTGTAAGCTGTCCTACATTCAAGTTTCTGGCTGGGGCATTTCCATGACTGATCAACTTGTCCCACTAATAAATGAACACAAGCTCAGCACCCCTACCCCCTTCAGAGGCTGTGTAGCATAACCATGCTCACTGAATACTACACAGCATCCCCTCCTTCTCCTAGTACCTTCTGGTCCTTTTCCCCCACACTGCTAATACGAGCAGAAAATTCACCCAGTGTGAATTACAGCCCTCTGTCATAGTAACTTTCTCTGTTCATCATCTGCCTGATCTCCACCATTCCTGGCACTGTCATATGGCCCTCTGTAATAGCTCAGTGGAAAAGCAGTGAATGCACTTTCCCAAAAGGGGGAGCAGGCTGGAGGAGGAGCAAGTCAATTTACTCTGACTGACGGAATTTAGTAAGACTTCAGTCCTCCAGTCTGCAGTGCCTTGGAGAACAATACAAGCATAGAAATCAAACAATTAGAAATTTTTTATAAAAAACAGTTGCAAAGAGTCTTAATTTCCAAAAACAAATAGATTACAAGAAAAAAAGAGTGCAAGGATGTACATAGGTACATAGCCTTTAAATCCTCTCTGCTAGTCTAGCCTATTGTTTGTAGTGCCTTGCTTCCAGTTCCTTATAACTCTCTTTTACATCAGGACAGGTCCCTTTCTAGCATACCTTTATGACATTGATCAGTCAACATTAACCCTAAATGACTACTTACTGTGACAATCAGAGTTTGGCTAAATATCTGGCCACATTTGCCCGTACTTCTGCCATTCTGCAGGCTTGAGTCGGGTCACAGCTGTAGCACCTAAATAAACCATTTAAACACACTTGTATATTTTTTCGTTTTCCGCTTATTTTTATGAAATGTCCCACAGGTGTCATTTTCTTTCTTCCTATCTCCCCTGCCTGCTTCGAGAAACACATTAAGTGATTGAAAAGCTTTTACCTTCACGAACAGTTAATATTCATTGAGCCGTGGTACGTGGCAAATCCAGTGTACTATTCATTTACCTCATTCTGGAATATGATGGAATTGAATAGAGCAATTTTCTAAGTCATTAGTTTATCCGCTGAACAGATGCAGATGTGCCGTGTCCACACAAGGTGCCAAGCCTTAACCCTTTAGTGGCCAGACGATTTTTTTGCTTTAAGGACAAAGCGATTGTCGTCATTGCAGTGCAAGTGCCATAACTTGTTAACATATGATGGCTTGTTTTTTTTTTGGGGGGGGGAGGGGGACAAGTGGTACTTTTCAATGGCACCACATTGGAGCACATGTATTTTATTGCATAACTTCTAGTACATTTTGGGGGGGGGGGGGGATGGAGAAACCCCTCAGAAATTCTGCCATTGTTTTTGGGTTTCAGTTTTACAGCATTTACCATTCAGTAAAAATAACATTTTATTTTCTGGATCAGCATGATTACTGCAATACCAAGTTTATACAGTTTTTAAATTTTTTTTTGTACTTTTGCACAATAAAACATTTTTAAAGAAAAACAATTAAATCTGCTTTGCCACATTCTAAGATCAGTAGCAATTTTATTTTTACGAAAATGGAGCTCTGTGAGGCCTTGTGTTTTGACTGAAGAGTTGTAGTTTGATTGGTATCATTTTGAGGTACATGTGAGTCTTGGATTGCTTTCAATAAAATAGCAATTCTGGCATTAGTTTTTAAAGTTATTTTTACAGCGTTCAGCATGTGAGATGAATAAAAAAAGATTTTCATTGTGTTGGACATCATTAGAGATGAGCGAGCATACTCGCTAAGGGATTTGCTCGATCGAGCATTGTCCTTAGCGAGTATCTCCCCGCTCGGAAGAAAAGGTTCAGCTGCCGGCGCGGGTGAGAGGTGAGTTGCGGCCATGAGCAGGGGGGAGTGGGGGGGAGAGAGGGAGAGAGAGATCTCCCCTCCGTTCCTCTCCGCTCTCCCCCGCTGCTCCCCGCCCGCCATCAGCAGTCGAATCTTTGCTCCCAAGCGGGCAGGTACTCGCTAAGAGCAAATCCCTTAGTGAGTATGCTCGCTCATCTCTAGACATCATGAATGTGGTAATACCTATTATGTGCTGCTTTTTCAAAATTTTCTTTGGTATATTATCTATTTTAAAAGGGTTTTGTGGGGAAAAATGTGTATTTTTTAAACTGGATTTTTTAAGGGGTTAAACTGTCAGGATCTGAGGTTTCTCCGCATCTGGCTGTTAGGGCAGAAGGCTGGCTGTCAGTAGTATGTGCAGGTTAAAAGCCTATTAGTGAGGTCAGTAAAAAGGCGTATTGGCCGTCACTAAGGGGTTTATTTAAGCAAAGAACACAGGCAGTGCCAGGGCGAATGAACCTAAACACACTGCCATCCAAATATGAAGCCCAGGACACCCACTAAGTGGAGACAAATCATCTGCTATGTCCTTAACATAAACTCAAGTGTATTACCACCTAAAGTTCAACTACAATCTATTGCTACATAGTTTCCAGCTACTCCTAGTGTTACTAATGCTACTCCAAATGTGCAAAGACCGATCCAGACTTCTCTAAAAACAAACAATGGAATAGTTGGTTCTTTGGGTAGGAGCATAACAAATAATCACAGGGTCCCATAGATAGCTCCACAACGTCGTATACACTTACTTTCTAAATTTCCTCTTGGCTCCTATAGCAATTGCTTTTAATAAAGGTCCTGTGTGTTGAGACCACAACATTAGGGCTTATTCAGACAACCATATATCAGCCGGGTTTTCATGCCCGGCCAATGTACAGTGTCCCTCTTTGCAGGGGGAGGAGGCTGGAAGAGCCGGCAGCAGTGCACTGAGGTCCCGCCCCCGCTCCACCCCCTGCCACTATTTGCAATGGGAGGGATGGGACAGGGGCGGAGCTAAGTTCCGAAACTTGGCTCCCCCAATCCAGCCCCACCCCTCCTGTTGTAAATAGTGGAAAGGGGCGGAGAGGGGGCGGGAGCTCAGTGCACTGCTCCCGTCTTTTCCAGCCTCCTCCCTCTGCAGAGAGGGACACTGTATATCGGCTGGGCGTGAAAACCTGTCCAATATACAGTCGTCTGAAGCTGTTCTTAGTGTCAGGTTGTGCTGCTGGGATCTGTTGTACTACAGGGTTCCAGGAGCACACTTTCACAGGAGTGGGATAATTGAGCTGGCTGGGTGTGGAGTTCCTCTTGCCAGCCAATCCCCACGGGTCTGCTGCATATATATTCACAATCCCTTCTGTAAGGCCTTAGTCAGACGGGCGATTTTTCGCGCGATTTGCGGATCGCATGATGGATGCGCATCCGCAAATCGCGTGACCGGTGCGCGCAAGTCGCCCGCAAATCGCCCGAAAATCTGCTCCTAGCCGCGTTTCATTAGAAACGGGCCGGAGCTGTCCAGCGCATTGCATTCAATGGGGACGGCAATACAGCCGTCTCCATTGAAAGCAATGCGCTGCGGGCGAGCCCGGGATGAATTGTCGGTAAGGGCTTAAATATATAAGCCCTTCCCTGCAATGCATCCTAAAATGTGTTAAAATAAAAAAAATTGTATACTCACCTTCTGCCGGCAGCCGGAGCTCCGTGCGGCCGTCCTGCAGTGGGTGTGAGTCAGACCTGCCCCCTGATTGGCTCAGCGCTGAGCCAATCAGAGGCATGCCTCACTCACACCCATTCATGAATTCATGAATGGATGTGAGTCAGACCTGCCCCTGATTGGCTCAGCGCTGAGAGGCAGCAGTCACTCACCCATTCATTAATTCATGAATGGGTGTGTGAGTGAAACCTGCCTCTGATTGGTCAGGGCTGTGACCAATCAGAGGCAGACCATTCAGCAGGCGGGGATTTTAAAGCCCCGCCGGCTGAATAGTACCAAGAAGCAGTTCAGGAGAACTGACAGCGGCCGCGGCTGGACTCCGGCTGCAGCGGAAAGGTGAGTATACAATTTTTTTTTATTTTAACACATTTTAGGATGAATTGCAGGGAAGGGTTTATATATTTAACCCCTTCCCGACAATTCACCCCGCGCACGCCGGCAGCCCATTGCTTTCAATGGAGCGGCTGTATTGCCGCTCCATTGAATTCAATGGGCAAACATTGTTCTTCTCTGCCACAGCTGTTACAGCTGTGGCAGAGAAGAATGATTTGTCTTCTATATGTTCTCAATGGGGTCGGCGCTGCTGCCGCCGGCCCCATTGAGCGCATGTAGAGAAGAGAACAGGAATCGCAGATCGCAGATAGGTGTGATCTGCGATTTTTTGTTCTATAATTTATCGGACGAGCGCATAAAAAGCGCTCATGTGTCCGATACCATTGCAAAGCAATGGTTTTATAAAATTGCCAGATGCATGCGCATGCGCAAATCGCGGCTAAAAACGCCCGTCTGACTAAGGCCTAAGAGGAAGCTGGTATCTCTTCTCTCTAGGGTTTGTAGTCTTGCATGCCTGTATATGTGTTAGGTGTATGAACAGTGGCTTGTCCAGTGTCTGTGCAGGTGGCCAGACATCAGGTGTGGATAGTCCTGTGCAGTGTTCATTCTGTCTCTTTTTGTGGTGTGAATAAGTTCTATGTGTAGTGGCTGCAAGAAAGGTTGGTGTTGCTGGACCCCTGGTTAGTGTAGGGATTAGCGGGATAGCCGAGAGCCGTGACGTGGCCCGCTAGCTACCATATTTTGATCAAAATGTCAACTAATACCTGGTATTTATAGCTTTAACATCTGCTACTAGCGTTTGCATTCTGGCTGCTGTATGGTGTGATTCCGGCTCTGTATGTCAGCTTACTCTGTCCAGTTTTCCCTGTCGTGATGGCATGTTTGTTTCCTATGCTTGGTGCATGAGTCCCTAGGAGCAGCTAGGGCCCAGATCTGAAGACCACTGGGCCCGGCCTTTAAGGGGGCAATGTCCCCACTCAGGTAGGTCTGTGTCACTAACCCTAGTAGAAGATAGGGAGAGGTGTAAATCTGTAGTAGTTCACCTTCTGTTTCCCTAAACCCGTGCTTTCAGGGTACGTTCGTGTGGGCTTGGTGCTTATCAGCCCACACGAACGTAACATTTAAGCTGAGAAGGGATGCAGTGGGATCTTACTCGAGTACTCAGAAGAAATATCACAGTGCCATAGACCCTATCATTGCTTATGATTTATGGAATTTTTTATGTTCCTCTATAGAGACAAAATCTACTGCCTTCTATATGTTAGTCTATAAGTCTTGTGGGGTTCCAAAAACATCTGCGTCTTCAATTCCTAGACTGGAGAGACCACAGCTCTCAGTAGAGTGCCTTCAAGTTTGATCAAAGACTTTCCGGAATCTCTGGAATGCTCAGTGCCTTCAAATTCTGTAATTACAACAGTTTGTACAGTTGTGAATTCACACTCATCAGTCTGGCATTGTGAGAGATGTCGTTTTTTTAACTCTTAGGTGGCCATTTAGAATAACACCTACCACTGCTGCTTTCCAGGTCAGCAAAAAAACATACTACAGTTTAGTTTGATGATTTAGATGGAGGTTTGGAATAATGGCAATAAGTAGAAACATTAGGGAAATTTTGAACATTTGCCCAGTCTTTGGAATATCTCTTTGATAGTTATTTTGGGTTGTCAATCGTCTCTTATTGGGGTTGCAGTCTAGCCTTTTTGAATATGGAATTGCTGGTGATCCCAGCGAATAGACTCCATCAGAAATGTCTTCTGCTATCTCTTAATGGCATGTCAGATACAGTAACTAAAAGTGGAATTTTGCTTTAACTATGCACTAACCTAAACCTAATCATCATCATATGAACCTTTTATAGAATTATTCAGCAACTCTAATGTCCATCCATGGTTGTCCTCTATGCGTTCTCATAGATCAAACAGTCTAGTGGTCATATGATCAGAGAGTTGTAGACTCACGTTCATCTGAAGTAAACCAGACTTCATTTTGATAAAAGCAAACTAATTTTCTCCATACACTCTAAGTGTTCTGCTCAGCGGGTCACAACACATGTGACTGAACATCAAAGCAGTCTAGATTTCATGGATTTCACAGAGTGTACCAGTGGTGGGAGGGATGCATTGCTGATGTTTCTTTTTTATTTAATTTTCCTTTACTATTTGGTAGAAATGTAAAAAACTTAAAAGCAGAAATAAAAGCAGAAATATAGCTTATGGTCCATCTATTCTGCCCCTATATTGTTTCCATTTTATTTTTCTCTAAGGGCTCACATGGGCGTATTGTCACTGAATATGACACACACGTAATACACAGTACATGGCAAACATGGATGTAACCAAAATAGGACATGGTGTGTTTTTTTCACACATATAATATGCTTGTGAACAAAACACAGGTGTGGATGGCCAAATAGAAATCATCCGTCTTTTAGCACAGTGTAATACCCGCATGAAAAGTACATAATATACAGTGATAATATGCCCAATGTGATTAAGCCCATAGGATATGCTTATACCAGGCAGCTTGAATTCATTCATTGATCCTACAACCAAATCTACTGGAAGTTTGTTCCAACCATCTACTACTTTCCTGACGTTGCTATTGATTTTTGCTACAACTAAATAGGTTGTGCCCCCTTGTTCTAGTGTCTAGTTTCCTAGTAAGAACACCTCCCAGCTGAACCCCTGAAGATTATTTATAACTTTAACACAGTTAAAGATTTCTATCATGCTTTTTTTTCTCCTGTAACATACATAAAGGTTTCCATCATGCCCCCTTATTTCCTCCTGTAACACATATAAAGGTTTTCATTATGTCCCCCTATCCCTTCTTTACTCCTGTAACATAAATAAAGATCCCATCACGTTCCCACTTTCCCTTCTTTACTTCTGTGACATATACAAAGGTTTCTATCATGCCCTCCCTCCTTTCTTTCCTCATGTAACATATATAAAGGATTTGATTATGTTCCCCATCTCCCTTCTTCCTTTCTGTAACATATATACTCGTAAAGGTTTCCATCATGTCCTCCTCTCCCTTTTTTTCGGCTCTAAAATATATAAAGGTTTCCATCATGTCCTCCCTCCCTTCTCTCCTCCTGTAACATATATAAAGGTTTCCATCATGTCCTCCCTCCCTTCTCTCCTCCTGTAACATATATAAAGGTTTCCATCATGTCCTCCCTCCCTTCTCTCCTCCTGTAACATATATAAAGGTTTCCATCATGTCCTCCCTCCCTTCTCTCCTCCTGTAACATATATAAAGGTTTCCATCATGTCCTCCCTCCCTTCTCACCTCCTGTAACATATATAAAGGTTTCCACCATTTCCTCCCTTCTCTCCTCCTGTAACATATATAAAGGTTTTGATTATTTCCTCCTCTCCCTTCTTCCCTCCTGTAACATATATAAAGGTCTTCATCATGTACTCCTGTCCCTTCTTTTCTGCTCTAACATATATAAAGGCTTTCATCACGGCCTCTTTCTCCCTTATTTTCTGCAGGCTATACAGATTATATTCTTTATGTCTTGATGAGTTTTGTTCTTGAGACCTTCCATCACATTGTAGTCCATCTTTGGACTCATTCTCTTTTATCAATGTCTTTCTATAGGTGAGGTCTCAGGAACTGAACAAAGTATTCCAGATGTGGTTTCACTAGAGCTCTAGACAACAGAATCACAATCTCCCTTTTCTACTGTATATACCACCTTAAAGGGGTTGTCCCGCGCCGAAACGTTTTTTGTTTTTTTTTCAATAGCCCCCCCGTTCGGCGCAAGACAAACCCGATGCATGTGTTGAAAAAAAAAACCGGATAGTACTTACCCGAATCCCCGCGCTCCGGTGACTTCTTACTTACCTTGCGAAGATGGCCGCCGGAATCTTCACCCTCGGTGGACTGCAGGGCTTCTGTGCGGTCCATTGCCGATTCCAGCCTCCTGATTGGCTGGAATCGGCACACGTGACGGGGTGGAGCTACGAGGAGCAGCTCTCCAGCACGAGCAGCCCCATTCAACACGGAGAAGACCGGACTGCGCAAGCGCGTCTAATCGGGCGATTAGACGCTGAAAATTAGACGGCACCATGGAGACGGGGACGCTAGCAACGGAACAGGTAAGTGAATAACTTCTGTATGGCTCATAATTAATGCACAATGTACATTACAAAGTGCATTAATATGGCCATACAGAAGTGTATACCCCAACTTTGTTTCGCGGGACAACCCCTTTAAGCTATGCATCATACTTGATTTCTTTGCTGCCTGATCAAACTGTTGAATCATTTTGAAGCTCTCAAAAATCCTTCTCTTCTGAAGTCCTGGATAACATACAACACCTGATACGATACTCAGTCCAATGATTCCTTCATCCCAGGTCCATTATTTTACATTTAGAAACATTGAACTGTATTTTTCATTGTTTTGACCATTTATCCATTTCTAGTCATCATATGACTTGTATCCTGCATTTATTTACCACCTCTTCAGGCTATATCTATAATTCTCAGTTCTCTCAGAACTGTTGGGTGAAACTAACTGCTATGCTATTTTCTATACAATACACATGGAGAAAACAGCAGATTCTGCTTCCTAACTCTCTGCAACACACAGACATAACATCATCATGGAGGACAGTGCACAGCAGTACTGAGCAATGAGGATGTGTAATGTAGATGGCTTCATAATTTATAACTCACTATTAGCAGTAGTCATGTCTGCGTGAGCTTGTGAGTCTTTCTCTCTCCAGCAGCTTTCTCCTCCCCCCTTCTCTCCATAGACTTCTATGAACAGTATGTGTCATCATCCTCCTCCACTTCCTGTTCTCCACTTTATTATCTATTTTTCAGCACAAAATATCCTTTTAGTTAAAGTGCTTTGCACCTTTGCTATTTATCATATTGGCTATCATATTAACATAAGTTGTTATTAATAGAGATGAGCGAACGTACTCGTTACGAGTACTTACGCACCCGAGCACCGCCATTTTCGAGTACAGCAGTACTCGCGCGTAAAGATTCGGGCGGCGCCGTGGCGGCACGGGGGGTAGCAGTGGGGAGTGGGGGGGAGAGGGAGAGAGAGAGGGCTCCCCCCTGTTCCCCGCTGCTCCCCCCCGCACCGCCGCGCCTCTCCCAGCCCCCCGGCTCCCCCCCCGAATCTTTACGCCCGAGTACTGAAGTACTCGAAAATGGCGGTAATCGGGTGCGTAAGTACTCGTTACGAGTACGTTCGCTCATCTCTAGTTATTAACATCAGTGCCTATTTAAATAGTAAGCCAATAACAAAGATTGTTCAATTACTGTTTTTTATTAGTAATTCTGTACTAATTAGCATTCTATACACTGAATGGGGGAATTGCAATCTATTAGTCAGTCATATAGGATAGAGGCTGCATATCACAGAATCTCTGCTGAAAAATTACAGATGATAGATTCAACATTGAAGAGCAGTAACCAGATTTATGATCAGCCTGCACAAGAATGCAGTGCGTAAAGGAGTCTGTAATTTTTGTGTCCTGGAGTTAAACTCTAACCTTATTTGGATTTCAGACAACTGATTCAAATACCATAGTCTTTGGACTTATTAATTCCTCATATCCTATTTAGGCTGGTGGGGCCTTATTAATTATTCAGGGGGAACAATGGGGCCTATAAACGATTAAGGGGCAGAGTAAGGCCTGTAAATGACTCAGGGCAGATTGAGACCTATAAATGTCTCAGGGGCAGAGTGAGGCCTGTAAGTGACTTACAGGCCAAAGCAGAGCGTATAAATGACTCACAAGGCAGACTAGGGTCTATAAATGACTATGTGACACTGTCACCCAAGGGCCCATGTAAACTTGGAGCCATTCCTGTTGAAAAAAATGTATTATTCTTTTCTGTTAGCTAAAACTCCACATATACAGTATAAGTTGCAGAGCTTGTGTTCTACAAGTTTCTATATGACTAACCAAAGTGTAAACTCTATTCTTCTTCAAAACACCAATCTGCAGCTCTAAGGGTTTTTTCACACTGTATTTTAGAGTGCTTGTCGAAGGTATACAACTGGAGGATTTCCCAACATATACCTCTAGTACTTACCTCCAATGAATAAATATGTAGGACATCTGTTAGCCATACTCTCCCATTATTAAAAAAAACTGTCCAAAAGTGTTTATGAATGTGTTTGATGTGTGAAAGGTAATAAAAAGGATATTGCTTCAATGGTTGAGTGTGGAGGGAGAGTGCCGGCCGCATGGGGGTACCTTCACCCCTCATGTGGTGAAGAATGGAAGAGAAAGAGAAGTACCCTGATGACCTAATTTCAGGACCCCTACCCCAGTAGAGAGAGAGAAAGAGTCCACCATGCAGTGTTCAGAAAACCGTCTGCGAGTGAGTGTCAGTGGAGTGGTTTTTTTCCTCCTCCGGTGTGCATGTCCAGAAGTGGAGTCATACAGATAACTTGGACTGTAGACCCGGTTTCATCCTTAGTCCTGGAGTATGTGTGTCCAGGAGCGGAGTCATACAGATAAATTGGGCTGTAGACCCAGTGTCATCTTGTGTTCTCCTCCCTGACCTCTGTAATTTGTTCTTCCTGCACTGTTGTTTGAGTTTAGCAAATCTGAATGTAAAGTTCCAGTCACTGACCGTTCCAAGCGTCTGAAGTTATCAAGTTAACTGTGTGTGGACTCTCTTACTCTCTTACTTTTCCCTGTATAGGAGATAGAACTGGCAGTATATGGTAATGTTGTAGAGAAAAGTGATTTATTTTCCCATCACAAATAGCAGCAACGTTTCACCCAAACGGATTTCCTCAAGCTTGAGGAAGCCCATTTGGGCGAAACGTTGCTGCTATTTGTGATGGGAGAATAAATCACTTTTTTCTACTGTATCCCCATATGCTGCCAGTTCTATCTCTTATACATGGACTTTCTATGGAGTGTGCGGTTTGAAACTCCCTGACTGGCTATTGCATGGAACGGCCTGACCCAGTGTGGGACATCATTGGTGCTGTTGGTGCAAATCTTTTCTATATTCTCTTACTTTTCCTGTCGAACATTCTATGGAGTAAGGAATGGTGGCATCACCCGTGACATATTTTCTCATTCCACTACACCATCTATTCAGGTAACCACTGCCTCAGTGTTGCCTGGAAGAGGCCTGGCGGCACCTTGGCCAAGGTCACATATGTCCCTTAGGGGAGGAGTTGGTAGTGCCACTGTGACATCCTTAACCATCTCCTCACTGGTGTGCCTTGTGTCTTGCCATCTCCTTAGTGTTGTACCTTGTGTTTCAGTCATTGCAGATGTACTGTATGTACCAGAAGCTTGCTTGGTACAGACGGCAAGTGGACAAAGTAAAACTGCTTAATCTAACACTTTGTAAAAGGTGACAGATACAAGAGATGTTAATGAGCAATATGATGTCCTGATTCTGCAAAATAGATATTCAGTCAGTTTCTATCTTCTGATGACTTGTAGAGTCATTGTTGGTAGTTTTCATATCAGGAAATTGAGAAGCGAAGTAATTGATGGCTGTGAACTTCCATTATTAGAAACAAGAGAATGACTAACAGAAGAGAAAACTATATATTAGAAGAAATGCTTCCTGGGCTTGTGAATTTCATCAGCTGTGTGAGTCATGAGAGTATAGGAGAGGATTTGTTATATTCACAGAAATGTGCTGAACTGCTGATAAAAACTTAAAATGCAAAATTACTACTATTATAAATAAAATAAAACATCCGGTTTTACTCACAAAGACAGTCCCCTACCTTACCCCCAAAGTTATTCCTACCTAGCCTCCTGATCTGGAGATACACCATTGTCTTCTTGCAGGCCATTCTTGCCCTGCGGTCAAGGACAGTGGGTTTCATAACTCACCCAGTAGCCTGCACAGACAATAATTTGGTGCATGTGAGAGTTTCTTCCTCAACAGGTTTTATGTGGGTTTTGAATACTGCTGCCCGGGGCCTGAGTATATAGAAATACAACAAAGGATCTCCAGATAATAGCTGATCAGGTAAGTATTACTTTTAGGTTGCAGTGCGCACATCCTCTTTGGGCAAAAAATGAAGTTACATTTTAATGTTTGCTCATTACTACAAAAGTTAAGCTCTCTCCCTCCTGTGGACAGTTGTAGTTGTGTATTAGATGTAGTGTTGTGTCTAATCTGCATATTTTGGGTCTTTGCTGCTTTCTATAAATGAACTCTACATTTCCTGACTCCAAGTCTACTGAATAGGTGGGCTCTTCCTGGTGTAATGTCAGAGCTGTGACGTGTTCTCTGAGCCAATCAGATGTCTCCCTCGCTGTGCCATCCTGTTCCTGTTGTTATAATCATAGACTGAGAAAGAAACTGCAGCTGCAGCTTCCTCCTCTCCCCACTGCCTATTCTTCTATTTACAGTTTTAAGGTCCCTTTAAATGAGATGACTGTCAGGTGCATAAGCGGCCGACAGCCATTCCATGGGCTTCTCCCAGATACCCCTTTATACATCTGGTGCATTTTGTTACTTTCTACACTGAGGGCTCCTTCACACTGGTGAGCACAATATCGCACATGTGCTCATGTGATGTCTGAGTGTCAGCCATGCTTTTTTCTGGAAAAATATTGTGCATCACACCGCTGCCGCTTGCCATTTTCTTGTGCGATAGATGATACAGGAGTTGCTAATGTTAAAAACGTATTGCATCGCATGAGCATTGCAGGTTTGTGCGTTGCAAAGAGATAAAGAGGAGCTCTATAGAGAAACATGGGCGACAAAAACAAAATGCAAAACACAGAAAGATAGGGCAGACAGCGTTCTCCAAATCTCGCAACAACGCATGAGAGGAAATATCGCAAATGGGAATGAAGTCATTGAAAATCATGGGTTTCATAATTCTGCATTTTCTCTCCATCTCACATTGCTCAAAAATCGCACAATTTTCTCGCTAGTGTGAAGGCAGCCTAAGTTGGCACTAACTATTAGACAGTACTATGGCCAATTCACATCTGCATTGGGTGTTCCTTTCAGAACAGAAAATCCCAGATGAGCAAGCACAGCATGCAATTCTGTTTCATCCGGTAAAATGCCAGTAACAGAACCAACTCCATTATAGTCAATAGTGTCATTTCAGTGCCATGCAGCTCTGTTATGTACCGGATCTGGTGGTTCCGGTATTTTGACCTCTAGGACATAGGTTGCAGATGTGAATGGGGCCTTAGTAAATCTGTCCTAGTATGAGCTTGTCCATAGTTTTACGGACTCTCTCCCCTATGCTGCTGTGCTTGCCGTGGAGCTATACATAGGCCAGGTACACATTATTCCATCCCAAAGAACAATATTCCCCACTGCCAACTTGTCTTCTAGCATTTTGAAATATTGTTTGTCGGCCAATTAGTAGCATTCAGGACTGACGCTTGAATATATCAATTAGAGCTATGTAATGCCAGCCTGGATTTAATGTTTCTACATGTTCATCTGGACTATTTATTCCCCAGCAGGTTGTTTCCAGCCAAAAGCAACTTTTAAGACGATATACAAATATGAACCGCGTTTCAAGGGTGATGATTGCCAGCGAGCTGGTGATGGATCTGTTGTTATATAGGAAATGGTTCACTTCAAGCAGCTTTTGGATTTACAATCAAAGCACGGAAATGAATCTGCCTTCCCAGAAATTGGCAGAGCTCAGTTTATGTTAGAGAAGATTCAATATAATGAATGATTGCTTTGTCTAAGACAGAAGACGGAGATTTCTAAGGGAATTATATGTTACCGATATTTGGAAGTAAATGTGAATATAAAAGAGAGTCAGATATGTGGTTGTCGTTCAAGGGTAATAGGAAGGAGCAGGTCAGGACTACCGGAAGCATAGGGGTCAATTTTACTGAGATCCTCCAGACTCTTTCTAAAACTCTCATGAAGATGCTACAAACGTTTACTTCTTAGCATTCACTACTATGGAGTTAGTGAGGAGCGAGGCACGCCACTAATGTGTAGTCTGGAAATTGTATTATTCATGCATTATAAGACTATTCATAAACTTTACTTACAATCCCATGTATGATCAAAAGAGGAAACAAGTACATGAGCAACACTAATCACATTAGGAGGATTTTTATAAGTGTTGAAGGATACATCAACTTACAATGAAACTGGTGCAGATGGCACTAAAGTTATCAAAATAGTCCCCATTGACATATACATTGGTATGAAATTTTGGGAGGGTGATGCTCAAAGGGTATCATAGCCTTATCAATCAGGTATGTCTAAATATAAATATATATATACACACGATGCATCAGAGAAGAATAAGAAACAACACTGGTGTGTTTCTAGTAATTCTTCTGTTTTACTGTTGCAATTATAGTTTGACAATCCCCAAAAGTGTAAACAATTAGTCTACAGCATATATGATATTTCTATCTTAGGACTCCTGCACCCCGGCGTGACATAATCACGCAGTAGAGAGTGACTACAAGAAGTATTTATTTCTTTGGAGGACTTTGTGTATTTCTTTGTGTAAGCCCAGTTTCTCATCACATCTGCTTCACAGCTTCGGTTCAAAATACTTGCATGCAGCACTTTTTCTTCCCCCCAAAAGCCATGCAATTGGGCGGAAAGCAGATGGACCTCGAGTCCGGCGCTGTTCAGTTCCGCGCAGAGATGATGGGGATTCCAACAGAGCAGCAAAGCAGAACCCTGGGTGCAGATATGAAAGCACTGTAATTCTCCAGCTTTCCACGGCAGGATATTTGAACACTGCTGCTGGGTTTTATTCTTTTTTCTGTATCTTATGATCTGCTAAAGTAGTTAAAGACTGACAGATTTTACGTATTATTGAATGTTGTGCCATCTGTTGGCTTAACTGCACACGTATTTAGCCTCACATTTTCTGTACTATTGCTATATATTATTTATTGTAATAAACAGAACACTACAAACCCATTAGATCTCTAGCCGGTGTCTCATTTACAGCAGTCATTTCATCATGATTCATGAGTAAATAATGTATCTGTGGTTGTTGACCTGACGATATATCTTTTCTGTTCTAAGTCATTACCGACATTCTGTGTTCTAGTCCAGCTTGTTCATTCGACTCACAAAGTGCATTCCTTTTTTAGCTGTAGTAGTAAAGGGAACCACTTTAGGATACTTCATTTGAAGTAACTTTAGATGGTTGAGTCATTGAGTGAGTTCATTAGCAAAAGCTGAGCAGGTGTAGCTGGATAAGGGAGCTTTCATACGGGACAGAATAGGCTGCATGATGCACCGCAAACCAAGGTAAATTTCGAACCCAAATCTGCAGGCTACCTGTGGATTTTGCTGTGGAGTTGAAAATGGTTGAAAAAAATATGGTTGTGGTATTATCTGTAACATGTCCATAATACCGATCCATGTTACAGATGTGTGACAATAGGCTTGTCTGAAAGTGGCCTAGGGCAGTGTTCCCCAACTCCAGTCCTCAGCGACCGCCAACAGGTCATGTTTTCAGGATTTCCTCAGTGTTGCACAGGTGATGTCATTATTGTCGGTGCCTCAGATATTACCACAGGTGTTCTTACTATAGGATATCCTGAAAACATGACCTGTGGGGGGTCCCTGAGAACTGGAGTTGGCCTAGGGCATATGTTTACTTGCTATCCTGGTTCATTCTATTTCCCTAATCTTTTCTTTATATTTTAATATAATGTTTACTCATTTTAATATCTTTCATGCATTTTTAAATTTGTAGTATTATTATTTAGATTTTCCATTTAGTTATTTTTATTTATTTAGATATTACGTTTATCATTTGAATGTTATACATTTTGTTTATTATTCAGTGTTTATTTTATTCTTGTTTTTTTATATTCATTAAATTTAATAAAATGTGTTTATTTGTTGTAATTATTAGTTTTACTACATTGTATTTATTTATCTGTTTACTTATTTATCCTATGATGGTTAAAGGGTTATCTGGGGAAAACATTTTTTTCAAAAGTACTCAGCATGCTGTAAAAAGAAGCCATACTCGCCTTACCCGATACCCAGCTGCTCCCCAGTTCCACTGGTGCCTGTTCCCCTGCTAATATTCACTTCCACTGCAGCCAGCTAGCGAGTATGTCATTGCCACCAGGGATATGTGTCCACTGCAGCTAATCACTGATTACTTTTCCCAATGATTAGCTGCAGAGGTCACATATAAGTGTGTCGGGACATCACTGCTGCTGCAGCCGGAAGTCACAACCAGCAGCAAGGGGACTAGGTAATGACCGATCAGGAGCAGCAGTGAATGGAGTGAAGTTAGTATTGCTTTAAGGCCGGGCTCACAGTAATGTTTGGTAAAATTCTGCGAATATTGCACAGTGTTTTATCGCTGTATGAGCAGGCGGTGAGGCAGATATTGCCGTGTATGACTGCGATTTTGCACTGTGCATGACAGCGTATCTCACATACACTCTTATACACAGTCTTCCTGGATTCTTTATTTTTTTACATTTTTCGCTCTGTCACTTAGTGACGTTTCTTATAAACACTGCACATACACAATGTAATTGCGTATATATAGCATTTATTACACGCCAATAGAGAACAATAGGGCTTCTTTTTTATACACATATTATACGCAATAAATATACGCATGTGAATAGGTCAATGAAAATCAATGTACTTTTATTGATACCAATCACCGCGTATCGCACACGCGTACATTGCATGCGTAATACACAATAAACTTACACTCGTGTGAGCCTGCCCTTATTCATTTACAGCAGGCTATGCAGCTTTGAAAAAAATATTGTTTGCTGCTAAATAGAGATGAGCGAGCACGCTCGGATACAGCAGTTACTCGAGCAAGCATCGCTCTTCTCGAGTAACTGCTTACTCGTCCGAGCGTGCTCAGGTGGGGGGGGGGGCGATGGGGGTAAGTGGCGGGGGGGAGATTGAGAGAGATATCTCTCTCTCTCCCCCCACTACCTCCCACCGCCCCCCAGAGCACAATCGGACCAGTAAGCAGTTACTCGAGAAGAGTGATACTCGCTCGAGTAACTGCTGTATCCGAGCGTGCTCGCTCATCTCTATTGCTAAACCCTTTAAGCAGAGGCGTAACTTAAAGCTTCTGGGCCCCGGTGCAAAATCTGTAACAGGGCCCTCAACTGTAATGCTTTTTTCATAGTACTGGGCTCCCAATATGGAGAAGAGAGGCCTTATGGGCCCCCTAAGGCTCCTGGGCCCGGGTGCATTCGCATCCCCTGCACCCCCTATAGTTATGCCCCTGCCTTTAAGCTTCAACCATTATGGAACACTTTTGTTACTTACGTATTTTATAGAGGGAAGAGTACAAACATATTAATCAGTGCAAAGGAATCTCACTGTAAAATATTTTATTAAAAAGGGGACCTGACAGCAATTGCCCGACTACTACAGTTTTAATTTGCTTTATATATGAATTATGATGCCATCTTAAATCTGTTCTCCTGGTCGGGCAGCCTCTTCCAGTCTAAGGGAAATATAACTGTAATAGGTGCTCTATTTCTGCCCGAGACAAGACTTTCTGTTGTGACTTGATCTCTTGTTTTAGTGGCAAGAAATGAAGTATTATATGGTGACCTTTAGACTCAATGTTCAGTCTGTGTGATGCATGGGCATACTGGGTCCACCGACGAGAGATGTTCTTTAGAGACACTCTTCATTTTGGTTAATTGATGGTGGTAGTAAATAAGGACCCCTCTCTCCTATTAACCCAAAATGCCTTATTAGGGTATTTCAAAATGTATTTTGGAAACCGGTTAAGGTGGATCCAGATACTCTCCCTATGAGGAATTTATGGAATATCCATAGGCATCCCTTTAGATGGGAATACCTCTGTAAAGGCCAGGGTGCTTCTCAAAGTATTATTGCTATGCTAACTAGCCTATGCCAGCAAGTCTTGTCAGTAAGAGCAGATAGTGTTGGCATACACCCTGACAGAATACAGGCTGTTTATTCATGTTATTCTGTTAATAGATCAGCAGCCAAAGATAAACAAAGCATTTCCAGTGTTAAGAATTAATTTGATTTATGGTTCAGCGTCACATGATATAAATCAACAACAGTTGATATATATAATGTTACATACATTAAAGGGGTTTTACCTAGATTACAAGTTATTCCCTATCCTGTAACTTGCTGATCGGTGGGGTCTTTCCGCTGAGACCCCCACCAATCTTGAGAACGGGGGTCCTGTGTTCTCTGTTCCTCTCACTATGGGGTTATGCACCCCCTGTAGTGAGAAGGAGACTGAATGGAGTGTTGGTCACACAAGCACACTAGTGCTCTATTCCCTTTCAGTGGAACTCCTGGGATACCCGAGTGGCAAGCGCTCGGTTATTTCCGTCAGCTCCATTAAAATAATGTAACACCGACTACCCGTGCTTTGCCGACACTCCATTCATTCTGACTTGTCACTGCAAGGGAAGCTTCTTCCCCTGAAGGGACAAGCAGAGTGGGACATGCGAGTCTCATTCTTGAGATCAGCAGGAGTCTTAGTGGTGAGAGCCCCAACGATCAGCAAGCTATTCCCTATCTTGTGGATAGAGGATAGTTTGTAATCTTGGTACAACTCCCTTTAAAGGGGTTGTCTCACAAGGACAGTCAGGTGATCAGTTGATCACAACTTTGGCATCTCTGACCCTCCCCCACCCCCTGCCATGGCTAGGCTGGTTACACATGAGTGGTCAGATCAGTAAACCTTTCCATATTACAGACACATAAATGCACCCATAATATGAACTCAGAACATCATAGATTCATGAGTTTGGGTCAGAAGACCAGGCTGAGACAGCTATCTGCCTTATGGAAGGATAAGTGCGCCATTAATACGGTCATGTGAAACTGGTCTTATCAGGTCAGAAGCTGATCAGCTGTTTTACCTAAAATAAAGTATTGCACAATGCCCATTCCAATGCATAAACAAGCATTTTAGATTTTGTTGGCACCCGTGTGTCATGTTGACAGAAAAAATAGCACTGTATGGGATGTAATTGGTGACAAATGCTGCTACGCCAATGTGAGCACAGCTTAATACATGCAACATGCAAAGGGTTTGTCTTGATGGGACAACCATTTTAGGGCTTAGGCTTCATTCACACGAGCGTATATCAGTCGCGCTTTCACGCCCAGCTGATATACGCTGCCCATCTGGTGCATTGGTTTACAATGCATCAGTTCAGATGGGTGTATTCCAGTGGCAGAAAAGTTTAGCAGAGCTAAATTGTGTCCCCCCGCTCAAAGGTATCCGTGGCTCAGCGTATACTTGCCGGACTGGGCCGTCTGAACGGGCGCACAAACGGGACGATTTTCAGTCATCCTGTGGCCATGACATGGCCGACAGAAAATCTCCCACGCCCATGTGAATGTGCCCTAAAACAGATGAACATGTTCATACACATTTTTGCGCTCGTGAAGCTCACACCTGCAAACTGTGATGAAGCAAACCCATTGATTTCAATGGTTTTTTTCTCATGAGTGTGTTTCTTGTAAGCAATTCCTGCGTGCAACAAAAAATAGGACTTGCCCTATCTTTCTGCGTTTTACGCAGAAAGCTGTCATAAAAGTCTATGGCCAGTTAAAAAATTCAAGGGGAAGGGTGTGACCCTGTGTAAAACCCAGGAAAAAGAAGATAGCTGCCCAATCTGTGAATAGCTGAGGACCCCAACATCTCAATTTGCAGCAAATTGGATAGCTACATAACGTCTTGGATTTTTTTTATACGGACATAACCTTCAAACAATAGGCATACATACATTATATAATTTAATCCCATATGGATTGATATAATATTGATTAGTGCCCCACCAAGTCAGCCAAGCCAACTTTACTAAGGACAGGTCACCAATAGTTGATCGTGGGGGTCCACCACTCTGGATGCCTGCAGATCACCTTATGGGAATATCACATGTCTGTGAATGGCAAAAGTTTGCAAACCTTTAAGATTAGCAGATAATTTGAAGGTGAAGGTAGAGTCAGGTGTTTTCAATCAATAAGCTGACAATCAGGTAGGAGTTGGTGACTTGTTTTATTTAAAGAACAGGGGACTATCAAAGTCTGAACTTCACAACACAAGTTTGTGTAAATGTTATTGTGGCATGAACAAAGGAAATTTCTGAGGTCCTTAGAAGAGTTGTTGATGCTGATCAGGGGGGGAAAAGTTACAAAACCATCTCTGAAGAGTTCGGACTCCACCAAGCCACAGACAGACAGATTGTGTACAGGTGAAGGAAATTCAAGACCATTATTACCCTCCCCAGGAGTGGCTGTTGAACATACAGCATGCCAAGAGCAAAGTGTGTAGGTAACCTCTAAGCAACGAAAGGTCTTTCTCACATTAGCTAATGTTAATGTTCATGACTCCACAATCTGGAGGACACTGAACAACAATGGTGTGCATGGCAGGATCGCAAGGAGAAAGTCGCTGCTCTCCAAAAAGAACATTGCTGCCCATCTGCAGTTTGCTAATGATCACCTGGACAAGCCAGAAGGCTATTAGAACAATGTTTTGTAGATAGATTAGATAAAATTAAAACTTTTTGGCTTAAATAAGAAGCCTTATGTTGGAGATAAAAGAACATTGTATTATAGCATAAACACCTCATACCATCGTTTTGCTGCATCTGGGCCAGAACGGCTTGCCATCATCAATGAATTCTGAATTATACCAGCAAATTCTAAATGTCAGAACATTTGACCGTGAGCTGAATCTCAAGAGATTGTAGGCCATTGAGCAAAACAACAAACCAAAGCACACGTCATTCTACAAAAGAATGGTTAACCCCTTAACTCTTTATAATGTACAATTACATCATGGGGTTCAGGGTTTGTATGGAAGTGAATCACAGCTGTTAACTCTTTAAATGCCTCCATCACTTCTGACAGTGGAATTTGAAATGCTCCAATTACAGTTCAGGGGTCCCAAACAACCTCCTGATATGAGATTGCAGGGTGCCATTTGGTTGTCATTGGCAGCCAGGGGCCTACTGAAAGCCCCCAGGGCTGCCATTACAGATTACTTATCAAGTCATGCTTGTGTTGTGGCTTCATAGATTGCCTGTCAGATCGTGATATGATTTAAAACTATGGTATTACATCATACTGCAAGACCGCTCAAACCATCACAAGTTCATGTCCCCTATGGAGACTAAAAAAAGAATTAAAAATCAGTTTAAAAAAAGTTTTATTGATAATTAAAAAAAAATAAAAGTTAATAAAAGTTTAACCCTCCCTTCCAATATTTATAAAAAAAAAAACAACTAAATAAACCTTCTCCCCAAAACATAGTTGATATCGCTATGTTCATAAAAGTCTGATCTATCAAAGTAACAGATTATTTACCTCGCACTGTGAATGTCAACAGAAAAAAAAGTCTGAATAGCACTTTTTTGATCACCACATCTCCAAGAAAATTTTTTATAAAAAGCGATCAAAAAGTCATATGCACTCCAAAATAGTACCAATAGAAACTGCAAGACATCCCACAAAAAACAAGCCTCCGCGAGCTGTCAGATAATGGCAGCAGAAAGTAATTTGTAAGGTCGCTACTCGTGTCTGCCCACATCATGCGGATTCTGGGCTGCCGCAAGTATCATTCTGCTATTCCTGTGCATATGGATCCACTGTCTGTTTTCATCCAGCACTCAGAGGGTTAACCAGTACTCTGTCTCTCAGCTCAGCTGTGCGATTAATGGGCAATCTCTTCCCTATTTAAGATGAGCTGATGCACTTCCTGGTTGCTTCAGAATTGGTGTTTCTTAGTTTCTAACACTCAGCCTTCTTTGTTCACTCTGTTCTGTCTCAGTTCTATCCCACTTTCTGAGTTCTGTTTTGCAGCCTGAGTTCTGTTTGATCTATGTCTTGTCTGTCTCTCTGTGTTGGGTCTGTTTCAGGCCTTTTATTCTGTCTGAGGCTTCTCACATATCTGATCTGTTTGTACGTTCATTTTCTGTTCGTTTTCTGTCAGTTCCCATTCCTGTTCCCATTCCCATCAGGGATAGTCAGGCCCAAGGTTCCAGCGAGGGGCTGCCCTTATCAGGGCGATTGCCTTGCTTTAGGTAGGGGTCTACCATTCCTTCTCTAGCCAAGGGTCAGTCTCCCTATTCCTGGCAACAATCCCTCTACCTGAGCAGTCAGCAGAACTGGTCTCAGCCTGGTTAGTTCGTCTAGTGGATCCACAATCTGTAACAGAATTTTAGTTTTCTGAAGATATTTTATATTTTAAAAGTTGTACTGCAAAAAAAAACTATATAAATTTGGTATTGTAGTAATCATACTGACCCATAGAATAAACATCATGACATTTTTGTTGCAGTGTGTACACCGTAGAAACAAGCCCCTCCCCCCAAAGATGGTGGAATTGCTCTTTTTTGTCATTATATGGTACATTAAATAGTTCCATTGAAACTTACAAATTGTCCCGCAAAAAACAAGTCCTCGGACAGCTATGTTAATGAATAAATAAAAGAGTGATACATTTTTAAAAGTGGGGAGAAGAAGCTGAAAAAAGTGATGCGTCCTTAAGGGGTTAAAGAATAAAAAAGTTAAAGTCCTGATTTTAATCCTATAGAAATGTGGTGGAAGGAGCTAAAGTGAGCAGATCATGGGAGGAAACAGACTAACATAACAGAGGTGAAGCTGTTTTGTAGGGAGGAATGGACTAAAATTCCTCCAAACTGATGTGCAGGACTAATTAACAGTTATAGTTTGATGCTATTTATGTTGTGCAAGGGGGTCACACTAGATATAGAAAGCAAAGGTTCACATACTTTTGCCACATCACAGATGTGATATTGGACAATTTCCCACAGTAAATAAATGACCAATTCTGATATTTTTGACTGATTTGATTGATTTGGTTCTTTTCATCAACTTTGAGTTGCGTGAAAATCTTATGTAGTTTTCGGTCAAATATAACCAAAAACATGGAAAATTCTGAAGTGTTCACAAACTTTCAAGCACCGCTGTATCCTAGTTTCTCAACAAAGGCCGCTTGACGTACACTACTGGCAACTACTACAGTGCCATTGTGGTTGTCATTCAGGTTTTCAAAGACTCCAAATGACGTCTAAGTCAGATTTTATTATGCTGTTATACCTTGTTCAGCTTCTTGTTGTCCACTTACAGTTCCTGCATTACCTGTATTGGTGTAATAGTAGTTCTAAAATGTTATTATTCATAAACCAGAAAGATCAAATATTTAACTAATTATAACGTTCTCCATGCTTCTGTTTCTTCTGTGTACTGCATGTGATAAGTAGAGATATGAACAAGCTTTCCTCTTCTCTGTGTGTGATGTGAATGGGAGACAAGTTTATGCAGAGAGGCTAATAAGCTCCAGCTAATAAGTGTTTTACTGTCTCACAACAACTGGAATCACATCTACACTGCTCAGTATTTCTCTCTAAGGGTGCATTCACACGAGCGTAGGCGTATTTACGTTCGCACGAGCGCAACGTATAATCGCCGGAGAGAACGTTTTTCGCCGATCACGACCAGAGCTAGAAAGCGTATTTTCGTTTGTTCCTACTTTGCAAACTATCTTTTCTGCCATCGAATATACGTTGGCGCGTATTTCGGTCGCATATGTTCCGGTTTTTTTTCGGGTTGCCGTTTTTACGTGCTGTAAAATCGCCCATGTGAACGAATACATTCGAAACCATTGCCTCAGATGGTCATGTGTATACGTTTGGTCGCAAAAACGCGCCGTTTATGCGCTCGTGTGAACGCACCCTTAGGGCGAGCACCCACTGGCGTTTTTTTACCTGCGTTTTGCGTTTTGCGTTTTGCGTTTTTCCTGCACAGGCATAGAGATAACATGTGTTCCTGTCCACTGGCGTTTTTTTTGCGTTGCGTTTGCGTTTTTAACATAGGAGCTGTCAGTTGCATATGTGTCCTTATTTTTCTCCATGGAAATTAATGGAAAAGCCGCGAAAACGCCGCGAAAACGCCGCGAAAAACGCCGCGGAAAACGGGCGGAAAAAACGCAGGAAACGCGGCGAAAACGCTGCGTTTTTTTCCCGCGGAAAACGCAAACGCCAGTGGGTGCTCGCCCTTATGCTTAAAATACTGCTGCTTTTCTTGATATGAGAGGTAGTGATGGGGTGGAGGATCTCCTTTTCAGTCTGTGTGTTTTGTATGGTAGTCAAGAAAGCAGCTCGTCTCTATAGCTGAGTATAGGGAAACCTGACAATTAGAAATAAGGAACACAGACAGGAAAACTGCTGATAAATGCAGGTTATATGTAAAGTGAGGGTCGAGACTATGACAAATTTTGCAAATCCAATTTGTCTAAAAAGCTTAATCCTCTCCCTTTTCTTTCCATTTTGTAAAAGTGTACAAGAAGTGTAAAACAATGAAAAGTTAAACATTTGGGGGCAAATCCCCTTTTGTGCAAATAATGTCCAACTTTTCAATGTCAAATTTCTGAGTTAAACAGTTTTATGAATTCCCCCCACAGTCTCAGACCATAATGCTTAACAGGATACTTTCCTTTTTTTAATGGAACAACAAGCCTAATAGTTTACAATCACACTTAAAGGCACATATACACTCCAGGTGGCACTATATCAGTGATGGCGAACCTTTTAGAGACAGAGTGCCCAAACTGCAACCCAAAACCTACTTATTTATCGCTAAGTATCACAAAGTATAATTTTACATCTGTTATTATAAAAAGTATAGGGCCGTTTAACCCTTTCCAATCCAGTTTGTATTCTGGTTCTCCTAGGGGGCTTACTCTTTTTCTGCTGTTATACAACGGCGCTATCTGCAGGCTAAAGCCAGTACTGCATGAGGTGACACATTGGATAGATTCCGACAGCAGAGAGGCTGGCAATATACAATAAGGGAACCCCGATGGATGTCTTCCGACATCGAAGCTGTACAGCCTTAAATCATAATGTCTTCAGAGGTCAGACAGTGGATTGGAGAGGGTTAAAAAGCATCAGGATGGAACACTCTGTGTTTTTTTTTGCTAGCTGGAGCACTAGAGTACCAATGGTGTGGATTTTGACTGGAAATCTCCCTCACCTTCTCTGTAGGCTTCCCGCTGCCAGCACTTCCTTGCTACTGAGTCCTAGTGGCCTGTAGTGGCCTCACCTTTCCAGGGTACGTTATAGGCCACACAGTAGTCAATCTCCCACAATTTAGTGGACTAGTTTCCTCCTCAGGCTAGTGGCTAACAGTGCCCCTCCTAGTCCTAGCTATATCCTTCCCTCAAGGTTGAAGCCTCTCACTATCCAAGCTTCCTTGGCTCCCCTTCCAGACTGATATCTCTCACAGCTCCCAGCAAACTCCCCAGAACTGACCACTTCCGCTGCTGAGAGTATGCTCAGCCCATGCTGCTTCAGTGACAGCCCCACACAGAGCCCCTTAAGCTATCTTTTCCTGCAATAAAATTAGCCTAGCTCTAAAGTGGCAACAATTTCCTCTATCAGCTCACTATCTGCTCCCCATTGATGTTTTCCAGGCCTTGCTAGAAGACAGAACCACAATGGGGCCTGTCATCTATGGGCACCACAAAAGCAAAATAGATGACCACTGTGCCGCATCTCTACAGACTCTTTGTCCCTCCCTCTGGCCTCAATTTCTCCCCATAGAACTATATACAAATCTGCTCAGCTCTTCCTGCTCTATAACTTGATACATGCAGTTTGGGCTGCTGTAGTAGCATCTGATATTAGTATTACATACAGTAATCTGTGTTTTTCAGATGACCGAGTACATTTATTGTTCACTAAACCTCTTCTTTATGCTTCACCAATTTATCAAAAAGTCAAAATATTTTAGCAGCAAAGCAAAAAATATAGAGGATGAATAGTTTGTAGAAAGGAAAGACTAAAGGGTCAGTTCATTATCAAGTGATCCATAATGAACGATTGCATATAATCTGCATGGCAGAATATTAAGTCAGGAAGGATATCATTTCTCCTTAAGGAGAGCACCTAGAAGGTGTGTGAGGAGGCGTATAAGGCAATTCATGCTCCTCTGGGAAAATATGCAAATCAGGAAGCTGGAACAATACTTCTGCAGCGCCAGCTATTGGAAGGCAGCATTCCTGCAAGTCAATGTTAGACTCATTATGCAAGCCTTATAAAAATGATTGGGAATTGAAAACCAAGTCAGGATTTATACATATACAACTGTTTCAGGCTTTTGCCCCTCATCGGTGTACAGTAGATTTCTAACTTGGCTATTCAGAGGTATATGAGGTGGGTCAGGAAGGGTATCAGAACTCCAGAAGAAGAGCAGCTAGAAGGTTAATGAGGAGTCTTATAATGCCATCCATGCTCCTCCAGGAAATATTAAGTCTAATGTATTTGCCTCTGTCATTTCCAGACCTGTCAGCTCGAGATTTTGTTCTTCTGGTGATCTGGTTTATTACCTATCTTACAGTGATAGACATTCATAGCTGCTGTTGCTGTATTTTCTGATTATTAGTAAAGTGAGTTCACAGCAGAGTTGTTGGACTTAAAGGGGGTGTGCCGAGTTATATCTTTTTAGTAAAACAGTGTTCTAAATGCAATAAAACAACAGATATGCAAAGTACTCGCTTCTTTCTGCTGTGTCCCGCACCGCTGCTCCGGGCCTACCCTCTGGCGCCACATTTGCAGGCTTCCCCAGTCTGTTTACATGATGTCACAAGTGCTGCAGCCAATAACAGAGCTCAGCAATTGATCAGCCCAGGGTACAGCAGGAGCGGAAAGAGGTAAGTATATGTCTATATGTTTTTTTACTGCCATGACAACACATTTTTACTAAAAAAAGATATAACATGGAACACCCCATTAACCTCATGTAGACGTTGGACCTTCTGGTGGACCATTGCAGGGTGTTAGAACTGGAAACAAAACCATTTAGCTCCATTGTTACTTAGCTGGTTGACTTTTGAGAGAGGACAGATTTTCAATAAAAAATGTGTAAGGGCTTTAACAGATTGGCGCGATATTGGCCCGTTATGTGGCTGTAAAAATTACAGGCGCATAAAAGGACGAAACAGAACCATTTTCTTGTGCGTTAATAGTATGTGCGAGGGAAGATAGGACTTGCCCTATCTTTCTTGCACATAGTTGATACTATATGCGAGAAATATAGGGCAGGAGTTTGAATAGTCCAGAAAAAAGAAAACCTGGTACATGTGCAACTATACTCCGCAGCGGCGAGCATAGCTGTGCATTCACCCATCTGTTTAAGCCCTAAATGCTTATGTATCACACAAGACTATATACCATAAAAGAGATGTGAGTGTCTTTTGAACATGAATTATATAAACATTAGTGTTGAGCAAGCTTGTGAAAATTGTTGGTTCAAATCAAACCGTAACTTCACCAATACTCCTAAAATTGGTGGGGTCCTAAATCTGACCAAGGAAAACATCTGCATAAAATTTGTATCTTCTTCCTGTGTTTCATAATAATCAGCTTTATTTCTAAGAGCCCATACATATTACACAGCACTTTACATCACTTGATGTTTTCTGTCCCCATTGGAGCTCACAATATATTCCCCTTTCAGTATGTTTATGAGCGTGGGAGGAAACTCATACAAACTCCTGTGGAGGAGGAGAAAGAAGGAGAATAAGCATGGTGTCTCAGTGGTTAGCATTGCAGCACAGGGCTATTGGGTTCTAATCTGTCAAGGGCAACACCTGCATAGAGTTTGTATGTACTGTTTGAATACTGTACTGTAGGCTTTAAACCTGCTGAGATAAAAGTGTAATAGATAAAAATGTATTGCCTTTAAAGCAGCATTATTTTACTTCCATTAAAGGTTTAATTGCAGGGGATATTGTGCTTGTTAAGATTTACGGTATCAGCGGGCGTCAGCTTCCAACTGCTTATGTATTTGCCTGCTCAGTTTTTCATGTGTGCTTTCTTTTGGGCCATGTTATTGTTTCAGAGATGCAAACAATATTTTTATTAGTTTCCTAATATGTCTAATCACTTTTTATTAAAGTTTGTGTATATATCAAAATAAAATAAACAGTAGCCAATAGGACCATATAAATTGTATAAACATGTAACCATAACATTTTCTTGTGTAGTTTCAAAACATAGTTTAGTTTATGCATTTCTCCTTTTAAGTTTTAAGAGATTTTATGATTAGTCAACTTTCATGTGGTATTGTCATAGGAAGGGAATAAATCCCCGAGGTCAACAATTCAAGCTTATACATTGCCTAATCTATGGATCTGGTTTACTAAGCTTATTATAATGAAATAGATAGCTATACATGTTTTCAAACCAAAAGAAGGTGCAGTGTCCCATAGGGAGGCCCCGGACACCTGACATACGTGGGGCGCTGGGAGGGTATAATGCTGACATGTCACGGTGGCACTTACCAACTCCTTCCCAGAGGGACACACGCAGCCAAGGCCAGAGTATCACTGCAGGCCACCAAAAACACCCCCAGGATAGAGAATGTCAATACACAGGATAATGGGGGTTGTAGTTGTCACGGGTGACGTCACCGTTCCTTCACACACCGTTATAACCTTCGACGGAGAATAAATGCAGTCTCAGACAGTTTCTTAGTACCACAGGTCCCTAGGAATTATTAGAGCCCGGCAAACTTTACTTGCAAACTTTGAACAATTAGTACAAGGCAGTTCACTTATATACTTCACAGTGAAGGTAAAGTGTTTTCAAAATGTAGTACCTCCACACGGCTCTTACAAGCTCAAAGATGCACGTGTGTGAACAGTGATTATTAACTTGCAGTACCTCCACCCAATCTGGAAGATGCAGGGGTGTGTCAATTAAAGGGTGTAGCTTTACACCGTGATCCAGGCTCAAGATGGACGCATAGGAAAATTAGTCAGTGAAGTACTACCTCTGCACTGGCCTTGAAAAGAAGCAGTCACTTTCAATTGTTGAGTCTCTTACTCTTAGGGGGACTCACTCCACTCACATCCAATCCACAAGCAGCACAGGATATAGAGATATATGGTGAAGATGGAAGAAGAGACTCTTCTCTTCTTCCATCTTCACCACAAGGAAGTTGAAGGTGCTTCCATCTGGCTCTGTATTAGGAGAAACTCAGGTAGCAGACAAGATGGAACTCCTTTCCCGCTCTCAAACACTCCTATTTATACCTTCTCTCATGACATGACAGACTTGATACATTTACATGCAAGCTTTGGATTTTAGAGATATTAACCTCTCAAGTGCCGCAGCTGTGTAACACACATATTGTAAATGACAAGACAGGCTTGCACAGTGCATCCACATAGGACAAACATGTTAGACATTTAGTCTCTAATGTTAGTCTCTAGCTCACAATTGTTTCTTAGGTCTCATTTATACATGAAACATTAGGGCTGAGGCACATGAGTAATACAGCAGATACAGAATACTGTGGTTGCATAGTGTATCTCTGTGTGCCTCCAGGTTTGTATAGAGGCACGCAGGGGTAATTTATTATGGATTCCATGAGAAACTACAAGAGAACACACACAAACACAGAAAGAACACAAACTCCATGCAGATGTTGTTCTGAGTCAGATTTGAACCAAGGACGCAGTTTGAATGGTCCGGAAAAAAAAACAATGCATGCGCAACTACGTTCCGTAGCGGCAAGTATAGTTGCGCATGCATACTTCCATCTATTTAGGTCCTAAATGTTACTGTATCACACAAGACTATATGCCAGAAGAGAGATGGGAGTGCCTTTTGAGCATGAACTATAACCACTGAGCCACTGTGCTTCCTAATTTTCCTCCTTCTTCTTCTCCTCTTCCTCAGGAAGAAGCATGGTGGCTCAGTGGTTAGCACTGTTACCTTGCAGTGCTGGGATCTTAGGTTCAAATCTGACCAAGGACAACATCTGACTGACGTTTGTATGGATTTCACTCCAAAAACATACTAATAGGTAAATATAGGCTGTAAAGTGTTGCATAATACGTATGTACATTATTAATAAAGGTGATGATATGAAACACAGGAATAACATGCAAGCTCCATGCAGATTTGAACCTGCAAAGCAAAAGTGCTAACCGCTGACCCCTCCTCCTCTGTCAAACCTTTAGTAAAGTTCAACCCGAAACAGGGTTCAACTGGTTTGGTTTACTCAACACTAGAGATGAGCAAATATACTCGTTTCGAGTAATTACTCGATCGAGCACCGCGATTTTCGAGTACTTCCGTACTCGGGTGAAAAGATTCGGGAGGCGTGGCGGAGCGGGGGGTAGCAGCAGGGAACAGGGGGGAGCCCTCTCTCCCTCTCCCCCCCACACTCCCCACTGCAACCCCTCACTCACCCACGGCGCCCCCTGAATCTTTTCACCCGAGTACGGAAGTACTCGAAAATCGCAGCGCTCGGGTGAAAAAGGGGCGTGGCCGAGTAGGTTCGCTCATCTCTACTCAACACTAATAAACATAGATACGTGAACAATTAAATATTTTTAGGATATATCCCCTACCCTAACCCCACCTATTTTAGTCTGACCAAACCCCCAAGACAACCCTATGTTCCCAGCTAGAGATACAAATGGTTCTTTGAATTGGTAAAAATGCTAAATGTTTATAGCTGACTGTCCCCACATGAGGGCCACAAAATACATAATTTTGGTGCCAGCTTGCAGCCATTCTACCTTCTCTTTTCAAAGTAGTTGACAGCCATAACCCTGGCAGGAGCAGTACCAATTTTAGGTTAAATGGCACCATTTGCAGATTTTTTTTACACTCTCCCGTCTCACAAAAACAATATATATTTCACTGATAGACTTTCCGCCTGTATTCAGCTTGTGTAGAGAGCTAGAGTGCAAGATAGCAGGACACCCACACCAGAACAGCTCAGTGAATAAATACGGTACCAGAACCAAGCTCACAACATAAGTACAGCATCAGAAACAAACTCATAACATAGATTCAGCACAAAACAATCTCAGTGCACAGATGCGACTACAGAACTAAGCTTATAACATAAGTAAAGCCCTAAAGTAACAAAGCTGAACAAAGCGATCATATTGCAGAGGAATCAGTGGGCTAACAGTGGCACCTCAGAACATCAGTGGTGAGGAAACAAAGCTAGGAGGAGGATGATTCCTGTAGCTCCACAGAATGCTGCATGGGGGGAAAAAATCATCTCGCTGGAAGGTCCTAAGAAGGGCAATCACTCCCAAGCGACATCTACCTGTGCCCACCCTGCAACCTGGTGGATTGTGTCCTGTGAAACCGCAAGGGGTTGCACATTGCTAAAACCAGCCACGTTCAGGAGAAAATTCTAGGATGGTTCAGTCTAATATAGCTGTGGTGCAGGAACAATGAGAATATTGTGTCTGAAGGCCTTCTTATCACACACTACAGTGTAGCAAACATATTGTATCTCACATGAGCTACCTTACCCTAATTTGGCCCCCATGAAGCTGACATCTTTAGTATGAACAGTTATTAGTCACTAAGAAAGTCCCTTATACAAATAACTTGTCTTGATTGGTTAAAATCAAACTCAATACCCATCCTTGGAGATTTCTATGATTCACGTTATACTGGTCTTTCTCCAGTTCCCAAGAACATAGTTTCCAAAAAGCTTTAAGCATGTTTTAGAACTGTGAATTTTTCAATATTGCAGTCCAAAATCTTACAAAGTCCTATTTAACTTTATTTGGGGATTTGGAGAAGCATTGCATGTGATATCCTATGTGCTAATATATTCCACAACACATTTACTAAGGCTGTCTAATATACAAATAGAGTAAAGTTATTGGGACACTCCAAAGATCAGTGGGAACTTCTGTAACAGGCTAGACCTAGGAGGGATTAAGCAGCGAAGTAAATTGAGATGGTAGTCACAGTGGCTCTGCTGCTTCTCTTGGCAAGGTGGATAACAGGGTCTGAACATGGTGTCACACAGTGGCAAAATTTGGCATTTCTCACTGCGTGCTGCCCGTGGGGTCAGGCAGGGTAGGATGGCGATACCCCAGTGGGGTGCTACCGGCAGAGTCAGGTAGGGGAAGATGTTGCTTTGTCGTGATACCAGTCTGTGTACGGGTAGGGACCTATTCCAAACAAAATAATAAATAGAAAAAGTGGAGAACTAAACAAAAATAGGGGAATAAACCTCTGTACTGCCTGTAGTGCTTAGTGTGGTACCCCAGTGCAGATGTTGCAGATGGAATAGATGGTGGGACGTGACTCCAGGAGTCAGGTCGTACAGTGAACCAAAACTATTTTATTCTTCAAGAGCAGATGAGAGATAAACTTTACTTGTTGCATACAGTTCACATTGATAGACTGTAGTAGAAAGGGTTACAGCTAAAGGCATTAATTACTTCTCCAGATTCCCAGGGACTTGATACAGGGAAATACATTTATCCTCTGTGCAATGCATTTTAGCTCTGTTCACTGGCTGGGCTTGACTCTGATTGACTCCTTCTACTCTCATCTTCTTCCACTCTACTGTGCTTAAAACGTTCTTGCTCTTGAGTACTCACACTTTAGATGTTTATCTTCCCACCACACTGGCTTTCTCTTTGTTCCTCCCCGGCCTCTCTCAAGCTGAACTATAGCTCTGCACTTGGAAGACTAACCTAACTCTGCCCACTTCTCCATCTTTTATTGTGGTAAGTTAGCTGAAGCTGTGATGGGGATCTTGAGTACTCACACTTTAGATGTTCAACGTCCCACCACACTGACTTTCTCCTTGTTCCTCCCTGGCCTCTCTCAAGCTGAACCTTAGCTCTGCACTTAGAAGACTAACTTAACTCCGCCCACTCCTCTATGCTTTATTGTGGTAAGTTAGCTGAACCTGTGATGGGGTTCTAAACTACCAATGTCAGGCCCTTTATTCTTGCTAAGCCTGGCTAAACACTCCTCTGACTGTTGCTAGGTGATCTGTACACACCAGGGGCTGGAGAATATTGTCAGAACACACATTACAGTGGAAAAATATGAACAATAACGTCATAACTTTTCACAGTTATACATTACATTAACACTTTATTGTAAGGCTCTAGTCAGCACAGAACGTGTTGGAGTACCCAACTCTGAATACTTCCTGTCCATTAATAGACTGCAACTTATATAACAAAAATCTCACCCTTAATGGGGCAGATTTACGTAAACTGCCATAAAGAAAAAGTGTCTTGCACATAGCAACCAATCACAGAGCAGCCTTTATTTTGTATTCTGTTATTGACATTAGTATATGGCAGTTGACATAACTCTGCCCCATTAACTGCAGGACACAAAACTTTGTCAGAGTGTTGGTCATGTGATCTGTAGGCCAAAAGAAAAATGCAGAATACACAGCCTGGAGGGGATGAGCTGCATAACTGAAAACTTACAGGAGAGATCAGTGATATAATGATAGATATCTCCAAATGAAAAAAGCACCCAAAGTGTTTCTTTAACAGCACAAATTAAAGATTTCATTATTTAAAATTTCAATTTAAAGTTGAGCAATTTTACAAACACTTTGCTTTACCTCTGTTGTATTTTTTTATTTTGAGCTTGTAACTTTCTCCTTTCACAACCAAAGCTGCTTTCAGAATTCTTCACCCTCGAATCAGAAGTCTGACCCAACAGCTTAGGTCTAGGAGTCCTCTCACACTGTCAGGTGTTAAGGCACCCAACAGTTGTCCCAATGATTATGGCTCTATGCTTTCACACAGGAGCAATAATTTGATCAATGAATGGAGGCTGAGTGCGCCGGAGATTGTTGCAGTCGCTCACCTCCGTTCAGAGTAAACAGGCAGTTGTTCATAGATTTAAATGGGCCAATAGTCATTTTATTTATATGCCTGTGTAAACCGAAGGACGGCTGATAAGCGAATAAATTATCATTCGCCGTTCAGTTGTTCGCCAAGTTTACATTGAATGAATATTGTTCAGTTTTGCATGATCCAGCGATTTAACTGAATGATAATTATCATTGTTAATCGCTGGATCATGGAAAACCGAACAATATAATTATAATAATAATCATTCCATGTAAAAGGGCCTTAACTGTGTATCTGTCATTTGAAATCCCACAACTTAGTGCAATTTTGATAACCAGAAACAAAATTCTTAATTTAGTATTAAATATAGGCCTCGTTCATACAAGCGTGGTTTTAGCGTAGAATAGGCACGTGAAAAAATTGCGTCCAATAGAACCAATGATTTCCAATGGTAACGTTCAGATGAAGGAATTTTAGATGCGCAAAAAACTTGCACCTTTCAAAGATAGGACATGCGTGGCTACAATGCATGCATCTAAGGTTCGTGGTGCGAGAAAAGATAGGAACTGACCTATCTTTGGTGCGTGCTGCGCAGGAGTTTCCATAGACTTCTATGGGAGCAGGACAAAAAGGGAGGGGAAGGGAGTTTAACTCGGAAAAGAAGACAGATGTCTGTAGTTTAGACATTAGAAGTCATTAGGAGGATTTCTACTGACCGAGGGAATTCCGAACAGCAGCGCATTTTTTCTGCAACATACAGCTCCTGATCGTGTGAAAGGGCAATTTCAGCCCTAATTAGGCTCGGAAATTGATTAACCCATTCACGCTATGTTTCGTGCAATTAGCTGTCACCTTTTCTCGTACCTATTCTGCGCTAAAACCACGCTCATGTGAATGAGGCCATAGGTCACTTGCAGTTGATGTATTCTTATTTAGTGAATGGCATGTGAACGCTGAAGCCAGTGATTGGCTGATGGATCATCTCTACAATGAATTGCATGTGAAGACTTCAACTTATTTCGGGACCGTAACAGTCGGATCCGGGACTGGACCAGAGGGAACATTTAATTGAATGTTATTTTTTTTTTATTTTAACCCACTCCCTGTCCTGAAAGTTATTTTTTACATTTGGAAAACCCTTTAATTGCTACAGCAAACCGTAATTCAGCTTTCCACATAAAATTATGAATTTTTGGAACATGATGATGGGAGATAAATGCTAAAAGCAATGAAGATACAGAGTGGCAGGCTTTTAAAATACAGTTTGACAAATCTCCTTAAGAGCCTTTTTTTCTTCAGATGAAAAATATAAAGTGGCCTAAAAATGAATGAAGAAAGCTCTGCGAAATATTCTAGATCTCCTTTCATTCAACGCTATTTTAGCTCTTATCTTTATAGTACTATTATATTGCAAAGCATGGCTGGGACTTCATAGGGTGTAAAATTGATATTTGACTTTTACGGCTATGGACACCTTTGTGGCATTTTCTTTTTATTTAAATGTATCTATTTTGGACAAAAAGCATTTTTGAAATAGGGTTTTATCAATAATTTCACACTGTTTGGCTTCTGTAGCTTCTATATATCGTAGTTGACAGCAAGCTGCAAAATACAAAGATGGCCATAAATTAGCTTAGAAGATGGTTCAGGAATCAGGGGAAAAGAGAAGGGCTGGAGACTGAGCCATCAAGTGAGCGCACTGATGGAGTGAAAGGCATTCTGCAGCTTGTTATATACTGTAAGGTTGGCTACCCACTAGCGATATATTTTCTTGAGATGCAAGAGCGAGTGCCTCGCAGCGCAGAGAAAACTCTGCAATATCGCTCATTGTTTTCAATGGAGTGGGGGGCAGCAGAACTAGCCCCATTGAAAACATAGGGAGTACATAGAGTGATGCTATCCCATTGCTTTCAATGGGGTCAGCACTGCTGCGGCCCCATTGAAAGCAGTGGGTTGCAGGCAACCCCCGCAGCGATGATTTTTTCCCTAGCTGTAAAAAAAAGTAAAAGAAAAAAATTATGCTTACCTAGAAGAACCGTCTGCTCTTCTTTCCAGCCCCGGCAGTCGTCTTCTGTCTTCTGGAGGCCTTAATCCCTGGCATAAGACGACTGCCGGGTTCAGACAGAAGAGCTGATTTAATTAATTTTATTTTTTTCTTTACAGCTAGGGATGATTTTCAGGGAACGGCTTATATTTCAAGCCTTTTCCCCGGAAATCATCGCTGCTTTCAATGAGGCCGGACTTCTGCCACAGCTGTGACAGCTGTGGTAGAGGGTTCTTTCATCCCCACGGGGATAAAGGAATCCCCTGCCATAGCTGTGACATTTGTCACAGCTGTGACTGAAGTCTGTGATGTACTCCCTATGTTTTCAATGGGGCTAGCACTGCCACCGGACACATTGAAATCACTGAGTGATATCGCAGATTCTTTTCTCTGCGCTGCGAGGCTTGAGAGTAAAAACCATAAATGAGTATGGGACCATTGAAAATCATTGGTTTCATAATCATGTGTTTTCACTCGCTCTCGCATTGCAAGAAATTATATCACTAGTGGGTAGGCACCCTAATGCTCATAATTTTTAATAAGGCCCTATTGCAAAAATTATTTTCAACCAATAATATATGCATTTTGTAAAATAATACCCCAAAGGTGTCCATAGCCTTTAAAAAGACTCTGCCGCCATCTTTTTGCAGCCCTCGCTGAAAGCAAAATAACGTAGTGCCTGTCACACAGCTGTGTGTATTTGTGCAGTAACTTTAGAGAAACTTGCATTTTATTAGTAGCACCCAAACACAGAACTAGTCCTGCATATTTATGAGCTGCAAGCTAGCCACACCCACCTCGCCCTACAGCCAATGATTGGAAGCTCTCACTATGTGTATTAATAGGCAGACAGCCTTCCATCAGTAGCTGGAGGGCGGGATGGGTGTAGCTAGCCTGCAGCTCATTGATCACAAGACTAATCTAAGTAGTTCTCCATTCATGCTCAAAATTACTGCACAGATCCATACAACGGACATATCACTGTAATCAATGTGACAGGTACTCTGTGTTTTTTAGTCAAGGTGAAAAAAAAAATTAAACAATACATAATGAAGATATTTGATTAGATAAGTATTCATAGAATAAAAACTACAAAGTGAATGTTTCCAAAGTAGTCCGATCATTTCCAAAGCTTTCATTTGAGAAAACTAATTTCTGATATCTGAAAAATTAACGTTTTTGCCAATTCATTTTCTATCGCCAGTAATGCTAACTTGTTCAGCCTAACCACCTTCATCACTAGTCAATAGTTGGATAGAGGTAGATGCGTCCACAAGAGCGTTGCCATCGCTAGTAGATTCCTGCTCTACAATATTTTCTTCCTTGAAAAATGTTGATATGAGCTGACAGACAGTTAACTCTTTTCATTGTCATTCAGCTTGTAATTTTCTCTTTTGTGCACCAGATTTGTGTATATATTGGCCTGACATGTTAATAGCCTCAATATCAAATAAAGCTGACTTGTTTACAAGTCCGAAAAAAATGAATCTGGTTTAGCAATTAATTTATCAATATGATTAATTAACTATTTTATATGCTGATTCTTGATGGAAATTCCAGCAACCAAATAGACAGATTGTTACCATTGGGTTCATTCTCACTAGTATAGCGTATTGTTGGCGGAATTTCCATCACACAAAAAGATAGGCACTGAACTACTTTTGGGCGTATTATGCTGGCAAACAGGGCCATTCACATGAAAATGACCATGTTTGCTGTAGATACATGTCAGGGACCAGGCAATGTTATTGTTATACTTAACGGGGTTCCTGCTGAGAGTCGTTCCTCTTCCAAAGCCGGCGGCATCTTGCTTTAGTACTGTAAAGGGAGAAGTTGCCGCTGTGGGGGAGAAGACGGGCTGTCAGCATGTACCTGTTGGGTTAAATCACATATTCGGGTCCCTGTCATGTCCTGCAGAACTTAGGTTAGGGTGCTATGGGGACATGACAGGATAACATACACTGTGTTTTGCTGTTGGTATCAGAAAAAAAAAATCCTGATCAGCTGGGCCCCCGTGGCTATAGATTGGGCTGCCCCTCCCCATGTGGGGGTCTTGCCACAAAATCTCTTTAAGTAAAAGGAGGCTGACATGTTAGTAAGCCATATGGCTTCACTAAAGGGGAATAATTTAATTGCACTTGATTTCACTCGCAGTCAGAACAAGAAGAGGATGTTTCTACTACTTCACAGCTAGAGACAAAGTAGTCTTAAGTCATGCTGATCTCCCCAAACCCATGGTACTCATAGTCTAAAGTTACCATTGCACGGGTCAACTCTTGGCCAAATAATTGCTCGAAAGAGCAAATTCAAACAATAGTTGTTCAGTGTAAACATGGCCACCAACAGGGTGACCAGGGATAACTTGCTGGGCATTTTGATTCAGCTTACCAAAACAATAGTTTCTTGATCAGAAGTCGTGTGATGTAAAGTCAGTCATTCATATTTGAACGACTTGTGAACAAATTTGCATGGAGATCCCTTCTATGAACGATATCTTGGCAAACAACTAATGAATAATTATTGTTCTATGTAAAGGCAAACAAAAGACTATTGCTCATACTCTACAACGACTATTCTAAATGACTATCTCAATGATTGCGGCTCCATGTAAAGGTACCTAAAGTATATGAGTAGGGAAAATGAGGAAGGTAAATGTAATGCCTGTGCTAAAATCTAGAAGCAGAATTTTAAAAATTTGAACTGCGATTTGAAACAGAGTAGCATGAAGGAAAAGGAGTCATGTTTAGTGTTAGTTGGACTTGTTTAACCTTTTGCAATCCAATTTTGGATTCAGGGTTTCCTAGGTGGCTTTCTTTTTCTGCTATTATACAATGGTGCCATCTGCTGGCTAGAGCCAGTATTGCGGTATGGAACATGCTGAAGAGGCCCCCGACAACAGAGCAGCCAGTAATATACAGTAGGAATACTCTTCCGGACGTCTTCCAAAATCAGAGCTATAAATTCTTTAATCAGAATGTCTTCAGACGTCAGACATTGGATTGGAAAGGGTTAATCCTTTCTTTTTACTTTGTTTCTATAAGATGAAGGATAGCCAAATTGTTAAGTCTAACACACAGCGACTGAGGGCTTTTTACAGCGACTTGCACTGACATCAGTTTTAGCCATTTCTATGAAATCATCACAGTTGGGCTGAAATCATATTTTTGGATCTTCTCCAACATTAGGCAACTCAAGGAAGTGATTATATCTTGAAATATCGCAATGGCGTGAGACAATTCACGAACACCTTTCATGTTTTCTGGTTGTGTAAGATTTACCTAGAAACAGATGTAGAGAAAAGTTCTGGAAGACAAGAGAATTGTGAGTCGGCGTTGCCAATACTGCATATCAAATTTCAGTATTAGAATGAGAAGCATATTTCATCAAGTTCTGGAGATGTTTCCTGTTTTTGAATTTCTCAGAAAAAAGGGGAAAAGTGGATAATAATAGAATTATGGCTTTCTCTGTTATTTAATTAAATAAATAAAATTTATTGAAATGACCTTGCTTTGTGCTTATTACTATGTCTTCATTATTAACCTGATCTATGGAAGCAGATCTTGAGGCTGAGTTCTCTTGGGACATCAAAGACCATGCAACAGAGCTTTGGAGCACATTTATTATACTGTTTACAGAACGTTTCTGGCGCATCTCATGTGTTAAAATGTGCGACTTTTTACTACTTTATGCCAGCCCTAATAAGTTTTTTTTAAATGTAGGTGGGGCTTAGCGTTAGGGCTTGTATAGTTTACACCAAAAACTGGCATAAGTTATAGCTGAAATCTATGCCAGTTCATAGCTGGTATAGATTTGTTATTTGATGAACGGATGACCCAAAAATGCACCAAATGTATTAGGGTAGGTCCATACATCACAGAAAAAATCCGTGAAAAGTCCACACAAAAATCTGCATGGGGATTATGATGCAGTATTCACTGCGGATTATACTCATTGCATTGCAATGAATGAATTCCACAGTGAAAATCCATGGCATTTCTGCACCAAATCTGCATTGTTCCTGTATTCTGCTGTGGAATTTTTCTACTATAAGTGAACAGGGTTTGTTAAACACCACCCACTTACATTGTACTGTACATTGCTGCAGAACTCCATCATAAAATCTGCAGCCAAATTTCAACAGTAACTTTGCATTGTGTGAATTCACCCTTAGAGGCTTGTGCCTCAAGATAGGTCTTCAATATATGGTCGGCAAGGGTCCACCACTCAGGATCCCCTATGATCAGCTTATCCTTGGTACCACTGTCAGCACAAGTGGTGCAGGAAGCAGATTGCACCATCTATACGGCAGTGTCCTGGGTTGGAAGTACAGATGAAGCTCCCATTGAATTCAACCTGGGCTGCTGCAGTGTGGATTTCACAATTTGCTTCCTCCACCCCCTAAGCTGATCATAGGGGATCCTGAGTGGCAGACTCCCCCCAATCATCTATTGATGACTTATCCTGATGATAGGTCATCAATAGAAGAACACTCCCCCCCGTTTCCACACCGCCGACACCTGAATCTTTGCGGACGAGCAGGCAGATACTCGAAAAGGACAATACTCGCTTGAGTATTTGTCCTGAACGAGTATGCTCACTCATCTCTAATGCTGAACATTTATTGGGAGGGCGCAGAGTAATATAAGTGATATGTTTTTGTCGTATAAGATTTGCATAGTAGGTGATATTTATTTGCCCTAATTGGCACTTTAGTGTATTTATTGCTTATTTTATGAATCCCTTACGTGATTATTGTTTTTGTATTTTTTTTAATATTTGACCCATGATTGGGTTTGATATTTATATATTGATGAGCACTTTTTCAGTATTTTGTATAAAATTTTGTATATTTTTCAATGATTGATGATGTGATCCACTTCATTAATTTGTTATCACTAAGTATATTTATATGAGGTTAATTTATTTGGCACTTTGCTTGAGAAAGGTTCTTTGTAACTAAAGCATTGCAAGGTGTGAAATAAAGAGGTCATCCACATTGGAAGAGCTGTCTCCTCCATCTGATTTGGACTTGCTGGATCTTGTGAGGTGTACACCGGGTTCCTTAGGAGGCTTGCACCCATATCGTATGGATTTTTGTGTTGCTGTATTTATTTTAGAACTACTTGACATCAATCATGTCTACCCAGATGCCCATGGGACTTAAAGTTCAGTAGACCTTGTTGTCTAACCAGGATTCCTGACACCCATATGATTCCTGGACAAATCTACGTCTTAAAATTATCGAAGGTTAAACATCTCCTAACCAGATATTGCAGTGCAAAACTCCCACAACCTAACTACCGAGTTTCACTCCTTAAATTACTTTCATTCCTTTTCAGAATTCAATTTTCTTCAATATTTTTCACTTATTTAAAAAAGTTTCAGTTCTGCACAGAACATTCCAATAATCGTCTTAAATCAGACATCATTATTCTACACTGAAAGCTTCTGCTTCTATAACACCTCTGACATTCTCTTTTATCAAATGCTCCATTAGCAAACATAATATAGTATCTTCTTCATGATTATTAATGGATTATTAATAGACAATAGTACGGTCAAACCTAAAAAATTCCATAGTCAGGTTCTATGTTTCCCGAACTTAGCCCAGGGAGTCAATCATTTTTTTTCTTGTTGAGTGGGAAAAGTGCAGATTGTTCCCATCAGGATAAGATAAATTCTGCTATATCTCAGGCTTGGCTAATATCCTTTAGCTGCTCGTAAAGGCTGTGATCTGGGTTGTGGACCATCCACGAGTAGGCTGGCTTCAGAGTGACATTTTTAGGGCTCTTATACGCTATGTTGCGAGGGATAAAACTGGTGAACGGGCGCACAAATCAAACATTTCTGCGCCCGTTCAGACAGCATGGGTTCCAGCGCATATACGCCGAGACTTCCATGCCATCGCCCCTTTCCCTTCACTATTCATCGCAGGCTCACCTCTGCTTTCCTCCCAGCTCATTCTTTGCAATGGGAGGGAGTGGGACAGAGGCGGAGCTAAGCGCCGTCCTGTCCTGCGTCCTCTCATTGATGGCTATGGACAAGTGGCGGGGGAGAGGAACGGAGATTAGCTCCGCCTACATCCCACCCCTTGTCCACAGCCAGCAATTGGAGGAGGCGGGGCAGTCTGGCGCTTAGGTCCCCCCACGTCTCGCCCCCTCCCATTACAAAGAATGAGTGAGGAGGAGAGCAGAAGTGAGCCTGCACGGGGGGAGGAGAGCAGAGGGAGGGAGTTTAGCAGCCACTGCCTCCCACCTCCGGCCACTGCCATGGGCTCCCATAGAAGCCCATGCAGCGGCTGGATGTACTTCGGACGAAAAGATAGTTGTAGGACTATCTTTTGGGTCCGACGTAAAAACGCCCGGTGCTATATTGGCCTGGGCGAGCGCTTTTACGTCTCAGGAATACAGCCATGTGATCTGATGCATTGGAATCTAGTGCATCAGATCACAGGGTATATCAGCCCACCGTGAAAATGGCCGGCTTATATACGCTCATGGGAAAGAGGCCTTAGCCTGAAGAAACACTAAAGCCTCATATGTTGATGCTTAGTTAGATTTATGTCCTTCTGTATCCCATCATACTCAGGGACGATTATATAAATGATGTGGACCTAAGTGCAGAAGTTGGAGAATTCCATGTTTATGGAAGTTTCCCATTACTGGTCCAACGGTGCCAGCATTTGCTATCAAATGCAAGATACTCTAAGAAGCTGATAACTAAAATTATAGACTGAATGCTGATTCACAGAAAATTGAAAATGAAATTGCAGTTTTCAAAGAGGTTTTTTTTTTTCCTATTTCATGGCCAACCAAACTGATTTGTTACATGTTCTTTTCTTTTGTGATCTTCACTCATCACTTAGCAATCTGCTCTTTGATGTGCACAAAATTATTCTAAAGATGGCCTTTCTAAAGTAGGCTGCTTCAAAAATGTGTATCTCATTACAACCTATACAGTCAGCAAGCAAGTATGAGCTTCAACCTTGGTTCAACTGGATTTGGAAGACCAGCCTAGTCATGATTGTGATTAGTTGCCAAGCACTAAAATGATATACGAAAAAAAGGAAGAGGTATTTCAATGGTAAACATTACTGAAGAAGAGGAAGCAAGTAAGTATAGTATGTAGGTGAATTGCAACATTGTATATTAACTACTCAGTGACAGGTCTATTTTGGGCTCTAATGATAAGGAATAGAGATGAGCGAACACGTTCGGCTCCGCCCCTTTTTCGCCCGAACACCGAACTTTGCGAACACTTCAGTGTTCGGGCGAAAAAGTTCGGGGGCCGCCGTGGCAGCGCGGGGGGGTGCGGCGGGGAGTGGGGGGGAGAGGGAGAGAGAGAGGGCTCCCCCCTGTTCCCCGCTACTGCCGCCCGCGCCGCCGCGCATCTCCCCGCCCCCCGGCGGCACCCGGACACTTACGCGCGAACACTGCAGTGTTCGGCAAAGCCGGTGTCCGGGTGCGGATGTGTCCGTAACGGACACGTTCGCTCATCCCTAATAAGGAAGTATTTTTTTTAGTTGTAGCATTTTGGAGTACATATATGCATTATGTAGCATTTATACATTTTTGAGGGGGGAGATAGGGAAAAAAAACATAAGTTCTGCCATTGTGCTTTGAGTTTAGTTTTTATGATCATCACCATGTGGTATAAATAACATTATACTTTTATTCTCTAGGTCAATACGATTATGGTGATGCCAAACTTGTATAGTTTTCGTTTTAATATTTTACTACTCTCACAATAAAAATAACCTACTTTATCTTGTGTTGCCACATTCCGAGACCCATACAGTTTTATTTTTCTCCTGATGGAGATATAGAAGGGCTTGTTCTTTACAAGACAAATTTTAGTTTCACTGGTACCATTTTGGAGTATATACAAGTTTTTTTTATTGCTTTTTGTTCTGTTTTTGGATGGTGGATGAACTAAAAACAGGAAGTCTCAATTTTTTTTCTATTTTTTTATCATGTCCACTGTGCAGAATAAATTACATGATAGGTGTATAGTACAGGTGATTGTGCATGCGTTGATACCTATTATGTGTATATTTATTTATTTAGTAGAGATGAGCGAACACCAAAATGTTCGGGTGTTCGTTATTCGGAACGAACTTCCCGCGATGATCGAGGGTTCGTTTCGAACAACGAACCCCATTGAAGTCAATGGGCGACCAGAGCATTTTTGTATTTCGCCGATGCTCGCTAAGGTTTTCATGTGTGAAAATCTGGGCAATTCAAGAAAGTGATGGGAATGACACAGTGACGGATAGGGCAGGCGAGGGGCTACATGGTGGGCTGCATCTCAAGTTCACAGGTCCCACTATTAAGCCACAATAGCGGCAAGAGTGCCCCCCCCCCCACTGTCAGCATAAAGATCGTTCTCCTCTGCCACAGCTGTAACAGCTGTAGCAGAGAAGAACGATGTTTGCCCATTGAATTCAATGGAGCGGCAATACAGCAGGTTCCACTGAATGCAATGGGCTGCCCGCGATCGCAGGATGAATGGTCGGAAAGGGGTTAAATATATAACCCCTTTCCTGCAATTCATCCAGAAATGTGTTACACTAAAAATATATACCGGCGTATAAGGCGACCGGGCGTATAAGACGACCCCCCAACTGTCACCTTATACGCCGGTAATACAGTGGAGCAAAGAATAAAAAGCATTACTTACATTTTTAGATGATCTGCGGCGCTCCTGCAGGCTGTCACTCCCTCCTAATCCACGGCAGACAAGCTTTCTCTATGAAAGGCTTTAAATTCCTGCCTCCAGAAACACACGTGCCTTCAGCCAATCACAGCCAATGACAATGATGTCATTGAATGGCTGTGATTGGCTGTGTTTCTGGAGGCGGGGATTTCAAGCCTTTCGTGGAGAAAGGAATACTTTGCCGTGGACCAGGAGGGAGTGACAGCCTGCAGGAGCGCCGCAGATCATCTAAAAACGTAAGTAATGCTTTTTATTCTTTGCTCCACTGTATTACCGGCGTATAAGGTGACAGTTGGGGGGTCGTCTTATACGCCCGGTCGCCTTATACGCCGGTATATATTTTTTGTGTAACACATTTCTGGATGAATTGCAAGAAAGGGGTTATATATTTAACCCCTTTCCGACCATTCATCCTGCGATCGCCGGCAGCCCATTGCATTCAGTGGAACATGCTGTATTGCCACTCCATTGAATTCAATGGGCTAACATCGTTCTTCTCTGCCACAGCTGTTACAGCTGTGCCAGAGAAGAAGGATTTGTCTTCTATATGTTCTCAATGGGGTCAGCTCTGCTGCCGCTGGCCCTATTGAGCGCATATAGAATGCATCCATAGCGAACCGCGGGAGGGGCAGACTTTTATATCAGGCGGACACCTTATCTCCCCAGCCACTCACAGCAGGGGGGTGGTATAGGGCTTAAACGTTGCAGGGGGAAGTTGTAATGCCTTCCCTGTCTTTATATTGGCCAAAAAAAAGCGCTAACGTCTCAGGGAAGAAAGTTAAAGTAACCCGGACACCGCATGGTGTTCGTTACGGATAACGAACATACCGAACACCCTAATATTCGCACGAATATCAAGCTCGGAAGAACACGTTCGCTCATCTCTATTATTTAGTCATTTTTCATTTTGTAAGGAACAATGTCATTCTTTTACTTGCTCTTTGTAAGACTTTATTCAATTTTTTGCAACATTTTTAGTTCCATGAGGTGACATGTAGATGTGACAATGAGTGCTTATATAATATACTGCAATACTTATATACGTTTGCAGTGCAGTTTATTATGCCTGTCAGTTTTACACTCATAAGCAACCTTTTTGACCCTGCTTCTAGACATAACACTAGACCTCTATGCATAGCAGACCATGAGGCCATGGCAATCTATCAACACTCAGTGATTGCATAGGAGGGTGATGGATGACAGAGGGAGGCCTCTTCCTCTGAAACCCCTTAAGGTTTTTCCTATCCTATTTAAAGGAACCTAGATTTAATTAGGCAGTATCCACTCCTGACACAGGATAGCAATGCATTATAAAAGGGTGTACAGTACATACAGAAATAAGTCCCTTTCTTGACTGCAGTAGGAATGCACTTTGGCAGTTACTAAAGAGTTAATAACTAAAAAACAAGTGGGGTGAATGTAATGGAATGGAATGAATGAGTGGTCTACTTGTCAAGTGCATTAGTAGCTCTAGAACATCTGAAATAAACATTAACCTGAGAGGTAATTGGCAAATCATTTATTTTTAAATAGGAATGAATATGTTGTGACTGCTCTGAGGTGTCATAAAACAGGTGGGCAGCGCAATAAAGCCTTAATACTTGCTCATTATAGCAATATGAGAGGCACATCAAGTCACCTGAGAAAAAGAGCGCAATCAAATGACTGCAAAAAGAGATAATAGTACATTAAGCAAATTTAAATAATCATATTGTGGTGGCAAAGGGATGTTTGAGCATCTGCACATTGGGCATAAAATGGGCACCACCAAGTACCAGGATACATAAAGTTTTGAGTAGATACGCAAAGTGTAGTTTCACATCCAAAGAACGTTCTTGTACAGATAAGGTGTGGCACTTATAAACAGATATATATATATATAAGATTAAGCACAGCTGATCAGCTACAGGCTAAGCCCCAACAAACTGGTGTTGACCTGTAAAGCATGCCTGCTGATATTCGCAGTGTGGTGTCATAAATTATCCTACTGGAAAATGGCGTTGGGTACATCCTGAATATATGGTAACAGCGTGACGTCACTGTGCCCCTGATGTGTACTAGAGGTTATCGGCTGTTGATACTGATAGCACCCCATGACTCCACGTTGACAACCTGTGTGTTGCTCCAAAATTGTGGAAGGATCAGCCCAATTGCCACGTTGCCTCCAGAGCCTAGCTCGGTGGTCATTGCTGAGACAGAATTTTGATTCATCACTGAACACCACACTGTGCTATTTGTCATGCTAAGTAGCTCAGGAGCTATACAAGTGCAAGCGTTTACAAGAATTATGTGGTGTAAGGAGTAGTCTTCACAATGGACAGCTTGACTGCAAACCTGTCTCAGCCAATCTTCTTCATTATTGATACTGGTGCATTTAAATCTGCCCATGCACTACACTGGATGTCACCAGCTGTGTATTGTGGAGCTGCTATTACGTGATGCTGAATGCATTATTTTGTGCTTTGGGATGTTCATCCAGTTCCACTACATTGATGCACGTTGTTCTACTGACTACCATATCCACGACACAAGGCAAAGACCAACTGGCTGTACGTAGCCCTATGATAAAACCCGTAGTAAACTTGTCAATTTGAAATGGCAATTGACGGTATCTTAGAAGCGTCTACAATACTTAAACTTTATCCAGACCAAAAAAAAACAATAATGCATAGTAGTTTCCAAAATTGTTATATTATAGGGATTATTGATTTTATTATCATAATCTTCATTTATATTAAGCTCTGATCACATCTATGTTGTGTTCTGTATCACAACCAATCCCAATGGATACCAATGGCACCTGACGAGTCGCATTGACCTAAAATGGGGCTTGTTGGGTTCTGCTGCAGTTTCCATCATTTCTATCAAATGGGACAGATTCTGCATTGAAACAGATGTGATTATAGACTAAATATTTAGTAGCCTCTTGTAACGTGTGAGGCTGGAAATGCACTGGGATGCTCATTAATTTATTGCTATGTTTTAGTTGTCTAAGAAAATATGCAAGTTAAGCTGATTACCATGGGGAGAACATGGAGGATCTGTACTACAGACTCGCTCACATTCTGCATATACAAGCTACAATTAAATTACTTAACACATGTCAACATAACCTGAAATACTTAGTCACAGTAGAGGAAATCAAAAGCTGAATGATGATGTGTGAATATATATCATCCTTTCAATGACACGCATACAGCTTGTACAAGAAACCTACAATGTAATCTCCATTAAATACCATTAAGTATACGCTGCATTAGGAACAGCTGGACTGTGACATCTTGTGATCAGTAACATGGTACCGCATTATGGTTGCATCACAAACTCCTCTTAAATAATGTGCTGACTTCTCCTCTGACAGCAAAATAAATAAATCTTGGTATTTGTATAGCGCCAACTTATTACGCAGCGCTTTCAGGTAATTATTATTTATTACCCCCCACCAAGCTGGGTTCTCATTTTACCGACCTAGGAAGGATGGAAGGCTGAGTCAACCTTGAGCCAGCTACCTGAATCACACAGGGATTGAACTTGCAACCTTCAGGTCGTAGGCGAAAAGGCAACATTGAGCAGTCATGAGTAAATATGACGACTTGAGTCAGTCTGACCACGGGCAGATTGTTGGAGGTGTGGTGTCAGTGTTTCTGATATTGCTGCACTTGTTGGCTGTTCCTGGATAGCGGCGGTATCAATATTGTTAGATATGAGATAGATGGATATTGTTGGGGTACAACAGACCGGTTGTGGCAGTGTCATGTTCGCGGGAGTATTCTTCTGGCATGGCCTAAGACCGCTAGCCATCATACCACAATCCTTGAATGGTGAAAGCTACAGGAACCTATTAGCTGACCATATGGACCCATATCTTCAGGAAGTCTTCCCCCAACAACAGTGCCATCTTTCAACAGGACAATGTTCTGTTTCATCAAGCTTGGATCAATAAGGAGTGGTTGAAGGAACATGACAATGAATTCTCCATACTACCTTGGCTCCCAAACTCATCAGACTGTAACCACATTGAACATTTTTGGGATATGCTGTAGAGGGTTGTGAGATCTGCTCCCACATATCCAAAAAATTTGCACCAACTGATAGAATTGCTGTAGTAATCTATTTATCTTTGCTGCGTCTATCTATTGATTCCAGTGGGGATGTTTATATATGCCGCTTGGGTATTTCAAAGAATTTCAAAATTAGACAATGACATAATTGGAGGAGGGGTTTGGGACTGTGTCCTTTCCGCAAAATAGCTGATGTCCCTCCCCATGTAAGCTAAGGGTGGCTTTACACTGGAAAACTAGCATATGAATAGTCTCTTGAGAGAGCAAATGCAAGCTTCAATTGTGCTGTGCAACATGGCCAACACGAGAATTCATTCACTAGTTGTTTCATTTCAGCTGACCTAAAAATATTCGCTTGTTGATTCATTATTTTCTGATGCAAATATGCAATCATTCAACTTTTAATGATTAGCCAATAACTTTGCAGGGAGGTGTGCATTCAGCAAGCATGATAATAAACAACATGTGAACAATAACTGCTGTATGTAAAAGTGTAAAAGCAGCTGTTCATATGATAATAACTCTCTCAAGGCTCTTTCACACGAGTGTATATCGGCCACCGTTTTCACGGCCGGCCGATATACGCTCCGATCTGATGCATCAGATCTGCATCAGATCACATGGCCATGTTCCTGCAGCGTAAAAAACTCCCAGCTGGCCAATATAGTGGCAGGCGCTTTGAGGCTGGGCCAAAAAGATAGTCCTAGAACTATTTTTTCGGCCAGAATACTTCGGCTGCTGAATGGGCTCCTATGGGAACCAACGACAGTGGCCAGAGAAAGGAGGTGGGAGGGAATTTAGCAGCGTGACTGCTAAACTTTCCCCTCTTCTCTCCTCTCTCCTCCCCTCTGGCTGTTTGCAATAGGAGGGGGTGGGGTGTGCAGAGCTAAGCTTCGTCCCACTCCACAGCCTCCCATTGCTGGCTGTGGACAAGGAGGGGGTGGTGCTTAGCTCCACCCCCGTCCCGCTCTCTCCCATTGCAAAAAAACACCCGCTGTTCGTTCACAAAATTTTTTTTTAGTCAGCGTAAAAACAATTGCTGGATCGCGGTCATGTAAGCGTTCCCTGCTCAGCACTTCACATAGAAGGTGAAGCACTGAGAGAAGCCAGCAAGATCCAGCGGTGACATCAGCGCTCATGTAGTCATTTACCCAAATGGCTTTCTGTGTAAAAGGGACATCAGAGTACTTTTAGAGGCCTGATTGATCACTCAATAGACTGATTATGGACAACTGTTGTCCTGTGTAAACATGCGACCTGACAGGGCAAGTAATGGAGAATCACTAACTGGTTCGAGTCCAATGGGTTTCAGCTCACCTAAAAAGCAAGGGACTGTCGGCTTGTTTAAACAGGCAGTTGCTGATCTATGAAAGACTGCCTGTTTACTCTGTATAGAGGCAGGTTGGCAGGACAGACAGAAGAGATCTCCGGCACACTCTACCTCCATTCACTGAAAAACTATCGCTCCTGTATGAAAGCATTGGAGGGATCGTTGGGATTGCTGGCAGGCACATGACAGTTGTCCCTGGTTAAATACGCTTAGTTCTGCATTCCTGAATCAGACTTTTCATGTCATTTGGTTCAGGAAATACAAGATATTTTTAATTTTCAGGTTTGCTTTATAGCAGGGGTATCCAACCTGCGGGCTGCATGTGGCCCAAGATGGCTATGAATGCAGTCCAAAGGAGAGGTGGGCTCACTCAGGCTAAATCTGGAGAAGGAGAGGCCACAGGCAGTACCTGGTAGCCATAGACTTTGAACTTTCACTCACAGACAGTCTCATGCAGATGACGGGGCAACAGACGCCACTTGTAGCTATGTGACTGACTCAGTCAGTCACTCCGGCATGCAGTGGGGATTCTCCTTCCTATTCTCCTGAGTCCTGACCCCTCCTATCCAGTATTGAAGTCTCATCATGGGCAGCCGATGCCGTGTGTCCCTTGCCTGTGATCGAGAACTGCATGTGAGCCTGAACAGGTTTCTGTGTCCAGGTTTGCATGGAGAAGCAGGCATTGACTCCAATCTGGAGACCATATGGCCTGGCAATAGAGGTTATTAGGAGGATAATGTTGTGTGGAGCACTATGGAGGACAATGCCATGCATCATTAGTGTTTGTGTATTTAATGTAGTGCCCAAGACAACTCTTTTTCTAATGTGCCCCAGAGAAGCCAAAAGGTTCGACACTCCAATTTTATAGTGCGATTTTGTTTTAAAGCACATAAAAAAAATATTGACAAAATGTTGGGACAAAAGTAATAATGGAGATGCAGCCGTGAAGGTAGAGAGTGAATCCATTGCAGGACATCACCATCATATTCTCTGTGCCCTATAGTTATTTATCTGCCTTTACAATATCTGCCAAACTGCAACGTATTTTGCATTGCACCCTGTCCCTATTGCAAGTCCCAGGCTGTTGCTGTCCCAATTCATACTTATTTCTTGGGAAGCAAACAACCATTTGCTTATGGTGATATTTGTTGTATTTCCTTAATATGAATTATATATGTTTTATTTAACTTTTAAACATGCAAGAAATATCAAGAGGAAATTCATGCAAGCTCAGAGAGCGCATACACCTAATACTGTTATCCACCGAGCCGCTATATTGTATGAGTAGTGATGGATATGCTGTGTCTTTCCTGTAGTATAATTAGTTTCTATCTGTCTCTCTTGTATCTCATATCTAGCAATCTGGGAATCTATTTGATATCTTTTTCCACCCATTTACCGGTATCCTTTTTTCTGTTGTAGGAAATAAAGCAAACACCAGCATCATGTGCACCGATTAAAAAATATGCGTCTTTATTTCCAAAATGTTTACCATCTCAAAGACTTGCTACAACCACTGAGATATCGCCAACATGTTTCGGTTGTCAGGGCCTAATCATGGCATGACTACGGATTGACGTCTGAGCATGTAGGTGATATCTCAGTGGTTTTCAGATGTTAAAGATTTGGAAATAAAGAAGTATATTTTTTAAGTGGTCCTTTGATGCTGGAGTTTGCTTTATTTCCAACTTTGTGTGGATCCATGCAAACTCAGGATCTTCTTTGTGCACAGAAAATTGGCTGACCTACGGTATTCAGGTGAGCAGATTACTTTTGTGAATTTGCACATAATTTCTCTTAGGTTTCTTCATTGACTAAAGTGTTTCAAAGGGTTTAAAAACCCAATTCCAGGGATTTCCATTGATTGAAGTGAAACTCAGCACTCCTCACCAATGAGCCTGTGCACAAGTAGTGTTTTATATGTTACTGTACATTTCTCTGCGATAGTATAAATCATATTGTCTCCTATAATTTAGGTTTTGCGGCGTACCAGTAATAATTAGGAAATGGAACCGGGTTGGCATCTCTGCATCAGCCTGGCCCATATCACCACACATTGGGCACTGTTGAATGCCTTTTTCTGGCACTGCAGAAGATCCTTCGGGTGTTTGTCAGAAATTCCTGTGGGCCTCCAGTCATTGCAGAGGTTCACTTGGGTGTCGTCATTTGGGAATCCTCCTGTGTTTAAAGCTGCCTCCTTCTCTTCCCTGCTTCAACTGACTGATTGGTTGATAGGGAGGTGTTCTCTGAGACAGCCAATTGGCTGTAATGGATGTGTATTCATTGAGTCCTCACATGGGTACCCGTTATTCTGCTGTGTGCATGTATGTTTTTGGATGTTGTCTGTTTATCTGGTATTTCTATGTTTGGTTTAAATCCTGTCCTGTTTGTGCCGAATGGTGATGTCCAAGTCCTGTTGATGACCAAGATCCGTTGATGTCCAAGACCCGTCTGTTGGTGCGTGGACGCCTAAATCTAGTCTTGTTTGCTCCCTCTGTTTCATGGTGGTTGGTACCTTTGCCTAGCCTTGTTGGCTTTTTCATCTGCTGTTTGTCCTTTCGTAGCTTCCTTTAAGGGACAGTCTAGGTTCCTTAGGTAAAATATGTGAAGCTATCTCTATCACCCTGCTTGTAGGCAAGATCTGCCGCACCAATTGGTTAATGATACCTATCCCATTCCTATTTCTGGTGTATCCCTTGCTTTGGTGTTGCTATATGTGTACATGTTGGTCCATTTTGGACATCATCATGTCATGGTTTGATGTGTCGACAACATTTGTGGATGGCATTGTAGGTGTGGCCTGCACATACATAACTCTAGGATTATAGTCAAACATCCGGATCTAAGTTATGTTAAAAAAAATTAAAATACATTTTAAAAATCAAACATGGATACTTTTCACTGGTTGTGATATCTTGGCTGCTAACTTCTGATCTGTACCTTTGCCTATGTTTATGACTTCATTTATTGTCTGCTCCCTGGTTCAACTTTGATTCCAACCTTCACCTGGTCATCAATCTGGTCTGTGCCTGCCTGTTGCTGTAAGTACGGTTACCATAAATCAGAGAATATCATTTCAATTGCCATCTGAGGCGTTTCCTGCAACAAAGATTACACCTCAGTGAGTGATTGAAGGGTAAAGATCAAGGCTGTCATACTTGGCACCTCTAGTTAACTAACGCTAAAGCAGTTGAGATTATTAGGAGTCCATACACTTTGGCACAAAAAGATGACATATTTCTGAATGCCCTGTCAACTGAGAAACGAGAAACCGTGAGCTCTCAGAAGTGGAAGGAAACAGCAGTTATAATTAGCCTGTGAAAATGGGAAATTATATGACGAGGTCCTTCCATTTATGTTCTGCAATACCCAGGGGAGTCCTAGCATTATCATACACTTCACAAAGTGCTGCCAAAAAATCTGTAAGAAGTACATCAGCTGCCTTCAACTTGGCTCATTAGTGCGGAGTATAGAATGATTTTACATAATCTCCCATTTATTTATGAGATTCCTGATTGCTAGTCTGTATGAGGAAACAGCGAGCAGAGTACCACAAAGAACACTATTTTACATTATATTATTGATGAATTCATTGATTTCATTCTGTCATTCATATATTTCTGTGATGAAGTGATTTATGAATTCATTTATTAATTCAAATAGGCATGCATGATTAATTGTATGATAGATTAATTTGTTTATTCCTTGCTTAATACAGCAGATTTATGTATGCTTTCCTTCATTGATTCATTTGCTAATTCATTCATGTATTTGATTTATTGGTTGTTTGATTCATTAATTCAACAATTTCATCATTCATTTATCTGTATATCTTGATTCATTCATTAATTTACTCACATATGCATTTCCTGATTGAGGTTGATTGATTAATGTAGATGTTTGTTCACATATTGCATGCTTTTTATTAGTAGGTTGGTTGAGTCATTCATTCATACTTTCCATCATTAATTCAGTTATTCACTCATTCATTCACTTATATATGTCTATTAATTTAGTGATTAATTCATTCTTTTACATATGCCTATGTTTTTCCTAATTGACTGATTCATTTAATCAGTCATTCACTTCAATATGTCTTGATTCATTCAGGTATTAATTAATTATTTAATATATTCATTTTTTTTATTATTCAGGTTGCTTTCTTCATTCATTCCATCATTCATTCACTAATATATACCCCGACTGAGAGATTATTTGATTGACTGATTCATTAATTCATTAATAAAGTCATATCTTGAATTACTTGACTCATTAATTTAGTAATTTATGCATGTCTTGATTGATTGATTGATTGATTAAATAATTATGCATTCATGCAGTTATCATTGATTTTGTATAGGTTCATTTGTTCACTATGTATACTGTAGTTATACAGATAGAGATAAGCTATGGCGCAGAGTGTTAAGGCAGCAGTATGCAGTCCTAAGCTCTCGCTACCAACCTGAAGGTTGCAGGTTCAGTCCCTGTGTAGTTCAGGTTGCTGAGTTAGGATGAAGTCACACGAACGTATATCGGCTCGGTTTTTACGCCGAGCCGATATACGTTGTCCTCGTGTGCAGGGGGGGAGGATGGAAGAGCCAAGTGCAGGAACTGAGCTCCCGCCCCCCTCTCTGCCTCCTCTCCGCCCCTCTGCACGATTTGCAATGGGGAAAGGTGGGGCGGGGCTAATTCTAGGAACTTAGCCCTGCCCCCACCCCGCCTCTTCCCATTACAAATAGTGCAGGGGGCAGAGAGGAGGCGGAGAGGGGGCGGGAGCTCAGTTCCTGCTCCTGGCTCTTCCATCCCCCCCCCCCCTGCACACGAGGACAACGTATATCGGCTCGGCGTGAAAACCGAGCCGATATACGTTCGTGTGACTTCACCCTCAAGGTCCTTCTGAGGTTGGTAAAATGAGTACCCAGCTTGGTGGGGGGTAATAATTTATGCATGTCTTGATTGATTATAATAACTGATGCATAATAAATTACCTGAAAGCGCTGCAGAATAAGTTAGCGCTATACAAATAACAAGTCCCGTTTCCCCTTTATTAGACCACATGTCTGATGGAAATAAACTGTTGTCTGCGTCCAAGGGCAATGAGTAGAATTTTGAAACTGGCTTTGAATTTGAATAGAGGACATAATATGAAATGACAGTAAAAATAAAAGTAAAGCAAAAGGTCACTAAATTTTCTCAACATATTATGGGATAAAATAGCAGAATGTTGATAAAAACTAATAACACTTGAAAACTTACTAATCCCAATAAGACTTTCTTCATATCTGTGCTGGAAGCTTCCATAATGGAGCAGAAAGATGCAAACCTAAACGGAACCCCTGACACTGGTGTGAACACAGCTGAACCTGTACCAGGTTGTAAAATGCATTTATTATGGGGAGTTAAAGGGGTAATCTAGGCAGCGGGATCGGGATACAGCAGAGGTCGGAGTGGAAGCACTGCTCCAACCCCTGTGTAGTGGCCGGCGCTTGTAATTGCAAGCACAGTTCTCATAAAAATCAGTGTAAGCTGCACCTGCAATTATAAGTGCCGGCCACTACACCGGGTTCCTCGCAATGTTTCTGCTCCAACCAGTGTATCGGGACGGTCGCTTCCTGGATAACCCCTTTAAGTGGCTCTGTGAGAATAAATAACAGTTCCTTGAGTAATCTGCTCTTTGTCTGGATTCAGTTACGACTGTTGATGTAGAAATCCAGGAGCAGATGAGATCATAAATTTCACATCTGTACAGTGCAGATTAATGGTATTGTTTATCAAGCACAGGCTCTTCTCAAAATGATTGTTTTTCGGCTAGGTCTCCATTGCATTATGGTGTAATCTGTAACATCACCGCACTCGAAATCAAAGGTTCCTCTATGAGAATAGAGAAACATTGTGGTCAGTAATCCTGCAATGTTAATGTGATTTGCAGACAACACTGAGGAGCCCATAAAATCTGTCCTGGGGGCAATGTCACCGTAGATTAAGAAATCAAATTACGTCATTAAATACCATCTTTGCCCATAAGGGCTTATTCACACGACCGTGAAAACCGCGGCCGATATACAGTACCATCTGATGCATTGGATTCCAATGCATTAGATCACACAGGTGTATTCCCGCAGCGTAAAAGAGCCCAGACGGCCAATATAGTGCAGAGTGCTTTTACGCCGGGCAGCAAAGATAGTCCTGGGACTATCTTTCTGTCAGAAATACATCGGCCGCTGCATAGACTCCTATGGGAGCCAATTACAGCCGCCGGAGAAAGGAGGTGGGAGGGAGTTTAGCAGCATGACTGCTAAACTCCCTCCCCCTTCTCTTCTCCCCTCCGGCTGTTTTCAATGTAAGGGGGCTCCGCTGGCTGTGGACAAGGTGTGGAGAAGGGGCAGAAGCTTAGCTCCGCCCCGTCTTGCTCCTTTCCATTGCAAACAGCCGAAGGGGAGGAGAGAGGAGGTGAGCTGGCGATGGGGAGGGAAGGGGGAGACAGCTTAGCAGAGCTAAGCTGCCTCCCCCTGCCGAACGGCATTGCGGCCTTTGCGTATATGCGCCAGGCCTGGGCTGTCTGAATGGGCGCACAAACATTAGCTTTGTGCGCCCGTTCACACATTTTTACGGCAGCGGCAGGTGCACGTAAAAACGCCTACGGCCATGTGAAAGAGCCCTGAAAGTGACTTTGACAAAACCAGCTCCTCCCACCTGCCCACTGACTCTTCCCATCACTATCACTTCTTCTGTGTTGTAAGGGTAGGATTGCATCAGGCCAATTGGCCTGCCTTGTAATCAGCATAAGGTAGCTGGTGCAGATATATTTTCCCAGTCCTAGATCACCAGGGATGCTTAACTTATCTCCTTCACTGCCCTAGGCCACCAGGGATAATCTCGTTATCTTCTTCAATACACTAGACAACCAGCAATATTGGCATTGATCCCTATACCCAATTTAGAGTTTATTCACATGGGCGTGTTCAATTCAGGTCAGTGAAAAACAGACGGATTTCAATGCGCGTGTATGTTGTGTGCGACATCTGTACATCTTGTAAGATCTTTTCTTGTGCATAGTATTAATGCTTGAGAATCCCGCTAGTGAAAACAAAACCTTGAAATCAATGTTTTTGCTTCATCGTGTTTTGCGGGCGTGATTTTCATGCCCGCAAAATGGGACGAAATCACGGTCATCTGTTTAAGCCCTCAGACTAATAATGCATACTAATTCACAGCGTGCATCAGGTAGTCAGAGAAGCAGTTCAGCCATTTTTAGTTGTCCAAAACTGGAAGGTTGGTTTAACACCTTATCTACTGTAGATTACTAGGGATGTTTGTATTCACCTTTTCATTATGAAAGACTGCAGGAACGGTAGACAATAAAAGTTCAGCCGTAGGCCTTATTCACACAACCATCGAAAAAAACGGGCAAAAATCGCGACCATCTGAAGCACTGAATTCCAATGTATTCATTCAGATGAGCGATTTTTGGCTCCATAAAAAAATTGCACCGGGAAATTAGGACATCGGCAACTATTTTTGGCTGACGATTTTATATACTGTTTTAAAAGATAGGTCTTGCCCTATCTTTGGCCGAGATATGCAGGAAGCCCCCATAGGCTTCTATGGAAGCGGAAAAAAAGGGAGGGAGAAGAAGACAGCTGGCTATATTTAGGCATTAGCAGTCATTCTGAGGATTTCCGTGCTGCAGCATATTTTTTTGCAAATACGCAGCAGTCGCCCCTGTGTGATCGTCAGAAAATATGCACCTAAAAAACAGTATTTGATCATGGCTATTCATGCGATTTTACGGCGCGTACGGGTGACCGTAAAAACACATACGGTCATGTGAAAAAGCTCTTAGGGCGGTTTCAAATGAGTGTATGCGCAAAAACACTCACTCGCTGCAGCACAATGTATTTCCACATGAATGAGGTTCGATAAGGGAACATTTGTTTGCGTGTCTGTGTACAGTGCTCTACTTTTTGCAAACTTAAGACCAGTTCACATGCTTGTGACACACCCCGTTCATGGATTAAAAGGCTATTAGCCTAATGAGGTTCAGATGGGTTCCTTTTTTTCACGGTTCTGTGCAGTGTTTTACGGATCCCTTTGCGTGTTTGCTTACCTCCCATAGGCTTCAAAGGGGACTTTTGCTGTGCAATATGCAGAAAGACAGAGCAGGTGCTACATTTTTCCCCACGTGCTAAATGCATGTGCAAAACACGCTTATTCTCACAAATACGGCCATATAAAGCCACCCTTATTAGGATATCTACAGATGTAGCAATTGTTACCAACTGGCTAGGGATGAGCGAGTATACTCGCTAAGGCACTACTCGCTCGAGTAATGTGCCTTAGCCGAGTATCTCCCCGCTCGTCCCGAAAGATTCGGATGCCGCCGCGGGGCGGGGAGCTGCGGGGGAGAGCGGGGAGGAACAGAGGGGAGATCTCTCTCTCCCGCCCGCTCTGCCCCGCTCCCCGCCGCAACTCACCTGTCAGCTGCGGCGGCCCCCGAATCTTTAGGGACAAGCAGGGAGATACTCGGCTAAGGCACATTACTCGAGCGAGTAGTGCCTTAGCGAGTATACTCGCTCATCCCTACAACTGGCACATTGTAACATCTTGATTTATAGCTTTGCAGTTATAACTTGTTCATTGTCAAGGTAACATTTGCTAGATCTGTATGAAGTATCCCCTTAAGCTTTATTCACACGAGCGTATATACGCCACATTTTTACACCCGACTGATGTACATGACCATCTGAGGCATTGGTTTCCAATGCATTTTGTTTACACGGGTTAAAACTATTTGACATTGGGGGTGATAAATGAGTGGAACAGGTTACCACTGGATGTGGCGAGTTCTTCCTCAACGAAAGTGTTCAAACAAAGGTTGGACAAATATCTGTGAAGGATGATTTAGTGAATCCTGCACTGAGCAGGGCGTTGGACCTGGTGACACTGGAGGTTCCTTCCAACTCTACCATTCTATGATTCTACTGATATACAGCATGTAAAAACATTCATCTGTAAAATATGGAACATACGTGATGGAAATACGCTCCAACACTTACACTGTGGCTAAAAAGATAGTTCTGGTTCTATCTTTTGCCCGATGTACGGCGGCAGCTCCCATAGACTCCTATGGGAGCTGTGGAAAAAAAGGGAGGGGGAGACAGTTTAGCAGCATCCAATGCTGTGAACAGCTTACAAGTGCCTCTATGTAGGCATTGAAAAGCATCCTGAGGTTTTATGCTGAGCAAGGGTTTTCCAGGGTATGACGTATTTTTTACGTCACTCACGGTTGTGCAAATGGTCGAGAAAACCTTAATTATTTCTGGCCATGATCACGGAAAATCGTCCATCCATGTGAATTTACAGCACAGATGAGAGAAAGTAAAAATGCATACGCTCATGTGAAAGAGCCTTTGGGCTCAGTCACACGGGCGCATCAGCACCCCTACACCGGAGCCGATGCGCCCGTGTGACTGACAGTTAGAAGACGGCCGTACCTGAAGACGGACGTCTCTCTGCAGCGCTGATGAAAGAACACATGACCGGCAATGAAGCCGGTCACATGTTCTTTCCTCCGGCGCTGCAGTGAGAGACGTCCGTCTTCAGGTACGGCCGTCTGCTACCTGCAGAAACACGGGCGCCGATGCGCCCGTGTGACTGAGCCCTCAATGTGGAGGAACCTGTGCTGTCCTAATAATAATAAATGATTTAATTCATTCTTATTTCCGTAATGTATCTCCAGCGGCCGCTATCTTGTGTTTTATGTAATGCGGCTCGGCTATAGTTTCAGGATGTTGTGGTCCTGTCTACAGTGTAACCAAGAGAAAAACAACAGCCAGTGAATGAATAAACAGCAATCTGCATTTTTATCAGCCTAATTTGACAAAGCGTGTGCATGAGTAATGCTTCATCTGAGGAGATTATTCATGCAGATACTTTTCTGCTTATTCTTCTAATAAATAACTATTTTGCATACAGAAGTAGCAGAACATTAACGGCCTCTCGGGGTATGCAAGCTGCGCACAGGGCACATCAGCTGTCCGTCACTATCGCAGAGGGTCTGCCACCTGTGAAATGTATATATACCTGATACTTGGTAATTGTATATTGGTATTATTTCAGCACCATATGACAGTATATACAGATGAAGCAATCATTTAGGGCGCCTTTATATGAGATGAGAAATCCTTCAGATTCCCATGATCAGGGAGAGTCTCAACAATTATCTTTCCGTCTAAATGCACGACTGAACTACAAATGCAAAATTTAGAGTTTCTGCAGACATAAAAACTGAACGAAGGATCGGTCCGTGTAAACAGGCAGTTGTACATCTATATACAACTGTCTGTTTACTGTGAATAAAGGCAGTCAGGCAGTAACGTTCTCCCGCTGCTCCGCCTCCATTCATCAGTGATGCTCATTCTTGTGTGAAAGCACTGGAACAATTATCGCTGGGACTACCTACTGGGCATCTGTGCCCGACATGTCTAGTTACTTATCCATCAACGGAAATGTCTGAGGGCTTGATTTTTGCGGGACAAGTTGTATTTTTCAATGGTACTTTTTAGTGTACCATATATTGTACTGAAAAACATTTAAAAATTGTAAGTGGAGTGCTTTTTTTTTGTAGACAGGGTGACCAAAAAAAGCGCAATTCTGGCTTTTTTTTCTGACGATGCTCACTATGCAAGGTTAATAATTAGGGATGAGCGAGTATACTCGCTAAGGCACTACTCGCTCAAGTAATGTGCCTTAGCCGAGTATCTCCCCGCTTGTCCCTAAAGATTCGGGAGCCGCCGCAGCTGACAGGTGAGTTGCGGCGGGGAGCGGGGAGAGCGGGCGGGAGAGAGGGAGAGAGAGATCTCCCCTCCGTTCCTCCCTGCTCTCCCCCGCAGCTCCCCGCCCCGCGGCGGCACCCGAATCTTTCGGGACGAGCAGGGAGATACTCGGCTAAGGCACATTACTCGAGTGAGTAGTGCCTTAGCAAATATACTCGCTCATCCCTATTAATAATGTATTAGTTTGATAGATCAGACTTTTATGGACGCAGAGATACCAAATATAAAAGGAAGGGGGGGGGGGTTAAACTTTTAATATCTTATATTTTTTTCATAATTAATAAAAGTTTTTAAACTAATATTTACATTTTGTTTTAGTCCCCAGAGGTGACTTGAACTTGTGATGGTTTGATCACTCATGCAGTATGATGCAATACTATAGTATTACATTATAGCACAGTCTGACTGACAGGCAATCTATCAAGCAACACCACAGCTTTGATAGGAAATCTGCAGTGGCAGCCTTGGGGGCTTTCCAAAGGCCCCCAGCTGCCATAGCAACCAAATATCACCCAACAATCTAATCATGGGGGGCCATTCAGGACCCCCGAACTCCGATCAAGGCATTTAAAGAGTGAACAACTGCAATTAGCGACAGTGCTGATCGGAGCTGTTGTGGGCTGGTGTCGCTCTAAGAAACATCTGGCACTCGCATTGTATAGAGCGGAATCGACCCCTGATCCCTCTTCGAACAAAGCCCAAACTTCAATGATTTAAATGTACACCTGGGAGCGTTAAAGGGTTAAAATATAGCCGTGCACTCAGACAACCCCTTTAACTGCCCCCTTAATTGTTTGCATAATTTGGAATGATAGTTGGTGGCTATCATGTGACTTGCTGCATATAAGATATATACATTCATACCTAATGATAACGACTTCTTCGTCGGTGCTTACTGCCCCTGATATTCTGGAAATATTCTATCATCTGCTGACGTGAATTGAAATAGATAAACCACGCAAGAGTGGAAATGGGTAGAGCGAGCCGTTCCGTAGTACTAGTAATGCTCTGCAGATGTGACCAGTAGTTCCATATGTTCATGATTTGTACTAGAGTAGGTACATCTGGCTGTTTGTGTTCACCACCCATCAGGGGGTCGTATAACTTAGAAGAACATGCCAGTGCTTTATGGTCTCCAACAGCTTCAAGTATGAAAACATGCTACAGAATGGAAACATTCTCTGTGAAATGTACATTGGACGACTTGTACTGACTCGGGTAAATATTCTATGATCTAAAAATAAGTTTACAAGAAAACTCACTTTACAGTTTAAAGCACAATTTGTTCTGATTAATCATTCACCCCCCCCCCCCCCACCCCAGTATTTGTCTTAAGGTGGCCATACACCTTCAACAACTGTAGGATGAAGGATCGTCGTCCTGCACTTGTTTCCACTGGCTTTTCCATATTCATAAACATTCTGCTTGGCTGAATGTTTGTCTGTTTAGGGAGGTAAGCTGCAGCCAAGACAACTTCTGGTGCCGGCTTATCTCCCAAGGAACAAAAGGGATGAGTGTTAAAATTCAACGTCCCCACCTTTTTTCCCCCCTAACATTACTGAAGAGGAAAAATTGAGCAGCCCCAATATACATTAGAGAGTTGTCCAGCGCTGCTGTTATTGGCGGGTTCAGATGACTAAAGCCTAATGTGGATGATGACCTTTACATAGACTTTAAGGGAGAAATACAACTGCATCATCTAGTGTAAGCCTGAAAATGTTCCGGGCATTAACCCCTTCCAGACACAGGCCATACATGTACGGCATAGCAGGCCTGTAGTTCCCACCTTACATGTATGATTACCAGCAGGCTCAAAAGCTGAACCCCCAGTCATCAGTGTGAGATTGCAGCTGTAACTTATAGCCACTGTCCCGCTGCAATCACTGGGATGAAGCTTAGCTTCTATCCCCATGATATAACCCTTTATATGCCATTGTCAATGCAGACTGCTGCTCCTAGAGGGTTTGGAGAGGAAGAGCGCTCTTTCCTTCATCCCATCGGTACTTCCTTGATCCGATCACAGGATGCCAACGGTTGCCATGACAACCGGAAGTCAAATTATGACCTCTGGGTTTGCCATGCACAGTGGCTTGTGAGGGTCAGTGTCATCACTGACAGTAAAAGGTTGTACTCTGACAGAGCAGATAATACCCTGCACTACATAAATAATGCAGTGTATGATCTAAGCAATCAAAGAATGGCATCTACAAGTCCCTTTGTGGGACGAACAAAAAGGCTAATAAATAAGGAATAATGAAATGTTTTCACATGTTAACTCCTCCCCCTGAAAAAAAAATTGAAAATGGCCCTTTTTCCAAGAAAACGCTATTTTGTTTTTGGAAAAACACTAACTAAAAAGACACCCAAAAATTTGTTATTGATGCAACTGTAATGAATGATCAATACTATAAAATTACTGTAATATTTATCCGGCATGGCAAACACTGTTAAAAAAAAATACTGACAAAATTACTTATTTTTAGTTTCAATAGTTTTTTTTATTGATTGCGAAATCAGGTGTAATACATTCTAACAGTTTTTCATCATACATGATATTCATACAGAGTTACATCGCATTGCATCTTAACTATAATTACCACTGTTTCACAATTGTTTTTAGCTAACAGGAGGGTGGGGAAGAAAGGTTTGGGGGGGGGGGGGACTTGGAACAAGGGAAGAGAGGGGGAGAGGAGGAGTTTGCGTGCATTCTACTTCCAATCAATCTGTACTTTTGATCAATAGAGCGCCCCTAGGGGAGGGGGGGGGGGCTTCTCAGATCCCTATACCCGGTTTATCGTTAATGCGGCTCCCAAGGAATTGTGTTTTTTTGGATTGCTTCAATCCAGGGTTGCCATGTTTCTTTAAATTTGGCCATTCTGTTTTGTTTTGTTGCAAAGATTTTTTCGAGTGTGCTGTGTTCTGATAGCATTTTAGTGAGATTGTTTGGTGTAGGGGATTTGGTAGATTTCCAGTTTCTGACTATCAGTAACTTAATGCATAGTAGCATGTGTGTTATAAGTTTTCTGCAGTAGGGTGGGAATTATTTTGATCATCCTGCCTCACAAAAAATTAAATAAGAAGCGGTAAGAAAGTCGTATGCACCCCAAAATGATACAAATAAAAACATCAACTCATCCCACAAAAATAAAGCCCTCATACAACTCGCTGAATATGACAATGGAAAAGCAATTTTTTTCTATAAAAAATTATTTATTATTGTCCCAAAGCAATAAAATCTAAAAAAAAAACAATACAAATTTAGTATCGCTGGAATCATAATGTTAATGACCCAAAGAATAAGGGTAACAATTTAAATCATTTATACTGTATGATCAACAGCATGTGAAAAAAAGTCAATGTCAAAACTGCAATGTTTGGACACCTCAGCTCCCAAAACACGCAATAAAAATTGATCAGAAAGTCACATATACCTTAAAATTTTATCAATGAACTTGTCAACTCATTCCGCAAGAAATAATCCGTCGAGTAGCTCCACAAATGGAGAGATAAAAAAGTATGTGTCTCTGAATATAGCGAGGCAAGAAAAAAACTTATATGAAATATGTTTCGTGCAAAAATATATATAAATTTGGTAGACGGATTAAAAAAAAACAATGCCAAAATTGCAACTTTTTTAAAAAGCACATCTCCTAAAAACGCAATAAAACCTATCTGCACCCAAAATGGTACCAATATAAATGTCAGTTTATCCCACAAATAATAAGCCACTACACAGAGTCACAGATGGGAAAAAAAAGTTATGATTCTGTGAATACAGTGATGAAACATTGACCCAATAAAAGGGAGGCCCCAAAATCCACAGGGTGCTCCTTCATTTCTGACGCCGGTGTATGAGTCATGTTACACACGTTATGTTGATTTTCTTTTTTCCTGTTCCTCTGTTTTACCACCTTTATTCCTTTTTGCCAATATAGACTGTTGGTCCAGTTGTTGGAGAAAGAGGGTTGGAGCCTCAAAACGCGTCACTAGCTGCCTAGCTGGATCTACATACAGACTTTCCTTGTTCATCACCATCACATCGCTCTTCTATTCTGTGTTACAGTCCTAGTTTTTTATCCTCTTCATTCCATGTTACAGACTACGGCCAATGAAAACGTCAGCTTATGCCGCCAAAAAAATAAGCAGCCACTCACTATTGTAGAGTGAAAAGTAGAAATAATTATGTTACTCTAAATATGTCTATTAAAAAATTGGCATAATAAAAGGGAAGCCCTAAAATCCATAAGTTGTGCCTTCATTTCTAAGGCCGGTGTTTGAGTTATGTTGCACTTTGTGGCCACAAGTGGGATATTTTGAAAAAATTGTCATTTTTTCACATTTCCAACTGCAATATCTCAAAAATGTGCAAACATAATATAGAAATCTTTGCTAAGATATATATTTCCATCAGTTTACTTTATTTTGGGTGCACATTGGAAAAACTTTTTTTTTTTTTTTAACCATTTAGGAGACGTACAAATTTAACATTACTTTTCAGCATTTTGAGGAACACTTTGTTTTCCTACACCAAGCCAAGATTGGAAAGGCTCATAGGACTCAAAATAATAGATACCCCCACCAGTGACCCTATTTTAAAAACTACACCCCTTAATGTATTCACTGAGGGGTGTCATGAGTATTTTCACCCCACAGTTTTTTTCAGGAGTCAATGCAATTTAGAAGAGAAAAACTAAAATTTCATATTTTTGCAAATATGTCATTTTAAAGACAGGACTTTTTTCTATAGTACACATGAAAATGAGGATTTGCACCCCAGAATGGATACCCCTGTTTGTCCCGTGCTCAGAAACATACCCATTGTGGCCCTAGTATTACGTCTGTATGCACAATGGGGCCCAAAATGAAAGGAGCAACCGGTGACTTTTGGAACAGAAATTTTGCTTGAATGAGATTTAGGCCCTATTGCACACTTGTAGAGCCATTGAGTGACTAAAACGATGGAGAACCCCCACAAGTGACCCCATTTTGAAAAGTAGACCCCATAACGAATTTATCTTGGGGTACAATGTCTTTTTTGACTGCACGGTTTATGAATGAATCTAAGCCAAGCAGAAGGAAAAAATTACGATTTTCATTTTTTTGGTAATTTTGGCATTTTAAAAGCAGGTTTTTTTGTACAGCACATATATGAATGAAGACTTGCACCCCAAAATGGATACCCCTGTTTGTCCTGTTTTCAGAAATATACCTATTGCAGCCCTAATCTTACGTCTGTATGCACAATGGGGCCCAAAATGAAAGGAGCAACCGGTGACTTTTGGAACAGAAATTTTGCTTGGAGGAGATTTAGGCCCTATTGTACGCTTGTAGAGCCATTGAGTGACCAAAACGATAGAGAACCCCCACAATTGACCCCATTTTGAAAACTAGACCCCTTAGCGAATTTATCTAGTGGTATGATGTCTTTCTTAACTTCACAGTTTTTGAATAAATCTAAGCCAAGCAGAAGGAAAAAATTTCGATTTTCATTTTTTTGGTAATTCTGTCATTTTAAAAGCAGTTTTTTTTGTACAGCACATATATGAATAAAGACTTGCACCCCAAAATGGATACCCCTGTTTGTCCTGTTTTCAGAAATAAACCCATTATGTTCCTAATCTTACGTCTGAATGCACAATGGGGCCCAAAATGAAAAGAGCAACCGGTGTCTTTTGGAACAGAAATTTTGCTTGAAGGAGACTTAGGCCCTATTGTACACTTGTAGAGCCCTTGAGTGACCAAAACGATGGAGAACCCCACAAGTGACCCCATTTTGAAAACTAGACCCATTAATGAACTTATATAGGGGTGCAATGTCTTTTTTAACTTCATGGTTTATGAATGAATCTAAGCCAAGCAGAAGGAAAAAATTTCGATTTTCATTTTTTTGGTAATTCTGTCATTTTAAAAGCGATTTTTTTTGTACAGCACATATATGAATAAAGACTTGCACCCCAAAATGGATACCCCTGTTTGTCCTGTTTTCAGAAATATACCCATTATGGCCCTAATCTTATGTCTGAATGCACAATGGGGCCCCAAATGAAAAGAGCAACCGGTGACTTTTGGAACAGAAATTTTGCTTGAAGAAGACCTTGGCCCTATTGTACACTTGTAGAGCCATTGAGTGACCAAAACGATGGAGAACCCCCACAAGTGACCCCATTTTGAAAAGTAGACCCCTTAACGAATTTATCTAGGGGTACAATGTCTTTTTTGACTGCACGGTTTTTGAATGAATCTAAGCCAAGCAGAAGGAAAAAATTACGATTTTCATTTTTGTGGTAATTTTGGCATTTTAAAAGCAGTTTTTTTTGTACAGCACATATATGAATGAAGACTTGCACCCCAAAATGGATACCCCTGTTTGTCCTGTTTTCAGAAATATACCTATTGCAGCCCTAATCTTACGTCTGTATGCACAATGGGGCCCAAAATGAAAGGAGCAACCGGTGACTTTTGGAACAGAAATTTTGCTTGGAGGAGATTTAGGCCCTATTGTACGCTTGTAGAGCCATTGAGTGACCAAAACGATAGAGAACCCCCACAATTGACCCCATTTTGAAAACTAGACCCCTTAACGAATTTATCTAGGGGTACAATGTCTTTTTTGACTACACGGTTTTTGAATGAATCTAAGCCAAGCAGCAGGAAAAAATTACGATTTTCATTTTTTTGGTAATTCTGTCATTTTAAAAGCGATATTTTTTTTGTACAGCACATATATGAATAAAGACTTGCACCCCAAAATGGATACCCCTGTTTGTCCTATGCTCAGAAACATACCCATTGTAGCCCCAATTTTCTTAGAGGGCGCATGGCTAGGCCTATAGTGTGTGGAGCACCCGTTTGATTTTAGGGCGCAACTGAATAATTTACAGGCCCCATTGCACACTAGTAGAGATAATTGCCAAAATAATAAAATGCCCCTCACAAGTGACCCAATTTTGACATCAAGACCCCTTTGCTAATTTATCTAGGGGTGTACTGGGCATTCTGACGCTACATTTTTATTGTTTAAAATAATTATAATGTGAGTGAAATATAAATGTGATTTCATTTTTTTCACCAAATTTGACACTTTTGGGACCGTTTTTTTTGTTTTAAGCAGGAAAAACTGGGGAGATGCACCCCAAATATTATAGCACTAGTTTTTCTGTCTTCAGCAATACCCCCGTTGTAGCCCCAATCTTCTTAAAGGGCGCATGGCTAGGCCTATAGTGTATGGAGTACCCGTTTGATTTTAGGGCACAACTGAATAATTTACAGGCCTCATTGCACACTAGTAGAGATAATAAACTGCCAAAATAATAAAATGCCCCTCACAAGTGACCCAATTTTGACATTAAGACCCCTTAGCTAATTCATCTAGGGGTGTACTGGGCATTCTGACGCTACATTTTTATTTTTTAAAATAATTATAATGTGAGTGAAATATAAATGTGATTTCATTTTTTTCACCAAATTTGACACTTTTAGGAAAGTTTTTTTTTTGTTTCAAGCAGGAAAAACTGGGGAGACGGACTAATAAAAGTAAAACTGATTCCCTAAAAAGACCCCCACCCCCACACCCCCTTTTGGCGTTTTTTATATGTGTAATAAAATTAATAATGTAAAACTGTATGGTAAATAATTGGGGTAATTACAAAGGCCAGGGTAGGATGGGCACGTGGGACAATAAAAACGTGTATCTCTCCTCCTGCCTTGCTTAGTGCAGACGCGACACTTTTTTGGGGGGTATTTTTTGCTCGCAGTCTCGGGGATGGGATTCATAAAATGATGCTCCGGTAGCCTCCGCACCTCCTTCGATTACAATGCATCTTGTGGTGCGGTGGTCCCAAATAAAAGATTTTCTACGAGCTCCTCCTGAAACTGGAGGAAGCTCAGTGTGCCCCCAGACGATTTAAAAATTATGTGAGCGTTATACGTAGCCATCTGTATAAGGTAGATGGCTACCTTCTTGTACCAAGTTCGCGTTTTACGCTTCACAAGGTAGGGCTGTATAGCTTGTTCTGACAGATCAACGCCCCCCATGAATTTATTATAATCTGTGAGCTGCAGCCCCCCTCTCCCTAACTGTAATGGAGGTGTCTGCGTGCACAGTGGACAGCATAAAGACGTCCTTTCTGTCACGCCATTTTACTGCCAGCAAGGGGTCATAGGCCAGTGCGTAAGACGCGCCTTTGTTGACACGCCTGGAAACAAGGGGTTGTGGGAATCCTACCCTATTTTTACGGATAATTCCGCAGGCCCCTGTACCTGCGGTGTGTAACGCTTTAAAAAGGGGGACGCTCGTATAATAGTTGTCAGTATATATGTGGTACCCCTTATTTAAAAAAGGGCCCATGAGCTCCCACACAATTTTCCCGTTGACGCCAATGTCTTCTGGACAGTTGGGGGGGGGGGGGTTAATTGGCGATCCCTGCCCTGATAAATAAAAAAGTCGCAAGTATAACCTGTGGCGCTCTCACAGATTTTGTACAGTTTTACGCCGTATCTTGCGCGCTTTGAGGGAATAAACTGGCGGAAAGATAAACGCCCTTTGAAACTCATCAGCGATTCATCCACCGCCAGATTTTTTGGGGGGGTATAAATGTTTTTAAAGGCGTCCCTTAATAACGATATAAGTGGCCTTAATTTGCCCAGTCTATCGTATGCTGGGTCACTTCTTGGGGGGATTTGCGTATTATTCGCAAAATGAAGAAAACGCAGAATGTTTTCGTATCTGCGTCAGGCATTATCGACGCAAATACGGGCGTCGCGTGAATGGCGCTCGTGGACCAATAGGACCGTATTGATGACTTTTTTATGAGTCCCATTAGTAAAATAAGTCGCAAAAATTTTTTTAGCTCAGGGACATCTACGGTGGTCCACATCACGGAATAAACCGACGTGGGGTGCGTGCTCACGTATTGTCCAGCGCATATATTTGTCTGCTGGACAATTAACTGCAGCACATCGTCGGTAATGAATAAATGAAAAAAATTATACGGGGTGAAATTTGCGACGTCCAGATTAACGCCTGGAGCCGCTAAAAATTCTGGGATGTGGGGCGCAAACAAACCTGCGGCACTCCACACAGTGGCGGGCGCCACATAACTTGGCCCCGCTGCCCCAACGACTTCCTCTACCCCCATAACGCTGGAGGCAAAGTCGTCACTCTAAAAAAAAACCTCCTTCTCCGACTCGCTGGTAGCATCGCTACCTGAGCTTGACGCAGCGAGCAGCGTGTATGCTTGCTCGGCGGTGTAGCGCCTACGCTCCATTTTATTAAAAAAAAATGTAATGGGGGTAAAAAAAAAAATAGCCCCCAAAAAAGTGGACAGGGATAAAATGGGGTAATTGGGGTATGAGGGAGGGTAAAGGCGGGTAATAACGGGGTTTTTTTTAACTTGCTATATGGCACACGATTTTTCTCAGCTCTCTCTCTCTCCTGTCACAAATCGCTCTGAGTGACAAGGGAGAGATACCAGGACTCATCGTGTGCCATATTTATTAAACAAATGACATGGGTGGCTGTGATAGGTTTATCACAGCCACCCATGTCATCAGGGACCAATTACTTTGGTCCCTGCAAGTTACTATGCCTAAGGCAACTTCTGCCTTAGGCTCTACTGCGCATGCGCCGCCATTTTGTTCGGCGCATGCGCAGTAGAAGGTAATGCCCTGTGTTTTGGGGGGGCTTTTGGGGACCTTGGGGGAGCATTTTCATCTCCCCCCATGGATCGGATCCATGAGGGGAGATGAAACTACAACTTTTTTAGACTTTTTAAAACTTTTTTTTTAAAAAGCACTCCGCGGTCCCCGTAGACAGGGGATTTTCAAATTTCGCGGCGCTTCTGCGCTTCTGCGCATGCGCCGCCATTTTCCCCTTGGCGCGCATGCGCAGAAGCCCGTGGCGGCTCCAGATCACTGGAGACATCGTGGAGGATGGACGTGAGTATTTTCAGATGCCCTCATCAATCCGATCCATGAGGGCAGCTGAAACATTTACTTTTTTTAAACTTTTTTGCGATCGCCATTATCCATCGGATAATGGCAATCGCGGTACCGGGGACCGCTCACCGCGGTCTCTGCTGACATCTCCTGCCTCCCGGCTACCTACAGGAGTCGGGAGCCAGGAGATTTTAAATTTCCCGCGCTGCCGGGCCTTCTGCGCATGCGGCTGACGTAATGCCACCTGGCGCGCATGCGCAGAAGGATGGCTACGGGGCCCGGAGCATCGGGACAGCGGGGAGCAGTGCGGCGGACCTTGGTAAGTAGTTTCAGCTACCCCGATGGATCCAATCCATCAGGGCAGCTGAATATGTCACTTTTTTGCAGTTTTGTTTACTTTTTTGCGATCGGCGCTATCCATTGGATAGCGCCGATCGCAATGCCGGGAGGGGGGGAGTCCGAACAGCCCGGGATGACAGCTCCATGCTGTCAGCTATCTGCGGACACCGACAGCATGGAGCTGTCACGTCCACAGCCCGAGGGGCTTTATTCTCTGCAGGAGACATGTTTTTATGTCCTCAGAGAATAAAGCCCACTTCGGGAGGACGTAAAAACACTATGGGCTGGTCGTTAATGGGTTAAGGCAAGAGCATTGGTGCACATTTTTTGAATGTGGACTTGCGCATGACTTGCAAACGCAAAAGTACTATAAAATACATCAATGCACGCAGAATAAAGCAACGTTCAATCCGTATATGCCCTTGTGAATACGGCCTTATTGCTAGTATGATATTTACTTCTTTAAGGACCAAATGGAATAAATTTACGGTGCTTAGTCCTGGGCTTTAATCCCAACTGATAGAGGTACAGCAAGGGATTAAAGCTCCTGTAATCAAGCAGGAGAAGGTTGGGTCATCGGCTGTCAGACACAGACAAGGACCTGGAGAAGAAAGGAGAAGTTTTTTTTTTCTAGGCTATGTAGCACTCAATGAGTTCTATGTACTAGAGAAAGAAAGCGGAAGTGTTACTTCCCCTATAGGAACAGGTGATGACATGCCCGCCTGATGCCCCTGGAACAGCAAAGCTGCAGGGTCCTAGCAGACCCAGATCAGCTCTGTTAGTGACTATTGTCACACTAATGGGATGTTTTGTCATGGAACTGCGGCACCTATGAGTGCCCCAGCTACAACGGGAAAGTGTGATTGTGCACCCTATAGCCTGAGACTAGACAAATTATAAATCAAAACATCCAAAACGAAATGAGGAGCCCATTCTCATACTTTATTTTAGCCAAAATGTACTAATTTAAAAAATAAACAACTATAAATTTAAAACAATCTTTTTTTTTAGTTTTTTTACTCCCAATAAAACAAAAAATGGCAAAAAAAAGTCAGTGAAAAAAAGATATAAAGAAATAGTCCTATAGGTCACAAAATAATTTTGGTAGTTAAAGATAAAAAAAATGGCGCAGTAAAACCTCCACCTTGGTAAAATCATTAAAAAGTGTCTGGTCGTTTAGGATCAAAACACCCTGGTCCTTAAGGGGTTAATTAAAGAACAAATTGTGTTGGCGAAAAAGACTATAATATTATCTGTATATATACTGTATAGTAAGTATAGTTAAGTTTTATATTACAAGATAACTAAGGAAGAGCAGGAGCAACATCTACTCTGAGTTAACCCTTTCCAATCCAATGTCAGGGCCTGCCCTGACATCATAATTTCCCTCCACAGCTCCGATGTCGAGGCAGGCCCGACACTGCAGTGCAGGAGTGCATCTGCACCCGATCGTCAGACACATTGGGTGCAGATGCACTCCTGCACTGATCCTCAACAAGGACCCTCGAGGAGAAGGCAGAAAGGGTTTTTAACACTTTCTGCCTTCTCCTTTACACATTTCATAGCACTCAATTAGTGCTATGTAATGCAGAGAGATTCCTGCCAGCGATCATGTGACCGCTGCTGTTGCCTGACCCCCAGCGGTCCCATGAACGCCGAGCCGGGAGCCTGCACCGTGGGGGGACCTGCTTACCTGTCCGGCGTCTTCCGCATTCTCCCTTCTGCCTCCCGGCCCAGCGATCATATGACCACTGGGTACCACCTGACCCCAGCGGTCACATGATCGCCGAGTCGGGAGGTAGAAGGGAGAAGCAGGTCCCCCCACAGTGCAGTGAGCACCTGCAGCCTCCTGAACTCTGTCAGTTCAGGAAGAGCAGGAGCAGGAGCAACATCTACTCTGAGTTAACCCTTTCCAATCCAATGTCAGGGCCTGCCCTGACATCATAATTTCCCTCCACAGCTCCGATGTCGAGGCAGGCCCGACACTGCAGTGCAGGAGTGCATCTGCACCCGATCGTCAGACACATTGGGTGCAGATGCACTCCTGCACTGATCCTCAACAAGGACCCTCGAGGAGAAGGCAGAAAGGGTTTTTAACACTTTCTGCCTTCTCCTTTACACATTACATAGCACTCAATTAGCGCTATGTAATGCAGAGAGATTCCTGCCAGCGATCATGTGATCGCCGCTGTTGCCTGACCCCCAGCGGTCCCATGAACGCCGAGCTGGGAGCCTGCACCGTGGGGGGACCTGCTTACCTGTCCGGCGTCTTCCGCATTCTCCCTTCTGCCTCCCGGCCCAGCGATCATGTGACCACTGGGTACCACCTGACCCCAGCGGTCACATGATCGCCGAGTCGGGAGGCAGAAGGGAGAAGCAGGTCCCCCCACAGTGCAGTGAGCACCTGCAGCCTCCTGAACTCTGTCAGTTCAGGAGGGTGCAGGGGAAATGTATTTTTTCTCATCCATTCTTCCCAGCTCCAATTGATTTGGAGCTGGGGAGAATGGATGAGAAACAATAAATGGATTTGAAATGGTTAAATAAAGGTAATTATTATGAAACACAAAGGAGAACATACAAACTCTACGCAGATGTTGTCAGACTTAAACCTATGACCCCAGCACTGCAAGGTAACAGTGCTAACTGGTAAGCCACCATGCCAGGGTCAGCATTACTAGTGACAGCTCGCTTTGAACTAATTTGGACCGCAACAAAATTTGACAAACAAACCAAACCAAACTTCTCAAAAGGTTGCTCATCTCTACTACTACTAGTACACTACTGCAGTAAGAGAAGGAATATGCAGTACATTGGTAATCAATCATAAGTATATGTTGTGTTTTCTTTATGTATGTCAATAAGTCTTCTTTAATTAGTATGTTTTGAAATCAGAACAAAAGAAAACCTGGATGTCACGCATTTTAAAGTTTACCTGAAGCTGAACACAGCAGTTGATAAGCATTGTAAGATGTATCTGGCAACTGATTTTCCGATCTATCTGTAGCAATAAACAAGGATCTAGCCACCAGATATTAGTCTTGTAGCAATCTCCTAATTATCAGTACAGGTGAGACAACAGAGCATCACCAATAATCATTCAGATTCCTACAATCTGAACAATTATCATTCAGTGTAAATGCCTGCATCAGCTGGATGGCGAACGAGAATTTGTTTGTTTGTCTTCATTCTTCAACAACGATCGGCTCGTGTAAACAGGCAGTCATTCTTCTATGAACAACTGCCTGTTTACTGTGAATGGAGGCAGGCCAGATTGATTCCCGACCTGCTCCGCCTCCATGCACTGTAAAAGCACAAAGACAACCATCACTGGAACAACTGTTAGGCGCTCTGCGCCCGATACGTCGCCCCATGTAAAATAATTCTTAGTAATAAACAATAATATAAACTGCATTATCTTCTGTGCAGCCACAAACTTAAACTTTTTTAATTGTTGAATCTTCACTTTAAAGGGAACCTGTCAACTTTGGAACAGCACCATAAACTGTTATTTTTTATACTCATCTGCTCCCGTGCTGTTCTTGGTGAAGATCACATGGGGTCTTAAATTCGGACTCCTTTCCTCTCCTATAGACCATAGACGTAACTTAGTTTATGGTGTTGTTCTGAGTTGATTCCCCTTGAATAGTTTTAAACTCCTATGTCTTGCTAAGGGAATATGGCTAGTAAGTACTTGTGGGAACTGGAAGGTGGAAACCATATGGTGGTGGAGGCCCGTTGGTAATTATTCCTTCTACTCTCTCTTTTATCCATCCTTTTCTTATAGTACACATCTTTCTGTTGGGTCTCACTACCTCCATAAATTCGTAGTATAGGATTTTGTTGAGAAGGAACAAATGAGCCTTAATGGTTGGAAACAGTGGAGCAATTCCTGGTTATGTTGTCCTTATTTTGGTGGGTGAACCTGTACAGTAATGTGGTCTCTCTATACTTCAGCTATAAAATAGGATTAGGTCTAGCTGCACCTTCTGTAGGTAGTTGGGGGTGCGCTGGTGTCTACCGTAGCAGCTCCTAAAATGGGTCTCATCTTTATCTTTGTGGCACTCCCAGTCATCTACAGTGGGAACCATGTGTATACATCCCACATGACAGGAAACTGTGTGTAGTTATTAATTTCATTTCCCTGGAAGGGTAAACCTTCACTTTAAATATACTTGATTTACAGTTTATTCCAGGATTTAAGGGATTAATGATATAATCCTTTTTTTCCATTTTCATGGGAAGGGTTGTATGCAGAGAAAAACAAATCTTCCGCAGTTCAGTTCATGAGATGCTTCACGGTGATGTGTGGGTAATTCTACAGTTCAACATTTGAATCATTACTCATTTATAAAAGAATGTACAAAGAATATAAATACTGTAGCTACAGAGCATTCTCATAGGATTTGCTTAAACTCTTTACAATATATTTAATGTATGACAATAAAGTATTTAGAAGGCTGCAACTACAATATGTTTGCTGAATGTCAAGTTATTTTTTTAATTTAAAGGTCTGGTCAAAAATTGGAAAAATATGTCTGTTTTATTTCAAAAACAACTCCATACCTGTTCATAGGTCATGCCTGGTATTACAGCTCCGCTCCATTAAAGAGAATGATGCTGAGCTGCAATACCAAACACAACCAATGGACAGAGGATGTGGAAGAAAGAAACAATGCTTTACCAATCCAGAACAACCCCTTTAACCCCTTGAGTGGCGAGTTTCTTATCACCCTGTCAGACCCACCTGGGCATTCTAATCTAATCATTTCATTTCAACTAATTTTCCAGTCGCGTTCCAAGAGCCATAACTTTTTTCATTTTTCCATTGACACAACCATACAAGGGCTTGTTTTTTGCGGGACAAATTTTCTTTTTTGATGGCATCATTTTGGGGTATATATAATGTATTGCATAACTTTTGTAAAAAAAATTGTAGGGAGATTGAGGAAAAAAAAGAAATTCCGCCATTTGTTTTTTGGATTTCATTTTTACGGCGTTCAGTGTGCAGAATAATAAATGTGATAACATTATTCTCTGAGTCAGCACAATTCCGGCGATACAAAGTTTATACAGTTTTTTTTATGTTTTGCTATTTTTGTACATTTAAAACATTTTTTTTTCTTAAAGGTTTGCTTTTTTGTCGCCACATTCCAAGAGCCGTATTAATGTTTGTTTTTTTTCCATTGCCAGAGCTCTAGAAGGCCTTGTCTTTTGCAGGATGAACTCTAGTCTTCATTTATCTCATTTTTGGAACATGTAAAATTTTGATCGCTTTTTATTCCATTTTTTCCAGTGGCAAGATTAACAAAATCTGTAATTCTGACATGTTTTTTATTTTTCACTGCATTCTCTGAGCAGTATAAATAATATATTAAAGTAATTCTACAGACCAGTACGATTATGCCAATACCAAACTGTAATAGATTTTTTCTTTTTCACAACTTTTTCACAGTTTAAAAAAAAAAGTGATAAAAGTTTAAATTACCCTCCTTTTGCCATATCTATAATAAAAAAAATCAAAATCATAAAAGAAAAATACGTTTGGTATCGCCGCGTCCGTAAAAGTCTGATCTGTCAAAGTAGTGCATTATTTACCCAGCATGGTGAACGTAGTCCGAAAAAAAATAAAGAACGCCACAAATGCACTTTTTCAGTCACCCTGTCTCCCAGAAAAAATGCAATAAAAAGCAATCAAAAAGTCGTATGTATTCCGAATTTGCACTAACATAAACTACAGGACATCTCGCAAAAAAATGAGCCCTTGCTCAAGTACATCGACGGAAAAATAAAAAAATTATTGCGCGCAGAAGATGCAGCAGAAAATAATTTTAAAAAATTAAATGTCTTTGAAAAAAAATACAAGTACTACAGCAAAAAAAAACTATATAAATTTGTTATCGTAGTAATCGTACCGACCCATAGAATAAAGTTATCATGTCATTTTTGTTGCAGTTTGTGTGCCGTAGAAACAAAACGCATTGAAAGATGGCGGAATGTTATTTTTTTTCATTTTACTCAACTTAGAATTTTGTAAAAGTTTTTCAGTACATTATATGGTACAGTAAATAGCACCATTGAAAATTACAACTCGTGCCACAAAAAACAAGCCCTCATACAGCTACGTCGATGAATAAATAAAGGAGTTATGATTTCTTAAACAGGGGGAGGAAAAAAAGAAAAGGAGAAAAAAGAAAAAAGGGGCCGTGTCATTAACGGGTTAAAAAATGTAACTTCCTCCTCTGGGTCATTACAATGCAGGAATACCACATGTGTAATTTTGTTTTTAATTTTTTACGAAATAAAGGGAGACAAGTGTTTTTAGTTTTTTTTATAAATTTTTTTACTGTTTTGTGTTTTTTTTTCCCCTTAGGGGACTTTCACAGAGACCCATCAGGACCCCCTGATCATATTCTGGGGGTCCAATGGTGACATCCCTTTACATGCTGCAGTCACATAGACCGCAGAATTTAAAGGATTAACACAGCAGAGTTCAGAGGTTTTCTCCATTCTCTGCTGTGTAAGAGCTGGTGCCCGGCTATCCTCTGACAGAGGGAGCCCCCTCCCTCTGTCAGCCCTTTACATGCTGTGATCGTATAGACCACGGCATGTAAAGGGTTAACACAGCAGAGATCGGAGGTTTTCTCTATCCTCTGCTGTGTAGAACTGGTGCCTAGTTATCCTGTGACAGCCAAGCACCAGCTTTTCCTGCCACAGAGACCATCGGCTGGCTTCTGACAAGACGATGATCTCTATGGCAACCTGTAAACAAAGCAGTGCAGGACTTTGAAAATAGAAGCGGGAGATTGCCGGCAGATTGGCAATATCTTCCTACTTCTGTTTTTCAAAGTCCTGCACTGCTCTGTGTGGGTCTGAAACAGGCAGAGCACACTGCCACAGCTTATGGCAGTGTGCTCTGCAGCTCCCATAGTGAAACATAGCCCGGAAATCTTCCGGGCTATATCGCTATGGGCAGTGGAGCTCGTCCTGGAAAATTTCTGGGCGTGCCACTCAAGGGGTTAATAGGGCAGATATGTTTAAATGTGTAATATTACATTTTAACTGAAGGTTAGAAACTACCCAATTTTTAAGAATAGTCAATGATAGGGGACATATGAATGAGGAAAATCATTTAGCATTGATGGCGTATTCTTAGAGTCACTAAGATACCCACCAATCAGCACAACATTGGTGCGTATCTTAGTGGCTTGGCCAGGATAAATATTGAATACAGTGATCTAGTGTCCTGTTAATTTGCTGATCAGTAGAGGCTCTGATGGTCAAACCCTCACCGATCACTCATTCATGTACTAACCTAGGCCACCTGCAAAATTCATTTAAGAAGGAATATGGGGATTTTTTTCTTCCCCCTTGACCTGCTATGCCATCTTATGTCTTTAATGGGAATTTTGATAACTCATCTTTGACCATGTTCAAAGAATGAAGATATTTGTTCTTCCAGGGAATGTCAAATATGTTATGATTAATAGAATAGCAATTTGGTTCTCAGTGGACATTAATATTTCTGTAAAAGAGTAGTAATCAGCATTCATGTTTGCATTTACATCATTGATGCAGCGTTCAATTGGAATACTTGCCATTCAGTCAAACACTGTGGATGCATCGTATCAACATAATTTCAGGTTACAGAACAACTAAACCATGTAAAACCAGCAGTTGGTTAATTTTTAGAATATACTAGAAATGCAGATTTAGAGGATATTCAGATGGGTTTGCCATACAATATTTAGAAGATGCATTCTTTGTGTATTTAGGAAGATGGAACAATACCCATGAAGTGCCACCTATTGAAATGCAGAATTTCTGCAAGTCAATGTCAGACTTTTTAAACAAGTCTTATAACAATGACTGGGAATTGTGAGCCAAAGCCAGAATAACCATGCACAGATAGCTGTTTTGGGGTGATTGTCCCTCATCAGTGTGCAGCAGGTTTATTGGCTTGGCTAGTGAGTGGCATATATATGTGGGTTAGGAAGGGTATTGTTTAGACAACACCTTCAACCTGGGAGACATAATAAACCAGTATATATAAATCAGTCTACAAATAACAAATAAACATAATACACATTAAAGTAAGTGCAAGTATGTATTAAGAGATTTGTCCCCTTTCGGCCTTAGCTTATGAGATATGGAGGTGGTAGAATAACTTTACTCATCCATGCATAAAATAGGGAAGCAGCTAGATAACTTTTTTCTATATATGGTGATCTTGGATGGTATTTTCATGAGATTCACACTTCCTAAGTGATATTGAATAATGTTCAGACTTATTGTCCATGCTCTTGAGAAAAGCTTCATTTAAAGCTGCCTGGAATCTAGATAGTATAGACTTCTTGAAGATAATTTTAAATTTTTCCACAATGAAAAGATATAAGATTGGAGTGAAACAAGCATTAACACAAACTGATATGGTGGCGAAGATCTTCAGGGCTTGTAGGGTTGTCTCTTGGAAGAGTCCCTTCTCTATGCTCATTCCATACCACACGTGATAAGGTGTCCAAGAGATAAAGAAAGATATTATAGCAATGGAAATTATTTTATAAGGCTTTTTGGATTTTGTGAAGTTTTCTTTTTTTATCTTAAAGGCAATTTTAAGGTAGCAGATAGTGATAATAATTAACGGGATGAAGAAACCTGCTAGTAGACGAAAGTATAACATGGCCCACTTGAGCTGGGCTTCAGTTTCTATATCCGGTTTACCAATGACAGAGTAATCATTGTAACAAATGGATATGTTCTTCTCTTGATGGATTCGACGAAAAGCGAGATATGGGGAACCACATAAAAAAGCTAAACTCCAAAGTAAAACGCAGATGATGTAAGACTGTTGAGCATGTATGTGCTTTCTATAAAAATGGGGGTGAAAAACCAAGCAGTATCGGTCAATGCTGATGACGGTGAGGAAGAATACTGCTCCGTACATACTGAGGGATAGAAGAAAATTTATAATCTTACACATAAATTCACCCAGGACCCATTGAGGGTGGTACAAAAACACAATGGCCAAAAAAGGTATGATGAGAATGAAGATTAGATTGCAGAGGATGAGGTGAGAATACCAGACTATATTGAGATGTCTTCTCATCCTGAAGCACAAGACCCATAGATGGAGGCTATTGATGACCAATCCAAAGATGAACGTCATCAGCAGAAATGGTAGACAGATTATTTTTGTGGTTGTAAATGCTGTTAAAGTCTCCTCGTTAACTGTGTTGTTGTTGGAAAGATTTGCCAGCATTGTTAACAAAAGCCTAAAGAAAAAAAAGAAGAAGGAAAAAAATTATTTTTATTTTAACCTCTCAGTAAGGGGAACAATTTTGGCCTTGAAGGCAGTATCAGTTTTGGACAATCCTTTTATGCTAGAAGGGGTCACTTATGATAATATGATGATGATAAGGTGGCTTGTCACTGGCTGCTAATATTCAATTACCCTGCAGGGCCACCACTTCAAACTGAACATTACATTTTCCCCATTAATATCATTGCTCCTTGCAGCCACTTTTCAATCCCCTGTCAACTCGCAATTTGCTAATAGAGTGTTTGAAAATGTGTTTTCCAAGCCAAACAGAGCACTGTTTTTAATTAATCCCCTCTCCACCTCCATGAGGTCCTAAGATGCTCCCTACTCCAGCTATCCCTTTCCCTGGCAATGCAATGGACCCTCATATACTATTGACTTCTATTTTTTTCTTGTGGTTATCATTGTCATTAGCAAGCACGAAAACATCAAAAATCATACACATTGCTCATGAGTACTCCTGATTATCACCTCTCTCTGCATAGTGTCATTTCCTTGTCATGCTTGCAGACCAGTAGTAACGTCGGTCTGTATGTTTGGCCACTGTTGAAGTGAAAAAGTTTTGTGGTTAGATATTATTAACAGTACTTACTCATCTGTAAACTTCTGACACTTATATAGTCATTATGTCTTCAGTACTGTAATGAAACAAGTCACCACTTGTGGTCAGAAAGTAGTCATAGTCCAGTCATGTAGGAAAACCATATTGTGTAAGAAGCCTCCAGTCTTCCGTGATAGGCTGTTATTGTTCATATTTTTATGTTGTTCACTCGATGGACTAAGAACTTTTCTTCTAGGGTCATTAAAAAACTTAAGGCCATCAATGTGTGATCAGAGGGGGTTTGACCATGAGAGCCCCCAAAAGTCAGTAGAACAAGGGGAACTATATCTACATGGTGTCTTCAATGTTATTTAACCTCTTCCCACTGCAGCTGTTTTTGATTTAGATTTTTCTACCCTGACTTTCAAGAAACTCCAAAAATCACAAGTTTTTTATTTTTCCAGCAGCATAGCTAAATGAAAGCTTGTTTTTGTGGAACAAGTTGTATATTTTTATTATTTATGGAACCATTTAACATACCATTTAAAGTAATCGAAAACTTTTGAAAATGGGAGAAAATGAAAAAAAAAACAATTTTCATGGCATTCACAATCCAATAAAAATGACTTGCTATCTTTATCTATGAGTCAGTACAACTGTGGCGATACCAACTTTATAGCGTTTTTTTATGTAGTACTGCCTGAAAAAAATAAAAGACCTTTAAAAAATATTACTTTGTCACCATATTTTGACTCCCGTAACTTTTCTAGTTTTCCATTGATGCAGCTGTTTCAGAGCTAATTTTTTGTGGAACAAACTGCAGTTTTTATTTGTACCATTTTGGGATATATGACACCTTTTTGAGCACTTTTTATTCAATTTATCTTGGAGACGGAGTGGCTAATTCTTGCATTGCATATATTTATTTCCAGACAGGATTTACCTGTGATATTTTAATAAATGTGAGGTTTACAGACATAACAATAACAATTTAAAAATGTTCCCTATTTTTATATTTTTGGATGTTTTAAAATCTACTATTTTTTATGCTTTGTAATAATTAAAAAGTCTCTATTTCATTTTTAGCTTTTTTTTGCCCCATAGAGCAGTATACTGTATAAGCAGTCAAGTGATTGCAAGTTCAAGTCCTCTATGGCAGGGGTCCCCAACTCCAGTCCTCAGGGACCGCCAACAGGTCATGTTTTCAGGATTTCCTTAGTATTGCACAGGTGATGTAATTATTGTCAGTGCCTCAGACATTGTCACAGGTGTTCTTACCATAGGATATCCTGAAAACATTAACTGTTCAGGGTCCTGAGGACTGGAGTTGGGGACCCCTGCCATAGAGGACTTGAACTTGCAATCACTTGACTGTTTATACAGTATACTGCTATACTATAGTATTGCATTATACTGCATTTTGACAGACATTCTATTGATGTTCCGCAGTTCACAGGCACGTCTTAATAGGAAAACTGTCATGGCTACCATGGAGGCCTTCAGAAGGTGCCACGCTACCATGACACCTGGACAGCACCTTGTGATCTCATTGTTGGTGGCAGCTGTTTGGGACATCTCAATTCCAATCAGGAGTATTAAAATGGAATTGTAAGAATTGACAGCGGCATTTATGTGGTTAACAACTACAATTTTCACGCTCCAAGTAATGGCTCGCGACGTGCAACGTACATGTATGATGCACTTCAGGAAGTGGTTAAAATGCATAATAATAACAAATATAATAATGTTCATGCAAGCACAGCAGCACATTTGTATATAAAGCTATTCCTGGTAATGCACTCTGACCCCATTGAAATTTAGAATCATTTTGGTGATTAATGGGGGTCTTAGGGGGCTTAAATTAGACCCACAATGGCCATGGTTATTACTGAAAATACACTAGTTTTCTGTACCAGAAAACTGTTTTACAAGGCTTGCACCACATTTACACTTTCAGACATTATTTGTCATGTCTGAGTTAAAGGGTGTGGCTTTATGGAAAAGGAGAGTGATATCATGGGGAAGGGCATGGCTTAATAGGGAAGGGAGCATCATCTAAATGTAACATCATATGCCAGTTATGGGCCATTTACATGATGCAATTATTGCTCAAAATTCGTTCAAGTGAGTGAATGTGAGCGATTGTCACGCAGTGTAAATACAAAAAAATCACTCACTATTCATCCGCAGTTCCCTATCACTGACTTTCAGTCAGCATAAAAACTATTGCTGGATCGCTGGCTGCTTGTTCCGCGTAAACGCTCCCTGCTCAGCGCCTTACATAGAAGGTGAAGTACTGAGAAAGTAGGCCGTAATCCACTGGTGCTCTGCGCAAGCACTATTGACTGTAGCGGTGACGTCAGCACTCGTGTAGTCTTATACCAAACTGCTGGCCTGTGTAAAATGGCCATTAGACTACATAGTCTAAAGGTGTGCTAAACTTATCATCTAGCATGAGTCATTATGGTAAACTGACATATTTTAAGACTGCCTAGTTGAAGTCTACTAACTATTAGGCAGTATTATTGAGTTTGTTCAATGTGTTTAACCCAGAAAACCCTTTAAATCTAGATCAAGAGTGCACAGACAAGTCTCTGGGCCACTTGGCGAAGATTAGTGATATCATCATTTGACCTCACTGGTGTCACTTAAAAGAGTTATTCAAGTTTGATAACCCCTTTTGGCATGCCTACCCCTGGCACCCCCACTGAAAAACAGAACAAAGTAGTAGTAGTACTTAAACATGTGTCCAAGCTGTCGTTTATTGTACCGTAGCTCAGCCCCATCCACACCCACTGTTAGGTACTTCAACAACCCCTCATGATGGCTTGTTCTACTGATTGGTGGGGTCTCAAGTGTTGGACTCCCACAGTTCACACATTGACGGCCTATGAAAACCCCTTAAGTATTTTCATTGTTATAACATTTTATGAGAAGATTAATGTATATTAATAGGCAATAAATGCATAACTACATGTTCCATATATTTATTCTGTTTTGAAACTGAATGTACATCGTGCTATGTATTGTGATTCAGAACTTTGAAGAGTTTAATGGATTATAATAAAGTAGGTGGTACAGCTGCTATATTGCAGTAGCTACAATTGGTGACCTTGTGTGAGCCCATTTATTGGCTTTTCGCATCTAGTATAATTACTACCTTGCATTTTTCTTAAATATGGGTTGTTGTGTTCTGCGTATAATTCAATGTTGCATGTTCTAATAACGGAATCAGACTGGGGCCTCCTGGACCACCTCAAGTATCTATGAAACTTGTGATTGCATCCACATAAACCTTATCACCCAAAAAAAGCAATAATGGCTTTAAAAAAAAGCACCCTATTAAATGGACTCCTAAATGTCTTGGGTTCACCCACAAATCCTCCCATCCTCTGGTTGGCCAGTTTTAACCATCTTATCAGGGCAATCATTGGGTAGACATGACAGGATCTTCAGTGGACCCGAGACACCATAAAAGGGCTCAATGAAAAGGGTTAGTCATATTTTGGGATTATTGTATAAGCAATGTGTTGATCTTTGTGGTAGATATAGGCCTCCTATCCATGGGCGTATCGGTAAAACGCTGCGGGCCACCCATTGCCATGTACTATCTTGACGTGAATGCGTGCATAATATGCGCCAAGATATAACATACTGTGATTTTTCTTGCACACATAATATATGCAGTTCGTTTCAGCGGCAACATGGCCACCTATGCGATATTGGTACAGCATATTACGCAAGCAAAATCCATGCGCATAATACATAATTTTTATAGGCTTGTGTGAGACAACCCTAAGAACTATCTTCAACCTAAAGGAGTGTACTGGAAGTGATGATATGGCCCCCACAATTCTATGGATGTAGGCTTGCTCAAATCCTTCTGTCTCTTCATGTAATCCCAGACTGACGTGATGATGTTGAGATCAGGACTCTGTGGGGCCATATTAGCCCTTCCAGGACTTATTGTTCTTCTTTACACTGAAGATACTTGTTAATAGCTGGACGTTTGGGTTGTTGTCCTGCTGCAGAATACATTTGGAGTCAATCAGGCACCAATATTTTTGAAAAAAAAATTCTTACTTTGCAGCACTTTTTCCACACCTGCCTAATATTTGTACACAGTACTGTTATATGTTAAAATGTGCTATATGCGAGGAAAAGGCACTTGTATAAAGTACAAATTAATCTGCAAAACCCAAAGCCTCATACAACTTCAGAGTGATGGGTCTTTTTTGTCTATCTATCTATGGTATCTATCTGTTATCTAACCCGCACCCAAATCCGGGCACCAAGATCTACCACTTGGCTATAGTATGGTGGAACAAATGTAGTCCATCCTATGCTATTAGAAAGTGATTACACCTCTCTGGTTTCTGAGAAGCCACCCAATTCATGCTAGCTAGAGTAGCTGACATTGCCTCCTCATAGAAACCAACCCCTCAACAAAGTGAAAATAAACGACCAGTCATAGCCCTGATGGTGGACTTGAGTGTCCAGAGAGGCGTAATCGCTTCCTAATAGCATAGGGTGGACTACATTTGTTCCACCATACTATAGCCAGGTGGTAGATCTTGGTGCCCGGATTTAGGTGCAGATTAGATAGCAGTCAGAAACACTGACACTTGCATAGAGCATCGTCATTCCTTCCCCTCACTGCAAGTGCATATTTATGTACGCACTATTGCACGTTTCCACCTTGCAACAGCTTTCTGTTAATTACACTAGCCGGCAGGTGGTTTATAAGCCTCTATTATCTTGGGCAGCCATTTGAGTCCTGGATATTTCACAAACAATTACTTCCTGATGATCCGTGTCATTTACGGGGAAACGCATTGAAGTTTCCAGTAGAAATGAGCTGAACCATGCACACAAATTGATGTCATACATAGGGAGCAGCGATCCTTTGAACATTAATGATCAATGCTGCCCCTTTACCTCTGACCTTGATGTATTAAGTGAGGCGGTTGTTCTATCATTGAGCCTCTTATACCAGGTCCGAGATACTATATGAGACACGTATATCCGTGCTTTAGATCCAAACTTTATGCTGCGGATATATTGCTGGTGTTCCTTCAATCACTTACAAGACACATAGAGTGACAGCCAACAATCTCAGGTTGCTACCCAGGAGCTTTTTTGTTTTGTGTTTTGTGTGTTAGGTGTGCCCTAAAGTGCTGAGTGTTTTTAACAAATGTCAATAAAATATAATTTTTTAGAGAATAGTCTAGACTGTGAAGGGCTAATTACAAATAGATAAACTACTGCCCCTGTGATTTATATACGGTAAAATAGGTTCATTTATAATGTACAGTATATGAAATATTACTTCTCTACTGCTTACAATCTATCTTTCTATATATATATATATATATATACATCTATCCCATATCTATCTATCATCTATCTATCTCTCATATCTATCTGTCTATCTCATATCTATCTACCTCATATCTATCTATCTATCTATCTATCTATCTATCTATCTATAATATCTATCTATATCATATCTATCTATCTATCCCATATCTATCTATCTCATATCTATCTATCCCATATCTATCTATCTATCTATCTATCTATCCCATATCTATCTATCTATTTCATATCTATCCCATATCTATCTATCTATCTATCTATCTATCCCATATCTATCTATTTATCTATCCCATATCTATCTATCTATCTATCTATCTATCTATCCCATATCTATCCCATATCTATCTAACTATCCCATATCTATCTATCTCATATCTATCTATCTATCTATCTCATATCTATCTGTCTAATATCTATCTATCTCATATCTATCTATCTATCTAATCTCATATCTATCCATCTATCTATCTATCTATCTCATATCTATCTATCCCATATCTATCTATCTATCTATCTATCTATCTATCTATCTATCTATCTATCTATCTATCTATCTATCTATCTATCCCATATTTATCTATCTATCTATCTCATATCTAATATATCTATCTATATATCTAATATCTATCTATATATCTATCTAATCTCATATCCATCTATCTAATGTTATATCTATCTATCTATCTATCTATCTATCTATCTATCTATCTCATAGATGATATACAGTAAAATAGGTTCATTTATAATATACAGTATATAAAAAAATACTTCTCTACTGCTAACAATTGGGAAAGGATCCATAGTCTTACTTGGAGGCAGAAGTAATCAGACTTCGTGCAGTCTTGACACTCAGTTGTCTGTAACATTCTTAATAGCGCCTTGTGTTTTATAGATGTGGTTTTGTAGCAACTAAAACCACAATATATAAAAATAAGAAGTAGCAAGTAAATATGAAAGTACCAAGTGTAAGGCCGACTTCCTACGAACGTATATGTGTTGTGGAGTCCATGGTCGGCGTCCACACGGAGGACCTGCAGAAAACACTGTTTAGAACATGCTGTGAAAAATGCCTTTTCCTCACACTCACGGGAGCGAGATGCGATTTCCGCCATCGATGGAAAAATCACAGCATGTATCCCCTGTACGATCCCCTGTACTGTGCATGACCGACAGCCAACCATGCAGGGCCGCTGGCCGGGAACAGAGATGGATTCCGCTGTGGGCTCCCACATGTGGAAACCGACCCGTCCATGTGCAGCCGGCCTAAATATCACAGTTTCCATATTCTGCACAGTATTCCGCCCGTAGAGCAGCGGTCCGTGCTTTCACTCACTCAGATCTAAGAAGTTTTACCTATTGTAACCTATTTTGGAGTTGCGAAGCTAACACTAAGGCCATTCTCACACAAGCACTTTTATCACTTTTTCCATGGGGCTTCGCAGACCTGCGCTCGAACGCAGTGTTTTTCAATGCTGCGATCTGCGAACTCTGTCTGCTCTATTTTGGTGCTTTTTCACGCTTTTTAATGCACCTCATTACTCATCACAATGACGGGGTGCATTAAAAAGCGCTATAAAATGCAGTGACCGCGTTCAAAAACGGCAGTAAATATCATGGCAAAGGGCCATGATCAAAATCTCAGCGTTTTACCGACACCATGTGTAAGAGTGACCTACGGCCGGCCCACAGGAGCGTGTGGTAAGACGCTGTATATAGTGCAGCGTTTTACCACTGTATGGGTTGGTGCATGGCTGCAATTTTTCACCATGCATGACCGCGTATCTCATGCACACTGTCATGCGCAGGCTTCCTGGTTTCATTTTTTTAAAAACATTTCCCGCTCTGTCAGTTAGCGATGTTGCGTATGCACACCGCACGTAACCAATGTAATTGCATATGTACAGCATTTAGTACACACCCACAGAGAACAATAAGGCTCTATCACGCGTAAGTTCTTTTTTACTCGCGTATTATATGCAATGAAAGAACGCTAGTGTGATAGTAACAGCGAAAATCAATGTATTTGAATTACCGCAGTGCATCGAGTATTATACGTGTGTAAGACACAATTTATGTACACTGACATGAGCCTGGTCTTAGAGGAATACATAGCATCCTGTGCAGCTATACTGGGGCCCCATAAGCCATGGGGCCTGCTCCTACCTTAAAATGAAAATTAGCATGCTACTACTTTCTAGAACATTGCATCAAAGCACTGAACTATTCTTCAACTGCAGTTGCAATGAAGCAAGCATAGCCTGATACTGCGAGGCTGCTCTCACATGTGTGCTTTTTTCAGCGTACTTAGAGTCCTTCCTCAGGCATATTGTCCTGAGGAAGGACCCTGAGTAGGTTGGAAAGCTCGCTGTAACATCATGTATTTTTGTTAGCCATTAAAAGGTATCATATCTACAAGATTACTTGGTTTCTCTTGCTGGGAACAATCACACTTTGCTCCACTGGCTAGCACGGTACCAAACTTTCTTTTTCAGCGTTTAATACTGCATTTTAAACGCAGCGCTAATTGCTCTCAAACGCTACCATTGATTTCAATGGGGCTTCTTAGACAAGCGCTAAAACGCAGCGATGCGAGTCAGGCCTCCTTCAGACGACTGTACTTGTGACCGTCATTGTGACAGTGGAGGATGAACCCAGAACCTCGGCTTCTTCCCCCTAGGCTCTTGCTCCGACATCGGGCGGGTCAGTACACTGGGATCAGCCACAACCCGGCCAGTGGCACGTCGTCCTGTAAGACCACCGCTAGCACTGCACTAAGCTGACGGCCCCTGTGCGCTCATCTGACTGGGTTGTCTCAGCTTTGGCATTACCAGCTTGCATGGCTGCGTCTATAACTGCACTGAAAACGCTGTCAAAACACAACGTTAAAAAACGCAGCATTTTTACAAACGCAGGTGTGAGAGTGGCCTTTTTCAGACCTGTGTTGCGGATTCCACTTACCTGCTTCATTCGGGAGCAAGAAAGGAGAATCACCGTGGCTGGACGGCTCTATCTCTGGATGGAACTAGACAGCGCGCAGGGGAGGAGGGGGGGGGGGGGCACACATTGACTATTCAGCGCTTTTTCTTACCGTACTTTCAGCCGCATCTGTGACGGAACCTCCGACTGGATTTCAATGGAACTTCACACATGTGCTCAAATGCGCCGTTTTCTAACACCACAATTTTCAAGCACTGTCTGTTCTATTTTGCCACCTTTTTGCGCTTTCTAATACAACTCATCACCCTTCACAATAATGGGGTGCGTTAAAAATCGCTGATGGACACAACAAACTACATCCAAAAACGGCTATATAATCACTGCAAAATGCCGCAATCAAAATTGCGAGTTTTGCCAACACTATGTGTGAGTGTGACGTAAGTCAGATGTCTGACAGAGGAGGCAAAGGGCATCCACTACAGTTTTGAATGCAGCAGTCTATATGAATGAAACAAGTACTATGCAAAAAAAGAAATATCAATGCAAAGTGGTAAAGTAGTAAAAAATTCTATGTGCCCCATATGATATACTGTCGGCTCATGTCCATGACCATGTTTTCATAGCGTATTATGCATGCGTTTCACGGATACATGATACGCGGTGAATGGAGCCAATGAAAGTCAATGGACTTTCATTGATACATGTACGTGTAGACACTGTGTGTAGCTACACATGAGAAATAGATTGTGGGTCAAGAGGGATGTCGTCTCTCCTTAAGGAGAGCACCTAAAAAGTGTGTAGAAACACCTAGGGGGTGAGGGAGTCGGGGGCATAATCTCTCCTTAAGGAGAGCACCCAGAAGTGGTTTGAGAAGACACCTGAGAGGTGAGTGAGGAGAGTTATAAGACCATGCATGCTCTTCTGGGTAATTTATGCAAATGAGGAAAATGGAACAATACCTCTGCAGCGCCACCTATTGGATGGCAGCTTCCTTCAAATTAATGTACGACTCTTTAACAAGTCTATAAAACAATGATTGGGAATAGGAAACCAAGCCAGAATCCATACACAGACAGCTGTTTCAGTGTGTTTGCCCCTCATAAGTGTGCAGTAGGATTCTGGCTTGGCTGGTGAGAGGCCTGCGACGTGATTCAGGAGGGGTGTCGTGTCTCCTTAAGGAGAGCACCAAAATAGATCGCAGCATGCTCTATTTTTCTGCATACCACACAGTGTGAGCTCCATACACTTGTATAGGCAGCATATGCAAACACTGTCCATTCGCAATACATTGCTTTTGGGTGGTGTTTTTATACGCAACCCAACTATGAAACAGAGTGGGGAAGTAAAAAAAGAAGTCACACTGTGCATGTCCGTGTGCGTGTGATACGCGGCCATGTGCAGTGCACCAATGGCTCTTTGCCCAAAGAGTGGGTGTTTACAAATATCCTTAAACGCTGCTGGGAGACCTGCAGCGGTTTTCTGATACGTACATGGACATGAGGCCTATGTCGTAGGCATAATGAATGCACTATGGGACCATAGACTTCTGTGGGCACATTACACATATGGCAAGCACCACCGTGACTGTGCTTGTGTACTATGGCATGAGTGTAATGCACCTACACTATTTGACCAGCATGCAAGCCATTCAAAGTGAATGGTAGCAGCTGCACTATGCAAATACCATGGAGATTGTGACAAGCCTACGCTATTAACATAGCATGCCAACAATCTCGTTTGGCATTCCTGCCTCCATACAACTCAGAACGCATGCATGAACCCTTCGATAACTATAAAAGTAGCTTATTGTCATTTAACAGTAAGCAAAAGTGAAAAATAACTACAGGAAGTTGTGACATTTTCTGTAATATATTTTTGGATTAAGGAAATGCCACAACACTTAATTTCTCTATATTACGGCTCATTCAGACGGCCGGGTCGGATCCAGCTGCCACAATTCCCGCAGCGGGATGTGAGCCGTGCTCCTACAGTGACCCCCGCAGCTCACTTTCTCCGGTGTCTCCATTGCTCTGCTATGTGCCGGCTGTTGCCCACACATGCGAGGCTTGCACAGAAATAGGACATGCCGCGATTTGTTTACTGAGCGAGTTTTCACACGGTCAAATCGCGGCCGTCTGCATAGGATTGCATAAACTCATGCAATCCTTTGGCAGCGTGCACGGGAGGAAATTCTGCAGGAAATCCCACTGCAGTATTTCCACCCATGTGCATTTAGCCTTAATGATCAGCCATTAAGTTTAAACCACCTTCCTAATATTGTGTAGATCCCCCTCGTAATCCCAAACAGCTCTGACCCATCAAGGCATGGGCTTCACCCCAGCGTTAAAAAAATGCAAGTGGGTAGGAGCCCTAACAGGGCTCATTATCCGGCTGAAAGAGGCCACTGCCATTAAAGAATCCCGCTGTCGTGAGAGGGTGTACTTGACCTACAACAATTTTTACGTAGGTTGTACATATCACAGTAACATCCACATGACTACCCAAGGTTTCCCAGCACACAATTGCTCCAAGCATCCAAAAGCCTCCCTTTGCTTGCTTGCTTACAACAGTGCATCATGGTACCATTTCTTCCCCAGATAAGTGACATTATACCATCAAACTAGGCAAACTTATTCCATTGCAACATGGTCCAGTTCTGATACTCAAATACCCATTGTAGGCATTTATGGTGATGGACAAGGGTCAACATGAGCACTCTGACTGGTCTCTAGCTATGCAGCCCCATAGAGAGCAAGCTGTGATACACTATGTGTTCTGACACCTTTCTTTCGTAGCCAGCATTAAAGTGGTTGTCAATGTCCACAATCAACATCACCTGTCCATAAAGATAGCCAAGTACGGCTTTGACTATTTTCATCAGACCCATAGACTTTGAATGGAGTGACAGTACATATGCTTGACTGCACCTCCATTCAAACTCCTCCTCGTTGTGCTCTTGCAGCAGTCAGACATCTATCATCTACACTATGTATAGGTGAGAAACTGACATTGTTGCAAAACCCCCTATAACTTTTCCAACAATTTGTGCTCAAGTGAGATCAGACCAGACAGGCTTGCCTTCACTCTTCACAAGCATCAGAGATCTTCAGGCACCCATGACCCTGTCACTAGCTCACCACTTTTCCTTCCTTGGAGCACTTTTGGTAGGTACTAACTCCTACATACCGAGAACACACCACAAGATCTGCCATTTTACAGGCGCTCTGACCCAGTTGTGTAACTGTTACAATGTAACCCTTGTCAAAAATGTTCAGATCCTTATGTTTCCCAAGCTTCCTTCTTCCAACACATCAATTTGAACAACTGACTGTTCACCTGTTGCCTAAAACACCCCACTGCTTGACAAGTGCCATCATAATAAGATAATATTTTTCACTTTACTTGCCAGTGGTTATGTTATCGCTGATTGCTGTAAATCTAATTTACAGTTTAGATATAAAATATACATAAAAAATATAATACTTCATTACTTACCTTGTACTGATCCAGAGCTACAGCTACTTTTATACTCCATAGCCACACTGACTTTTCTACTGGTGGAATCACTGTCCATACATTACTTATGTACTGATTCTGAGTTACATCCTGTATATCCTCCAGAGCTGCACTCAGTATTCTGCTGGTGAAGTCACCATGTACATACAGCATATTACTTATCTTGTACTAATTCCTAACCAGGTTTCTCAACCCTAGTCCTTGGGACCTCCAACGGGTTTTCAGTATCTCCTATAGTAAGAACACCTGTGGTAATGTCTGAGGCACTGACAATAATTACATCACCTGTGCAACACTGAGGAAATCCTGAAAACAGGACCTGTTGGGGTGCATTAAGGACTGGAGTTGAGATACACTGATCTAAAAAACAGAATGCAACTGAGATTGAGTTCTATTATTTAGCCAGTGATGTTTTTTATATTATATGGCAGAATCTTGATTTCTGAAACCAAGTTTACAGAACTAGGATTGTCCAGTTTTGATAAACTATTATCATATACTTTGATAAGAGGAACATGTCAGGTCCTTTTCACCCCATAAACTAAAGTAATAGGCTCCTAGGAGAGGAAGCACTCAGTCCAGGAGAGTAATTTTTATACTCACCTGCCTCCCGCTTCCCCTACCATATATCCGCAAAGCCGCTGTTTAGTACATGCAGGGGACTCCTTGAGTGTGTGCATGCATACTTTGTCCTCTCCTTATTGTGAGACGACACTGTATATACAAACTCAAGGAGACCTCTGCATGTACTAAATGTCTTCTGTGGGCAGACAGTGGGGAAAGAGAGACACAGGTGAGTATAAAAATCACACCCAAGAACTGTGCACCTCCTCTCCTATAAGCCCATATCTTTACTTTATGGGCCTCATAGGAGTTGACAGGTACCCTTTAAGTAATTCTGAGTTAATAGATAAGGGACTGTTGTTTAGGATCTTTGTCTCTTAGATCGAGTGGAAAGTGGTCACTAAGTGCGTCTGTCACTCTGGAGGGTCTGTCCTGTCTTGAGCTAGGCAGAAAATCCATTGATTTCAATGAGAACTGTGTAATACTTCATTTCCCCTATGGTGGCGCTGTAGGAAACTGAACACTTTCCGCTAGGTTTCTTCACAGATTATAGCTAATCACTAGTGGTCTCAGGATGGAAAAACATTGTTATAAGCTTATTGTCAAGAGACCTTTCTTAATTATTAGATAATCATGAAATGTCACGTTGTTCTAACAGAATGTCCTTTCTGCTCTTCCAGGTGTAACACCAGGGACTATTAATATGAACTCCACCACAGATCCAGAAACTGCTGAACTGCGCCATGCTGTCCAGGTGGTGGTCACTGTGATTTTTAGCTTCATTTTTCTCCTAGGCATGATGGGTAATGGCACTGTCATCTGGATAACAGGCTGCCGCCTCCAAAGAACTATCAACACTGTATGGTTTTTCAACCTAGCATTGGCAGATTTCATCTCCACCTTCTTGGTTCTTGTCACTGTGCTATACTTGCTACTTGACCTTCATTGGCCATTTGGACCCATTTTTTGTAAACTTGTCAACTGCATCTTTGGTCTGAGCATCTTTGCCAGCATTCTCTTACTGAGTGCCATCAGCATTGATCGCTGTATTCTTGTCCTCTTCCCAGTATGGTGTCAAAATTATCGCAACCCCAGGTTGGTTACGACCGCATGTTTAGTCATTTGGATTCTTTCTATCGCCTTGGTCCCAGGTTCTTACACTCTGTCGGAAATGTCTACAGAGAGCAACCGAAGTTCCTGCAAGAACCTAGATGTTTTTGAAGACTGGGAAAGAAGAGAAGCTGCTATATTCACTGTCTGTATATTCCTCTACCAGTTCTTAGTCCCATTGTGTATTATCCTTATTTCATACGCAATTCTCCTCCTTACACTCCGTAAGAAAAAACTGAACAGAAGCAGTAAGCCATTCTTGGTGGTCACGGGGGTGGTTTTCTCCTTCTTTTTATGTTGGCTTCCTTATCATGCCTTAGCCCTCTCCCGAGTGTTCTTTGGCGGGCTACCGGTTTTGGTCAGTCTGGTAGGTGTACCACTTTCCAAATGTTTAGCCATGTTCAACAGTTGCATCAACCCGATACTTTATGTTTTCATTGGCCGAGAATTTAAGGATGCTGTGAAGAGGTCACTGACTCAAATATTTAAAACTGTTTTTGAGGAAGTCCCACACTAAAGACTTTACGAGTGGAAAATATTAAGACAACTGGAGACGATGCTCAACTTTGTGACTTTTATGGTGGCATTCCAGATACTTTTGACTGTGAAAACCAATAAGCTTTGTGGGAAACATGAAACCATGAAGCTCTGGGACACTTGACCGGACAGTTCAATGCCAATTATAGCTAATAGAACCTTATTCACTGAAGAGTAAGTAAACAAAGACACTTGCTCTGTGAGAAATTATCTTATAATGGTGTGTAATGTAACTAATGGATACATAAACTGGAGATAACGGTACAGTGTTACATTGTAATGGATGAGAAAACATTACAAAGCAGACAAATCCATTAATCTCGCAAGATGAGGGATCATTCAATGGATACAACTTTTTTGGTGTCCTTTGTTCTGGTGTTTGTAAATGTAATGGCTTAGCTAGTGTATTTATAACTTAACAAACACATTGCACTGAGAGAGTTTTGTTGCATGCCGTAATCGCTGCCAGTGAGAAAAAGGAGTTGGATTAGCTTGAAATTTCACATTTTTTACAAGCAAAGGACTGATAATAATTTGTTAGCCTCCAATAATCCATATAGTTATAACAAACTAGGAATTAAAAGAGGGATGTATTGTTTATGCAAAATTTAAAAATTTTGAGGCCTTTTACACACTGATGATTGTGCAAACATTTGTTCCAGATCATTGCCCAGTGTAAACATGCCCTATGATCAGACATCAATCATTGATTGCATCTTTTATGTAGACATAAAAATGATATGTGCTGGCGGCACATATCCCAGGGTAAACAGATGTGCAGTAGACAAAAAATGTACCCTCTGAGAAGAGGGGTTTGAATGGATAATTGCTGGAGTGACTGATTGTTCATGATAATTACCAAGTGAAAATGTAAATAAACAAGCACTGCCTGAATTCCTATATAATTGATTAGCGCACATTATGGCAATTCATCTGCCCATGTAAAAAGACCCTTAGCCATTGTATAGAGGTCCTCTACGATAAATTGCTGCAATGAATACCTATATAGGAAGTTAATCAGAGTAATTTAAGAACCTTTTATGCTGACTGATTTTCGGGGATGATTAGCCACACAACTGATACTTCATGATTTACGATTATTCATGCAGCCGAATGTTTCCATTATTGTTGACTGCACATTGCTTACACAGGGTATCTTGACGCCACCAGGTACTGCTGGCGGAGTCAAGATTGACAGAGGGGGCGACACCCCCTGAATGTGATTGGCTGCACAGCTGCTTGGCCTGTGGGTCCTGGAAGGCCACTAAAGGATTGGCAGCTGCAGAGCACAAGCGCAGACTGCGGCAGCATTGGGAGTGGAGAGCGGGGGAGCAGACAGAATGGAGCCCTGAGGCAGCGGGAGGCACGGAGGTGACAGCCGGATGCTGATACGCAGAACAGAGACGCTGGCCGGCCGGGCGGCTGTCCCTCCAGTAAATCACATGCGCGGGCTGTGGCAACAATTGGGACCGGAGATCCCGGGGGAGGTGACATAAAGTAGCCCTGAGGCAGCGAGCGGCACGGAGGTGACAGCCACATGTCGGGACGCAGCACAGAGATGGCAGCCGGCTGTCCCGGAGGTGAACCACATGCGTGGCCTGCAGCTACAATTGTGAGCGGTGAGCGGGGAACCGGTGTCAGGGAGCACAGAGGCAAGGGGCGGCACGCACCTGATAGACGGCTGCCGGCAGAATGCAGTGAAGCGGTGGCCGGTCGGCTGACACAAATCACTGCAGCGAGTGTATTGTTTAGTGCCTGGCCTACAGCTTTAGGCTGAGAGTTACTTTGCTTCATAGCCTTACATTATAAGATGTTAATGCTGTCAAAGATGGCAACATTAAAATCTAATCATGTCAGCCTAAGAAGACAACTAACCCTCAGCCTAAGGCTGCAGCCCCTGCACTTATGCACATGCTGCAGCTAGGACCTTCCAGCCTTGGCCCAATCAGGAGCTAGGGGTGTGAGAGGGGCGTTCCTCCTGTCAAAGCCCTAGCTTCCAGTGGCATCAAGATACAATAATACCCAGGGAGATATGCTGCTGACAAATGATCACTTCTATGTGTAGAAGATGACAAATGAGCATTTGATCATTTGTTGTCTGATCGTTGGGATGTTTACACGGGGCCAAGATTGGGAATAAATGTACGTTGGAACATTTCTTCTGCTAACTATGGTCCCATGTAGAAGGGAATTTTTTTAAGGAACTTGGTGTAAGCTGCTTTTGACAGACTATCAGGACTAGTGTTGAGAGTACTTCTAAAAAGTTCAGTTTGGTCAGTTTTCTGAATTTTTTGCAAAAAGTTTGGTTTGGTCTGAACTACACTTAACTAAACCAGAACTTTGCCAAACCCCCTAAAACTGATGCATAATACTGTCTAACAGCCATGACATAACTCTCCCTCGTTCTCCCTTTCCTTGCCTTCTAGGTTGAAATCTGACCAAGGACAACATCTACCTGGTCAGATTTGTATGATTAGGAAATTTTAGTGGATTTGGTTTGCCTAGACTGGGTAACAAACTCTGAGTTGTGAGAAGTATTAAATCACATAGATGTTTAGCTAATGGATGTACAGGGGATAGACAAAAATATGGAAACATCGTACAAAATGCATGGGATTTTAATCATTAGTACTGAGCTGCCCCTTTGACCCCCTGCTTGGCTGAGAGCTTTCCTGCCAAATTTGTGTCTATTTCACCTCTTGCCCTGCTCTGGATGATTTTGGGAGCCAGCGGGTAACAGCAACTCAGTGTCTCAAACCCCTAACCAAGGGCACCTTGTTGCTCAGGCAGATGTTCACATCTGCCCGGCAACATCTGTCTCATATTACTTCGGTCTCTACATGTTTTATTTAAATATGATTTATAATCCCATGTAATTTAGGGCATGCATTCTGTATGGTGTTTCCATATTTTCGTCTACCCTGTAAACAATAATGTTTCTATTCATTGACAATAGTCACAAAAATGAAAATATTGGGGGAACATTTATTAAAGACTTTAAGCTAGATTTATGGCATAGAAAAGTTGAAAGTTTTTGTGCAAGGCCTGCGTGTCCAAAAACATTGCAACGTTTCCTATTTCTGTGCTAGCCTCACCTCTATTCTGTAAAGTGAGCAAAGCTTGTCAGAACAGAGCATGACCACTCCGGACGGACAAATTTATGTATAATTTACACCGGAAACTGATGTCTATTATACCAGAAATGTATGTTCGGTCGGATCTGAGGTACATTTCTATCTAGGTGCACGGAGGTGCTGGGATGCTCCTAATATACATAGAGGCATGTGCTTCTTCATGTATTAGGTGCATCGTTCGTTGGAGGAAATTATATTAAGACCAGCACTGGAAATGCCGGTCATTAAGCGTTAAAAGTCACAGTATTTTACAAATCACAGTTTTCACTATACAGTGATTAAAGGGGTTGTCTCACGCCGAAACGGTTTTTTTTTTTATTCAATAGGCCCCCCGTTCGGCGCGAGACAAACCCAAGGGATGGGTTAAAAAAAAAAAAAAAGTTTATTACTTACCCGAATCCCCGCGCTGCGGCGACTTCTTTCTTCCTTTACCAAGATGGCCGCCGGGATCTTCACCCACGATGCACCGCAGGTCTTCTCCCATGGTGCACCGTGGGCTCTGTGCGGTCCATTGCCGATTCCAGCCTCCTGATTGGCTGGAATCGGCACACGTGACGGGGCGGAGCTACGAGGACCAGCTCTTCGGCACGAGCGGCCCCATTCACCAGGGAGAAGACCGGACTGCGCAAGCGCGTTTAAAAACGCCAGAAGACAGCGAATTTAGACGGATCCATGGCGACGGGGACGCTAGCAACGGAGCAGGTAAGTGAATAACTTCTGTATGGCTCATATTTAATGCACGATGTATATTACAAAGTGCATTAATATGGCCATACAGAAGTGCTGAACCCCAGTTGATTTCACGAGACAACCCCTTTAATCTTAATTTACATAAAACCAGAAACCTCTTTTGATAACTGTTTCTGAATGTCTGGTGGTTAAGAATTAGTCGAATTAGGATAATACACTCCAATGCCCTTAAAGCAGTACTAGCTAGAAGGAAATCATTGAATAACATATCTGTCAAATCAACCTGTGAGTGGTTTCCGGCTAGCCACAGCAACTTGTTTTTCACTGCACAAAAGGGAAGCAGATAATATTTATTAAGGGTATAAGAAAGTGAGATACAAAACTCCGCAAGTAGTAGAGATCTCATCCAGACTTTTATTTCTCTGTAAGAGTTTACCAGAAATGATATTCACTATTACGTTCTTCCCTTTTTTGAAGAAAGTAATTGCGGTATTTACAAATAGTGACATACAATAAAAATCTGATCACATGATGGTCCTAACTTTAATTCAGTTCTAAGCCATTAGTATTATACATGTCTTGCTGCAAAAATAAGACAAATATTCACATCCACACCATCGCTGACCATTTGTCTCACAAGGGAAATAATCATATGCTTTTGATAAACATTCTTTTAGTTGGTTGTAATTGTTTGTGTGACCTTTGGACAACGATATGACCATATATGAATGTACGTTTTTTCGTTGTGTTGTTTTGTGCCTCAAAAATAAAAAAAATATTTTTGTGATCAGTTATGTATTATGGAAAGTAAAGTTCAATTGATGAAGTTAAATGTTAACATTCAGAGTCTTACTGGACTGGGTATGTGAAGAAATTAATAATACCATCAGCAGAATGCCCAGAATGATCAATGCTTGCCACTAGGGGGAGCTTTCTACAGACATATTTGCATTTTCTTTATATTGCTCCCAGTGACTTCAAACAGTCATACACCGTCAGGGCATGCTAGTTGTTACATCCATGCAGGCCGTGGGATCAATGACTTACACAAATATAACCAATATAGGCTGGAAAGGAAAAAAAAGGAGTAGGGACATGCATACAAGTTGGACCCAAAGAACATACATTAACCGGACGTGCTTACAAACAACCACAAAGACAACAGGTGTCAAAATACTTACTAGTTAACAAACACACATAGGCAGATGGAATTGCTTATTAGTACATATGAGATTGTGGTTTGTATTTTGGCCAGAATACATAAGCTCACGAGCCCACGTCAAGGGTTCTTATTGTTTTGTGAGTTCTTACTCTAACAAGATAACTAACACCACAACAAGGGAGTCTTGCCTACAAGCGGGGCGATTGTCCCAATAGCAACAGCCCCACACTGGAACCTAGGGGCCTGGATCACCCTAGATGGTAACAGGCAAGAACATCAGACAAGGGAAATAACATAACAGATGTCTGCTCACCTACAGACACAGGGAAATACAGCATAGTACATAAAACTCACATAAAACACCTACAGGCAGACATCACCACACAGAAAATTAACTCTGTATACAGACATAGAACAAGACATTGTTCACACCTAATGTCTGAATGCCTGTAAACAGACACCGAACCCATCACTGTTCAAATCAACAAGCACAACATGTATGACTTCAAGCACTGGAGTTCTGAGAGATATATGGCAAATTGACCATCACCCTCTCGTAAGTGGGACTGGTATTTATGTGCACAAGACCAATGGTAATTGGCTGGCTGGAGAACTCCACACAATCAGCCAGCCAAATCACCCACATCTTAAAAAAATAGCCATCACACCTGCAGCAGTTTGCTCCTGGAAACTCATTGAACTACAGGTCCCAGGAGCATAACATGATGGTATGACCAGCACCCTCTAGTAAGAGGGGCTGGTATTTATGTGCACAATACCAGTGCTGCTTGGCTGGCTGGAGAACTCCATACCATTAGCCACTCTCACGTTGTGTTCCTGCAACTTGTAGTTCTATGGGGTTCCAAAAGCACAGTACTGCAGGTGTGGTTGATTTGCCTAGCTGAAGAACCATCAGCCAGCCAAATCAACCACATCTGCAGAAGTGTGTTCCTCGAAACCTATAGGACTACAGGTTCCAGGAGCACAAAGTGACACTGGTCATTAATATTTTCACAACAGATAGAAAACCACATGCTGAAGATCACGGACATATGAGGACATAGTAGTGGTTGGAATGATGACCATTGGTGACTGATCAATGGCAACTCCTGGATAATAATTACTGCCATACTGACTGATATCCAGACATCACAGAAATAGATCTGTGAAGACTGTGATTCTTCCTGATAAGGAGTTTTAGGGCAGTGCTTCCTGGGAAAAGTATGTAAAATAGCTTTCCTGCAGTAGCATGAAAATTATCTTGCTAGTGTCAATGTCCAACCCTTAATGAGCCTTGAAACATAGTTCTTGCTTCTCATTAGTGTAGAGTAGGGTTCAAGCTGGCTGTAGCACCTACAAGTGGCACTAGAGAGACAGCTTTCTACAAAACATGCACCTTTAATACCCTTAATAAACTTGTGGTTAGCTGATAGAGCATGATAGCATTTGGGTTAGTTATATGGAGGATTTGTTTAATTGAATGTTTCATTGACCACTAACTCAATGATGGCCAGGATAGACTTCTTAAAGATGTTTTTGAAACTCTCCACAATGAACAAATAAACAACTGGTGTAAAACAACTGTTGATGCAGCTCAGACATATTGATAGTACCTGCAATGATCTCAAGACACTTTGTTGAAACTTGTCCTTCTCAGCACTCATTCCATACCAGATATGGTAGGGTATCCAGGAGATGCAGAACGATAGAATAGCAAATAAGATTATTCTGTAAGGTCTATTGGATCTTGTGAGACATTCCCTTTTCATCTTAATGAATATTTTTGCATAACAAAATGTAATGATGGAAAAAGGAATCACAAAGCCAATGAACAAGCGAATGCTAAACAAGATCCATTTCACCTTCTTCTTATCCCACTTCCCTGAGAGAGTGTAGTCATTGTAGCAGATTGTAATATTATCCTCATATCTGACTTGACGGAATACCAAGTATGGAGTTGTAAGACCAAAAGCAAAAACCCAAAACAGAAGACATGTAATGGAAGCAGAACAAGGGTTTCTGTACTTTTTATAAGCATGTGGGTGAAAGACCAAGCAATAGCGATCTGCACTAATCAAGGTCAGGAGGAACACTGCCACATACATGCTGAGTGACACAAAGGAGTTGATGAGCTTGCACAGGAAGAGGCCAAACATCCAATGTGGTTCCATGATAAAATAGACTGCAACAAAGGGGAGTATAATGGAAAACATGAGATTGGCCAAAATTAGGTGGAAGAACAAGGTGGTGTTGACAGTTCTGATCATCCTGAACCAAAGCACCCAGAGATATAAAGTGTTCACCACGAGTCCAAAAGCAAATGTCGAAAATAACAGTATAGCTGATGTTAGGTTGAGGGCTGAGGAAGACATTTGGTGAGTTGTTCCATTAGCTGCCCTGATGTTAAAGTTGGAGGTTGGTTGAGTTGACATCTCCTGTGAAGCATAAACAAGTCTTAAGATATAATAAAAGCAAGAAAACTTATCAGCTCATTGGGTGAGACTACTGCTTACATTACACCCCTCATGGTATCAGCAGATAAAAGAGGTTGTCCAGTTGTAAACTAATGATTGTCTATTCTCTGGATGGATCAGCAATAATAGATCAGCAAGATTCTGTCGCCTGGGACCCCCACTGTTTTCTGGGCTAAAGCGCTCATGCAATGAGCTTATTTCTGCAGGAAGAAGATAGCTCTGTTCTTTCTGCCCTGGCCAGACTTGGTGTTGCAGGCGAAGACCAACTGAAATTAATGGGCTGCAATACCAAGCCTGACCACCGCAGTGGGAAAGGAGCTGTCTGCTTCCTGCAGAACTCAGCTTAGTGAACAAGTGCACAAGTCCAGAGAACAGCTGGACATCCCATATGATGGACCCCCACCAAATCTACTCCTAATGACCCATACTGAGGATTTGCCATCATAAATTCACAACTGGAAAACCTCTTTATGTTGTGTTACTGTAAAATGTAGAGCAGGAGGAAACAACCTGCAGCCTGCAATGCAATGCTGTGTGCTATCCCAACCATCTAGTCTAAATGTGACTGCTCACATGTAAGTTCTATGTCAGAGAGAAGTGGCACATACCTCAGGAGTAGGTATGGACAAATACTAATAATGCACTGTGTAGCTATCTCTGGGTCCCGCATATATCAGGAAATGAGATCCCATGACCCCTATTGGTATTCCAGAATAGAGTATATGAGTTAGACATAGCCATCTATGTCTGTGGATCTTTCCTTATAGTTTAAGAGAGTTATGATATGCTAGGCTGTTATCTCAATACTCATCCTCCAGAGCCACATGCATGCATAAAAGGCCCTCTCTTCTCTATTGTCCTGATTAGGGAAGAAGAGGACCCTGATTTTCCCAATAGGTAGGAGTTCTCTATGTATTCCATACATGTTTCAGATTATTATACCCCTCTTTGGGAGTACTTCAATATGACAAGTGGCCCTTGGACCAGAATATTTGTTGGACCTGTTACTTTTGCCTGAGAGAGATTCCCAACAAATCTCTGGATGGGAGATTTTAACTATCCAGACATTTGTTGGAAATCTTTCTCATGCGAAAGTAAGGGGTCCAACAAAATCCTATAATCTCTTGCTGACAACTTTATCTTCCAAAAGCTAGAAGAGGAAACAGGGGTATCAGCTATCTTGGACCTAATTCCTACCAACAGAAAGGAAGTGGTTGAGGAGGTGCAGCTGGCTGGGACCTTAGGAGGCAGTGATCATGCTCTCCTTGATTTTTAGATAACAAGAGGAAGACCTGAGAAGACTCCGACTTCAAGGTTGGATTTCAGAAAGGCAGATTTTAATTAAGTCAAAAGGGTGGGAAGGATCCAAAGGCTGGATCTTCTTAAGGACAGAAATGTCAGATCAAAGGACAGAAATGAGATCAAAGCATTCATTTTGTATCTGTAAATTTAACATCAACTGATCTTTCTGTGTTATTGGGGAATTAAAAGAATCCAGGCTATCTATAAGCAGATATATGGTAAGGGAACACTTAGCTAACTTAAATAAATTCATGTCTCCAGGTGTAAATGAATTACATCCTAGGATACTGAAGGAAGCAGCAGAGGTAATTGCTGAACAACTCACTGTAATCTTTGAAAATCTCTAGAGAACAGTTCCAGAACATTGGAAAAGGGCAAATGTTGTCCCTATCTTCTTAAAAGGAAAGAAGGTGAACCCAGGAAACTACAGGCCTGTGAGTCTGACTTCTATACCGGGAAAGATATTTGAACAAATTATTAAACAGCATGTATGCAAGTACTTGGATAAAAATGGAGTAATTAACCAGAGCCAGCATTGTAACAAACAGGTCATGCCAAACTAATCAAAGTTTCTTCTATGACAGAATCACCCACTGGGTTGATCAGAGAAATGCAGGAGATATAGTATATCTTGACTTTAGTAAAGCATTTGACAAAGTATCTCATACTATCCTCATTGAAAAAAAATGACCAAATATCGAATCGACAAGACAACTGTTAGGTGGATTCACAACTGGCTTAATGATCGTACTCAACAAAAAGGTACATTTACAAAGTAAATATGGAAATTGGAAAATCCATAACAGAAAAATGTGTTCTGGATGGGGATGGTCTCCACAGAGAGGTGGCCTTTTGGAGAGGTTTCACTATACTGAAATAATATGAATCATCTTCACAGTTGCATTTTGCAGACCCAGTGAAGTTTCATACATCATCATTCATGCAGACTTGATGTTTACCTCTCAAAACCAGATATCACGTACAGAACAATTAGGATTTTGGGTCAACAACGTGACCAGACTCAAATATTACCCGACACTAACATTATACAGGTACAACAGAAGACTCACCTCTCTCTTGGGTCAAATAGGTGTTCTCAACAAAGGTAAGAAGCACCTTCAGTCAGCTTCTCAAAATGACCTAGAAAACATGCTAAAGATAGTGATCTACAGATATACAGATACAATAGCAGAACAAATGAATAGCTTGTTTCCTGTGCAGTTACTTTATATTAACCTCAACTATAACAGAAATTAAGGGGTTGTCTCATGGAGACAACTCCTGTCCATAGGTCTTATTAGAGTATATGGCTATCATAGTTTGGAGGCAGCCTGATCAGAATTTCCATCTGAAGGCCTGAATAGATTAGCCAAGTTTTTCTGTGCTGTTGGTCATATCTTGGGCCCCCCTTTATGATCCAGAAAGAAGCAGCAGAGAAAATCCACATACAGTATTACACGAATATCCTTTCATCTGAATGGTCACCATGTGAAATTGCCTTCATACAGCTTCTCATGCAAAATCAGCTGTTTGCCAGGGGTGCCAGGACTTAGTCTGGTGGCAATATCAAAACCAAAAGGGAATGACTTTAATGTGACAACCCCTTTAAGTATTGGCACCATTGAAGAATCTCCATTAAGTTAGTATTTGAACCCTTTTATTTCAAGTTCATGAGAGAATGGATCTCTGGTCATTGCCTGCTTGCTAGACTCCCATTAACTCCTGTATAGTAAAGTCGATGAGGCTACTGAAACTAAGTCACATAGATAGTGGCAAATCATTATGAACCAGAAATTATCATGATATCACTATAAACAGAAGCCATATAGAACAGTATATGTATAATATGCGCTACGTCATGCCTGAAAATGTTTAGATACTTCTTGTTTCGTCGACTCGTCAGTATTTTTAGCATCAGAGGAGGAAATGTACTTTGCTTTTTGTTTCCTTTGTGTTAGGCGTAGATATAAAAAGTTTGTAAACTCCGGAAATGTCGAAAATCAAGTATAATCTAGAAACTAGATTGTTGAATTTGATATTGACCTTAAAGAGAAATAAATACTAAGAACAGAAAACAACTCTTGACTGCAAAGAGATATGTATTGCTTATGATGACCTGCTACATAGCAGGGAGAACACTAAAACGTTGCTATGGACTATAATGGACCAACTATGCAGCCGGCAGGAGTAAGCAGCAGGCAAAGGGTGACAACTCTTTCCTGCCCTGACTGTCTCTTCATTTTAGTGGTTACACTACTCTCAGCAGTCTCAACTGCCAGAGGTCAAAAAATGATGTGGATCTGGAGAGGTATCATATCTTTTTAAGGAGACCATGCATGCTCCTCTGGGAAATATATGCAAAGAAAAAAGATGGAACAATACCTCTGCAGCGCCACCTACTGGATGGCAGCATTCCTGCAAATCAATGTCCGACCCTTTATACAGGTCTTTATAACAATGGTTGGGAATTGAAAACCAAGCCAGAATCCATACACAGACAGCTGTTTCAGGGTTTTGCCCCTCATCAGTGTGAAGTAGGTTTCTGGCTTGGCTAGTGAGAGGCCTATGACGTGGGATGGGAGGGGTATTGTGTCTCCTGAAGGAGAGTGCCTAGAAGATGTGTAAGGAGAAAAGTTGAGCGAAAGTACTCTGACGACCTTCATGCTCGTTCAAGTATTAGCGTACTCGATGGTGCTCATTACTCAGGCGAGCATCAAGCCGTGTTCGACCACACCCCAGTTTTTGGCTCCTTCCCACTGTGACTTGCCTGTTTTGGCCCCTCCCCGCCGCGACACAGCGCGCGTCATTGGCAAATTTTTTGTCTGGCAGGCAGGGGAGAGAGAGAGACCTAGAAAAAAAAAAAAAAGGTCGGCACCCGGTGTCCCACGTACAAAAATGCCCGAGCCTCCCATTGTAGTCAATGGGGTTCGTTACTCGAGTAAAGCTCTCGAATTTTACGAAAAGCTCGACTTAAATAATACGGACCCGAGCATTTGTGTACTCGCTCATCTCTAGTGAGGAGACTTATAAGGCCATACATGCTCCTCTGAGAAACATATGCAAATAAGGAAGATGGAACAATACCTCTGAAGCGCCAGCTATTGGAATGATGCAATCCAATAGGTGGCGCTCCAGAGGTATTGCTCCATCTCCCTAATTTGCAACAAGAATTGATGGCACACCCTTAATGGTTAAAGGAGTTCTCCAGGATATTAATATCACTTGCTACTGGTGGAGGTCCAACCTCCAGGACCACTGTTGATCAGCGCTGCATCTTCTTCATTGCTTTCATAGACACAGCTGTATATCTGTATGTGGCTGATCTATTCCTGAAGTGAGCACTGTGTCTGTATACTGTAAACAATGAAGAACACTTCATGCAACTCCTCTAATGTGCTGATCAGTGAGAGTTCTGGAGGTAGGACCCTGCTGATCACAATCCACACACAGTCTATAGGAAAACCCCTTTAATGCCATTAATGTATGTCCTAAGACAAACCCTTTAAGATAGCTATGAGATTCTATTCTTTGCCTGCAGCTGCCCTTTTTTTTTTTTTTTTTTTTTTTATTGGGTTTTATAATAGATCAAGAGTACATATACAAACATTACATATGCAGTAGACATTGTATACATCGTTACAAAGTTCTTGTTACTGAGTGTTTCAAATTCTACATTTTATGCAGTGATATAAATTCTAAATATGATGAAATACTCTTTAAGTTTAATCAGTAGTTGAAAGGATCAACAAAACAGTTTTTAACTATGTCAAAACTTATTTTTTAACTCGAATTGCTGCCATTTATTCCAAGTGCTATTAAATTTTGGGAGACAGTTATTAAAGTTTGCATATATTTTTTCATAGCAATAGTGATCTGAAACTGCGCCTAGGAGGTCCCTCATTGAGGGTGGGGGAACCTCTCTCCATTTTTTTGCTATGATGTTTTTGGCGGTTAGTAGAAAATGGCATATCCACTTTCTTTTCTTTTTTGGTATTATTTGGCAATCGATGAGAAGAAGTGCTAGTTGGGGTAGGCATTGTAGACGTGTGCCAGTTATAAGTTGAATGGTATTGAATACTTCTTTCCAGTAACCATGAATTTGGGGGCACTCCCAGAACAAGTGATATAGGGTACCCTCTTGTCCGAGGCCTCTCCAGCATGAATTAGAGTGAGCTGGAAAGAATCTTGCCATTTTTGAGGATGTTTAGTACCAGTTGGTTAACACCTTGTAGTGGGTTTGGAGAATGTTGGCCGACAAAGTAGCTTTGTTTGCCCATTCAAAGGCTTTCAACCATTTGGGGAGTGGTATGTTTTCTTTTATTGTGTGTTCCCAGTTCAATAAGTGAATCTTTTTTGATCTGTTAAAATTTTGAGTGAGTGCGTTGTAAAAAATTTTAATTTGGGAAGTTTGGGATTTTCTGCATCTGAGAAATATGATCTCCAGTTCTTTTGGGAAGGAGAAGCTATATATATCGGGGTGTTTGAGAAAGGAGATAATCTTTATATATGAGAAAGCTTCTGAGTCGGGTATATTGAATTTGTTTTGGATTATTTGAAAAGGTATAGGTTTACCATTATTTAGTATGTCGAAGATAGATTTTACTCCCTTCGCCAGCCATCTGTTTAGATTTAGGTCTCGTATAAAATACGAGAGGATTTCAAATGAAAGCTTCGCTGGTGAGCCCTTTGAATCAATCTTATATCCAAGGGCCAATTGGTTCCAATAATGTAGGGTGTTTGACATTAATAAGGAGATATTTTGAAGATCTATTAATGGTTGGATCTTCTGAATCAGAGCCCCCAGAATTGAGGCTTTAATTAAAGAGCTTAGGTGTTTATCTCCATTTCTATTTTTCTCTATATGGAGATGGTTGGGACTTCAGCCATATACTAGATTGGCTTAATAGAGAAGCTTTATAGTAGGATTGGAGGTTGGGTACACCGAGGCCTCCTTGTTTCCTATGTTGGTATAGTATGGACGCTGCCAGTCTCGGTTTCTTGCCGCTCCAAATGAAGTTGAGTAGTTGTCTCTGGAATTTTTGAATCGTGGATAGGGGAATTGGATATGCCAGTGTGCGGAACAGATATAGGATTTTCGGGACTAAAATCATTTTATCATTGCCATAAAGTGCCATTCTGCCAAACCAAGATAATTCTTTTTTGCCCATCTCTTCCATCTCTGTTTGGAGGGAAATATATAGGGGGTCAAAGTTTGCAGAGATTGTTTCCAATGGGTTTTGGCATATGTTGGTGCCTAAGTATGGTATCTCGGTTCTCCATTGGAAAGGAAACTCCCTTTGTATATCTAATTTTAAATCAGAATCGACATTAATCCCCAATATCTGGGATTTGTCAGAGTTTAGCTTGTATAATGAGGCTCTGCTATATTGGGTGATACAGTTGTTTACTTCTCTTAGGGAGTTTAGGGGGTCTGTCATGGTGACAATAATGTCATCGGCAAAAAGACCGATTTTGTGTTGCAGCTGCCCTTTTTCACGGGTTGCACATGTGATATGTTTGGTTATGGTGACTTCTTAAGAAGACACTTTTTTCACCTTTATCACCTTCTCTAGGCATCTATCAGTCTGCAAAATACAGCCCTTTGTAAGCTAAATGCTGTGGTTTCCTTTGTGATGATGTAATTCAGATGGTGATCACAGAATCTGGCACAGCCTTAGTAGGCTGGGCCAGCTGCAAGGTATTTTTATCGAAAAGTGGAAAAGTGATTTTATGATCAACTGTGTGAATAATTCATTGAATATATATATATATATATATATATATATATATATATATATATATATATATATATATATATATATATATATACAAATACACAGAGAGTCCACAGAAATACCTATGCAGGGGCAAATGAGATCTATCCAGCATTGTAGGAGATTATGCATATGGATCTGCTTGTTTCAGTACTAATAATGAACTGGATCACTTTAAGGGTACATGCACAGGGGTGCAACTTTTGAAACACCCTTGTGCAAGTAACCTAAGACGAATTAACATAACAACAAACCAATAATTTCTGACTGTAAAGGCTCTTTCACACTGCAAGGAAAATTGTGATCAATATGCAATGGAGGGGTAAGTATATCTCTGTTTGTTATTTTACCCCAGGGTGTCCTGTTGAAAAGGGTTGCCCAATAACTGGACAACCCCACTAAGGATAAGGAGAAATGCAAGACTTGAAACAAAAAAGTGAGCTTTATTATCTTACAGAAAGTGCTCAGAACAACCACTGTCAGTGGTTGTGCCAAGATGTACAGAGTTGAGCATGGCGGAATTAACAGCACATATTACTTCTGGCCTCACCATTTCACAGACTTCTCGTATTCATCACTCTGGTTCGCCAACATTATGAGGTGCTGCGGGATATCTGTTGCACACAGCTGCCTTAAGGTGACCTCACCTACAGTCTATATATTCCTTTGGTCAATTCATATATCACTCAGTAAGGGCAACAATGAGCACAGGAGAAGGTTCTGCCTGAGTCTAGAGAGTGAAGGGGTGCGTGGCATGAGTGCCACATGGCAGGGAAAAGGGAAGAGCTGATGTGTGAGAAAGCAGCCTGCAGGCTAGAAAGAGCACAAATGTAAAAAGTAGAATGACCTAAAGGATCTTCCAGTGAAGAGTCAAGCTATCAGTTGTATGAGCCAGCCACTGTTGCCCGTCGCGACCGCACAGGCCAAGAAAAGTACCAAATTGAAGTACATCTAGTACTAGAGATGAGCAAACGTACTCGTCCGAGCTTGATACTCGTTCGAGTATTAGCGTGTTCGAGATGCTCGTTACTAGAGGCGAGTACCACGCGATGTTCGAGTTACTTTCACTTTCATCTCTGAGACGTTAGCGCGCTTTTCTGGCCAATAGAAAGACAGGGAAGGCATTACAACTTCCCCCTGTGACGTTCAAGCCCTATACCACCCCCCTGCAGTGAGTGGCTGGCGAGATCAGGTGTCACCCGAGTATATAAATCGGCCCCTCCCGCGGCTCGCCACAGATGCATTCTGACAGAGATCAGGGAAAGTGCTGCTGCTGGTGCTGCTGCTATAGGGAGAGCGTTAGGAGTTATTTTAGGCTTCAAGAACCCCAACGGTCCTTCTTAGGGCCCCATCTGACCGTGTGCAGTACTGTTGAGGCTGCTTTTAGCAGTGTTGCACAATTTTTTTTTTTTGTATATCGGCCGTGCAGAGCATTGCGTCCGCAGTCTGCAGTCATTGTACAGAGTATAGGGGCAGTACTGGTGAGGCAGGGAAAGAGATATTCAGGCTATATACGCAGTGGGCTTTTTCCAAAAAATTGATCGCCGTCATCCCGCCAGAGGGAAACAGTATACATAATATTATACGCTGCCTACAGTATCTATCTGCTGGGGGTTGTAGTCCTAATTAATACGCAGCTAAGCGTTACAGCAGGCTTGCGCAAAATTGTTTCCTGGATCTGCTGTCTCTGTTACATCAGCGCTGTCATCCCGCCAGAGGGAAACAGTATACATAATATTATACGCTGCCTACAGTATCTATCTGCTGGGGGTTGTAGTCCTAATTAATACGCAGCTAAGCGTTACAGCAGGCTTGTGCAAAATTGTTTCCTGGATCTGCTGTCTCTGTTACATGATCGCTGTCATCCCGCCAGAGGGAAACAGTATACATAATATTATACGCTGCATACAGTATCTATCTGGTGGGGGTTGTAGTCCTAATTAATACGCAGCTAAGCGTTACAGCAGGCTTGCGCAAAATTGTTTCCTGGATCTGCTGTCTCTGTTACATCAGCGCTGTCATCCCGCCAGAGGGAAACCGTATACATAATATTATACGCTGCCTACAGTATCTATCTGCTGGGGGTTGTAATCCTAATTAATACGCAGCTAAGCGTTACAGCAGGCTTGCGCAAAATTGTTTCCTGGATCTGCTGTCTCTGTTACATCAGCGCTGTCATCCCGCCAGAGGGAAACAGTATACATAATATTATGCGCTGCCTACAGTATCTGTCTGCTGTATCAGCTCAGCATTTTAAAGAAATAGAAGCAAAATACTTAAGGCCTACTACTGGCCTTTGGCCACTTGACTGCTTCTGCACTGTGAATTCCACTAGCTCAGTCATACGCACCTACGTCTCACTACAGGCGTGCGCAAAATTGTTTCCTGGCTCTGCTGTGCGTTCCGTAAGGGAATTCAGCCTCCAACCACAGGCCAACAAGCGGCACATTTAATTACAGCATTCTGTTTCTGCACTACTGGTAATACAGCATGCTGAGGGGTAGAGGCCCAAGTCAGGGTGTGGGCACAGGCCGAGCTCCTGATCCAGGTGTATCGCAGCCGACTGCTGCGGGATTAGGAAAGAGGCACGTTTCTGGCGTCCCCAGATTCATCTCACAATTAATGGGTCCACGCGGTAGACCTTTATTAGAAAATGAGCAGTGTGAGCAGGTCCTGTCGTGGATGGCAGAAAGTGCATCCAGCAATCTATCGACCACCCAGAGTTCTGCGCCGTCCACTGCTGCAACTCTGAATCCTCTGGCTGCTGCTCCTCCTTCCTCCCAGCCATCTCACTCCATTACAATGACACATTCTGAGGAGCAGGCAGACTCCCAGGAACTGTTCCCGGGCCCCTGCCCAGAATGGCCAGCAATGGTTCCTCTCCCACCGGAGGAGTTTGTCGTGACCGATGCCCAACCTTTGGAAAGTTCCCGGGGTCCGGGGGAAGAGGCTGGGGACTTCCGGCAACTGTCTCAAGAGCTTTCAGTGGGTGAGGAGGACGATGACGATGAGACACAGTTGTCTATCACTCAGGTAGTAGTAATTAGAGTAAGTCCGAGGGAGGAGCGCACAGAGGATTCAGAGGAAGAGCAGCAGGACGATGAGGTGACTGACCCCACCTGGTTTGCTACGCCTACTGAGGACAGGTCTTCAGAGGGGGAGGCAAGTGCAGCAGCAGGGCAGGTTGGAAGAGGCAGGAGGTGCTTGCTTGTCCTGCGGCTAGCGTCTTGTCAGAGAGGGTGTTTAGTGCGGCTGGGGGAATCATCACAGATAAGCGTACCCGCCTGTCAACCGACAGTGCCGACAGGCTTACACTCATCAAGATGAACAAAGCCTGGATTTCCCCAGACTTCTCTTCTCCACCAGCGGACAGCAGCGATACCTAAACAATACGTAGGCTGCACCCGCGGATGGAAGCATTGTTCTCTATCACCATCAAAAACGTGGACCTTTTAGCTTCATCAATCTGTGTATAATATTCCTCCTCCCCCTCCTGCTCTTCCTCCTGAAACCTGACGTAATCACGCCGAACGGGCAATTTTTCTTAGGCCCACAAGGCTCAGTCATATAATTTTTGTAAACAATTTTTATACATTTCAATGCTCATTAAAGCGTTGAAACTTTCACCTGAACCAATTTTTATTTTAACTGGGCTGCCTCCAGGCCTAGTTACAAATTAAGCCACATTAACCAAAGCGATTAATGGGTTTCACCTGCCCTCTTGGTTGGGCATGGGCAATTTTTCTGACGTACATTAGTACTGTTGGTACACCAATTTTTTGGGGCCCTACAGTGTAATCCAATTAATTTTTTGCCCACCTGCATTAAAGCTGACGTTACATCAGCTGTGCTGGGCACTGCAATGGGATATATTTATGTACCGCCGGTGGGTTCCAGGGAGCCACCCATGCTGTGGGTCCACAGGGAGTTGTAACTGCATGTGTCTACTTCTAAAGAACCCCAGTCTGACTGGGGCATGCAGTGTGGGCCGAAGCCCACCTGCATTTAACATGACATTACCTCAGCTGTGATGGGCAATGCAATGGGATATATTTATGTACCGCCAGTGGCTTCCTGGCACCCACCCATGCTGTGGGTCCCCAGGGAGTTGTAACTGCATGTGTCCACTTCTAAAGAACCCCAGTCTGACTGGGGCATGCAGTGTGGGCCGAAGCCCACCTGCATTAAACATGACATTACCTCAGCTGTGATGGGCAATGCAATGGGATATATTTATGTACCGCCAGTGGCTTCCAGGCATCCACCCATGCTGTGGGTCCACAGGGAGTTGTAACTGCATGTGTCCACTTCTAAAGAACCCCAGTCTGACTGGGGCATGCAGTGTGGGCCGAAGCCCACCTGCATTTAATCGGATGTTACCTCAGCTGTGATGGGCACTGCAATGGGATACATTTATGTACAGCCGGTGGGTTCCAGGGAGCCACCCATGCTGTGGGTGCACATGGAATTCCCATTGCGGAGTTGTACCTGCCTGTGACTATTTATAAAAAACCGCGGTCTGACTGGGGCATGCAGACACCTTGACAGAATGAATAGTGTGTGGCACATAGGTTCCCCATTGCTATGCCCACGTGTGCAGCTCCTGATGGCGGTGGCACAGGATTATATTTCTCATTGCTTCTGTACAGCATTGTGGGCTATCGCCCCGCCCCTTTTAAAGAGGGTCACTGCCTAGCCGTGCCAACCCTCTGCAGTGTGTGCCTGCGGTTCCTCCTCATGGCAGACACACTTATAAATAGACATGAGGGTGGTGTGGCATGAGTGCAGCTCAAGGCTGCGCAGGGACACTTTGGTGTGCGCTGTGGACACTGCGTCGTGCGGGGGGGGGGGGTTGGGCAGCATGTAACCCAGGAGAAGTGGCAGCAGAGTGTCATGCAGGCAGTGATTGTGCTTTGTTGGAGGTAGTGTGGTGCTTACAGTTAGGGCCAGAAATATTTGGACAGTAACACAATTTTCGCGAGTTGGGCTCTGCATGCCACCGCAATGGATTTGAAATGAAGCCTCTACAACAGAATTCAAGTGCAGATTGTAACGTTTAATTTAAAGGGTTGAACAAAAATATCTGATAGAAAATGTACGAATTGTACACATTTCTTTACAAACACTCCACATTTTAGGAGCTCAAAAGTAATTGGACAAATAAACATAACCCAAACAAAATATTTTTTTTTCAATATTTTGTTGCGAATCCTTTGGAGGCAATCACTGCCTTAAGTCTGGAACCCATGGACATCACCAAACGCTGGGTTTCCTCCTTCTTAATGCTTTGCCAGGCCTTTACAGCCGCAGCCTTCAGGTCTTGCTTGTTTGTGGGTCTTTCCGTCTGAAGTCTGGATTTGAGCAAGTGAAATGCATGCTCAATTGGGTTAAGATCTGGTGATTGACTTGGCCATTGCAGAATGTTCCACTTTTTTGCACTCATGAACTCCTAGGTAGCTTTGGCTGTATGCTTGGGGTCATTGTCCATCTGTACTGTGAAGCGCCGTCCGATCAACTTTGCAGCATTTGGCTGAATCTGGGCTGAAAGTATATCCCGGTACACTTCAGAATTCATCCGGCTACTCTTGTCTGCTGTTATGTCATCAATAAACACAAGTGACCCAGTGCCATTGAAAGCCATGCATGCCCATGCCATCACGTTGCCTCCACCATGTTTTACAGAGGATGTGGTGTGCCTTGGATCATGTGCCGTTCCCTTTCTTCTCCAAACTTTTTTCTTCCCATCATTCTGGTACAGGTTGATCTTTGTCTCATCTGTCCATAGAATACTTTTCCAGAACTGGGCTGGCTTCTTGAGGTGTTTTTCGGCAAATTTAACTCTGGCCTGTCTATTTTTGGAATTGATGAATGGTTTGCATCTAGATGTGAACCCTTTGTATTTACTTTCATGGAGTCTTCTCTTTACTGTTGACTTAGAGACAGATACACCTACTTCCCTGAGAGTGTTCTGGACTTCAGTTGATGTTGTGAACGGGTTCTTCTTCACCAAAGAAAGTATGCGGCGATCATCCACCACCGTTGTCTTTCGTGGACGCCCAGGCCTTTTTGAGTTCCCAAGCTCACCAGTGAATTCATTTTTTCTCAGAATGTACCCGACTGTTGATTTTGCTACTCCAAGCATGTCTGCTATCTCTCTGATGGATTTTTTCTTTTTTTTCAGCCTCAGGATGTTCTGCTTCACCTCAATTGAGAGTTCATTTGACCGCATGTTGTCTGGTCACAGCAACAGCTTCCAAATCCAAAACCACACACCTGGAATCAACCCCAGACCTTTTAACTACTTAATTGATTACAGGTTAACGAGGGAGATGCCTTCTGAGTTAATTGCAGCCCTTAGAGTCCATTGTCCAATTACTTTTGGTCCCTTGAAAAAGAGGAGGCTATGCATTACAGAGCTATGATTCCTAAACCCTTTCTCCGATTTGGATGTGGAAACTCTCATATTGCAGCTGGGAGTGTGCACTTTCAGCCCATATTATATATATAATTGTATTTCTGAACATGTTTTTGTAAACAGCTAAAATAACAAAACTTGTGTCACTGTCCAAATATTTCTGGCCCTAACTGTAGCTAAGGTATGCATTGCTAATGAGGGCTTTTCAGAAGTAAAAGTTGTTGGGAGGGGGGGGGCCCACTCTTGCCGCTATTGTGGCTTAATAGTGGGACCTGGGAACTTGAGATGCAGCCCAACATGTAGCCCCTCGCCTGCCCTATCCGTTGCTGTGTCGTTCCCATCACTTTCTTGAATTGCCCAGATTTTCACAAATGAAAACCTTAGCGAAGCATAGGTCCCATACAAAAATGCTCGAGTCGCCCATTGACTTCAATGAGGTTCGTTACTCGAAACGAACCCTCGAGCATCGCGATAATTTCGTCCCAAGTAACGAGCACCCGAGCATTTTGGTGCTCGCTCGTCTCTATCTAGCACATATTGCAAGTTGTGGAATGGAGATGTCATTCCATTGTTATACTCTACCAGGTTCAGCTACTGTAATCGACGTGAGAACTGGTTATTGCCTGTGTGTTAATTATTGTGATAAACAAATGTTAAAATAGACTTAGCAGAAACTACAGTATGTAAGGAACTTTCATGCTCAAACTACTATGCCAAATCATGTCCTGATTGTGCCATATGCAGGCCTTTTACACTGTAAGGCCCACAGACCTAAGGACAAATGCTGCCATGTTGGAGCATAGTTTGCTACTATTATGACCCTTAAATGTGACTTTAGGTCCAGTAGAATTTCAGGTCCTACAATGCAGCTAGGGACGGAGGGCACAGCTCTTACTCCTGGTGGTTCCACACAATAGCAAGTTGTTCTCTTAACCCCTTATTGCAGAGGTGTAACTTAAGGCTCCTGGGCCCCAATGCAGAACCTGTAACAGGGCCCCCAACTATAATGCTTTATTCATAGAACTGGGCTCCCTATGTGGCGAAGAGAGGCCTTATGGGCCCGGGTGCGACCGCATCTCCTGCATTCCCTACAGTTACGCCAGTGCCCCTAAATGAGTTTTGCAGCTTCTGTAAAGCTGTTATATTTCTTCCTTCACTTACTGCTGTGTGCAGGATATGTTGTTAATGTTATACCTCTTATTTTTTGTTCTCCTCTTTTCTGGTTGCGTACCATGTACAACTATGGGTCCACTTTACACAAGATGGAAGCTCCTGCAGTGGCAACTTTATACAACTCTGAATGCATCAAACGCTATGTAACGATTAGAGATGAGCGAGTATACTCGCTAAAGGCAATTGCTCGAGCGAGCATTGCCTTTAGTGAGTACCTGCCCGCCTGAGATAAAAGGTTCGGGTGCCGGCGGCGGGCAGGGAGCTGCGGGGGAGAGCGGAGCAGAACGGAGGGGAGATCTCTCTCTCCCTCTCTCTCCCCTCCCTCCCCCCCCCCCCCCACTCCCTCCTGCTGACAGCCGCTACTCACCGCTCCCCCGCGCCGGCACCTGAACCTTTCATCTCGAGCGGGCAGGTACTCGATAAAGGCAATGCTCACTCAAGCAATTGCCTTTACCGAGTATACTCGCTCATCTCTAGTAACTATGTTTTATCCTCATATGATTAATTATGGTAATTAAGGTAGTTTCATTCAATGTCAAGGGGCTAAATAGCCCACAAAATCGAATGTATATGTGGGAAAATGTAAAAACACTATATCTAGATATTTTTTGTGTACAGGAAACACATATAGTTTCAAAGAATGCTTTTTGTCTAAAATACCCAATTTACCCCAACATAATTCTATCCCATTACACCTCTAAGGCCAGAGGAGTATTAATTGCAATAAAAAACACTATTGCATTTTATCTTATCCCCAAAACAATGGACACATGAGGCAGAGATGTTATAATAGTCTGATCTATGCACAATACTATCTACACAGTAGCCTCAACCTATGCTCCAAATATGAAATAGAGGAGTTTTACGTATAAAATTCTATCCATTTTATCCAAAGTCAAACAAGGTAAACTTCTTAAAGGGGTGGTCTCGCGAAACCAAGTGGGGTTATACACTTCCGTATGGCCATATTAATGCACTTTGTAATGTACATTGTGCATTAAATATGAGCCATACAGAAGTTATTCCACTTACCTGCTCCGTTGCTAGCGTCCTCGTCTCCATGGTTCCGTCTAAATTCGCTGGCAGCTTGCTTTTTTAGACGCGCTTGCGCAGTCCGGTCTTCTCCATTCAGCACGAGCCGCTTCAGTGTGCTCCCCGCTACAGCTCTTCTGCGCATGCGCAGACGAGCTGTCACTGCTCGGGAGCGCGCTGAAGCGGCCATTCTGCACCATCCTCTGTTAGAGGAAGGTGCAGAAACTGGAGCTGCCCAGCGGAGAAGACCAGCCCAGCCCAGCAGCCCCGAGAAGCCTCCCAGGTAAGTGATGGGTCGGGGGGGGCTGCCGCTGCGCCGGGCTGCGCCGGGCTGCGCCGGGGGGGGGGGGGGCTGCCGCTGCGCCGGGGGGGCTGCCGCTGCGCCGGGGGAGCTAGCGCTAGGCCGGGGGGGCTGTCGCTGCGATGGGGGGGGCTGTCGCTAGGCCGGCGGGGCTGTCGCTGCGCCGGGGGAGCTAGCGCTAGGCCGGGGGGGCTGTCGCTAGGCCGGGGGGGCTGTCGCTAGGCCGGGGGAGCTAGCGCTAGGCCGGGGGGGCTGTCGCTGCGCCGGGGGAGCTAGCGCTAGGCCGGGGGGGCTGTCGCTGCGATGGGGGGGGCTGTCGCTGCGCCGGGGGAGCTAGCGCTGGGGAGCCGGGGGCTAGCGCCGGTTACCTGCTGTCTGGTCGGCGGCTGCGGGGCGTCTGGTCGGCGGCTGCGATGCGTCCGGTTGCCATGGAGACACAGCTGGCGGCGTCTCGGGAGCGCGCACGTCGGGCTGCAGCGAGCGACTGGGAAAGAGCCGGCGGCCATCTTGAGGAAACTTTTATAACTTGCTGAAACGCTGGAACGGTAAGTACGAACCAGCTAGAAATGTCATTTACAGGGGGGCTTAGTAATGTGTGTTTAATGGGGGGGACTGGGCAAAAAAAAAAATTAACTGCTTCCTCGAGACATCTCCTTTAACTGCAGTGACTTTAATGCAGCCTCAGATACTAGTGTGGACACAACCTTCAACTCGCATAGACATGCTCAGTCTTAGGTGATATATGGAGTTAGGCATGTTTTGCTTGGTGTTGCTGCATGCATGAGGATCTGGGTGCAGATCCCTCATCTGTTCGTGTGAACAGTGTCCTGTTCAGCTTGTATGCCGTTTACCATCTATGGCAAATCAGGCCCCCAGGTTCCAACATAGGATCGTCGCTATTGGGACATTTGCCCCACTTGCAAGCAGGACTCCTTGGGGTTTGAGTTATCTTGTTAGAGTAGGGACTCACGAGACAACCATGACCCGTGTCGTGGGCTTGTGAGCTTGAGTATCTTGACCAAAATATGAACCACTACCTCATACGTACTTTAGCTATTCCATCTGCTTATGCGTGTTGGTATTCTAGGAGAGTGTTTTGGTGGTTGTCAGTTGTTGTTGGATATCTGCTCGCATGTCCCATTTACTGTTTGGTCTGATTCGGTGCCCATTTGTGTGCATTCTCCTTCTATTCGTGTTTGTCCTGGGTGTGCTGTGAATTATGTTCCTTTCGGATGTGACACTCACATGCAATGCCACTGAAATTTCGAATTTTAGGATGTAAAATTCTAGCTTTATCCAATTTTGTTATATTGCAATACCAGGAAAGTGTGGATGTCAATAATTTAGTAGAAACTCTAGCCTTAATAAATCAGACATATTTATGCTTTCAAAATTCTATCATATATGGGGAATCTGGTGGTCTACTTCTTATTGTACACCTGATTAATCATAAACCCACATTTTCATGAAATGCCCATAAACCACCATAGCAAGATAGTAAAGACTCGGATCACGGACTGAATTATATTCCTTTTACCTGGTACTAGAGATGAGCGAACGTGCTCGTTTAGAGCAATTACTCGATCGAGCATCACTTTTTTCGAGTAACTGCCTAATCAGGCGAAAAGATTCGGGGAGCGCCGGGGGTGAGTCGAGGGGAAGGAGAGAGAGCTCCTCCCTGTTCCCCCCTGCTACTGCCCACTCCACCCCACCTCCCCCTGAAACTTTTCGCCGAGTAGGCAGTTACTCAAAAAAAGCGATGCTCGATCGAGTAATTGTCCTAAACGAGCACGTTCGCTCATCTCTACCTGGTACCTATTTTCCTGTTTTCATGCTTTTTTCTTTTTTTGGAATCCTTTTCAGTTACATGTTTAAACATTTAAACTATATCGTTTAATAAATGTACAACTGTTTTTTTTATGCTATCTAATGTGGTATTATTGTATATTCTCCATACATGAAACATGATTGCTTAAATGCTTGTAGTCTCTTTTGAAATGGAAAACTTTAATAAATAGCATTGCAAAAAAAACAGCTAGAAGTGGGACAACCCCTTTAATGGTCATACTTGCTTGATAGGGGTATAGTTGGAAGAATAAGTAAATAGGTTATTGAAAGTTAAGGAATCAGTTTTAAGGTCTATTGTCTCCAGACTCTTTAGCTTTATGTTGAAGATTTCTCAGTTGGCCAGTTGCTTCCTTTTTCCTCTTTGGGCATAAAAGTATTTTCCGAAGAACTAGATCTTCTTATCATAACAACCTTAAAACAACTTGATAAAGTTTCAGTTTACTAGGTTGATCAGAGGTGTTGGTACGTAGACTCTGAAGAAACCTGGGGCACCACGAGGTATAGGCAGAGTGGAGTGAAGGTGATACAGTTATTGTGGAACATCTTCTCAAGGTCCTTCATTCTAGTCATACCATATACCAGTTTGCATTGTATTACTTGGCTACTGTACCATTATAGTCATATGTAATTTGGACGACTATCTTAAATATTCTCATCCCTTTGGAAGGACTGTTGTTCATTCTTTTCATCAAGACTCCGGTTAGCTGAGATGACCACTTCATTGAGTGCTAACTCAATAACCTCCAGAAGAGACTTTTTGAAAATAGTTTTGAAGTTCTCCACGATAAACAGATAAATTACTGGTGTGAAGCAACTATTGATGCAAGCCAAACAAGTTGCTAAAGTCTGCCATGTATTTAAGAGACTCTCTGGAAATCTGCCTTGTTGAGCACTCAACCCATACCATATGTGGTAAGGTGTCCAGGAAACAAAGAACGATAGAATAGCAATGCAGATTATCCTGTAGGGTTTGTTCGATTTTACCAAATTTCCCTTGCTTATCTTAATAATGATTTTGAGATAACATGTTGTAATAATTGCTAAAGGAATGACTAAACCCAAAAACAATCGGGCAGTGAACATAATCCTTTTTACTCGCTGTCCGTTCCACTGTCCAGAAACAGTATAGTCATTGTAACAGATGGTTTTGTTATTGTCAGATTTCAATTTTCGGAATACAAGATAAGGCGAGGTGAATGAAAGGGCTAAAAACCATAAAAACAGGCAGACGAAAGTAGCATTCTGTGGCTTCATGTGTCTCCTGTGCCAGAAGGGATGAAAAACCAAGCAGTAGCGGTCAATGCTAATCACTGTAAGCATAAATACAGTCAAATACATGACTAGCGAAATGAATGAATTGATGATTTTACACATGAATAATCCAAATATCCAATGTGGCTTCATAATAATATAAGTAATGAAAAATGGAATTAAGAGGGTGAAAACAAGATTGCCCAAAATAAAATGAAAAAACCAAGTTGTGTTTACACTTGTTCTCATCCTGAAGCCAAGCACCCAGAGGTATAATGTATTCATGATCAATCCAAACACGAAGGTAGAGAGCAAAAACCCCACTGATGTCATCTTGAAGACTGAGAAGGTCTGATTGGTCAGTCCAACACTTGTGTTGAAATGAAAACTGGATGAAATATTGGTGGTCATCATATCCTAAAAGACAAATGTAACATCAATAAGTTCACATTGGGGGTATTAAAGAAAAAAATGAAATCAGAAATCCCTTTAACCACTTGACATTTCGGAATTTTTATGGAGCTGGATCGGGAGCTGATCCTGCTACATACACAGCAAGTGTTGGCTGTTTCTGACAGTGCTCTCGCTCATTGTGGCAGTTAACCATTTAAATCCCATTGTGAATACTACCAGTGCCCCATCACAGTTTGAAGACCCTGAAAGGTCCCCCAACGATGAGATAGTGAGATGTCATTCAGTTGCCATGGCAGCTGGAAACATTTATGAATTACTTAAAAGTGCTATGTGCAAGCTTCATGACTATATGGTACTTCCAATCATACGAGGCTTAGTTCTGTATGTGGCCCTTGAACTCTATTGTGGGGCCACACTTAAAGATTGCACTGTGAAGAGGCACACGTGCAACTATTTCATTGGGTTTTGAGGATGTATAGTTGAAAGGGAACCTGTCATCACTTTGAGGCCCATAAACTTATTATGAGGCTCACGGGTGAGGGAATGGGGAGTCTAGGGAGCTGTGTTTCATACTCACTTGATGCTTTTTTCAGACGGGTCTACGCACTTGCTCTCCCATTCATCTGTATGGGACAGCACATGCATAGAGCCGCCTGAAAAGAGAGTCAGAAAGTGCCCACATGCTAACTTCTCCGGGTCATAGCACAAGTATGGGCGCCTAGTGCTCCCCTGACTCCCTGTTCCCTCACCTTTAAGGCCCATAACGTAGTTTATGGTGCTCAGAGGTGATGACAGGCTCCCTTTAATTGTTACAGTATAAAGCACAAGGTTTGGTAGTTGTAGGAACAAAAGGTACAATCTTGGTGGTTACAAAGTCTCTTAAAGTACAGAACTTAATGGTTACTAATAATGAAGGCACTCTGCTTATTGTTTACTGTCTCTCTTAGAGGACACACTGCATATATATTCTACAGTACAACTCACAGAAGGTGGTTGCAGTACATACAGTCTTTTAACAGTACACAAAGTATCAATTGCAGTATTAATAGGTTCAACATGCTCCAAGAGCAACTTACCTTACTGATCTTAGCAGTGTGACTTGGATTGGAACTTTTCACAGTCTCCAGTCACAAACAGCACTATTCTCTAGGGCTTTGATGAGCCTGCAGTACAGCTTCTCTCTCCAGGGTCTCTGGTATTCCAGGGACACTTCCAATAAAGTGGCTTCCTAAGGCCCAGAAGTCCCAAGAAAAACCAAAGCTGGAAGAGATTGAAACAAGGTGGTGGTTCCCACGCAACAGGTTCTCAGGATCAGCAGAGCTAGTGTGGCTCACTGGCTGGACCCAACTCTTCTCTCACAGACAAGACCACTTGGCCTGCTCCAGCGTCCGCAACAGAAAACAGTGCGATCTACGAGACCGCCGGTAAACATCCACAGTAGCAAACTGTTAAAGGAGCAAAACACCTGCAGGCTCACAATAACTGCATAACCAGTCCCAGTTACCCTCACTGGAATAATAACAGTCTAGTATACAATAATAGTGACCAGTTCGTATATATAATAGGTAAAGGGGTGTGATTCATCTTAACCACTGTTGTACACAGCCTTGTGATAAAACCATGGAGTACAGTAAATACATTTTCGGTTTCTCTATGACCAAAAGGAATGATCTTATCTTGTGCTCTGTGTCCACAATGTCTTTCAGTTTCCCAATATTATGAAGCCACATAACCAAATCTTTAGGTCCTTAGAGCTCCCATTCATTTCTAGGAATAATTCAAACTCGGACCAATTTATACTATGTTTCACAGCCAATCACAGAGCAGCTCACATTTTGCTAATGAAAATCAAGGATATAAGGTATACCTAACGTTTCACAATAAGATGTTGTGTGTACATTTATTATTATTTATTTTACTTTACAGACTGCATCACTAATTTTCAGTTTTGTCCAGGCTGTTGGGTGGAGACTAGCTACTATCATGTTTACCATACTATCATATAAGCACAAGATTGTTGAAAAATTAATGGTAGAGATGAGCGAGCACCAAAATGCTCGAGTGCTCGTTACTCGAGTCGAACTTTCAGTGATGCTCGAGAGTTCGTTTCAAGTAACGAACCCCACTGAAGTCAATGGGCGACTCGAGCATTTTTGTATATGACTGGTGCTCCGCTAAGGTTTTCATTTGTGAAAATCTTAGCAAATCACCAAAGTCATGTAAAAAACACAGAAATGGATAGGGCAGGCGAGGAGCAACATGCAGGGCTGCATTTCGGGCTCCGAGGTCTCACTATTAAGCCACAATAGTGGCAAGAGTGCCCCACCCCCCCGCACTGTCAGCATAAAGATCGTTCTCCTCTGTAACAGCTGTGGCAGAGAAGAACGATGTTAGCCCATTGAATTCAATGGAGCCGGCAATACAGCCGGCTCCATTGAAAGCAATGGGCTGCCGGCGAGCGCGGGATGAATTTTCGGGAAGTGCTTAAAAATATAAGCCCTTCCCTGAAAATCATCCAAAACTGTGTAAAAATTTAAAAATATATATATACTCACCTTGTCCCGGCAGACGGAGTTAAGCCGCGGCCGGCCGGCAGTTCTCCTGAACTGCTATGAGTAGTATTCAGCAGCCGGGGATTTAAAATTCCCGCCTGCTGAATGAGCTGCCTCTGATTGGTCACAGCCTCACCAATCTGAGGCAGCTCTCACTCACCCATTCATGAATTCATGAATGGGTGAGTGAGTGCTGCCTCTGATTGGCTCAGTGTAGGGACCAATTAGGGGCAGCTCTCAGCTGAATGACAGCTGAGAGCTGCCCCTGATTGTTCCCTGCGCTGAGTGTGGTGCTCGTCTCGAGTAACGAGCATCTCGAGCACCCTAATACTCGAACGAGCATCAAGCTCGGACGAGTATGCTCGCTCATCTCTAATTAATGGCCATTTATTGGGGGAAATGACGTTTTACTTAAATCAGGTTTTTATTATATGCATATTTTTTAAAATGTGGTAATGCTTATATTGCTATGCACATGAAAATGGCCACTAAAGCAGATAAATTAGGTTGATGGTTTCTTTTTCCTGTAGATCACTTGTTAGCTTTGCAATGTAGACCAGCACTGGATCAGTAGAGTCCATATCATTGTGCAGTAAAATATCACTTTTTGCACATAATAAATTGTGTAAAGTAATTAAAGGGGTTGTCCGGTTACTGGACAATTCCCTTTCAATAAGACTGCATGTAATAAAATAATAAACTTAACTATGCTTACCCCCTCTGCTGGCAGAGTGTTCCAGCGCTGCAGCCCTGCTGTTGTCTCGGCATTTGCTGTAATAGATGATGTCACCAGGAATCAGGTGACTACTGCAGCCAATCAGAGGCTGTAGTGTAACTTTCCTGAACACCTGGCATCATAGCATTCAGGATGTGAGCACCGATGCCAGGAGAACGAGCAGTGACGCTGCAGCCTCTGATTGGCTGCAGCGGGTACCTGATTTCCAGGGACATCATTTGTTGCAACAAATGCCAGTACCACAGCAAGGGCTGCAGTGCTGGATCCCACTGGTGGCAGAGGGGAGGGGTAAGTTTAGTTCAATTTATTATTGTAATACAGGCAGCCCTATTGAAGAGGGGTTGTCCAGTAACACAGATGAGGACAGTACACTGTAAGGCCTTAGTCACACGGGCGTTTTTTCACGCGATTTGCGGATCGCATGACGGATGCGCATCCGCAAATCGCGTGACCGGTGCGCGCAAGTCGCCCGCAAATCGCCCGAAAATCTGCTCCTAGCCGCGTTTCATTAGAAACGGGCCGGAGCTGTCCAGCGCATTGCATTCAATGGAGACGGCAATAGAGCCGGCTCCATTTAAAGCAATGCGCTGCGGGCGAGCCCGGGATGAATTGTCGGGAAGGGCTTAAATATATAAGCCCTTCCCTGCAATTCATCCTAAAATGTGTAAAAATAAAAAATGTATATATACTCACCTTCTCCCGGCAGCCGGAGCTCCGCACGGCCGTCCTGCAGTGGGTGTGAAGGGGGTGTGAGTCAGACCTGCCCCCTGATTGGCTCAGCGCTGAGCCAATCAGAGGCAAGTCTGAATCACACCCATTCATGAATTCATGAATGGATGTGAGTCAGACCTGCCCCTGATTGGCTCAGCGCTGAGAGGCAGCAGTCACTCACCCATTCATGAATGGGTGTGTGAGTGAAACCTGCCTCTGATTGGTCAGGGCTGTGACCAATCAGAGGTAGATCATTCAGAAGGCGGGGATTTTAAAGCCCCGCCGGCTGAATAGTGCCGAGAAGCAGTTCAGGAGAACTGACAGCGGCCGCGGCTGGACTCCGGCTGCAGCGGAAAGGTGAGTATACAATTTTTTTTTATTTTAACACATTTTAGGATGAATTGCAGGGAAGGGCTTATATATTTAAGCCCTTCCCGACAATTCACCCCGCGCACGCCGGCAGCCCATTGCTTTCAATGGAGCGGCTGTATTGCTGACTCCATTGAATTCAATGGGCAAACATCGTTCTTCTCTGTCACAGCTGTTACAGCTGTGGCAGAGAAGAATGATTTGTCTTCTATATGTTCTCAATGGGGTCGGCGCTGCTGCCGCCGGCCCCATTGAGCGCATATAGAGAAGAGAACAGGAATCGCAGATCGCAGATAGGTGCGATCTGCGATTTCTGTTCTATAATTTATCGGACGAGCGCATAAAAAGCGCTCATGTGTCCGATACCATTGCAAAGCAATGGTTTTATAAAATCGCCGGACGCATGCGCATGCGCAAATCTCGGCTAAAAACGCCCGTCTGACTAAGGCCTCAAGGCCTTAGTCAGATGGGCGTTTTTAGCTGTGATTTGCGGATCGCATGACGGATGCGCATCCGCAAATCGCGTGACCGGTGCCCAAAAATCGCCCGAAAATCTGCTCCTAGCCGCGTTTCATTAGAAACGGGCCGGAGCTGTCCAGCGCATTGCATTCAATGGAGCCGGCAATACAGCCCGCTCCATTGAAAGCAATGCGCTGCGGGCGAGTGTGGGATGAATTGTCGGGAAGGGCTTAAATATATAAGCCCTTCCCTGCAATTCATCCAGAAAAGTGTTAAAATAAAAAATATATATATACTTACCTGCTCCCGGCAGCCGGAGTTCCGCGCGGCCGGCCTGCAGTGGGTGTGAAGGGGGTGTGAGTCAGACCTGCCCCCTGATTGGCTCAGCGCATGCGCAAATCGCGGCAAAAAACGCCCGTCTGACTAAGGCCTTAACAACTAGATCTGGATAAGCTGGAGGCATTATATATAAAGGAGAGGGGAACGTCAAAATGTGGCATTATATATAATTGGGGCTAAAGGTGCCATTATATATAACTGGACTAAAAGTGGAATATATAACTGGAGGCAGAAGGTGGAATTATATATAAGGAGGGCAAAAGGTGGCATATATCAAAAGGGGGAAAAGTTGGCATTATATATAACAGGGGGCTAAAGGTGGCATTAGATATAGCAGGAGGCTATAGGTGGCATTATATCATAACATTGCATACATAAAAGGGGGCCACAAAAATGGTGCGTGTATATATATATATATATATATATATATCATCTTTAGGGCAAAACGGGAATTATTACTACCTGGGGGCATGGCAGGAAGAAAAAGGGTATATATTATTACTGAATGGAAACATAAGAAAGGCATTATTGCTAAGTGGGGGCAGTTTTGCTATGTGAGAGCAGAATTTACTGTATGAGGTCTATAAGGGGGCACAAAATGGGGGGATTAGCATTAGCATTATTGCTATCTGGGGCACTACAAAGGGGGGATTGTGTAGAGGTGTGGATAATGTAGCGAGGGTGTAGGAAAAGAGAGTAGCCAAAATATCTGTGTGTCATATTCTGCAGAGAAGAGTTGTGGCCGGGAGAAATCGTCATGGTAGTCTGAACCAGATGAAGAAGAAAAGAAAAAAGTGAATGACTCCAGTCAGAGAGGATGTTGCCTGTGATCACTGGATATTAGGTAATCACTTATACGATCTGCAAGGTGCCTGAGTAAAGCTGGTACCTACCATGATATAGTCACTGTATGGCTGTACTATTGGTCTTTGTATAGTGTTTTTTTTCTGCAACAGTATTGAGTTCAGCTTAAGGCTCCAGCACACTTGCGTTTTTTTCACGCATTATAGCTGGCTTTTTTTTCCACGCGATATCGCTGCTTCTTTTTTCACGCGATTGTCAATGTGACTTTCTAATGTTAAAATCGCACCAACTTGCAAAGCTTTTTTAACATTAGAAAGTCCCATTGACAATCGCGTGAAAAAAAGCAGCTATAACACGTGAAAAAAACGCAAGTGTGCAGGAGCCCTAAGATCGATGGAGTAGGAGCACCAATTTGAATCTTTGCCCTGGGTGCAATAAAACTTAGCGGCATCTCTAACTAGAGTAATAAATGTAATTGCCGGAAGTCACACTTTAAAAGCAAGGGGAATTGCTTGGGAGAGCAGACAGTTTAGTCTGGAATATTGATGGTCAGCACTATCTAATGAATGATCTTGCACTGGTGATCTATGTCATCTGACTGTGAACAGACGGCTTTACTGGAGGTATCATGCATGTTCTTCACATTTGTATAGATTTACTTTGCTAATTAGTTCAAATAGAAAGTCAAATGATCAAATAGTTTCCCAGGAACTACAGAGAAACCTGAAATTCTGATGACTCCACTCATATGATCACATGGTGTGCATGTGAGTCAGCTTTGTTATCGTATCTATGTAAAATGAGTTATTATGTAACTTTATGAAAAACTTGTGCTTCAGTTCCTGAAAACAATCCTGACCTGGCCCTGCTGAGGGTTATTTTACAATGTAGTAGCACTTTTTCTCAACTTCAGGGCTCCCACCCACTGGCGTTTTTTTCTCCACTGCGATGCGATTCTAAAGTTAAAGTCTCGCATCGCAGTGCGAGAAAAACGCAGGCAGATATCCCAAAATCGCTGGGATATCGCTGCGACATCGCCAGTCTTTTCAATAGGGCCAGCAGCAGCAGTGCTAGCCCCATTGAAAAGAAATGGAGAATGCCGCGGACTTCTGCCACAGCTGTGGCAGAAGTCCGCGGCATGCTATCCCATTGCTGCCGGAGGACGCGGCTGACAGCAGGAGAGGTAAGTAACTTTTTTATTATTTTTTTAACCACTTTTTTATGATTATCGGGGAAGGGCTTATATTTCAAGCCCTTCTCCGATAATCATTCTGCAGGGCTTGTCAGAAACCACTGCATTAAATGGGATCGGCAGCAGTGCCGATCCCATTGAAAGCAATGGGATAGCATGCCGCTGACTTTTGCCACAGCTGTGGCAAAAGTCCGCGGCATTCTTCATATCTTTTAAATGGGGCTAGCGCTGCTGCCGCTGGCCCCATTGAAAAGACTGTCGTAGCGATATCGCAGCGATTTTCTCGCACTGCTCTGCGAGAGTTTTCACTTACTCTCGCAGCGCAGTGGAGAAAAAAACGCTAGTGGGTGGGAGCCCTCAGTCCTCAGGACCCCCAACAGGTCATGTTTTCAGGATATCCTATAGTAAGAACACCTGTGGCAATGTCTGAGGCACCGACAATAATTACATCACCTGTGCAATACTGAGGACATGACCTGATGGGGGTCCCTGAGGACTGGAGTTGGGAAACACTGTATTAGAGTAAGGCTGGGTGCATGCTTGCCATGTGTGCGAGATGCATCCAAGAGACTGGGCTGCTGCTCACATCGGACCCACACTGACACCCGTCCATGTGGTGTCCGATACACGGATGGCCTAAACATTCACGTGCATATGCATGTCCTAATTCTGGTCTGTGATACGGGAATGAATAGGACATGCAATGAGTTTTTTCACGCAGACAGGGAATAATATCGGTCTGCTGTCCGCGTGTCGTCCATTTTTTTAACACATTGATGAAAAAAACACTACTACGCTGGAGGCCTTAGTAAGAGCGATCAGCCTCCAGGACAAGAGGAAGATTTGTACTACTACTGTATTTAGCTCACAGAGAATGGCCCAAACTGGATGCGAATCAGACTCTGGAGGCACCCAAGTATATTATCAACGACAGCAAGCAGAGATCTTGACTGGTAAATAGAAAGTTGCAGGACTTTTTCATAGACAGTGATAAACCTTCATCTGTGAGCCAGCATACTAACAAGGTCAACAAGTCCAATAACAGCTATCTCTGTGTCTCTGTGGTATTTTAACTCTATAATTTCCAGAAAGCCTAACTTGGAGAACAGCAGTTTGGGTCTGCTGGGAGTTGGAGTATCATATCAGCTGCTTAGGTTCTGTTCATATTTCTGTAGGTATCAGTTTCTTCAGACTTGCATTGCTATTCTTGACATCAAAATGATGGAACTCATTTTAAGTCAGTAGGGCCTGTCATTTGTCATCAGTACCCGTCATACAATGGATCCAACAGAGCATTGTGGCTTACCGGGACGCTAATCTTGATGACCTATCCTAGCGGGAGTCTGCCATTTGTGACCCCAGGCAATCGGCTGTTCTAGGCCCCCACTGTCAGTGGAGATGGAGCTAAAAGCTGACAGCTCTTTCCACATTGTTGTGACCAGGTTTGGTAATTGCAGGCACAGCTCCCAGAATTTAATGGGAGATGTGTCTGCAATTTCCAACCTGAGCTGCTGCAATGCAGCTCCATCCCTACTGATGGGCTGGCCTGATATCACCTGATTGCTGGGGGTCCTGAATAGCAGACCCTGCTGATTACTGTTCCTCTCATGACTGGCCAAGCGATAAAATCGGACTTTTAACAAAAACAGAGAGAATCAGTGAGTGTTTTTCAATGCATGTGGCTCAGTGGTTAGCACTGTCACCTTGCACAGCTGGGGACTAAGGTTCAATTCTCATGAAGAACATCTGCATGTGCTTAGAAAAACTCAATCCAGATAATGCCCTCGATCAGATTTGAAAGCACAGGTTTGGTGGCTCAGTTGTTGCCAATGTTGCCTTGCTGTACTGGAGTTCTATGTTCAAATCTGTCCAACAGCAACATCTGGGTGGAGTTTTTCAAAGTCCATACACATGTTATCCTTGATGGAATTTGAATCTAGGACCCCAGTTCTGCAAAGCAACAGTGTTAACTGAGACACGTTCATTAAACCACCACGCAAATTAGTGAACCCAATTTTTACTCCCATTGACTTTAATGAGAGTTGGAATCAGTTATTCTTTGAAAATCTGGTGAGGCTGATCTGAATATTTCAATAATCACTCAACACTACTGCTGATTAACAACTGTAGACCTAACATAAAGATAGGTCATCAATAGTAAAGTCCCTTTAAGCTCATGAAGCCCCATGTTCAGCACCTATCAGAGGGTCCACAGCTGGGCAAAGGAGAATGAACTATGGGGTCCATGGGTCATTTACTTACAATACTTTCCCATATAGATAATCAGTTAAGTATTTGCATTAAGGATGTTTTTACACCTTCATGATGCAGTTGACAATCAAGTAAAAAAAAAACTCCTGTGTTTTTGCTGCAGTTGCAGTTTTTAAGCATGAAACATATAAAAAAAATCACATTGTTTATGCAATACAGTTTTGATGCCATTTCAATCTAGATTGCAACCATGTGAATACACGCTAACAGCGCATAGGGAATGACAGAAATCACCTGATATTGCTGGACCGTACTCACAGAAGGGTTCCCACAGCTTCTCTTGTATTCTCTCTTCTGGAGGTCTTATCTATATCAACTGCTTCTGCTTTTCTTTACCTCCAGTGGCTAGCAATAGGGGTCACAGAAGTCACAATTGCAACATGGTGTGTAAGTTAGGAGGGGCCTCACCACTAACATCACTGGGCGATTTTTACATCCTCGTTTACAACATGTGATTTGAAGTGACTGTAATACACGATAACATATAAACTTTCCGTAGACTGCACTTCCCTGTGACAAAGTGCTGCCTTCTTCCAGTCATTGCAGAACGCGCCTGATCTGTAGTCTGTTGAAAATCCCACAGTAGGTTCTATGTGTAATGAGCCCCCCTGACAGCTATATGTGCTGCGCTCAAACACGGTCTTTTTAGTTGCGGGTTTTCAACCGCAATTAAAAAAAACACATTGAAAAAAATGCATGTGGTTTTTCAAAAACTGCACACATAGTTAAAAAAATAATGCATTTTTTTTAGAAACATGGTTTTTAACAATAGTGTTTTTTTTTAAATGCACACTGCTCTTGAAAACAAAAACGCCCCGTCTGAACTCCGTCCTATATCTGCTACAGAGCTCTATGGCCATTGAATGTTTACAATGAATCACCCTTGGGGCTTCTTTACATTGGTAATTGCGATTTTCCTGCATTTTTTGAGGATCAGCGCTGTTTTTTCTTGCAAAGCATTGCTGCAGTTTACGATTTTCTCGCATGATTTTGCTGCGTTTTCCAAGTTCACATCCGCATTTTCATTTTTGCTTTAGATGGACCCCGTTTAAAAAGAAAAAGGGATGAATACAAAACGGAGATCAGATGTAAGAAAACGGAAAGCATTCTTTCCATTTTTTTTTTACGCAGCCGTCACAGGATCCTCCAAAAAAAAAGAAAGTATGCCTTCTGTTTGTTTTCCGTTTTTCATATAATTTCATTATTTGGCCTATGCACATGCAGAAAAGAGAAAGGAAAAATGGAAGCAAACAAACACCTTTTGTTCGTCTCCGTCTTCCGTTGACTGTAATGTTAAAAAAAGGGAAAACTATTCAGTTTTGGTTCCATGTTTTAAACTAGAAACACAAGCGCAGCAGTTCGCACATTTGTTGTAGTTTAAAAAACGGCATGGAAATGGAAAAGAAGCAAACAGATTAAAATTAAAAGTCTTCACTTTCAATTGACTTCTATGGGCACAAAAACTGATTGTTTTCTTTCCATTTAGCTGCTCCCATGGCAGAACAGCCAGACGGAACATAAAAATGTGGATGTGAAATGGGCCGCAGTGTTAACCCTATTATTACTGGGGTGGTAGTGTACGCGAGGGCGGTGCCATGCTGAACTTTTGCACCCAAGCCATTCTAGTTTCATTAACTTGTATTGCTACACAGTTTATTAGCTCATGTCTTAACTATAGCAAAGACTATATGCACTTTATAGTGAATCCGCACATCTCTGGTGAGTCAGCTGGGCCGCTGGAAGACTGAAGAGGTTTTAACAATTATCACTCATCCAAAAGGTTTCCCCAAGTTCACTTGAGAGGCAAGAACGTTTTCCCAACATTCATACACCACACTTGGAGAGCTGATGAAGCTTTATGTATGGGTGCCGAATCATCTTCAACATTGCAACAAGATGTTGACCTGCTTGGACGTACAATGATCTTTGTGATTGAAGATGTCCATAGATATAGTTCTCATTTACACCTGTCATTTCATATAGTGCTGCTAGACAGCTGAGTCTCAGGCCTCGTTCACACCAGCACTGTTCGTGCGCATTAGAGGCGCATATAGGATGTGCTTTTATAGGAACCAATGAGTTCCTATAGAAGTGTTCACATGAATAATTGTTAGATACGCTAAATTCGCGCATCTAACAAAGATAGGACATGGGAGTGCAAACTCGCATCTAATTTCAATGGTGGTACAAAGATAGGTCCTGTCCTATATTTGCTGCATACTTTCCATACACTCCTATGGGAGCTGAAAAGCCCGCAGCTTGCACCTCGGATCATGTGAATGGGCTACTTCAAGTAGCTGGAATCTTTAGAGCAGTATAGCTGCGATCTTTGCACCCGGCTGCACTGCAGACAGACATCGCTCATGTGAACGAGCCCTTAATTTAATTCCCGACTCTTTGGATTTAAGCTGGACTACATGGAGAGTTTTGGTAGTGTGACTTTTCAATGTTAACTATTGCAGAGAGGGACACCATATGTCGGCCGGGTGTGAAAACCCAGCCGATATACAGACATGTGAATAAGCCCTTTCATAGTTTTTTTTTGTTGTTGTTCTACATAACTTATATTTTTTCAATGATGGGGTTGTGTTGGCTGTTTTTTGCAGCGCACATTTGTCTTTTTGGTTGTCTTTTATGCAATTTTTTTCTTGGTACCGAAAACAGCGTATGCTTTGATTTTTTCTTTATGTTGACAATGGGAAGAGGTTTTTTTAAAACTTTTAAATGTACCTTTTTTTTTACAGTTTTGTGGTCGCACTAGGGGTCTTGAACAAGTAGAACTGAGCAACAAAACTTCCCCCTCAAGATCCAATATAGCCTTGAATTATTGTACTCTAAATCCCATGTCCACCAGGATCAAATCAGGTCCGTAGAAGATCCAGTTGGTATAGAGACTGATTTGTTGTACAAACAAAAAAGAGTCTCCCACTGGAGAGTCAGCAAGACGTATATACAACACATTTCGGCAAATGGAGCCTTTTTCAAGTACTTGTGCAATCATTCTTCCAGCTGCATACCCTTTGTTGAGTACGGATAGGCCTAATAATTCTTATCCTCCGGCAAATGAGGATAAAAGTCTTATGGTTGTCCACTAAATAGACTGCTTTGCTCCATAAGATTGTCATATCAGACACACTCTTGGACCATCTTAGGCTATGTCTTAAGACATAACGTACATTTGGCAGTGTCTCTTTGTTGAAGATGAGTCATCTTACAAGGAGGAGAGGTGCTTGTAGGTATTGGACTGGCATCATTGACAGGTCTGCTATGAAAAACAAAACAGGGTGTAAATATTTCTAGTATAAATCTGATAAACAATTTAACAATAACCATGAAACATGCTGTTATCAATGTCTGAATATACAATTCCAGAAAAATCATCTTGTAATGCACCTGAACCATTTTTATAGGGCTTGACTATAAATCACCATCAAATGATGGTGCTTTGTACCATTCTTCTGTGCATAGCTTGTGTCTGTTTGGGCAAGCACAACTCTATACCATACAAAATCTCAAAGGAGTGATAATCTTTCCATTTTGTATGTTCCTGATTAGAGTTGAATGAACGTACTCTGGCGAGCTTGATGCTTGTTCGAGTATAAGCATACTCGATGGTGCTCGTTACTCTAACGAGCATCAAATCGCGTTCGACCCCGCCCGAGAGAGAGAGAGAAAAAAAAAAAACCCGGGACCCTGCGTTCCACATACAAAAATGCTCGAGTCTCCCATTCTAGTCAATCGGGTTCGTTACTCGAGTAGAACACTCGAATTTTCCGAAAAGCTCAACTCGAATAACGCGGACCCGAGCATTTGGTTGCTCGCTCATCTCTATTCCTGATGCAGTATAAAGTAAGGAGTAGACATTATCCAGTTTCTATTTCAACTCTTTGCACTTGCTAATCTTAAAGGTTTATTCCATTGAGTCTGTCTTCCTTGCTACTAATTTGTGTGTGATATGAAGTATGAGACACTTATATAATTTATCAAGAGAGTCTAAATTCTCTCAAGTACTCCATTAACAAAATGTGGTCCCCTATCACTTTCTATTACCTCAAGGGACTCCACATAGTACCTCATAACAATAGCTTCTAAGCCATATTCATTTCTGTAGCTGTGGTCAAAACCTAAAAAGAGATGGAAACAGACAAAGATACACTTATATTGGCTCACATTGTATGAGGTCCACTTGCAGACTCTGAAATGGGTAAGATGATCATATAGTGTGTTGGGCTTTGCCCTTTTATCTGGGCTATGACAGATAGACAATACTGTCCTGTACTAACCTTATTACAACACTGTTGAACCCAGGGCAATCTAAGTAGAACACACTACACCACACATTACCTTCTTTGACTGGTGAGTCGGTTCGAGGCCCAAATGTGAAATTATACAGTAAAGCACTCGGAGGAGGCACAGGTGTTTACCTTAGACTCCCCTCTCATCCTGGTCTGCACCCTTTTTGTGTCATTCCTAGTTTTCTTTCATTTCAGGCCAGTTCCTGCAAAATAGACAACAGAGAGATTTCTACATCTGGTTTTGTTGCAACCAGGTTAATGGCTGTTGCCTCATCCAAGGAGAGACAGGCCGCTGCTTTCGTTGCTGAATCTGCACTCTGGTTCCCTAGGGCCTCAGGAGTTGTCTCCTTGATATGAGACTAGACTTTGATGATGGCAACCTACTTGGGTAGAGTTAGTGCCGACAACAAGTCTGATATAGCTTCAGCATTTTTCATTGGCTTGCCCAAGGAATACACAAAGCTTCTACTAAGCCAATGGTCCCACAATTGCGGGCGATGCTCAAAGAGCACTTGGAGCCTGTGTGCAGCTTGCGGTCTTACCTCCAGCTATCTTACAATAAGTGCCTTCAGCTGTATCTCCTAGATTGACATCCTAGGTGTGAGTGGTTGACATAGTAGTACTTAACGTTGCATGGCCAGTGCATATCTGAAGCCATTTATGAAAAAAACCTTAGAAACTACATTACCAATGGAAATCTCTTTGATATTCCTTGTTCTGTCTGTGACTCTTCTAACAACAGATGCTATGTTATAAACACACACAAGTCTACAAGAGTCTCTTATGTCTCCATCTTAATAGAACATATAGACTCAGATCAACATAAATGAAACACTCAATTCATAAATGAGAGAAATCACTTAAACAGACTGTGAATTTCGTAACTTGCACCATGAAAGCAGCAGTAAATACATGTAACAAACCAAGGTTGTTACTTATGATGGCTTTTAATTTAGTGGTGCTTAGCCTCAGTCCGTATTTGGCAATTCTATGGACTTCTTAGTCTGCCACATTCCCCACCAAGAAACTGTCCTTCTTTAAATTTAGAATTGGCAATAAGGCTACCGGGATCTGAGTTCTCTCATGTGTCCAAAATTACAATGATCATTGGAGAAAGTACCAGAGACATCAACTGTGTGGAGTCACCACTGTGCTTTTTCTAACAAGCCCAGCCCATTGAGCTTTATTTATTGTGCAAAGCAGGACAAAAGAAAGCATAGTGCCCAGTCATAGTAAACCAACATCCTATTGTCCTATTTAGATGGGGCGAGAATCGTCTAAACGACTGCATGAGTGCTGACATCACCGCTAAGACAGGCAGAGAGCACTGCTGGATTGCGAGCTTCTCGCTCAGTGCTTCACCTTCTATGTGGACCGCTGGGCAGGAAGGATTTACACTGAGCGAGAATCCTGGAATCCAATATTTTTTTATGCTGACAAAGTTAGTGAAAACGAGAAATGAACGAATAGTAAATGTATTTTTGGCATTTACACGGGACAATTATCGCTCTATTTTGTCCGTTTTTGAGCGATAATTGTTCTGTGTACATGGCCCTTAAGTTACACCTCATTGCTATAAAGAGTAACAAATCCTACAAAAGTCTGAGGCCTCATGACCACGGGCTTGCGTAGATTCCAAGTGCAAAAATCCGCAGCGGAATCCACCATGGACATTTTACTCACCTGTCTGGATGCGGTGTGGGTCTTCTCCATTCCGGACGGATCTTCTTTTTTCTGCACTGCGGATACACTCGGCATGGCAGAGCTTTTTTTCCCCAAATGTCCTGCTTTTTCCCCGGATCCGCGGCACGTCCGCAGTGTCAGCTGTGGGTGTACCGCGGATTGGATGGCTTCCATTGACTTCAATGGAAGCCGTCCGTGCGGGAATCCACAGAAAATGGAGCATGCTGCATTTTTTTGCCAACACATACGATCTGCACCTCGGGAAGAATGACATCCGCAGATATTTAATTACCTGCAGATGCCCGAAGATTGTCTATGGGGCATATTGAACTGTGGATCGTCCGCAATTTAATTATACCCGTGTACATAAGGCCTAAGGATGGAGATCTTGTGGAATGTTCACAACGGGATAGCACGGAAATTCCACGAGATTTCCGCAATGGGTGGTTTCACATGGGCAAAAAAAATTACACGATTTTTGCATGATGCGAGAGTCAGTAAAAAAGCATATTATGAATCCAACGATTTACAATGCTCTCTTTCCCCTTAGTGATGTTTTCACTTATACGATTTTGCGAGAGCAAAAAATTGTGGCATGCTCTATCTGCCTGCGTTTTGCCTTTTTTATCTCCCGTGTTTCTCTATGGAGCCTTCATTTTTCGAATCGCAAGGCACGAAACATGAATTGCGATGCGATTTTAACATTAGAAAGTGCTATTGACTTTTGCAATAAAAAAAAAACCCAATTTTATCTCAGGCAGCAGCGATGCTTAAAAATCATGGAAACAAATACGCCCGTGTGAAACTAGCCTTAGGCTTAATTAACAATTTTGCACTATTTGTGATCTACAGCTTCTATACATCATTGTATATTGAAGCTGCTGGTCTGGAGATCAGTAGGGCTGGACTGAAGGCTTGGTTTCCAGCCCTTACTTTTTTATCTTGCATCTTCATATCAGCTAGTTGAAGACCACAAGAACAATAAATATCACATTGGTTATCACATAAGTACAAGTTGTATGGAAAGTCTGGTTTCACATGGTTTCATTTCTAGCCTTTGGTAATCTAAATTCAGTAGAACTGATGTGGGGGAGGTGAGAGACTCTAAAATGCTGAGAGTTTTGTACTTAAGTTTAGTTTCCTGGAAATAAATCGAGAAGTGGAATTTTAATTTGCGCGAACAAGAAGAACCCCCACCCAGAAAAGAATACATAATTCAGGTTGTAAGTCTTGATCAAATGTATTCCCAGATGAAGTATTTATAAGGGTGATTACCTATTTGGTTTTCAGACTCTTTCTTATAGCAGATGCACAGGTTAGCTGTAGAGGCCTGCTCACTTGGTGCTATGCATGATGGCTGACTCTATGGAGTGATGTGGCCCAGAACTGTGGGGACTTAGCCTGGTAGTAGAGGTGTTGTTGGGCAACTGGGTCACTCCCCTTGTGGACACAGCATTGTGGCGGTGGGTGTCACCATGTGATGCTGCACCCACTAAAAAGAGTTCACTGTGAAGTGGCCGGAGCAATTATATACAATGCCATCAACATGTAACAAAGAGCCTCTTGTTTATAAATATTGCTGAGATTGCAGGGTTAAAACGGAATAGAACAAAAAATGAGATATTTTTAAGGGTTGGGGGGGGTGGTGTTTGCTTTTTTCAACATGCATGGTGCATTCAAAATTACATTACCTGTGGGTGTTGCCAGCAGCAAATTGCGGAAGAAGCGTAACTCTTCCCTGCCAGTGCTAACGGCAAAAGAAACGGCACACAGCGGCAGTGGAAACCCGCAATATTCATCACGGGCCTCCCGGACATCATCGACACCTGAATCTCGATGGTCAAAGGTAAGACATGGAGTCCACTGAAGCTAACGAAGTTCTTCCCCACTAGAGGGGAAATCCAAGATGGCACCAGCAAGTAGAGGCTTGGCACAGAAACCTCCAAAAAAATCCCTGCACAGCGCTTGCAAGCTGTGAAGGAGACCCCACTAATAGAGGATTCCCTGCCTGTGCTGGCTTCTTCAGCTAGCAGTCCTCTGTCCACAGCAGCCTTTTCAAAGCCTAAATGGACACTGATGAGGTAGAACAGGATGGACACTAGCCTAGTATCAGACCAAGGTATTCAATGAAATGATGAAAAATGGTTGTGCCCCACGGGAGGTGCTGAAGAAACTTATCACCTTACCTAAGCCTCGTAAAAGCCCTGACTGTCCCGCAAATTTTAGACCCATCTACCTGTTGAATACAGATTTTAAAAAATATATGCGAAAATACTGGTCAATAGACTGTCTGAGGTTATACCAAACCTTGGTAACAAAAATCAAATGGGATTTATTAAAGGACGTCAGACAATAGACACCTTCCTGGCTACTTGCTTTGGATGTGGAGAGGGCGTTTGACAGAGTACATTGGGATTATCTCAGGGAGGTACTTCTGAAGTACGGATTTGGAGGCCCCTTACTCTTATCCATAATGGCTCTAAAAACCACACCCCTCGGCACGTCTATACCTCGGGCTTCATCTCCAGCCCCTTCACTATATCCAATGGGATACCACTGGGTTGTCCTCTCCTCTGCTGGCGTTTGCTCTGGTGATGGAGTCCTTCACACAAACAATTCGATCATCAGTAGGCATAGCAGGTGTTCTCATAAGGAATACTGAACATAAAATTGGCCTCTTCGTTGACAATGTCATCCTTAGGTTCCTCTCTCCATGCAGTTTCAATTATTATTAAAGAATTCAGTCTGGTGAGGTATTACAGGGTTAACGCCTTCAAGTTATTGATCCTTTATATGGGAATCTCTAAATCTGTGCAAGCAAATTTACAAAAATGTTTCCCAGTTAAGCAGTCTGAACAAAGGATTCCCTATCTAGGCTCTGCATTAACTTTCCCTGGTCATCAGAGAGGGCAAGTTAATTTTAGGACATTACTTTCAACACTAGAGAAAGATATTAAAAATTATGCTACCGTGATGGTTTCCTGGGTGAGTCGTATAGCCATTACTAAAATGCTACTATTCCCAAAAACATTGTACTTCTTTTGTAATCTCCCCATAATTATCCCAAATGTAATCCTAAATAGAACTTAATATGCTTTATATGGTATAATGAAGAAGAGAATGTCTTCCAAAGTTCTGTTTCTTCATCCTTCTTAAGGTGGTTTGGGTTGCCGATGCATTAAAAATTACTACTACGCAAATTTACTTGATCAGTTGAGTTACTGGTGGGTGGACGACTGTTGTCCAATATTACTGAATATCCAAAGCTTTCCCATTTACTGTGGGTTTCAAGATTAACAGAAAACGGTTCCCTCATCGTCCTGCCTCACTATATCAGCTGCTTTGTACATTTAGAAACGTATCTACAAAGCTGGAGATCTTCCCTTTGCAAAGGTTTACACTACCAGTTGAAGTGATTGCACTATTGATCCCAAATATAGATCTGAACATGTAGTGTACTAGAGGTTTTCTTAGAGTGGAAGATTTATATGAGGTCGTCACTCAGATCATTCATGCAAATACATGAACTATTCCAACTATCTCATAAGGAATTTTCTAAGCAGCTACAAGTACGACACTTCCTTACTGCTTATGCCCCTCTAGCCGAGCCGATATACGTTGTCCTCGTGTGCGGGGGGTGGGGGGGGGGGATGGAAGAGCCAGGAGCAGGAACTGAGCTCCTGCCACCTCTCTGCCTCCTTTCGGCCCCTCTGCACTATTTGCAATGTGGAGAGGCAGGCCGGGGGCGGGGCTACGTTCCGAGAATTAGCCCAACCCCTGGCCCGCCTCTTCCCATTGCAAATAGTGAAGAGGAGTGGAGAGGAGGCAGAGAGGGGGCGGGAGCTCAGTTCCTGCTCCTGGCTCTTCCATCCCCCCCCCCCCCCCCCCCCGCACACGAGGACAACGTATATTGGCTCGGCCTGAAAACCAAGCCGATGTACGTTCGTGGGAATGCACTCTAAAGCATACATAGAACTATTAGGATACTGTCCAGAGTCCAGTACTGTTTAAAACCGGATGGGAAGAGGAGCTTCAGAAAAATCTTACTGCAGATCAATGATCATACATATCTAGTTTCCTCTAAACTGTGTGAGCCACCTGGAGGCTAATATGAAATGAACCAGCTGACATACCCAGAAAGTTTTCTCTATTATCTAATTTGTGTCTCCTCCCTTTGTTTCATCCCATTGCTTCTTGTCCTTCCTTGTGCAAATGAGAATAGGGATGATCCCTCTTTTCCTATTAGATGGTACTAAACCCCATCCTACCTTTTTTGCATTGCCCTGTCCCTATTTTGCCAAAAAAGTCACCCACTTTTGCAAAAACCTCTCTCATTAGCGCAAATAGGACGTGTGCCTAAATCTGAGACTGCTATGCACTGAACTACATCAACACCTTCATCAATTACCCTATTCACTTATTACTGAAGCTCCAAAGTACAAAATGGCTTGCACTGGTCCAAGCACCTTCCATTATTTGTGCAGTCAAATCTGATGTCCCAACAAATGTTATGCTCCCGATTGTGAAACACCTGGTCAGATTTTATTTGGGAGAAGACATTCTTAGGTTTCTTCAAGGTCAGACTGCGCATCAGTCAGCGGGCCGTATGAGAGTTGCCCCTAAGACCACAGTAGACATTGCAACACGGATCAGAATAGGACAGGTTTTTTGTTTTTTTTGACATGGCCAATCAGCCCGCACAAAAACGACTCATGCAAATAGCCAGTTAGAATAGGTCCATATGTTGTTCATGAACTGTACAGACCACGAACAGGGGAAATAAAAAAAAGTTAGTCTGAATGGGCCCTAACACACTGATGGGACATAGAAATTTCAGGTTAAGTCAACCCTATTCGGGGGTGGCTTAAAAATCAGCCACTGGGGTCTAATAGTGTATTGTTTTTTTTAAACAAAACAGGCTGATCGTCAAGCAAACCAATCAAGTTGTGTAAAAAGGAACAAATGATCGACCATTTTTACACGGAATATCTTCCAGCAAGAACAATGATATCTACAGCCAGCCTATGAGAACTAACAAATGTATTTGAGATCATTCTTCCCCACAAGCCAATTACAAGACCATGTAAATGAAACTGAAACAAGTGCCAATCAGCATCCTTTACATCAGGCCCAGAATTTGGGCTTTGTAAGAGCACCAGATTTCCAATTCTGATGGTTCACAAATAACGTATTTGTTCTTACTGCTGATGTGCCCTTTGTGTGCGCACAATGATGAAGATTAGAATGAAGATAAAAATGAAATTAAAAATGTGGAAATGCACCTTCTCTGTGTAGGTGGCGTGTGAACGCACAGAATTACATCCTCTGGTGGGCCAAGAAACCTAAATTCAGTACAGTGTTTTTTGTTCCTCTGTAATAGTTGTTGATGAGTATTAGCATGACAGTTAAAGGGGTTGTAACAGAATTACAAGTTATCCCCCATCCACAGGGACCTCCACCAATCCCAAGAATGGGGGCACGGTCAGCCTCTGCATATTAATATGCAGTTGCTTCACCCTCCTCCCCCCCCCCCCCCCCACCACCACCACCGTGCCATCAGAATGAATGGAGTGCTGGCCAAGAATGCGCAGCAATTGTGCCATTCATTACAATGGAGCTGATGGATATAGCCGAGCGGAAGAGCTGTCATCTCCAGCAGCCTCATTGACGTGAATAAAGTGATAACCATCATTTCATTTAAATTCCTCGCTGTAGGGGGGGGGGGGGGAATGAAGTAAGCCTATAGCGAGGAGGATTGGGGAGCACAGAACCCTCATTTTCAGGATCATGGGGATCTCAGCAGTAAGACCCCCCCAATCAATACGTTATCCCCTATCCCGTGGATAAGGGATAGCATTATTATGGTACAACCCCTTTAACGGATCATGTCTATTATGAGTCATCTTCTAGGAAGTCAGCTGAGAACAAAATTAGGAAAGGACTTCTCAGTAAGGCTGCCTGTCCATGACAGATAGGCTCACCGCGGAGAACCGCGGCAATACACAGAATGCTGCGATTTGCCGGCTGTGGAGAATAGTTAGCTGCGCTTTCCATAGCAACAGATTATCGCTGCGGGGAACGCAGTGAAAATTCGCCCTTGGACAGGAGCCCTAAATGTGGCAAAATAAAGTTGTTGTTTTTTTTGTTACCCCCCATAGGGGGACACAGCCTGGTTTGGGCATTAAACACTCAGGCCCCCCCCCCTCTCAGATATGGAATGCAGAAGTAATATCTTTTTTCTGTTGACGCAGCCATATCTAGGCTTGCTTTTTGTGGAACGTCATGCAGGTTTCATTGGTACCATTTTAGGGTACACAAGACTTTATGCACATTTTTTAGGAGGTGGAACAAAAAAAACAAAAAAAAAAGAAAGAAAATGGGATTCTGGCATTGTTTTTAGATCTCTTTTCACAGCTTCAACAAGTGTGGATAAATTAATTTTATAGTATGACAGGTGCAGCAACACAATTTACCTATAATGGAAAAAGTTTGCTACTGAAATATATTCGGTTACTTCTGTATTGCAGTGTACTATTGCTTGTTAATACAGAACAGACCTGTGGGCCCTTTGTTAGACCCCTGGCTGCCATAGCAAACGATCAGCATACTGAAGTCGTGTTATAAGGGCAACGTGACCACAGAATTTTATAAATGGAAATGCTTTTAAAGAACATCCAAAAGTGCACCCATATCAATTTAAGTCAATCTAGTAAAGATTTTCATTAAACTTTATTAATACAAATTGCATTTACAGGTCATTATTTCATCCAAGTCACAAACTGCAAACACTGATGTTCAAAGACATGAAGCTTTAATAAACAGATGCGGGCCTTTTAATACCGTCAAGGCAGACAAGATGCAACGCGCATCAAGCAGATTGTAGCTAAAAATTAGGAGTCAAAAATCTAAAAACCTCTGGATGATGGGCTTCTGTCCGGCATCCAAGTTTCTGAAGGAGTCATGGAATGCTTACGTGTTAAACAAGAGGCATCCACTGAGAACCTACGTTCAATTACGAATTCCAGTTCAAATTTGGCAAACAACTGTACTGTAATACAGCTAACAAATTAGTTTCAAAAGTATACAAAAAAATAAAATAAAAAATTCCCTTTTCAAATCCACCATCTAAGTAATGTAGGACAAGGACTAGAAATTCCACATGTTTCAAATGAGTTGCTCCATCTGAAAGCTCTACATTGGAGTTCGCAACTGGTTAGATTTCTTTAGGGAGGGTCTCTAAAACACCTCCATGGTCTTCCTCAGGGGTGGTCTTCTGAGATTGTCCAATGGCATTAAATTCCCTTAAATTCTATGAATTTTGGCTCTCTTTAAGGCAAGCAATTTTTGGACAAGAGGGAGAGTGCACTGTTTTTTTCTCTATTACCAAGCCTCCATGAACATTTTCTGCCCTTAACATAAGTTTTCTGCTCACAAATGTCCCAGATAGATAAAAGACTAGTTGGTATGAAGTACCCATTGACAATCTGCTTGCTACAGACTATATTCTAACACAACTCAGCCAAGTCTACCAGCCCATACACCCATCTTCTCCCATTTGAGAACTTACAAATGTGCAATACTGATCCTCCCAAGTCTCATTATGGTGAGCAGAGATAAAAAGTCTTTCAAATCATTGGAACTTTAACACTGTGAATTTTAAAGACCTGATCAGAAATCTAAGAAAGAATAGGCCCTCGTGTTAATCAACACTTCCATGCCAGATAAAACTAGGACTTAGACATCAGTGCCAGGAGCCTTGCTGGGTAAGAACGCTTTAGAGATTTTCTTCAAAGTTTATATTACTGGGACATCAGCCTTTAAAAAGGCCATAGTTTACTGTAAGCAGGTTTTCTACTTAGGACTGACCCAAGCAGAGAGAAAGAAGAACTTCACTAGTCTTGGCCTACAAGCAGCAACCAAGTAATCTGTAAAAAGGAAAAAAAAAAAAAGCTCCCAGCCCCCTCCTACGTACAGCTTCTGGTCTGAAACAGCTAAAAGGTGTTTTTAATGCAACCAACAAAGAAACCTCTGGAAACAAATGGTTATATTTATTAATGCAATTTTACAAGTCAAGGCAGCTCAATTGATAAACACTCAAATCCATTAATCAAAGTAGCAGACTGTGACAGTTTGGATAGATTTCTCCTCCAATTGAAGACAACTTAAAGGAATTTCCATTTATTGTAGAATTTAGTTCAAAAACTTTAATAGTACACATTTTTTCCGCCCAGGTCAAAAAAACAGCAGCTTGAACGCAGGTGGTCTATGGCAATATAGAGTCGGCAGATGAAAGATAAGCGGCAGGCAGCTCCATTAGAAGTTGCATCAATGTTCGGTGACCTTTTATCGATGCAACCGCTGCTGAGCGCATACAACACTGATCTGTGCTGAAAGCTCAGCCCTAGTTACACAGACTATGGGGTACCGAGCCATTATTTACACAATGTTAACACACTAAACAGCATAGTATAGGAATAACTGCAAGGACCTGAAAGCGGTATTTCACAAAAAAGAAGCTGCCATACTCCCTTCCTGGTCTACCTAGATTATTCCTTGCGGTAAAAACAATGCAACCAATATGAACATAATGATCCCCTTTGGAGTCCTTCTGGACAGAGTAAGAGCATATTAAGAGTTGAAAGCCACAGCCACTAACTATTCATTTGAAGTAATGTTCAGAGCTAGAAAAAGGAAAAATTGCAAAGATCCAGGAGGCTGTGGGAGAGACCAAACACCATCGGGTAGGACTGAACGATGACGTGGCGCCATGAGCACAAACGTGAGTGGGAGCCGTGCAGAGAAGGAAAGTTACCCCAAGGAAGGTGGAGTGTCGCCACAGGCTTCTGAAAACGGGTCCTCTCATGCCAGAGCCAGCACTAGGACAAAGAAAACAAAACATTTTCCTGTTAAGACCCAAACACGAAGCAAGGGGAGGGGGGGGGGGGGGGGTAAAATGTTGTGCAGGGAAAAATAAATAAATAAAAAGAAGCAATTTTTCTACTGTTACAGTCTCAGAAAGAGTGACCATGTGACATAGGTTTGGCGCTGCTCCACTGGAGACAGTTGGTGGACAGAGCAGATTCTAGACTTCCATCAGATAATGCAGCTAAACCGTAATCCTCGTTTTAGAGGTTTAACCCTTTAACCCCTTGAGTGGCGGGTTTCCTACCACCCTGTCGTGCCCACCAGGGCAGGTTTTTTAAAATGGTCTAATCATTGAATTTCAACTAATTTTGCAGTTGCGTCACAAGAGCCATAACTTTTTCATTTTTCCATTGACATGGCCATATAAGGGCTTGTTTTTTGCGGGACAAGTTGTGATTTTTTAAACAGGGGGGAGGAAAAAAAGAAATGGGGGGAAAAAAGAAAAAAAGGGGCCCATGTCATTAAGGGGTTAAATAATGTATTAACTTCCTTCTCTGGGTCATTACGACACATGGATACCACATGTGTGATTGTATTTTTGATTTTTTACAAAGTAAAGGGAGACAAGTGTTTATAATTTTTTTTTATAATTTTTTTACTTTTTTTTTTTTAATTTTTTTTTTCTTTTGTCCCTTTAGGGGACTTCCACAGGGACCCATCAGGACCCCTGATCACATTCCGGGGGGGGTCCGATGGTGACAGCCCTTTACATGCTGCAGTGATAGACTGCAGCATGTAAAGGGTTAACACAGCAGAGATCGGAGGTTTTCTCTGATCTCTGCTGTAAGAGCTAGTACCTAGCTGTCCTCTGACAGCTAACAACCAGCTCTCCCTGCCACAGAGACCATCGGCTTGCTTCTGACAAGCCGATGGTCTCTATGGCAACCTGTAAACAAACCAGTGCAGGAGATTGCCGGCATGTTGGCAATATCTTCTGCTGGTTTTTCAAAGCCCTTGCTTTGTTCTCTGTGGGACTGTGCAGGCAGAGCACACTGTCACAGCTTGTGGCATTGTGCTCTGCAGCTCCCATAGTGATACATAGCCCTGGTGCTATGAGCAGTGGAGCTCGTCCCGGAAAATTTCTGGGCGTGCCACTCAAGGGGTTAAAGGACATGGCCCCATTTTGGGCATAAGGACGTATCGATTGTTGGGGGACTTTCATCTCATAGAATGGTACAGTTGGAAGGGGTTTTTTTTTTTTTTACATAGTTAATCATGCAGCATAAATGACAATACATTTTTCTGTGGGTTGGAACGATTTCTAAATCGCTGCATTCAAAGTCCTATAACTTATTTTTCCATGGACTGAGCTCTGCGCGGGCTTGTTTTTTGCGAAACGAGCTGACGTTTTTATTGGTACCATTTTTGAGGGTACATTTTTTGATCACTTTTATTGCGTTTTTTGGGATGCAAAATGAAAAAAAAAAAAATTTGTAGGACCAAAAAAAAAAAAAAATAAAAAAGAAGTTCAAATTATTGTACACATTGATATGGATATGACGACAAATACGTGGGATTTTAATGGGCATAAAAAAAAAAAACCCTTTGAAAATATGTATTTTAACCACACACCATTAAAGGGGTTGTCCCGCGGCAGCAAGTGGGTCTATACACTTCTGTATGGCCATATTAATGCACTTTGTAATGTACATTGTGCATTAATTATGAGCCATACAGAAGTTATAAAAAGTTTTTTACTTACCTGCTCCGTTGCTGGCGTCCTCGTCTCCATGGTGCCGACTAATTTTCGCCCTCCGATGGCCAAATTAGCCGCGCTTGCGCAGTCCGGGTCTTCTGCTCTCTTCTATGGAGCCTTTCGTGCAGGATGCCGGCTCCGTGTAGCTCCGCCCCGTCACGTGCCGATTCCAGCCAATCAGGAGGCTGGAATCGGCAATGGACCGCACAGAAGAGCTGCGGTCCACGGAAGAAGAGGATTCCGGCGGCCATCTTCACAGGTAAGTATAGAAGTCACCGGAGCGCGGGGATTAAGGTAAGCGCTCCGGTAAGCTTTCTGTACGTCCCTGCATCGGGGTTGTCTCGCGCCGAACGGGGGGGGTTGGAAAAAAAAAAAAAAACAGTTTCGGCGCGGGACAACCCCTTAAATGTCCCTGTAGGTGATTTGTACAATCACACCTATGATCACTATAAGGCATTGCAGGACTTCTGTCCAGCAATGCCTTATCGCTTGTATTAGAGATCATAGGCAATGGCAACGCAGGATGCATGTAGCTGGAGTCCTGTTGTCATGGCAACCAGTCAGGCTCTCTGCGATTTCATCGTGAGCGTCAGATGACGTCAGAGTAAGCGCGCTCCCTCTGTGGCCTCTAAGTGCCACGATTTACAAAGATCACGGTAGAGAAGGGGTTAACAGCAGGGAGGGAAGAGGGCGGTCTCAATGCACCCCTGCTGTTGAAGCAGGAGCCCGGCTATCGTGACAGACGGCTCCCACTGACTGGTAGCATGAGATCTCTTCTGATCTCGCACTGTCCACAGTACATCCTGTTGCGTTAAATACCCCTCTGCCAGGACGTACATTTTGTGTCCTGTGGCGGAAAGGGGTTAAGGGAACAGGTTATATCCCATAAACTAAAGCTATAGTGCCAATAGGACAAGAAAAATGGAGTCTGGGTGTGTACTCCCTTTACTTCCCTAACTCCCTCGCTGTGACCCCTGGAATTAATTCTCACAGACTAAGCACGGACGCATTTCTTTATTCAGTGGCACGCACTCCCAATAGAGAACAGTGTGCGAACGTGACTCTTCTTCAGTGTACTTAAAGAACCAGCGGAGATTTCCAGGGGTGACAACAAGTGGAAGGCAAAAAAGTAAGAAGTACATCCCAGGACTCCACATCCTATGATCACAACTCCGTTTATGGTGCTTATGGGATGCGGCAGGCTGCCGCTTTACACCGCTTCCCTGCTTGTACTGCATAAAAACACACGCTCTGAAAGAAGTCCGAGCAATGTCAGTTTAGGATGATCTATTTCATATTCCTCTTCATCTTGGGTTCGATTCTTCATTCACGTTCACTGCTCTGAGAAAATCTATGGCACAGAGAGCAATGGGTGAAGTAGCTTGAAAAGGGATAACTGCTTTTGACAAGCTAAACTTCTGCTGTATACTGCCCCCTGTGGGTATGAAGAGATTAGAATATTCCTGTGGCAGGGGATGGAGTTTAACGTGACACATTTCAGTGAGAGTCATATACCTGTAAGTGCTTCTTGTGCAAAGTATTTCACGTCTACATCTTGGTCTTGAGTCAACTTTTCCAGAACTGGCTTCACATCATTCTGCAAAGTGCTAGAAGTGCAACAATTAAGAAACCATTAAGTCAGTATAAGGAGAGAACTGTTCTAATTCTGATAGCGATTGTGGACCATTACATGCATCTAAGGATTCCAGGATCTTCAGTTTTGCCTCTTCAAGAACCAAAGTCGACACTTAAACTTGTGCTACACCAAGCACATGCATGACAATATAGTAAGGAATTATGAAAAGTTATTCAGCGCTGAACCCTCACCATCATCTAGGGATGCAGCCATAATTTGCAAGGATGGGACTAGGCTGCCACCGCAGTACCGGAGGGACGCATGCATTGCCAGAGGCTTTTGGAACAAATAGTACAATCAAGCACAGAAATCTCAAGGTGAACAGAATTAGAAATTAAAAGGAATCTCGCCATCTGTTACTTGTAGCTCTGACAAGAGAGTATATATACACACACATCCACAACACAGATTAACATACTGTTTGTGGACTGACTACGGCGTTTACAGCCTGAGGAAATGCTGCGGTCAGACTACAGCAACGAGTTTGCCTTTATATAAAAATATATAGGCTTAGTTGAAATGGCCACATCTGATATCTAAAGACCTGGACTAACTGCGTCATATGATTACTACCCATGGCTGGGCATGCAGTTAGCTTGGGTTTTTTGCCCTACGGTTGACCTAGGACTTGCAGCGATAAACCTACATCAGGTGTCTTTCATACACTTATGCCAAGTTTGTTCTGCACCTGCAGCGTGTATACAGTGCAGGCTGGAGCAGTCATATCCTTGCTAAATCTGTCTGACGGCTGCTGTGATAACCAGTTGACAGTCTGAAAGTGATCAGTGCTTCCATCTGAGAACTCTGTATAGGTTTACACATATATAAAACCGCAGACCCAATAATGGATCTCAGAGTCACCTCTTGTGGGAATGATAGCTTCCTCAGAACCCAAGGAGCATAAGATTAATCCAAGAGCCAAGTATGTGTACTGTACATCAAACACCACATTCCTTGTAGTGTCTAGATCTGGCCACCACCACTTCATTTTACAATGGCCATTTACAAACGCATGAGGCTCTATTGGATGCATTCTGCCACCAATCTCTTTTCTCATTATTACCCGTTTTCCAAAGTAGGTCCTATTTTCTGCAGAGACTTGGCAACATTAAAACGCACATTCGCCACAGCATCACCGGCCATCCTCACCACAGTGGGCAGCATGTGTTTGGTTGTGATTTCCTGTCCACAAACCTCGGACAGAACCTGTAGCCAAAAGATTTAAATCAAAGTCAGTAACAAGACAAAAGCCAAGGAGCCATAACTACAAGCCACATCCCAGTTAACCAGGTTGTGTCTACTATCCGCTATATGCTGGGCAAACTCAGGCCCTGTACTATTGGGGAGGGCACATGCTTCGCAGGGTGTAGTGTCAGCTTGCAGGCTGAAGACAGCAGCAGATTTGTTTTGAATGGATCTATGTATTGAAAAAAAGTGCCCTTTGCATTGGATTTCCGTTTTTCATGTTACTAGCACAGCAGTTTGCACTACTTCCATTTAAATGGTAGGGAATTGTACAAAGCTTAACTGAAGCTCAGAAAAACCACACTAAAATTCATGGTATTTAAAATTAACCCCCCCCCCCCCACCCTTTTGCAGTTTCTCTGCCACTTTGCATTTCTGTCATTCAAATGTGATGTGAATGAGCCCTTCATAGGCAAATCTAAGGTTATGGGTTTCCCCTGGGATTTACGTTTAACCCTTTCACTTTTCTTCATGTTATCACCCTTTGTCATCACAGACTACATATGCTTCATGACAGTCATATTTAGGAGATCTGTGTTTTTCTACAAGATGAGCAACTGTATCTAATCATCCTTCCCAACTAAGGCTGCCTGTCCACGGGTGTGGCTCCCGCCGCGGGAGCCACCGCCCAGGCGCAGGAGTCGGCAGATGGATCTCCGTCGGTCAGCCTATCTGACAGATAGGACGACCGGAGAATCGCGTCAATTTGCCGGCCGCGAGCTGAGAACCGCAATGATTCTCCGCTCGTAGATGGGGAAGGAAGGAGGGGCGGGGATCATCGCCGGGGGGGGAACACACTGAAAACCCGCCCGCGGACAGGCAGCCTGATCAGGAATAAGCTACTAGACAGAGATAAGCCATCAGTAGAGAGGGAAAGAGAAGCCGCTCATCACTTACATTGATGCAGAATAACGTGGTCATTCGATGCAGGTAGTTTGGGTCGTTTGACATGGCAAGAACCTTTGGGATGATGGTGGCCTGAGCCCAGTCCTTACCAAACTTCTCCACCAGTTTCTTCAGATTGCTTGTTGCAGCCTCTCGGATGGCATACACTAAAAACAGAAAAAGCAGCAAGTATTACAATGTAATAAATTACTGATGAGAAATAATTGGAAGTGTAGTTCGATGGTAACAACGTGGGGAGGAGATTGTTAATTCTCTTACTTGGGTTGGAGAGAGTTATACATAGTCCGCCAAGGATGTGCACACTTATATTTGACAAACAAAACTCTGCCTCAGAAGACGCTAAAACTTTTGTACAAATGTCCAGAAATACACTTTAATAAAGAAGGTGTTAAATGACAGATCTGTTTGAATTGCTAACAGCTGAAAGACATCTGCTGGATGTGTCAGCCAAAAGCATCAGAGGTGTTTCTCAAGGCCTAGAAAGCAGCAGATAACATTCATTTCTTACCATGATCCACCAGCCAGGCCATGCATAAAGAGTTCAACTTCTCATCGAAAAACTCTACACCCTGCAGAGAAATTAAAAAGGAATCCCTGTTAGAGCCAAAAAGACAGCCAGCAAAACTTGACTCCTTGATACCCTGAACCACATATATACAGCAGACTGATATGGTCATTGTGATATTCCTTAACCCCCTAAGGACCAGGTTGTTTTGTACCTTAAGGACCAGACACTTTTTAGGGATTCTACTGCTCCATTTTTTTTCCTTTAGCTACCAAAATTTTTGCTGCGTTTTTTTCCATTTTTTAGTTTTATTGGGGGTAAAATGCAAAAAAAAAAAAAAAAAAAAAGAAAATGGATGATTTCTTTAACATTTAGTTTTAAGACCTCTGGGGGACATCCACTTTTTTTTTTTTAAACTTTGACAATTTCTCACTGTAGCTAGGGTGTCCATAGGAGCCCTAATTATAGGGGAAAGCAACCCCTGTGGTGACATTTGTCACCTGCAGAACTGCCAGGGTCTAGTCTGACCCTCCAGCTCTGCATAGCAGGGAATCCCGGGAGGTCACATGATCCCCCGAGGCTCCCGTACTGAAAGTAAATGTTACTTTCAGTTTCCCCATACAGTGCTCATTGAGCACTGGATATTGGGGAAGCAGGAGGCAGGAAGGGTTAAAAACCCCTCCTGCCTTCTGCTTCGGGTTATCAGCTGTCATAACAGCTGATAACCCGTTCCTGCCTCTGACTGATTGCAGAGTCAGGAGGCTTAGAGCACCGCCATATTTTTACTATCGGCGGTCCTCTAAGCCCAGGACCAGCCGCCATACATACATACATACATACATACATACATACATACATACATACACACACAGTGGCTGGTCCTAAATGGGTTAAAGCTTTATAAACAGTGAAATCACTATAAATTATAGGGGAGCGGGGGGTGGGAGTGTTGGGTGCTAAAACCTCCAAAGGTTGTTAAATGAAGGGCATGAAACTGAGCCCCTTTTGGTTACAGAATTTGTCCACATGCATTTTCTTGGCTCCCTCTTTTTAAAATGGTTTTTGGCAATAGGTAACCAATATCTGATCAGTGCAGGTCCACTGCTCGGCACTCCCGCGGATGGAAGAGGCGGCAGCAGCGCTTAGACGAGCGCTTTTCTTCCTAAGGCCGGTGGTATCACAAATCATCAGTTGCATGGCCCGATAGCAGCTCAGTACCATTGTGAATGGGACCAAGCTTCGATACCAGGCACAGCCAACTATTCAATGTATAGCGCTGTGCCTTGTACACAATGAAGTGACAACGGTGCTTATGCAAGTGCCACTGGTACTTCAAATAGCTGATCAGTGGGGACTTGGAGAGGCAGACCTTCACCGATCTAATACTGATGACCTGAGGATAGGTAATCAATAACTTAGTGTGGGAAAACCACTTTATACCCTCCGATAAGGACAAACTATTTTGACCTTCATGATGCAATGGTATCATTCTAATACAATTGTTTGTTATCCTAGAAAAAATTAAAGAAAAGAAAAACAAAACTAAACAGCAAATCTATATTTTACAACGTTTACCATGTAGTATAAATGACAAATTTTATTCTGTGGATTGATACAAAAACCTCATACATACATGCCATTACTGCAATTGTATCAACCCACATTTTAAAATTGTCATTTAAACTGCACAGTAAATATTTTAGGATAAAATGCCAGTTTTTTTTTACCACCTCCCAAAAACAAAACAAAAACACATGCACCCTAAAACTGTAGCACTAAACCCATCAAATCATCCTGCAAAAAAGCAAACCCCACACAGCTCTGTAGATCAAAAATAAAGTTATGTCCATCTAGCGCAGCCTGTTTCGACTAGTCCCCCCTATCTACAGAGCTGTGCGACTGCTTTGTTGGAGACAGATGGATGGGATTGTTCTATACGGCGCACTGCACTGATAACTACTATAATCCATATTTATTTTTATTACTGTCCAAAACATTTACACAAATGTACGTACCAGCTGCCCAGCAAGGAGAGGCATGTACTCTATGATGGCCAGACGCACACGCCACTTGGCATCTTCTGCCAGCTCCACAATGGCAGGCAGAAGCGACTGGGAGAGCTGCCTGATGCCGATAACCTCGTTCACACAGTCCAGATTGGATATGATGTTAAGCCGCACTTCTGGACACTGCAGAGAGAAAGGAGCCATGAAAATGAAACAGCTGAGACACTGATCAGTAAACATACGGAGATCTGGGAAGCATGAGAGGTAGAAATGTGGTAAAACCACAGGCAGATACATGCAGGTTTGTTATACATTTGTATCTTTATTGGAAAAAAATGGCGATGTGATACTGCACACAAAACTAAAACCAGGGCAGAGTTATCTGGAGCGTGCCCAGCATCGTACTGGCAGATTTAAGTTTTACTACAGAAAGACTGCACAAAAAGCAGGCGCAGGTTTCATTTTTGTGCACAGATAAACCTAGATAAATTTAGTCAAAGGCATATTGGATGCCTCTTAATAAGTTTGTTGCATCTACTCCAATGTATTTTGGATTTACGTTGGTGTATGAAGACCCTAATCTAATTAAATACGTCCCAAAGTCTTCCCCATCATTCACCAGCAAATGGAAAATCAATAGGGTGCGCTCGCCAGCACAGTGCTCTCTATTTCTGCATCTTTCTGTCCAGGTTGCTTCATGATGCCTCATTGTCGTGGTGGTACTATGATGCTGTCTGTACTTGAAAATATGTGGATCACAATCCAATAAATATTTTTTCAATGAATTTGTATTTTATTTCCTCTCATGGCAATGTCAGGGGGTTTTCTGGGACTTAAAAAAAAATTCCCATTTGTGGCTTCACATAGTAATAAGCCCCAATTTAGGCCCCATGCCGTAATAAGCCTTTGTGACCTCACACAGTAATAATTCCCCATTGGTGGCCCACCCAATGATAAGCCTTCATGTGAACTCCCATGCATTAACCCTTTCCAATCCAATTTTGAATTAAAGGGGTTGTCCCTGTGGCGAATTCTTACTTACCTTACCAAGATGGCCGCCGGGATCTTCACCCACAATGCACCGCGGGTCTTCTCCCATGGTGCACCGTGGGCTCTGTGTGGTCCATTGCCGATTCCAGCCTCCTGATTGGCTGGAATCGGCACACGTGACTGGGCGGAGCTACGAGGAGCAGCTCTCCGGCACGAGCGGCCCCATTCACCAGGGAGAAGACCGGACTGCGCAAGAGCGTCTAATGGGGCGATTAGACGCTGAAATTAGACGGCACCATGGCGACGGGGACACTAGCAACAGAGCAGGTAAGTGAATAACTTCTGTATGGCTCATAATTAATGCACGATTGCACGATGTATATTACAAAGTGCATTAATATGGCCATACAGAAGTGTATAACCCCACTTGCTATCACGGGACAACCCCTTTAAGGGTTTCCTAAAAGGCTTCTCTTTTTGTTGTTATACAACAGTGCCATCTGCTGGCTAAAGCCAGTGTGTGTGCCAGAGAGGCTCCAACAGCAGAGTGGCTGGCAATAGACGGTAAGAATACCGTCGGACGTCTTCTGACATTGGAGCTGTGCAAGCTTCAATCAGAATGTAGGAAGACGTCAGACAGTGGATTGGAAAGGGTTAATAGTCCCCCATTGGTGTTCCTGACTGCTCTTTCTGGACACTACTACTTCAATAACCTCCTCTTTTACACATCACGTGGCAGAGCTCAGTGTGAATCTTCAATCCTGCTCCCAGTTCTACATTCTTGTTCCTGTGTTAGCTGGACCGGTGAGGCACACGGATTGTTTTCTCCACCATCCCAGGACAAGAGGGAAACACTTACCAATACTACGTACAGCTTCCTCCCTATAACAGGAATGGGAGGTGGAGGGGTGGCAATGCAGCTCCCAATGCAGTATATAGCCAGGACCAGATAGGTGGGGGCAAGGATGTTGCGCTGGAGCAACATCATATTTAACAAGAGAGTATTGCATCAATTACAATACATTCCCTGACCTTAGCAAGTTTAAGAAAAAAAAAAAAAATCCCAAAAAACCCATTTAACAAACATTTAATAGAGAGTCTACACTAGATCTCTACCCCGTTAGGGCCATATATTCAAGAAAACTAGGACATTACTAAGAGGGTCCTCCGGGACTTTAAAACTGATTAAAAAAATGAAGGTGCTTTAGCCCTAGCAAGGTTGCCAAATCAGCCCTCCACTTACCCAATATGGACTATATATAAAGAAAATGCCATCAATTTTAAAGTTCTGAATAACAGCTTTAAATTATAAGCATATTATGTGTGGGACAAGCTGTCTGTCTTCTGAAACGTTCACCATCATTAGTCACAGATAGAGCTCCCCCAAGTGAATAAAAGAGGAATTGCGTCTTTAACACAAGTTTCTCGAGCAGAGAAGCACCAGAATGGTTTGCTCTGTGTCCAACTTGGTGATCCAGACTCAATTATCCACAATGTGGGGTCGTTTCTAACCATGGAGGAAGGGATGTAGATTGAAGGATTATTATCCTAGGATGGCTGCGAGCACATGATCTCTACATATTGCCTTTTTACTGAATGCATGGTTTAGCAGACACCAACATACTCTGGCCTATCCACAACAGTCAGTCAATGGAGAAGAATTAGCTGAACAAGGCCACGTCAGACAAAAATAGGTTAACAGAACAGAATTACCTTCAGGATATTACCTCTACCCGCAGAAGGGAGCTGATGGCACAATCATTACACACTCACCTCATCCTTTAGCTGGGCCAAGAAGAGAGGAAGAAGGTGCTCAATAGTATTGTCCTTCCCCAGGATAGGAGACAGGCCCATGATGACTGAGGCCAAAGCAGATTTCACATGCTGGTTGGCATCCGACACCAATTCCTAAGAAAGTACAAAAACACACAAGTGAGTGATCTGTAGGTTACTGCAGGACTACAGTACATCTGCCAATCGGCAGACCATGATCACTGCAGCAGCCTACCAAACCACATGGCTGTTACATGCATATGTCATTAGAGGGTCTCCGGACTCCTCTTTTAGGAGAGCAACTACTAAATGTACCTCCCACTATGAAGGACAAGGTTAGCTCACTGACTTGTCTGGAGATTCCCCTGGTGATAAGTCATCTGCTCATCATCTGCGTTCTTTACTGTAAGAGCAGTAAGACTATGCGATTGAGGAAGTGGTAATTGCGATCTTACTAAAAGAGGGGCCTGGGCGCCTTTGAGTGTAATATAACAGGTTATAGTCACCAGTTTACTACATAAGGGTCGGTTATCCAGGGATTATTCTGATTGCCAAATTTTAGAGGGGGGAAAAAAATAAATTAAAAAATCCTTCCTGACTCTAGTGAGGAAAGTTTCTTCAAGATAAAGGGTATTTTTGCCTTCTTCTAGATCCACACTGGGGAATGGGGGCATAATAGGCTGACCTAGATGGACAGGGTGTAAGACTAAAGAAAAACAAACATACCTATGTTACGAGGTCGTGTTATTACCACAACTCAAATCCCTTCAGGTAGAGTTTAGACTCTTGCTGTTCGAATGCCCAGTAGCAAACCAGGATTTAGCAGCATCCACTTCTGGGGGGGGGAGGGGGGGGGGGGGGGGAGGGGACAGTTTGAGGGCACCAAAAATTGTGACGGCGCACCACAAATAAGGGTAATATGGTGGAAAAATTAATGCTTTAGTGGCAAATGCAACATTTCAGGCTATCCACCCTCTGTCAAGCCAGATCTAGAAACTGAACAGGGGCCCTTGGTGGCCATTGCCACTGTGCAGCTTCCTTATCTGGCTTGACAAAGTTTGGATAGCTGGAAATATTGCCTTTGCCATTTAAGTATTAATTTATTAACCTTGCAACTCCCATCTATGGTGTGCAGACCCAATCTTGTTGGACTTTATTTTCCAGCTACGTGTGTATAAGCCCATTGCAGATTTTTAAAATCCACAGCAAGCTAATGTTATGGAACTTCTACTACAGACTTCAGCCCTTCAATGTGCTGCATTTAATCCTTGGTGAATCCGCTTGCAATAGTACTGTCAATTAGCTATGCAAACAGTCTACCACTTGGACCTAAACAGTCAGAAAAAGCGTTACCTTGACGCATGGCAGGATTTGGGTCATAATCACATTCTCTCGACAGTCAGCAGACAGGTTTTCACAGAACTCTACAATAAAACAGAAGAGATTGGACCAGATGAGTGGGATACACAGACTTCTGTGTAAAAGCACTTTTGATGCAGTACTTGTTACTGAACAATTATTGTTCAGATTTCTGCTGGATTGCAGGAATGCGAATGATTATCGTTCAGTAAATGTATACAGCGACCAGACGATGAACCAGAACTTGTTCACTTCTCATTCGCCCACGCATCGTTCGGTGTAAATAGGCAGCCCTTCACTTCTGAACGATTGCCTGCTTACTGTGAATGGTGGCAGGTGGGCCGGAATGATCCCCAAGCACCATCCGCCTTCATTCATGATTACTGCTGGGACAGACTGTTGGGCATCTGTTTCCCGACAGATTGTCCTGTGTAAAAATATTACTATATATTAGATACCTTTATAATAATTAGTGAGAACAATGGCACCAACAGAAACTCTGCAAAATTCCAATTGGTGAAGCAAAAGGAAGCATATGCATGTGCAGTGGAGTCAGTCAGCTGACATCTGTTGACTACTCCTATGAGAGAGATAAGGTTTTGTATGAAGCATAATCTTCATTTTAGCCACCAACCTTCGGGGGGGTGGGGGTGGGGGGTGGGATATATAAAGATTGGAAAATCTTTCCTTTAACTACTTCAAGCAGCCAGCTCCAAGCTGGAGAAACCCTAGAGACCCCGACATGAAGTACACTTTATAAAGCCATGTGACAATTTACATATTCTTCTATAAGGAACCATGGCTACCAAATTTGGGCCGTTCAGAGGCACGGGACAGCCCTGTGGAACATGGCTTCATCTAGTCTGTTTGTAGTGGAAAAAATATATATAGTTACTAGTTACAATACAGTAATATACAATAGATTGTATTGTATTTTTAAATAGAGGGTCGCCAACCCCTTTAATGGCCATTACTAAAGCCCCATTTACATGCATAGATGATCGCTCAAAATTTGTTCAAAAAGATAAGAATGACAGTTTCAGCAATCATTTTGCATAAGCTGCTAATGGGCACTAATGCCCATTAGTAGCGTCATTTGCGTGTAAATCAGCCTTCCTTAGCTGTATGCAGAGAACAGCAGTGTCTGCCGCGGGCCTGCAGCTGAAAACAATGTTATCAGCACTCCCGTGGAGAATCACAGCGTGCGGTCCCTGCTATCAGCTGCCCGGCCGAATGGATTTTAAACACAAAATCATCGTTCGGACGAAAAGCAGACGATGGTAGCATTTACACGCAACGATTATCGCTCAAAAGACATTGTTTGAGCTTAAAAGACTATGTCCTAGCAAATTGGGCATAGATCGTACAGCTGCCTCTCTCCCCATGTAACAGATGTAAGCACAGATAGTACTGCTATCCTCTTTTCCAGTAGACCGTACAGACAGTATTGCTTCCTTGCTTATCTCACTTATGTACCTGTAGCGACAGAAAGTAATCACTGCCACTCCACAACTAACATGAGGACAGTATGCACTGCCTCCTCGTGCAAAGAGAGACTGGCCATCACTCAGGAAATTCTGGTAACTGAGAGGATGACCCCATAGAGCACACGTCAAACAAAAGCCCCGCTTCTGCTCCTACCCCGGTGTATCCCAGTGGGAACTGCCTGAATAACCCCTTTAAAGGATTTATACTCACCCCGCCTGCAGCTCTGGTCTGGCGGTGCAGTGCAGAGTCTGTGCTTGCCGATGTCTATGCCAAGGTGAGAGGTCAGCGGTCGCAGACTCCGTGGTTGTCGCTGCCAGACCCAAACTGCAGGCGAGGCAAGTCTGTAGGGATGCTGCCTGGCCAGAGACTAATAGGGTAGTTGTTATTGGCCTCTGGCCAAGCAGCATTCCTGGGACTACTATTGGGGTCACCATTACTACTAGGCCAGAAAAGGGAACACTACGATGGGCGTCACCATCACTACGGGGGCCACTATTAGGGCTCGTTCATACATATTTGCGTATGCAAAAAAACGTAAGCTAGCCTATTAAGATTTTGAATATTATTTTCTATCTGAAGAATAACTAAACAAGCCTATACTAGCTAATATAAATCAATAAGTGCTTCTTCTAAGGGGTATTCTGGGCATTTACTATTTATGAACTATCCTCAGGATTGGGCATCGATAGTTGATCAGCAGGGATCTCTCACTTAGGATCCCCATCGATCAGCTGATTCTAGGGCCAGCTGTCTGCAGCAGAGCTGGATGTCCGCATTGGAGGCAGAAGTGTAATAGAAGGCATCACTCCCACTGCTTACACACCCTCATTATTTTCTGTGCCTGCGCATACAGACAAAGAAAGAAAGAAAAGAAAGAAAAGAAAAGAAAAAAGAAAAAAAAAGTACGTTCAATGAAGCGAGAATCAGTTTTGCAGAGACAGAAGGAGGAGACAGTAGAGTAGAGTGACACCCCTGGACTTTGCAGCCTGTCCAATGAACTCATAGGAAGTGACACGGTCCCTTTAAATAACTTATTTATGCTCATTAGAGGAACAGTAACAATTACTTACCTTTAACCTTGTGGGAAGCTGCGGCCCGCACTTCAGCCTCACAATCCTTCATCAGGTTTTGGAAAGCAGGGACCAGGTCCGTTTTGGTGATTTCAGGGCCAACCGCTTTCTGGAGCTGAATGAAAGAATAAGACATGGCACGGAATTAAGGAATGCTGAAAGTTGTAATAGAAAGACATACTTTAATAACCCCTTAATTTTTTCTTTTTCTGCCTGACCGCATTTTAGCAGACATCTTTATTATTTCACTTGCATGGCTTCATGAGGTCTGGGTTTTATGAAGAAGAAATTGTATATTTGTGCTGTTTAGGGGTCCACATAGATTGCATAATTCATGCAAGTTTTTGTAGTGCAAATATTGTGTAAGTGGGAAAACAGTAGACTCAATCACAGGAAGGAGCTCACATTGATCATCCATGATCAAGAACGGCTGTGACAACCACAGGTTAAAAATAAGGGAGACGAGAAAGTTCTTCTGTTCCCATCCAATAAAGGAGCCCAGCACCTACTTTAAGAAGGGCTACAGGACAGGCTTATAGTGTAAGACTATGGCACTGTAAATTAAGTTCCATCAACAACCACTATAACTTGGTGTTACGAGCAGCCATTAAGGGGTTAAAAGCGTAATATGTAACATGAGTTTAGACCAAGTTATTGGTGCCCTGGACATAAATACCACCAGCACAAGTCGCAGAACCTAGAATGTATCACCCACCTCAGTAAATTTGTCCGCCACCATATACCGAACACGCCAAGACTTGTCCTCGGCAGCCTGGCGCAGTGTTGGCATCACCAGTGGCTCCAGCTCTTCCTGAGGTAACAGTTGAGCAATATTGACACAGGCCTCCACGGCCAGTAAACGCACAGAATCCTGGAAAAACAAGGCTTTCGATTAAATACTACTTCTGGTAAGCATTAGGGAAAGCTTCTCCCACACAGATTAGTCATCAAAATGATACCTGCTCATCAGATGCAAGATTGGAGAACATGGGGATTATTTCATTCTTCACGTGTTCCAACTCCAAAACTTTAGCAAATTCTCCTAATTTTGAGGCGGCGGCTCGCCTAACCATAGGAGTGTCATCCGAGCACAGATTACGGAAGTGTCTGAAGAAAAATATACAGATTTAACAAAAGAAAGACACATACACCACAACACTGCATTTAGTGAAAATGCCGGCATTAAAAGGCACCAGTAGGACGTGCATCTTGCTTTGAACGTCGGAGCAAATCTTTAAAAAGGAAGAAATTTAAAAAAAAAAAACCAAAAAAAAAAAACGACAATGGTGGATAGGTCAGAGGAACCGCAGAAATTTTTGTGGTCTCCACTGGGCTTGACCTGACGTTCACTGTGATCCTTGTGCAATTTATTAAAGGGCCAGTAATATTTCATTACAATGTTGAATATTGCTATTCTAATAAAGAATTCTATAAATCAAAAAAAAAGTGAACACTGTCAAGACAGAACTGTGGTGCTGCAGTACTGAATGGCGCTTTAGCAGCCCATGTGACAGTCTTAATAGTGACAGCTTTCCCTCCATGCTTCAGGATCACTACAGTGCAAGCACCTGAATAGATCTCAGCTTCCTATAACCCCCAGAGATGAAGGTAGGGGGATACTGGGGTTAAATGGAGGCACAACTAAAGTTTCCTGTTTTAGTGAAGTTAGGTTTCAAATGAGACACGAAATGTTAGTTTTAGTCCTCATGAAAAAGCTGGAGCACCTTTTCTTATAACTGGGCTGACTTGCAGCTTCCATTCTGTTATTCCTCCTGAAGTGTACGAAGTTGACAACTGGGCGTTACCATTTCCCTTGTCAAACGTTGTGTCGACAAGGAGAGACTGAAGAGACTCATTTCCAAGAAGAATAAACAGGAACGGCACAGCACAGCGTTCTACTGTACCAGTGATCAATACAAATACTTACTGTCTGAGATCTGCTTTGACGGTGCTGGAGACCCGGGGGTAGCAAACACTGAACAAACCGCAGGCCGATGTGCGAGACGTGAACCAGTCACCACTGGCCAGGCGCTTCACCAGGGGCACAAAGTGCGCTTCAAGGTCCGAAGGGGAGTGCTCATGGGAAATGGCCCGAAGAGATTCCACAGCTTTGTCGCGCACCACGGTCTCCTCCACCGTGGCCAGGCTCTCTAGAGGAGGCTGAAGGACAGACATGATGAGGAGTCCTACATACACCGGTGGAAATTCATTGACTGCATGGTTCAAAAAAAAAAAAAAACCTACCAATAAGCAATGCACAAACTCTGGTCCTCCCACCAATGAAGTAAAGGTCCCCAACTGTTCAGCCAACGCCAGCAGCACTTCATCTTCATCATAGATTGTATCTGCAGATGACAAGTGAGACGAAAACTTACTGGCAAGTCTGAGTTCTGGCATGATCACCACTCAATTAATGGCTTAAGGTGAACCTTTCAGTGCTGCAGGCATCATGTTCTAGAGCAGGAGGAGCTGAGCAGATTAATACATAGTTATATGGGGAAGAGTTTAGTCTAACTTGTATTTATTAATTTCCATCCCTGCTCATTTTGTGCTGAACAGTCCAGTGGGCGGTACCATCATTGACTGACATCAAATTCTGAATACACAATCACTGATAGGACCGCCCACTGGACTGTTCAGCTCAGAATGAGCAGGGATGGAAATTAATAGATACACGTTAGACTAAACTCTTCCCCATAAAACTATACATCAGTCCGCTCAGCTCCTCCTGCTCTATAACATCATGCCTGTAGTTTGGACAGCATATTCAAGCTGACAAGTTCCCTTTAAGGCTAGGTCCATACAATGTTGAAGGCTGCCTTCACATCTGCGCTGGAATCATAGAATGGTAGAGTTGGCAGGGACCTCCAGGCTCATCTGGTCCAACCCCCTGCTCAGTGCAGGATTCACTAAATCACCCGAGAGATATTTGTCCAGCCTTTGTTTGAACACTTCCATTGAAGGAGAACTCACCACCTCACCTGTTCCACTCATTGACCACCCTCACTGTCTAATATCTAAATTGTGTCTCCTCCCTCTTAGTTTCATCCCATTGTTTCTAGTCTTTCCTTGTGCAAATGAGAATAGGGCTGATCCCTCTGCACTGTGACAGCCCTTCAGATATTTGTAGACAGCTATTAAGTCTCCTCTCAGCCTTCTTTTTTGCAAGCTAAACATTCCCAGATCCTTTAACCTCATAGGACATGATTTGCAGACGGCTCACCATCTTAGTAACTCTTCTCTGAACTTGCTCCAGTTTGTCTATGTCTTTTTTAAACTGGGGTGCCCAGAACTGGGCACAATATTCCAGATGAGGTCTGAGTAAGGAAGAGTAGAGGGGGATAATTACCTCACGTGATCTAGACCCTATGCTTCTCCTAATACATCCCAGAATTGCGTTTGCCTTTCTGGCTGCTGCATCACATTGTTGACTCATGTTCACTCTATGATCTATTAGTATACCCAAGTCTTTTTCACCCAAGTCTTTTACATGTGCTGCTGCTTAGCCCAATTCCTCTCATTCTGTATGTGTTTTTTTCATTTTTCTTGCCCAGATGTAGGACTTTGTATTTCTCCTTCTTAAATACCATTCTGTTTTTTGCCGCCCACTGTTCAAGATTTTCTAGATCTTTTTGTCGTCAGCAAATCTGATCAGTTTCCTATCAATTCCCTCCTGCAGATCATTTATAATGAACCGTTTGGAGGTTCCATCGCAGATCCAGCATAAAACACCAGAAGAAAACAGCCTATGCTTTTTTTTCCCCTGCTCCACAACACATACATACGTTTTCAATGGGCTTTTAGTCACTATTAAAACTGTTCCCGTTTGACAAGATTCCACTGAGATCCATTTTACTAACAGGTTAGACAGTCTATAATTCATTTCTCATACAATGCAAGTCTACGGCAAAAGGAGGTTACAGAAGAATTATCCTGTTGCAGCATCCTGTTTCACAGCCTCCCTTTTCCTTCTTACTCAAAAAAAAAAAAAGAGCACAATAAAATAAAGGTGTTTCAACAGAATGAAAGACATTGGGTAGGCCGAGCCTTGTGACACTCATTCAGATCTCTTGAAAAGGACCCATCATGTTAGCAAAACAATTCTTTTTTTGCTACTCACCATAAAATTTTTCTCACCTGTTTATTAGGGAACACAGTGAAGACCTCAGGTATAGGGCCAGCCACTAAGCTAAGGAACGAGCTACAAGCCTGACAGCGTCTAAGGAGGCCTTGTAGATGAACTTATCAGCCTGAGAGCACCGATTAGCAGGTCCAGCTAACTCCTCCTGGGAAGAACTGGTTAGGATGCAGTTGAAGCGCTCATTTGGAAGAGGCCTTACTAACTCAGGATGAAGCAGAGAAAGGGCGGAGGGCCGACGGTCGCCTCAAAGAATGATTTGGCGAAGGATTCGGCGAAGGATTCGAGTCACTTAACATGCTGGTCCTTAAAAGATAATGCATTGGCCAGGGGCAAATTAGTGCATTTGGAGAGGGGATACACGGTGGGATCCACATTTCGTGAGGAAGAACACTTTAATCGATTCCTCAGGGAATGGATACATTATTACCTCAAGGTATTTTTGCTGATAAATGGCTTATGCTGGACGGAACACTCTTTGGGTCACAACATTTTCAAATTCTACATAAATGGGAAAGGTCTTATGCAAATGTTTTAGACGCTGGAAGGAGGAATCTGCAGTGGTGGACGACTGTCTTTCACGTGAGGTGTCTTATTGCTTCTACTGCTTGGAAACTTTGGATGACTGCTCCTCATCTAAGGAAAAAAAATCAAAAGTTGAGACCTCACCCACAAAGTGGGAGCTGTCCCTAAGGGGGATCATGGAGTGGAATGCCTGGGTGAAGGCAAGGCACAAGGAGGCGATGGAGTAGGACTATGACCATGCAACCTTGGAGACAGTTTTCACTTCGGGTTCTGCCAGAAGCGTCTTCTGTTGGGAACAATTCCCTAACATCAGACCCTTCAGTCAGGCCCAGCCTCTCCACAAATGCTGTTTTTTTTGTTTTTTGTTTTAAGGTCCAAAACTGCTTAACAGATGGAGCACGCCCATTCAGCTTCAGGGTTCTGTAAGACATAGCAGTGAATATCCCTTGACAGGTTCACTGGCTGGTTTGGGAAGCAGGCAGTTAGCCCAAAGAGGCTCCTGCGGGCCACATGGAAATTTGGTGCAACATCGGAACATGCAAAGTGTCACGATGGCTGTACTGTTTACTGGATTCTCCACTAGAATCTGAAATTGTAGTTGTAACCAGGGCAGGCCAGAGAAGGGGGGGCCTCCGAAAGCAGGACTGCACCCAGCATCATCCAACACATAGCCTTATGGCTGGCACCACACTAACAGGCCAAAAGGACCAAGAGAGCGGGCCAAATAACCCCTAGAGGTGAGATACGGTCGAGTGGAGTTCATCCAAAGGGGGCGACCCCCTCAGGTAGCAGTTCACAGCTATGTCACCCTGCTCAGGCTGCAAGAATGCCAGTTCATGGAGCAGGGCAGTGCAAGCAGTGTACACAGTGGGGATCCAGAGGGCCATCAAGAAAGGGGGCACGAGAGGTAAGGAGGAAGGGAGGGGGGTAGAGAGGAGGACCACTGGCCATGTAAAGTTAACTTCCCTGGAGGGACGATCATAGAAGGAGCCACATGCTGTGGCATCAATGTCAACATGATCCCTTGTCATTTCTCACCTCTTTGGTAGGCGAAGGGAGACCAAGGAACTTGAGTGAGGGGGGGGGGGGGGGGGGGGAAGAATCTTCGCTGACAGGTCACATAAACGTTAGAGCTTCTCTGTGCTACCTTGCCTTCTGGAGGAAGGGAATCGATGGGGAAGTTAAAGCAACCACCGAAGTTCTCAGTAGGATAGTAGGGGAATTGTCACCCAGTGAATCCCCCCCCCCAAAAAAAAAAAATCAAGGTGAAAGCCAGGATCTGGAAGACCTGCAGCTGAAAGGTCTACCTTTAACAGACACTAAGCTAAAATTGACTTAGCTTAGTGGCTGAAGGAGGGGTATAGCTGGTAAGAGGAGTTAACTCTTCTTTTGCCTAGTCTCCACCTTTAAGTTGCAGGAGCTATACTGAAGGTCATCGATATGTTCCCCCAATGACACAACTGACAAATATATGCGTGCTGCCACCTTTCATATTCCCACGTCCATTCCCTGACAGCAATCTATAACAAGCAACTCAACCCCCCTATCTCTTTAATCACAGTAGGCACAACTGAAAGTCTTCTGGTGCCATTTGCTGTGTCTGTCCTACTTCCTGGATCCCCTCTATGCTATCTTGATAGTAGTATAGCGAAAATTCAAACAATGGCGGATTATAAATGAAGCAGCCAGGACCAAGGCTCCAGGAGGTCCACAGACATCCAAATTGACCCCATCAGTGCGCCATTAGTGAAAGTGCACTGCACTCCCCTCCCCTGTGCCGCTCCCCACCTCTGCAGCCCACACCTCTGGTCCTCAGCTTGCTTCTGGGTAGACCAATAGCTTGCTTGTAGCGTGATCACTACAATTACTCTACAGCGTCACCAATACAGAGGCGGGAGACTTCTCCCTCGTGTTCATGTAACCCAGACGTTAGTGGAGAACCTTTGCCGTGGACTGCAGGGGCCGAAAATGGAAAAAGCAGCGCAGAAGAGTATAGATTTTTTTTAATTTAGTGATTACAGGGGGCATTTATATTAAATGAGGCCATGAGATGCAATTGGCTATTACAACACTTGACACTATGCAGACAAAATCAAATAGGAGCTTAGATATTGAGATAAAATTTCTTCCTCCTTTATTTTAATACGTGCCCATTATAACAAAGAAACTATATACGTCTTGAGGACGCGTTTCGACCTTTCCAGGGCATGACAGTATGAATGAAGGGCCATAAGGGGCAATATCACTTAACGATAACGCTCGTCAAAGCCTTCATTAAATAGGGGCATTATCAACAGTGAGGCTTGTATTTCACAGGACGTTCTGTAATTTCTATTGGTACCATTTTGGAGTGCATATTTCTTTTTGATTGCTTTTTATTATATTTTTTTCTTGGAGACTGAGTGACCAGTTTTTGCATTTTCTGACAATGTTCACCTGTTCCTTTGATAAGAGCAGACTTTCGCAGATGCAGTATTACCAAATATAGTAAAGAAAAACAAATCTGAACATAAGTATGAGGAAAAAAATATTACATTTAATATCCTTTATTTTTTTATATATTTTTTCTTTTTCCACACTTTACTCTTTTTTTAGCCACCCAAGGAGACTTGAACTTGCGATCATTTGATTGCTGATACAATACCATAGTATTGCATTTGTATTATACTGCATTCTGGCAGTTTATCAAGATGGCATTACTACTGATTTGGGGGCAGCACTAAAATTAGCACTTACAGGGAGCACAAAAATGTGCATACTATTACTGTGTGGTCCACCACGGGTGGTATTCTTACTACCTTGGGCTTTATGGATGGGGAGATTGTGTAAAAGTTTGACAAAGCCAAGAAGCTTGGAAATTGAGGAGTCAGAGTTGTCTCTGCAGAATTTCTCACACAGACAAGTTGTGACCAGGAGCGGTCATCATGGTGGTCTGGGCCAGATTATACTGCAATCACACTATTTGCAAAGCTGGAATCTACTGTTACGTAGTCACTATACAGGGGGCAATAATGGTCTTTACACAGAGTTTCCTTCAGTGTGGTTTTGAAGCAGATTTCACATGTTCACTTGAAAGGGGTAAAATCTGTAGCCAAAAGGTGAACCAAAACCCGCACTATTGGGTGGATTTAGATGCAGATCGGCAGCAGACATCACCCTTTCAATTGAAATGGTGATGTTTTCTGCAGAGCCACAACAAAATTCACCAGTGGTCATGTGCCATTCATTAAGACATGATCGCAGAGCCAGTGACTGCCTGCAGCAGTCATGTGAATAATGAACTGGTCCATAAACCATACAGGAGCTTCTGGGACCAAAAATATTCTACCGGGGTGAAGGGTAACAGACACCAAGTGAAAAACTGAGCTAGCTTGGTGCTTGCAGGGGAATATAGCTAGTGGGAGGAGTTAACACTTTTATGCTTCGTTAGTGGCAGAAGCTATACCCGAAGTCTTGCTGTGTCCCCCAAGGATACAGATGAGAAATAATATTGTGTGAAAAGCCTCAGGCCTTTGATTCCCTTAATCCATCACTGGAGTCAGGAGTTGGGACAGATGCTGCAAGCAGAAACAGTCGAATAAGGCATAAAAAGCCAGGACAGAATCTTCCTCTAGATGGTAGCATGACTTTATGAGATCACGCTGGTAAGAGCTGCTCAGGTTTGACACCAGGCTGACATTCTCATTTACAAGGACAGTGAAAGGGCTAAATCTACATGCAGATCTGCGGTAGAAAGCCACAGATTCTGCAGTTTGTTTTTTTTAAAAGAGATACAATTCACACTGAAAGTTCCACAGTGTGACCATACCCTAAAGGTCTTGAACAAACCCTTTACCGTATGCTGGCAGTTTTACGTATTTGGTAATATGACAGGTCCCTTTTTAAAAACAATTTTTTTAAGACTTTAAAAACTAGTGGCCTACCCTTAGGATAAGTCACCAATTATCATATCCTTGAGGGCTTGACTTTGAGCACCACCACCAATCAGCTGACTAAAGAAACAGCAGACATCTGATGAGTGCCACATCTCCTTCTAGGTTTACCAGGCACTACTCCAGACATTTAGTTGCATCTCTGCCTGGCATTACAGCCCTAGTCTTATTCAACTGAATGGGACTAAGCTGCAGTGAGATGTATTACAAGCACTGAGGCTACCAAGAGTCCGGTACGGTGCCTGGAAAACACTGGGGGCGGTGCAGCACTTGTTAGAACACCACAGCTCTTATATTGGTGGCCAACAGGTAGTGAGACTTGAATAACCCCTTTAAGTTTCAATCTACATATGTTGTACTTTTCTTCCCCACAAGTACCTGTCAAGAAAGGCAGGAGCTCGCTGCGGGTCCGCTCCACGCCCAGGGCCAGAGCGATGGTGGAGAGCTTCTTAATACTGTTCAGGCGAAGCTGAAAGACAGAAAAAGTTGTTATTCAGAACCTCAGGGCCAAGAAAGCAACTTCTATATCACGGCCGAGTAGGAGACCCCCCATAAACCTGGGATCTTACCCACGTGATTTCTATGCATAGCAAGATCCACAAAAATACCCATTATTGTTAATGGTGTGTGTGGGGGGGGGGGGGGGGGGGGGGGTTTACATGCACGATTCCTTACTTGCAAGAGAGAAATTGTAAAATCTCATTTTTGGTGAGATCGCCCATTTTTCCCTATAGGGACTTAAAAAAAAAAAGGGAAGAAAAAATAATAATAGGTACATGTGGAAAGCGATGCGATTTTTTTGCTCCCATAGGGAAGTGCAATGCTTTTTTTCTTGCAAAATGCATCGCACTCACAAAAGCCAAGATATTACATCTTCACTTGTGACCGACTGTTTGTAAATGGAGGCGGGCGAGGGCCGCACCACCTCCACGCTGGTAGTGATGTGAGTGATGCTAAGGATGCTCGTTCCTGTGTAACAGCACAAGAGTGAGCATCACTGGGAGGAGCTGCCATTGTCTGCCCCACACCTGTCCCGTGCAAGTGGGGCACAAGGAAATCCACATGAAATATCTGCGCGTGCCGTGAACATTAGGCCATAGGCCCCCTGTCCACGGGCGTGATTCCGCTGGCGGTAAATTGCCAACAAATCACGCTGTCTGAAGCTTTCCATACTGTTGCTATGCTGTCCACAAGCGGAGAATCACTGCAATTCTCTGCTCACAGCCAGCAATTCGCAGCATGCTGTGAATTGCCACGATCAGCCTATCTGTCAGATAGGCTGAGCGGGGATCTGTCTGCCAGCTCCTGCGGCGGCGATCTGCCACGGGATACCGCAACGCCCGTGGACAGGCAGCATTAGTAGAGTTAAAAACCAAGCGACTGACTATGAGCAGCTCTCTGACTTCCCCTATCAGATACTGTGTCTTTAAGGGACAAAGTCACTCAGTCGCCCAAGCTAGTCGGTCAAAAGGGCGACTATCAGCCCATCGAAAAGTTCCCCCAAGAAGAGCCTTAACTCAGAAACTGGAGGGAGGTTATAAAAGTGACATCACCAAAGTAGCAAAAAGTGAATAAGATGCTGCAAGCCAAAATGAGCAAAAAAGCCCCAAAAACCTGGTTTAAAACTGTTTAATCTGAACGGCCCCTGTCTACCCGGACTGCAACGGGGTCTCCATTGTAATTCAGCTTCTCTCCCATAGGGCCCCTTTTACACGGGCCGACTGCTGATTGCAGATGTGGCCAACAGCCATTAAAGCAGTAATTGATCACTCCCGCGATCACTGAGTGAATGGAGGCGGAGCAGCTGCAGATCGTTGCATCCCACCTGCCTCCAGTCACAGTAAACAGGCAGTCATCCATAGATGAACAACCGCCTGTTTACACGGACCGATCAGTCAGTATTTATACATACAGAATCGGTTGACGAACAATAACCCAATGAATTATCATTCGCCATTCAGTTGGTGCGGGACTTTACACCGAACCACCACTGTTCAGAATCCCGTGACCCAGCAGGTATCTGACCGATCATCAGCCCGTGGAAGAGGGATCAAAGACAGAGGGATGTCTGAAGGCAGGCGATGAACCGGAAGCCTGAGGAGGACCACCACACGCAGGGGAGACTCGTCAGGCTCCCTCCCCACACGTCCGTCCAACCTGTGCGCTGTAGGGCAGCAAAGGGTTAGGGAGGGAGACACCTGATAACGCCCTGTGCGCCCCAAGGTGCTTCTATACAAAGGGATGGTCAGTCAAAAAAAAATGGTTCAGATGAGTGATAGTCGTTGGCTCGCATTTAGACCAAACAATAGTTGTTCACACAACCCAACTCCCTACGTCCCGTCCTCCCAGGTAGCACCTCACACCACCTGACCCAGCGACCCATCCTCTTGGTAAGCACATCAGACCACCCTACCCATAGCCCCACAGCTCGTCCTCCAGGGTAGCACCTCGCACCACCTGAACCAGCGCCCCTCAGCCCGTCCTCCCGGGTAGCACCTCACACCACTCGATCCAGCGCCTCTCAGCCCCTACTGTCAGACGATACTACCCACTAGCCCGGCTCAGGCCTGTCTCACGGCTCTACATGTGCTGCCCCCTGTACCCAGTCCCCCCACGTGTAATACCAGCCGCACTGTAGTCTGAGGGGCTCCTATCTGTAAGCTTGGAGCATGACGGCAGCAGAGCCCTGTGTGAGGCTACAACCCCACTACGCTACACGGTGCCGGGCAGGAGGATACGAACCATCGCCGGGCCCCACAGGCCTTCCCTGTGCCAGACAACCAACGCCAGCAGCCGGCAGCCAGTCCACGGGCCGCCCCCCGCGCCTCACCTGCACGTCCTCATTGCGCAGCTCGTCGATGAGCACGGCGATGGGATATAGAGAGTCGTCCCCGTCAGCGGCCGCCATCTTGTTTCTTCCTGCCACAGAGAGAGTGAAGGGGTGGGGGCTCTCAGGCTGTCCTGCAGGGGTTAAAAGCCCGCCTTCTCCGGACACGTCACGGCCTGTCATTGTTTATAGCAACGCCTCCGCCTATAGGAGGCCGCGGGCGGGAGCCCTGGAGACTGTTGCCAGGGAGAAACGTTACTTGGGCGCTGGTTCGTGACGTCACACTGCCGCCTCCCGGCCGAGCGGGGTCATAGGAGACGGGACTGAGGGGAGGCAGGTCTACCGGCCAAGGGGGGCCATAGGAGACGGGACTGAGGGGAGGCAGGTCTACCGGCAGAGGGGGCGCCATAGGAGACGGGACTGAGGGGAGGCAGGTCTACCGGCCGAGGGGGGCCATAGGAGACGGGACTGAGGGGAGGCAGGTCTACCGGCCGAGGGGGGCCATAGGAGACGGGACTGAGGGGAGGCAGGTCTGCCGGCCGAGGGGGGCCATAGGAGACGGGACTGAGGGGAGGCAGGTCTGCCGGCCGAGGGGGGCTGTGGGAGACGGGACTGAGGGGAGGCAGGCTGTGAGGGTGTGATGAGTCGCCGCCGTTGTGTGTGACCCGGGGTTATTACCTAGGAAGCCCTTTAACCCCTTAAGGACCCTCCCACTTTTCCCCCCTATTTTTGTTTTTCCCTCCCTACTTTTAAAAAATCTTAACTCCTTTATCAATCCATCGACGTCGCTGTATGTGGGCTTGTTTTTTGCCGGACGAGTTACATTTTTACATGATACTATTTAATGTACCATATAATGTTCTGAAAAACTTTTAAAAGTGGAGTGAAATGGGAAAAATAATGACATTCTGCCAGCTTCTGCAGCGCAAAAACTGCAACCAAAATGACCTGCTGACTGTATTCTACGGATCAGCGCGATTTACTGCGATACCTAATTTATCTTGTTGTCGCTTTACTACTTGTATTTTTTTCAGAGATTTAATTTTTAAAAGTTATCTCCTGCCGCCATCTTCTGCACGCAATAACTTTTTTTATTTTTCTGTCGACATAGTTGTGTGGGGGCTCATTTTTTGCGGGACGTCCTGTAGTTTGCCTTGGTACCATTTTGGAATACATATGACTTTATTGCATTTTTTGCAATGCTTTGATCGTTCCTGCAGTAAGATGTAATTCTATAGCATTACATCATACTGCGATCGGGCGGGCAGTCTATCAAGCCACCCCGCGGGGACGGCTTGACAGGCACTGTGCCAAGACAGCTCTGGGGCCTTTCAGAGGGCCCTCGGCTGCCATAGCACCCGCATATCTCCCTGCAATCTCATTGTGCGCGGGGGGGGGGGGGGGCGGGGGCGGCACATAAGGGATCCTGAAAGATTGACTGGGGGATTTGAATTCTGCCGGCAGAATTGACAGGAGCATTTAACCCCTTCCCGCCCCATGACTTAAGGGTACGTCACGGCAGCGGGGTACTTCCTGCAAAATGACGTACCCTTACGTCATAGGGATAGCGATAGCGCGAGAACATAGCAGATGTCACTAGTAGCTGGTGTCCCGCGGTGACAGTGGGGGGGCATTGGAGATGCGCCCCCTTCCCTGACGCGATCTACGTAGTTTGCTGCAGGATAAGAGTTCACAGAGGGAGTGCGCTCCCTCTGACTCCAGCTGGCTCTCGCGATAACATCGCGAGAGCCCGGCTGGTTGCTATGGCTACAGGACGCCAGATACCGGCATCCTGTATTGCCATAGCTTGTAATCGCTATAGTAAACGATAAGGCATGGCAGGAGAGAAGTCCTGCCATGCCTTATCGTAGCGATCTGCAGTCCTGCTGTGTAAGTCCCTCGGAGGGACACAAACTGTGTTTAAAAAAATAAAATAAAATAGTACAAAAAATAAAAATGTAAAAAAAAACGTTAAAAAACCCTTTTTGTTAATGCTTTTTTCCTCATATTAGCATTAAAATAATTAAAAAACCCACATATTTGGTATCGACGCGTACAATAAATTGAACATGCTTTTTATCCTGCACGGCAAAAAGTGTTAAAAAATGCTAAAAAACTGAGGCAAAATGTTTTTTTAGCATTTTGCCTCCCAAAAAAACCGCTATAAAAGTGATAAAAAACGTGTGTACCCCAAAATGATACCAATGAAAACTACAACTCGTGGTGCAAAAAATAAGCCCCCAGATAGCTCCGTCCATGGAAAAATAAAAAAGTTATAGCACGTTGAATGCAGTGATTTAGAAAAAAATAATAATTCCCCAAAAAAAGCTTTTTATTGTGGAAAAGTAAAAAACCAAAAAAAATATAAAAATTTGGGTATCAATGTAACCGTACCGGCCCGCAGAAAAAAATGTAGTGTGTCATTTATGCTGCATAATTAATGCTTTAAAAAAAAAAAATCTGTGGTAGAATTGTTGCGTTTTCTCTTCCTAGGATCATAAAAAAAATAAGTTTTACAATGTAGTCTATGTACCCAAAAATGGTACCAATAAAAACCACAGTTCACCACGCAAAAAACAAGCCCTTATACGGCCGCGTCGACGGAAAAATCAAAAAGTTATGGCTTTTAAAAAATGGAGATGAAAAAATACCAAAAATCGTTTGGTCCTCAACGCCAAAATAGGCCGTGTCATTAAGGGGTTAAAGGGTTAACAGCTCTGAGCTGTTGCAGGCGGGTGCCGGCTTTAAGAAACAGCCAGCGTCTGCATTGTATGGAGGGAGATCTCTCTTCATACACACCCCGAACGTGCAGGATGTAACCGTACGTCCTGTGTCATTAAGGGGTTATTGGCATGGCCTATTTTGGCCCAAAGGACGCAGCGATTTTTGGGTGATTTTTTTTTTTTTTTTTTTTTTATCTCCACTTTTCAGAAACCGTAAGGCCTCATGTCCACGGGGAAAATCAGATCCGCTGCAGATTCTACATGTAGAATCTGCAGCGGGTCCCTCCTGCCCCGCGGACATGAGGGCTGAAAATAGGAATTTAAAAGCATTTACCTTTCCGTAGCGGACGGGGAAGGTCAGCTGTTCCTCACGGCCGGATCTTCATTTTCGGTCGGCGGATGAATTCCTGACGCCGGCGGCACGTCGCCGGCACGTCGTCGACGTGCCGCGCGCATGCGCCGGGCACATCCGCCGAGCCGAAGCAAGGGAGATGCAGCCGTGAGGAAGAGCAGAGCTTCGCGGCCCGCTGCGGGTGAGTAAATGCTTTAAATTCCTATTTTAGGTCTCCCGCGGATCCGGACGGCTTCCATAGGCTTCAATAGAAGCCCGCGGGAGCCGTCCCCGCGGGAGACCCGCATGAAAATGGAGCATGGTCCAGATTTTTTCATGCTCCATTTTTTTTTAAATCACTTTTATTGACGATCCGCGGGTATTTATGTACCCGCGGGTGGTCAATGCATCCCTATGGGGTGCGGATCCGCGCGCGGGAGATCCGCTGCGGATTTTAAATGTCATTTTGCCCGTGGACATGAGCCCCAAGTGTTTTGCTTTTCCATCCACATGGCCACATCAGGCCTTGTATTTTGCGTGAGGAGCTGTAGTTTTTATTGGTATAATGTTGGCGTACATGCAGCTTCTTTGATCACTTATTGCGGTTTTTTTGGGGGGTGGAAAACGAAGAAAATAAGCATTTTGCTTACGTTTTTTGTTTTTTCTCTTCTGTAGTTTTTGCCGTTCAGGATAAATAGTGTGTTCATTTCATTGCACCAGGGGACTTTACCCTTATCTTTCATATCCACTTTTCAACAGCTATAACTTTTTAACCCCTTAAGGATGCATCACTTTTTTTTTTCATTTCGGTCTTTCTTCCCCCCTCTTAAAAATCATAACTCTTTTATTTGTTCATCAGGGTAGATGTCCAAGGGGTTGATTTTTGTGGGGCGAGTTGTATTTTTCAATGGTACCATATAATGTTCTGAAAAAAAGGCAGAGTAAAATGGAAAAAAATGAAATTCCGCCATCTTTGAGTGTATCTTGTTTCCATGGCGTACAAACCGTTACAAAAATGACATGATAACTTGATTCTATGGGTCAGTGCGAATATTACGATACCAAATTTATACAGCTTTTCTTTGCTGTACTACTTTATTTTTTTTTTTTTAAAGATTTTTTTTTTTTGTGGAAAATCATTAATTTTTTTCCATCTCCGCATTTGAAGACCCAGACCTTTTTTTATGTGATGGAGCTGTGTCAGGGCTTGTTTGTTTTGTATGGCGAGTTTTTATTGGTACAGTTTTAGGATACATACAACTTTTTTATCACTTTCATTGCATTTTTTTGAGACAGAATAAAAACAGCATTTTTGCTTACCAACATGTCTTCAACTTATTATATAATATTTGGCATGTACACTACACTGCATCTGTGCATTTATTATAGACTCATACCCCAGATCAGAATTTATGGGTTATGGAATATGACTTGATATATGCTTTCCCATTTAGATAGAGAAGAGGGATATAGAGGGGCTGCTGATAAGTCTTTGGCTTTGTGTTTTTTGTTGTTTTTTTATGTTTCTATGGTAATGAATGTTACATCACATGAAAGCCTTATGTGTCTAATATATGTTTTCAAAATTTTGTGTTTGTAGTTTATGGCAACAGTGATCTAGGCACGTGGGAAAACAACATGGCGGAGTCTAAGGCGATATTCACAGCAAATGAGAGCAGAGGAGTGATAAAATTCTTGTTTCTGCAAGGAAAGTCCGCCCTTCATATTCTACAGTTAAGAACCCCCGCTAGAGAATCGAAATAAAAAACCAGCAGCGCCTTTGGCCTTGAAGGCATCTGTTAGAGCTACAAAGCTACTAATACCCCCTTAGCCGCGTGTTGCTTTGGCTCACCTATCGGGGAACCCATCTGTGCAATTTGGCACGCTACGGGACGGATACTATATAGGAGGGTGACGTTATTTATTCGTTACCAGTTCTGTATTCTCTTACACACGACTTTTCCTCTCAATTTGCAATACATATTCGATTGATATTTAATTCAGTCTGTCAGTCTCCTCTAGGCTCCCATATCTCCTAAAGATCCGCCATACTGGCGGTGAAACGCGTAGAGCTAGAGGAGCAACACAATTGGTTGACAGAATTAGCAATCGACACTGAGCTAGAGGAGCTGCAACAAGTTGGCAGCATCAGTAATCAAAATTATCTGAACCACTGAGTGGAGAGTACTATATTCTCAGTGTCTCTATAGTAGACACCTTGAGTCTATCAGGGTTTTCGCCTCTCTATCCGAGCTGAGAGCTGTCGCTCTCCCCTTTATGTGTGTCTGAGTTTTTTGGGTTTTGTCTGTCTTGTCGCTGGAGCGTTGCGGTTTCCCTTATGTTTGGATACCCCACCCCAGCTGTCTAGCCTTAGTGTGTATGTTTTAGTAGGCTCTAATAAAGAGTATCAATAGTGATCTTTTAACAAGTCTAATCTGTGAAGTGGATTTATTTGTATGACCCTGAAACCAAGGAGCAGTCAAAAGAGTGGAGGCACGGTGGTTCTCCTCGCCCAAAGAAGTTCAGGGTGCAAAAATCAGCCACTAAGTTGATGGCGTCTGTGGCCTGGGATAAGGATGGCGTGCTGCTAGTGGACTACCTTGTTCCACCATCAATGCAAGGTATTACATTGAACTTTTGGACCAATTGAAGGCAGCTCTGAAGTCCAAAAGGCACAGCAAGCTGTTCAAAGGAATCTTGTTCCTGCTAGACAATGCCTCCGCTCACACTGCACAAGCGATAACGACAAAACTGGTGGAGGTAGGCTTCCAGCTGGTTGACCACCCACCTTATTCACCAGATCTAGCTCCCTCTGACTATCATCTGTTTCCAAACCTGAAGAAATGCCTCAAAGGTGCCAAATTTCACACCATTTCTGATGCCATGGCTGCTACAGATAACTGGTTTGAGGCACAACTGAAATCCTCCTCTTTGCAAGGCTTACGGAACTTGGAATACCGATGTAAGAAGTGTGTTGCCATCAGTGGAGAGTATGTGGAATAAATGTAAAGTTTCATCTGCCTATCTCGTTTCTTCCTGCGTAAAGCCAAAGACTTACCAGCAGCCCCTCGTGTGTGTATGTATGTGTATGTGTATATGTGTGTGTGTGTGTGTGTGTATATATATATATATATATATATATATATATATATATATATAAATTTTTTTTTTTCTTCTTTCTCTTAAGGTACCCCTCCTGATACCTGCCAAAGAGCACCATAAGAGGACAAGATGACCTTTGTATATAGTTTTATAGGAACGACACTATAACAGTTGCCAGACCCATATGCACATATATATACCCAGGATTACTATCAAAGCCACTGTCAAATCAGAGTGAGTTCCAAAAATGAATTAAAAAATCCCTCCTAAATTACAATTTGTATGCCTATTGTACTGAGACACTCCATACAAAGGGGTCTGATCTGGGGTATGATTCCACAATAAATGCATCGCACGAATGCAGTGTAGTGTACACACCAAATATTTTTAAGAGTATTTAATAAAAGTTAATGGGGTCATACACATGAGCGATGTTTAATTTATTCTTTTCTTCTCTCTCGTTCATGTAGTTGGACACAGCAGGACCTTGGGTATAGCTGATGGCACTAAGAGGCGACACTAAGCAAAGAAATAGTTCAGCCCTACTACCAGCTATTCCCCTCCTTCAGGCACTGAACTAAATTAGTTTTACCTTAGTGTCTGTAGGAGGCAGACATGTTTAGAGTAGATCTTCAAGTAAGACCTAGTTTGTGGGAATACAGGTGGGCAGGTCTCTCCCTGTCCTCCCACGGGGAGGGTGAACAGTATGGTATCTATGCCGCGCTGTTACTCCCGACGCAAAAATGAAAAAGTGGCTCGATCATGCCTGTGCGCAATAAATCGCTGCCCGCCAGCCATAGTGTTCCCCTCCCCGGAGCAACTCCTATCCTCCGTGACGGTGAGTGCAGTGGGGGAACACTGCTGGAGACAGACTCTGTGACGGAAGTTTGTCGCAGTCGGGGACAGATCTCTGCAGGATCTGCTGAAGAAGGGGTGAGTATGCATAGGTAAAAATATTTCTTTTCTTGGCACAGTGCTCTCTCATTGTCCCCCATATGAGGGAGGCATAATGGTAGGCCGGGGGGCGAGCTCAATCCCCTTGTAGCCATAGCTCTGAAAGTTATGCGCCCCTGGTATGGGGGGACGAATGGGAGTTTTCTATAGTCTTACCTCTTATCTCTGTCTAGTTGAGCACCGTTCGCTGACCCTGGCTAAGGCATTTTCCTATGACTGTGTTCTGCAGTGCTGTTTCTCTCATATTTGCTACAGAAAATCTTAGGTTCCATCATTATTCTCTGGGGCAGAGTATAGAGAGCCCTCGGGGCTCTATTGCAGGTTGACAATCTGTTGTCATTTGTGCAGCTGGAGACGCTTTTTAGCTACTCTGTCTTCATGCAGCGCATCATACAGCGGTAACCTTATAGCAGCATCTTGTCCATGCTCGGGCATAGCGTCTGCGGGTAATTATTCTTCCATTCTGGGAGGAATAACCTGTCCTGTGGCAGTCTGCGTAAACTGAGTTTACATTCCCAGGACTTTGAGTTGTCACAGTCTCCCATAAACCAGGGTTTATGACGAGGTTGGTTCTGTATGTGGATACACAGTCTTTTCCGATAGGGAGTTTAACCCCCAGACGCATCATACATCTATAAAAAATTCCTTTAAATATCTCATTACATGAATACACTAGATCTTGGTGGGAGATACAGGGGCTCACTAAATATCTCGAACACCAGATTGTCCCAAAAGGACTGCGTTCGCCCCTTCTTCCTCCCATGAGATGCCGGAATTCAGAATTCCTTAAAAAATGGGAAAAAGAAGTTACTGAGGGGTCCCTGAAATTGATAAAACTTTTATTAGAGGAGGAGAAAGCTACATTCGAGAAAAACACACGCCTCCTGACAGAGGCTATTGAAAAAACTAAGACCTTCTCTTCCAAGCCGGAGTACCAACAGAAAGAAAAACTTCTACAGCAGAATATTGAGAACTACATGATCTTCATCAAAGAAAGAAAACATTTTCAATTTGCAAGGGATTTGAGTGATTTCAAGGAGGGTTGGGCTTATGGTGAGAAATTCAGATCTGATACAGACGTTAGCTCTTCTGATTGTGAGCAAGTCGAAGGGGACCAGATTAGGAGGGACCAAGCAGGTCCCAGTAATTAAAGGGGACAAGGCAGACCGCCAGAGAGGAAGGGCAAGAAGGTCTCCCGAGGGAGGTTTTTTAGGCCAACCTTTTGGCCAATACCTTCTAAGAGACCGGAAAGAATGAAACCAACTATGCGTACTAGACCCTCCCCGACGCCCTCTACTTTCAAACCCTGCCCAGACTCAATTAATGTAAATTTGAGCTATCTTAAAACAATTTCTGAAGAAGCTCATCACCGCCCCTCCATGACCTCCCGCACTGGGGAGGAGAGTGTCCCTGTAACTCAGAATGACAAGATGCAGATTGTGAATTTATCACAACGCATCCTTACCAGAGATGAGATCAGCGTTTTGGAGAGGGGGCTGTCCTTTGTCCCCACGACCCGTTACAACCAATTCGCGTAGACAAAGGACATCTCCCTCTTCCTGCGCAAATTGCGGTGGAAAAATTTTTTTGTGACCCAGAGCAAAAAGAAGGCCTCTGAGCTAGGCTTAGCGGTCAGTGATCTTCCTGGTCTGTAAGCCTTGAGGCCGAGAATATGAAAAAAAAACAGGCCTAGGCCCCTTTACAGACCTAAGACCCATCAGTACTTCTAATCCCCCACCTGTCCACGCTCCCCTTATTAATGTCTTTGAAAAAATGGTGCTGACAGAATTGGACAAACATCCTCCACCAATCTATAGACGATCTAATATGCCTCTCTGTCAATTAAGAGCCCTCAATTCACTTGAAGCCGATCCAAATATCATTATTAAACCCTCCGACAAGGGGGGTAATATTGTCATTTTGGATTACGTCGACTACACAAAGATGTGCAAGGACCTACTAGGAGATAAGAAAACCTACAACATTATGGGGTATGACCCCTCTCCGTCTTTCCAGAAATCACTGGAGAGTATTTTGAAGGAAGGTCTAAAAACGGGAGTCAATGACAATAAAGAATTTGAATTCATGCTCCCTCAACACCCTCAGACGGCTACGTTTTATGCCCTACCTAAAATCCATAAAGGACTTCATCCACTAAAGGGCTGCCCCATTGTACCGGGCATAGATTCAGTAACCCAAAATGTTAGTGTATACCTTGATAGAGTCCTTCGCAACTTTGTAACATCCTTGCCATCGTATGTGAGGGACACAATGGACGTATGAAGACACTTGGACGGCCTACAAGTTGACCCCCACGTACGCTTGGCTAGCCTTGACGTAGAGGCTCTTTATAGCTCTATCCCTCATAATGAGGGCATTCAAGCAGTAGATTTCTATCTCCAACAACGAGGCACACAGTTTGAGGAACATAACATCTTTGTGACCAAATTACTCAGGTTCATCCTCACACATAATTTTCTGTTCAACGGCCAGCACTTCCACCAGCTCAGGGGTACAGCGATGGGAACCCTGTGTGCCCCCACTTACGCTAACTTATACCTGGGCTGGTGGGAGGAAAATCTGGTCTTTACTGAGGCAAACAATCTCTGGACAGACAAAATATTACTATGGCTAAGATACATTGACGATGTCTTGATCCTTTGGGCAGGTGACGATGCTCTTTTCCACCGATTTGTAGGGACGCTGAATAATAACAACCTTGGCCTTAAAGTTACATCAGAAATCCAGAAACATGAGATTCCATTACTCGACATCAACATCAAAAAGACCGAGGAAGGTAGCTTAACTACTACATTATATAGGAAGAAGACCGCCACAAATAATCTGCTCTCCTGGGAAAGCTTTCACCCACGACCCCTTCGACAGGGGATCACCAAGGGCCAATTCCTTAGGTAAAAAGGAACTGCTCGAGTGAGCAAGATTTCATCAAAGAGAGCAGAGAACTCAGCAATTGTTTCCTTCAGAGAAACTATCCAAAGGAATTAGTGGATAGTGCCTTTAAACATGCACAAGAACATGAAAGAGTGGCCCTTCTAGTCCCGAAAAAGAAAGAATCTTCCAATATTATTCGGATAATTGGTACATACGATACTGGCACCAAAACTATCCATAATATACTCCAACAATATTGGGACATTCTACGAGATGACGAGGACATTAGAGACTATATTTCGGCCACTCCATCAATTACATACCGCCGTGGGAGGAACTTGAGGGACAGACTTGTAAAGAGCCACTTATCCCCCCGACAGCCTGACAAAATGTGGTTGGGAAAAAGAGACATTAAGGGAACTTATCCCTGTTCGGACTGTTCCATTTGTGAACACATCCTGAAAGTTCCGTCCTTTGTAAGTGCAGTTACAAACGATACCTTTTATATTAGAGATTACATTGATTGCAAGATGAACAATGTAGTATACATGGCCACCTGTACCTGCCCCATGAATTATGTGGGAAAAACAATACAACAGTTGCCTAGATGTATTCAAGGTCATCTAGGCACCGTCAATAGAAAGGAAGCAACCCCACTTTCTAACGATATGTGGCAGGTACATGGAGGGAACGTAAAAGAACTAAAATTCCAAGGCCTTGAACGTATTAGGACTTATGGGAGACAAGGAGACACTGATAAAAAGTTGTTACGGAAGGAAACAGAATGGATTTTTAGACTTAAGACTATCCAGCTTCAAGGCTTGAATGAAATCCTCTCTTTCACGAGCTTTATCAACTAAACATGTTCTTCTCCACCTCCGTGATCTGTATAATCCCCGTCACTCCAGTTTCAGGATGTTCACACTATACAGTCTACCCAACCTTTGTTCCCACCACATGTCTATAATAGATTAAGACATGAACTAACACTGACATTGGAGGCATGATGCTCCTGCCGGTATAACTCCCTATTATAGGATAAGTGCACTGTTATCTTGTCCTATAAGGACCTTATTAGGCCTAATTGGTCAAAACATACATCTAGCCATTTCCTCTATCTATTGGTATGCAGTGATCAAACTGGTTGTTTATTGTTATGCAGATAAAACTGCTTTGCAAGCTTCTCTTGCCCCAAATGTTGTTATTATAGTTTTTGATATCCCTTACTTTCTATAAAAGACAAATACAATATAGACTGTGTGGTATTTATTTATTGTATCTTGGCAGTCAAAAATACAAGTAGAAGCAACAACTTTTTGGATATAACATTGAATACACAACGCTATTAGGGTCATATAATGGCCATATTAATCCTTTGAGTTATCAGCCTAGTGCGGGCTACAACAAAATGGCAATTTTGGCGCATTACATGTTTACTCCCTATGGGAGTGACTACTCACCGGTACCCTGCCCATTTCCTCTCCTTCTCCCCTCCCTCCCTATAGCATACAATGAATGTAATGTATATCCAAATTAAATGACGTTGCTTCGATAATGGGCGTCCTTCTCTTACGTCAGCGCGCCCCTCTATTCTGCCCTGTGAACGCGCTGATGTTAGTGATGACGGACACGCGTGATGGACGCATGGATGTCATCAAGAGGGAGCGGCTGGAGTTTCCGGCGCCACCCGCGACACTATGCGCTGCGGACGCAGGATGCACGGTGAACGTACTGACGCCATCGACGACCGAAGCATGTGATGGACGCCTGACGTAAGAAGGGGGAGTGGCGAGAGCTCCCAGCACCGCCCGACGTACCCCACGCTACAGACACAGGACGCGGTGACTTCACGAACGAGTGACACTGTCGGAAAGGGAGTGCCCTACTGATCAGCGATGCTGATCCGGTTTCACTTTATAAATGCACGATCGCTTCTCTACCATCTGTCCTTCTTCCTCCACTGGGTAGGCTAATACTCAATAAAAGGACGCACTCAGGCCGCCTGCAGACGAGCGGAAATCCCACGGCGGGATTTCCCACAGGATTTCCGCCGCTCAAAGCCTGCATAGGATTGCGTTAACAAATGCAATCCTATGCAGACGGCTGCGGTTTGGCTGCGCGAAATCTCGCGCGGCAAATAAACCGCGGCATGTCCTATTTTTGTGCGGGGCTCGCAGAGCCTCGCACAGAAACGTCACTCACGCAGCCGGCGGCTCCGGTCTGCGCATGCGCCGGCTGCCTGGCAGCCGGCACATGAAAGAGTCGGGGCCGCCCGGCAGCCGGCACATGAAAGAGCTGGGGCCGCCGGGCACGGGTGAGTACGCGCTTGTCCCTGCAGGCGCTCGGGTCGGGTCCCACGGCGAGAATTCTCGCCGCCGGATCCGACCCACTCGTCTGCAGGCGGCCTAAGGGATATAAAACTGGGATAAGCTGTTTTAGATCCACAGCAGATGGGAGTCGGGTCCTGTGCCTCCACATGGCTAATTATGCTGCGATCATTGATAGGACGCCCAGGACCCTAGAGGTGGAGCCACCTCTCCTGTGGATGATATAAAGATGAGACACACCTTTTATTCATTTACGGCCACCACTCCACCATCAGGGCTGAAGGCCTTGCTGCTCTTTTTTCCTTTTATTTATTTATCTAGCCTAATGGGGTATTGTCCTCGGCCTTTGTATTACCGCTCTTGCTTAGCCTAATGGGGTATTGTCCCCCGCTTTTGTAGTACTGCTCTTGCTGTAAGATAGTCTAGTAAATCAGTCATTATCTTTGACCAGGGAATTGGCTACCTTTCTAATTGAGCAGTTTTAGACCAGGACTAGTTATCTTTATTATAGTCCAGTTTAGGCCGCATGGAGTTTGCTCTCCGTCTCTCCAAAAACCAGAGAGTTTGGGAGTAGACTACCAGCAAGGCATCTGACTCACCCAGGGGGCATCACTGCCTGGCCCCCAGGGGTAAGGTCCCCATCATATTGATCTACCTTACTTGGACTATGGTCCTGCATCTACACTAACCAGGCGAAGTATTCTGACGCTTGGCAGCGTATCCTCGATTGGAAGTCATCCTTTTATCAAATTATAACTAACGTTATAAACCTCATAAGGAAACTATCAAATCTCTGTAATAGTATTTTGGACAAACCAGTTCCTGAAGAGGTTGTGGGTCCAACCGAAATGCATTGAGCTATATAAAACATATCTCAGAATCGTGAAGTATATAAATCATATCTCAGAATCATACAAACTATATCCAAACTACTTATATTCTATCAGTGGTCCTACATAAACCACAACTCAGAATTTTATGAATTATTTTCTATCAGTGGTCCTCCAGCCAATCGGAGACCCCTACTGAGACTTCCAGCTATCAGAACAAAGTACTCACATCTAGGCTTGGAAAGTATCTAGTCTTACATCCAATACATAAAAAGGATGTTAAGACTATTACTTGGTATTGCTTCATAGTCGGCTTCAAGTTAAATATCATATAATTGGAACCGAACAGAGAAGCTTATTAGTCTCTTCTTTCTCTTTTCTTATCACTTAGGGGATAGTCTGATCTGAGCATTATAGAATTAAAAACCGTGCCAGACATTTCAGAGAAGTTGTCAGAATACCCAAACCACAAACACTACTGTTGTGGTCTTGTCTGTTTTCTTTTGTAATCACTGCTTGTCTGTCTTGTTTGTCCAAAGGCACAATGTTTTTAGTATAATTATAATAGAGTGTTTTTAGGGACTTTCTGTGAGTATGTGAATACTGATCAGCATTGGTACTGATTTTATATCGCATATCTCTCAGCGCTAGATTCTCAGGATTCTGGTTGCTGTAGTACCTGATGTCATACGGTACAATGTGGCGTTCTATCGTCAGCCCAACCCCTTACACTGGCATTGTTTCCGGAGGCTCCTTCCGGTGCCCTGCCAGTTCGTTTGGCCCTGGTAGGGTCTGAACCATTTTTCTACACAGTGTACCAACCACCCGGATGGTTAACTACTGTTTAGCTTCTTAAAGTAGCCTCTCCATGTCACAGTGTAAGTAGTCCCTTACTACCAGTAATGTCTACAGCTAGTTCTATGTGGGACACTTCCCCCGTCTTACTTTCCTTTACAAGTATGGCATCAGATATTTATCTATACAGTAAATTGACGCTTTATATACAAAAATGAATAAGCTACAAGTGGCACTCCTCCATGTGGACGATGGTTAGCTGTCATCCAACCTTCGGCATCCTCTTGCTTCCGGGAGCCGTTCCAACTAGATGGACTATAGTACCCCCAAACCTTGATGTTTTCCGACACAGTTTGCCCCCTGGGGCTCCCCGGTTCCTGGTGTTCCAGGCAGTCTTCTCTGGTATGCTATGTTCTAATTCTCTTTTTAGTTTTCAGTCATCAGACCCCTTCAGTGGTCCTCTGCTATATTGCTACTCACACCATGTAGTGCCAAGGTTAATCCCTGGTTACAGCCCTTTTAGCCATTGCCCCAACAGCAGGCAGATAGAGGGTCCGTGTCATGTTCGCTCAGGTCAGTAGTTTGCCTGCTCTTAGCCGTAACAAACTACAAGCACACAGTGCTTTCCTCTTGACTTTACTCGCCTGTTCTGTAGCTCCTGTAGGGATCAAGCCCTCTCCCTTGGTCAGGAACAACACTTGTTTTTCTCTATCGGCAATTTTTTCTTCCTAAAACGGGAACGCTTCTCCCTTATTACCTTTATGGCCAACAGGGAATAGCAAGCATTATTTGCTATCTGCGATAGAGTCGGCGCTTATTTGTGCCCTCCGGGAACAGGCTAGTGTCTTGATTTTTTTTTCCTGGCCCCTTCCCCTTGGGTACTGCTCTGAAACATACCAAGGTCTTGCTGTGTCCCCCAAAGATATGGACAAGAAAACAGTATTTTTGGTATAACTTACCATAAAATCACTTTCTCGTCACATTCATTGGGGGACATAGTACCCACCCAGTTGCTTATTCTGGCGCTGATGTCTTTTCTAATGCATCCCACGATCTGGTCTGACTCATTCCCTAGAGCTATCATTTTACTTATGATCTGTGTGGCTTAACGTCAAGTTTTCGTCTGTTATCTCTGACTGCTTTCATACAAACTGATTTAGTTCTGTGCCTGAAGGAGAGGTATAGTTGGTAGGAGGGGTGAAAAATTTATTTGTGTAGTGTCACCTCCTAGTGGCATCATCTATACCCAAGGTCTTGCTGTGTCCCCCAATGAACATGACGGGAAAGTGATTTTACAGTAAGTTATACCAAAAATCTTGTTTTCTGCATTGCGGCGTGGGAAAAATTGTGGCATGTTCTATCTTTGGGCATTCCCTCAGAATGTCTCGTATCACATCACCCATTGTTTTCAGTGGGCCGGCACAACATCGGACGGTGTGCAAGGTGCACGCGAGTGCGATGCGAGGTTCACCCATTGAAAACAATGGGAAACACTCAGTAATTGCTACTTCACCGAAGTGATGCGAGGCAGTTTTAACACAAAAATGCTTCGCATCTGTGGGGACATCGCAGGTTGGTGAGCAAGATATCAGGCCCAAGTTTCATAGCCCAATATCACACTCGCCCGTGTGAAATTACAGGGTTCATACGCGTCATGGAATACCTGGAAATGTCAGAATGGAATGATGATTGCAGAATGGACACGGTATGGATGGCTTCCATTGGCTTAAATAGAAGCTGGCTGTGCGTATCCAGCACAAAATCGCATGCTGCAATTTCTTCCCAGTGTGTAGAAAATCGCAATCGATTTCTGCTCATGGGCAGGAAATCTCGTATTCCTACAGCATGCTATGGGCTGGATTTGCTGCAGAGGCGGAATCGCGCTCTGGATTTCGCAATGCAAATCTGCCCGTGTGCGGGAGGCCTAAGTTAGTGTTCACACAGGGAGAAGACTGTGGAACGGATTAAAATATATAGTCAGAAGGAGGAAGGGACAGCCTCACTCTGACTATTAGGAGAAGAACTGCCCTTCCTAAAAGCAAGGTTATCGCCTCGATAAAGGCAGCCCTGCGTCTCGTGGCTCGGCCACTAACTTTTGCAACTAGAAGAAGAAAAACACTAGTGAACAAATAAAAGCACTACTTAGCTTTACAGCCAAACTCTTACTAATATGACTACGTCCTCTCCACAATGACAGAGAAGCAACAACAAGACCCAGAAGCAGAATTAAATAATGACCGGGGCAATTAATTCCAGAGTTAGTGCTACATATGAAGTAAGAATACAAAATCAGTGACAGGGAAAACACTAAAGTAATACAAACAAACGACCAAAGTAACACCTAAAGCAATAACAAACCACATAAACATCAACCTGTTGGACAGACTCCAAGAGTGCAGCCCGTTTGTCTCTGCATGGAGACCATCGTGCAACGACCCGGTCACAGCCAACAGACCTCGACAGTTCCTCCAGTCTGTAGAGGGGCCATAGGACCAAGTTTATTAGGATTCCACTGATGAAAAGTCTTAAAAAGGCAATCAGCTCTGACATCGGCAGGAAACTTTGCTTCCTTTCCTCACGTCCTTTCCTCACGTCCATACCCTGCGAGTGCACCAAATATTGCAAGGCATTCCTTATATAGCGAGAGTCAATAATATGACTTCAAAATGGAGGAGGGAACTCTCTCCATTCACTGGATTAATGTACCTATTAATCAATGATTTTTTAAAAAACATCAGCAATCTTAAGAGAACCAGAAAACTCCATTCTAAACAAAAGTAGGTTAATAATCTCCTTGATCTTGTAAGAATCATTAAAATGCTGGTCCGTTTAAAAGATGGTATTTTCAGCTTAGTATTCTTAGATAACCACACCAAATCACCAACTTGAAAAGTAATCCCTTTCTTTGCACTTCCACCCAAACATTTTCAAGATGAGAATTTATTCTCTTTTGGTACCTCAGAAAGAAATCTCAAAAAGAACCAAAACGCAGATGATACCCATAATTGCAAAAAAAGACAAGTGCCCATTGACTCCAAAGATCTATTGTTCAACACAAACTCTGCCAAAGGTAAAAACCATGACCTTCCTCCTGATTGTTAGATACAAAACACTGCAAATATTGCTCAAGACTCTGATTAAATCTTTCAGTTTGACCATTAATAGCAGGATGATAAGCAGAGGAAAAAACAGTTGTGCTTTAACTTGACAGCACAGGAAGCCTCCAATCTGAGACAATATCAGACAACTATTCGTGTAACCTGACCACATGAGTCAAGAACAGTTTAGCCAACATTTTAGCATCAGGAAGACTAGGCAGAGCAGTCAAATAATACATCTTGCTAAATTGGTCACCACTTATCAAACCTTCAGACAGAATGGGTGCAGGAGGTTTGTCAGAGACTACCCAAACAAAACTAAAGAGAGCATCTGATTTGACATTTTTATGTAGCGATATGTGACAACAAAATCAAAGTGGTAAAAGAATGACCTCCAAGCTTAGAGTTAAGTCTCTTAGCAGACTCCAAATATACCAGATTTTTGTGGTCCATAAAAATGGTCACCTTATGTTGAGCCCCTGCACAGATGCCACGACTCCACAAAAAGCAACTTAATAGCCAACAGTTCCCTGTTCCCAATATCATAATACTGTTCAGACGAAGCAAACTTTCGTGGAAAGAAAGCACAAGGATGGAGATTTTTAAACTTTTTAGTGTCCTAAGACTATGTGCTCCCACTCCCACTTCTAAAGCATCCACCTTCACCACAAAAGCAATCAGGTTGAATAAGAACAGGAGCAGAAGAGAAACACGCCTTCAGAGTATTGAAAGCTTTCACTGCACTTGACTACTCTGAAGAAAAGACACCCTTCTTAGTCATATCTGTCAAAGGCTTAATAATCACTGAAAATCCCCATATAAACCTACAGTAGTAATTGGCAAAACCCAGAAATCTTCGAAGTGCCTTCAAACTTTTAGGCTGCACCCAATCCATAATGACCTGGACCTTGTCCAGTTCCATTTTAAAACCCCGTGGAGTAATGATGTGACCCAAAAATGTTACCTCCTGCACAGCAAAAGAACATTTCTCTCTTTTCGCAAACAATTGATTCTCCAGAAGTGCTTGCAACACCTGATGGACATCTGAAGAATAATCATGAGAATAAATGAGGATATCATCCAGGTACACTAACACAAAATGTCTTTTGAAGCATCTCATTGATGCAAGCCTGAAACACTGCAGGAGCATTGGTCAAACCAAAAGTCATCACTAAATTTTCAAAATGCCCTTTTGAGGTATTGAAGGCCATTTTCCTCTCATCCCCCTCCTTGATTCGTATTAAATTATATGTGGAATTATTGTGCTGGCTGGGTGTGCTGTTCTCCAGACAGTCAATCTTCATTGGTCTGCTGCAAATATATAATTGTCCCTCTGCAAGAGGAAGCTGGTATCCCTTCACTCTAAGGTTTGGTTTTCTTGCATGCCTGTTATGTGTGTTTATAGCTGGGAACAGTGTCATGTTCAGTGTCTGTGCAGGTGGCCAAATATCAGTGTGAACAGGCATGTTCAGTGTATATGTGTGTGAATAGTGATGCGTTCTGTGGGTCTGCTCAGGTTGCCAGACATTAGGTATGAAAAGTCTTGTTCTGCATTGCATGTTATTCCTAATGTGTTGGAGCGAACTGCATCCTGTTCTGCTTTGGTTTATTTTCATCCTGGGCAGTTAGGTTTATAGGTTCCAGTGCAGGGCCGTCCTTATCGAGATGATCACCTGGCTTTTGGGCAGGTTTATTGTGGAAGTTGTCTCATTAAAGTAGGGACCTGGAAGACAATGAGGATCCATGACTTGGGCTCGCGGGCTTAAGTGACTTGGCCAATTCACAAACCAATACCTCATACTTTTATAGCTATTCCATCTGGTTATGTGTGCAGGTAAGCTTGGTGAGTAGGGATGAGCGAGTATACTCGCTAAAGCACTACTCGTCCGAGTAATGTGCCTTAGCCGAGTATCTCCCTGCTCGTCCCTAAAGATTCAGGGGCTGCCGCAGCTGACAGGTGAGTTGCGGCGGGGAGCAGGGGAGAGCGGGCGGGAGAGAGGGACAGAGAGATCTCCCCTCCGTTCCTCCCTGCTCTCCCCCGCAGCTCCCCGCTCCGCGGCGGCCCCCGAATCTTTCGGGACGAGCGGGGAGATACTCGGCTAAGGCACATTACTCGAGCGAGTAGTGCCTTAGCGAGTATACTCGCTCATCCCTATTGGTGAGTGTTTTGGTCGTCAGTGCAGTCCTTATGTTATGCCTGTCCGTGAGTCAGTCCCCAGCTTGAAGTTCTTGCCTTTGGTGTTCCATGGGTGCATTTGCGTGAGATCTGCAGGTGTCGGACACAGAGTGCAGCTCGGACATAACACTAATAATGACATCCGGCACTGCTGCACTGATAGGAGGCCAGGCGATCAGCGGATCTCCAGGGAAGCCAAGCAACAGGTCCTTGGTGATTAAATATTGGTGAACTATCCTGAGGATAGGTCATTAATAGTTTTTGCCCGGAAAACACCTTTAACTGAGATGTTACAAAGCACATCAGAACTGCATCTTGCATAAAGTGAGAATGCTGGAACTAGGGGCAAACATTGCATTTATAATTGGATTAACAACTGTCTTAGTGATAGAAAACTGATTATTAATGGCAGAGTGACTTGATGATTGACAGTCTTCCCTGTAGGGCCATCCAGTGGACTCACAAGCCCACACTAAACAACCAAATTGATATATTCCAAGTTATTCTAAACATTTTTCCACAAACCTATCAGTCATTAATTTAATTTTTAAATGTTTAAACCGTTTTGATTCAGTGAGTAATCATAGAACACAAATGTGTCAGCTCTGCTACCTCTAGAGATTTGGTGGGATTTATGACCACAAGTTCCTCTTCTATAGAATTCTCTTAACTTCCTCAGATAAGGGCCATACATGAACTTTAATTGTCTGTAAACACAAAGACACAATATGAATCTTCTCTGACCCAGTACTAGAACTATCCCAGAACCTGCCACATGATACCCTCTACATGATGGGCAACTGTATCTGCGCTCCACATGATGAGCAGATATCCCTATACCCTCCACATGATGAACAATTGCACCTGTACCCTTCACAAGATGACCTGATATTTACATATCCTTCAAGTGTACTGTTTGAGGTAGCATTCAGTCTATTAAGACAAAAATCTTTGCACTCTAACCCATTTTCATCAGTTCAAATCAAGAACACTCAAGGATCTACTTAATCGACTTTCCTAATCCATTCACTGAAAGACACATTGGTACTAGTGTCAATTACTATGTATGATGTGTGAACCTGAGTACTGCACATAGACAAACAGGGAAGCCTGGTGGAAGAGGTAAGGATGGGCTGGGTTCAGAGAAATTTCTGCACTGGAAGTAAAATCTGCCACTGGAATGGGGGCATTTGGGGCTAGATAGAATTGGCATTTTTAGCATACAATATATGTGGCTGTATGGCTACACTATTGGGAATGGGGGTATCTGTGGCTGATATTATAGAGAGCATCCATGTAGGGGACAGCTGTAGCTGATTCTTTAATGGTCATCTGTGATTGGAATGTAGGCATCTAAAGCTATGTTGAACCCCTTGTATATTTTAGTGTGCTGGATGGTGTGTGTATATAATTAAAGAGTAACTAAACTTTTTTTTTGATGGGGAGGGGGGGGGGGGGGTGAGTTCTACATGTGTAAGACACTTTGTAATATATTTAATCAAACATTTTGTTTAGTTTTTTTTTTAAACTGCTTCTGAAATTCTCCGAACAGAGCAATGGACAGCTTGTGCAGATAAGGCCGCCTGCACACGGGTGGAAATCCTGCGGCGGGATTTTCGCCACTGAAAGCCTGCATAGGAGTGCATTACAATACGCACTCCTATGCAGACGGCCGCAGTTTGGCCGCGCGAAATCTCTTGCGGCAAACAAACCGTGGCATGTCTTATTTCTGTGCGGGGCTTGCAGAGCCCCGCACAGAAACGTCACTCACCCGGCCACCGGCTCCGGTCTGCGCATGCGCCGGCTGCCCGGCAGCCGGCACATGAAAGAGCCGGGGCTGCAGGCGCTCAGGTCGGGTCCCGCGGCGAGAATTTTCGCCGCCGGATTCAACCCGCTCGTCTGCAGGTGGCCTAAGGCAGAGGACTATGGAGTGTGGAGTGGCTTTGCAAGAAGCTGTGTTATCTGTGTAGGGAGGAGATGTCTCATCAGATGCTTACTTCATTCAAGAGGCAGATTTTGGGAGGAAGTCTTTTTGGCCATTTACACAGGATGATTATTGCTCAAAATGAGTTCAAACTAACAAATTTGAACAATAATCATGTAGTGTACATGCACAGAAATCGCTCACTTTTCGTTCACAGGATCGCAGGCTTGTCGTTCCATGCAAACGCTCAGCGCTTCACATAGAGGCAGAAGCGCTGAGCAGAAAGCCCGCAATCCAGCAGTGAAGTTTTTCAGTATAAGCGCTCTACACAAACACTAACGATCTTAGCGGTGACATCAGCGATCATGCAGTCAATTACCTAACTGTCGGCCCATGTAAAAAGGACATTGGTTACAGGGGTGTGAAACAACTGATAAGATGGCTCTTCTGTACAAAGCTAAAGGTGTTCTCACACCTAACAATTTATCGTTTGAACCAGGGACAACCTAAAGGCTCAGGGGCCCAGGTGCAAAAGTTCAGCTCGGGCCACCCTCACTTTCCTTTCCCCTCCCCCACCCACGTACCCATACCTAAATCGTGCTGCATTCAGCTGCAAAACAAATTCCCATACATAACTTAGCCCCATTAATGCATTTCTTGCACTACATGAAAATTTGTTTGTAGCCCCTTAGGCTACTCTCACACACACACACACCACTTGTTACCGCGGTACACTGCCCCCATTGATTTAAATGCAATTACTCAGACATGAGCTCAGAAGCGGTGTTTCTGATGCTGTGATTTTTTTAAAGAGCTATCTGTCCTGTTTTTGCATTTTCTAATGCATCTCCTCACTCATCATAATGATGGGGTGCATTAAAAGCGCTGTACCATGCATTCAAAAATGCTGCTCGAAATTGAGTTAAAAAAAAAAAACATGATTTCAAGCTGCGCTTTCTGAATGCTTGTCTTAAAGTGGCCTTAAGGTATGTTCATGTTTTTTTGTACTTTTGAACCACAATTAAGAAAAACACATAAAAAAACTGCATGCGGTATTCAAAGACCACAAATGTTTTTAAGAAACTGCAGACACTATTAAAAACTGCATGTGCTTTTGATGCGTTTTTTAAATGTGTGCAAAGAGTGCAATTATATACAGGGAGATGTATAACCAGAGATAAACAGATAGATAGAAGGAGAGATTCTAATATTTACCACCTCCTCCGGTCTCCTACGCTCCCCGACACTGTCAGTGCACTGCCAGCTGTACCAATCCTGCGTACGGCAGTAGCACTAAGTGGGAGGAATGCGCGTCCGGGGAGTCTGCAGCCTGCTCCCCTGGTAACGGCCCTCCCCGTCTTGAGTGTAGGCCCACGGGCCACATCGGTCAGACTGTGGCTGATAGGTAGCCCATGGTCTGCAATGGTGAAGTGGCACATGGCAAGGGGCCCATGGGCCCTTATTTGTTCAGGGGTCCGGTCACCATTGCAACCTCTCATGATACGCCAATGTTGGCCACCCACACAAGGGGTTCACAGGAATGCCTCCACAACATTGTCACACTTCCGTGGCTGCCTGGTCGCCAGGTTCATCACCAATAGAACATATATGACCATTTGGGACGCCAACTCCCACAGCCTACGAGTTTGCATGATCTAGAGGCTCAGTTACAGCAAATGTGGACACATGATACCATATGGAACCTGGATGCCTCCATTGCCCCCCGTATCACATCTAGTATCAAAGCTAGGGGTGGCGCAGCAGAGCACTAGAGCTTCCATGCCCACCCGTATCACATCTTGTATACAAGCTAAAGTTGGTACAACAGAGTGCTAGAGCCTCCCAGCCCACCCATATCACATCATGTATACAAGCTAAAGGCGGTACAACAAGGTACAAGAACCTCCATACCCACCTGTATCAAATTTTGTATCCAAGCTAGAGGCGGTACAACTGGGTACTAGAGCCTCCACACCCACCTGTATCACATCTTGTATCGAAGCTAGAGGTGATACAACAGGGTAGTAGAGCCTCCATGCCCGCCGATATCACATCTTGTATCCAAGCTAGAGGTGGTACAACAGGGTACTAGAGCTTCCATGCTGACCCATATCACATCTTGTATCCAAGCTAGAGGCAGTACAACAGGGTACTAGAGCCACCATGCCCTCCACATCACATCCTGTATCCAAGCTAGAGGCAGTACAACAGGGTACTAGAGCCTCCATGCCCTCCGTATCACATCTTATATACAAGCAAGAGGTGGTACAACAGGGTACTAGAGCCTCCATGCCCACCAGTATCACCTCATATACAAGCTAGAGGCGGTACAACAGGGTACTAGAGTTCATCCCGCAAAAAAAAAAAAAAAAAGAAAAACAATCACTCAGAGATCCATCTAGGGTACTAGAGCCTCCATGCCTGCCTATATCATATTTTGTATCCAAGCTAGAGGCGGTACAGCAGGGTACTAGAGTCACCATGCCTGCCCATATCACATCTTATATACAAGCAAGAGGTGGTACAACAGGGTACTAGAGCATCCTTGCCCACCCGTATCACCTCTTATATACAAGCTAGAGGCAGTACAATAGGGTACTAGAGTTCATCCCGCAAAAAAACAAAAACAAAAGAAAAACAATCACTCAGAGATCCATTGAAGGAAAAATAAAAATGTAATGTATCCAGGAAGGCAGCGACTGAAAAGCAAATGTATAAAAAAAATGGATGTTTTTAGTGTCTAAAAATAAGTGAAAACATTAAAAAAAATACTGTATAAACATAACCCCTTAAGGACATGGCCTATTTTAGGCATAAGGACACAACAATTTTTGGCGGAATTTTCATCTCTATTTTTCAAAAGCCATAACTTTTTTATTTTTTTGTCGACGCGGCTGTATAAGGGTTTGTTTTTTGCGTCGCGAACTGTAGTTTTTATTAGTGTAAATTTTGGGTACATTGGCTATATTGTAAAACTTTTATTAATTTTTTTATGATAGGGAGAGAAAACACATCAATTCTGCCATATTTTTAGTTTTTTTTTCTTTACAGCATTAATCATGCAGCATAAATGAAATTATACATTTTTTCTGCAGGTTGGTACGATTACAATGATACCAAAATTTTTTATTTTTTATTTTTTAGGTTGTTCCACTTTTCCGCAATAAAAAACCTTCTTTGTAAATTATTTTCTGTTTCTAAATCACTGCATTTAATGTCCTATAACTTTATTTTTCCATGGACGGAGCTCTGTGAGGGCTTGTTTTTTGGGAGATGAGCAGTAGTTTTTACTGGTACCATTTTGGGGTACATACAGATTTTTTGCTCACTTTTATTGCGTTTTCTGGAAGGCAAAATGAAAAAACTGAGCTTTTTGCCTCAATTTTTTAGGGGCTTTTTTTTTACCCTTTTTGTCGTGCAGGATAAAAAGTGTGTTCGACTTATTTTACGCGTCGTTATGGATACGGCAATACCACATATGTGGCATTTTAATTTTTTATGCTAATATGAAAAAAGCACAAAAAAGGTTTTTTTTTAATATTTTTGTTTTCCTTTTTTTTATTTTTTTTTATTTTGCATTTTTTCTTTTAAAACACGTCCCTGTAGGGGTCTTGTACAACCACACCTATGATTGCTATGATAAAGCATTGCAGGACTTCTGTTCTGCAATGCCTTATCACTTGTTATAGCGATCATAGGCAATGGCAAAGCAGGACTCCTGTATCTGGTGTCTTGTTTCCATGGCAACCCTGTCAGGTTCTCCACAATTGCATCGCAAGAGTGCAATGACGTCACAGTAGGAGCGCGCTCTCTCTGTGAGCCCTTTACATGCAGGGATCTACATAGATTGCAGCAGGGAAGGTGTTAACAGCGAGGGTTGTTGTCCAGATGAACCTCTGCTATTGCAGGGGCAGGGCCGTCTATTGGTAACAGCCGACTCCTGCTGCCGGATAGGGCGGGATCTTTTCTGATCCTGCACTATCCCCAGGGCGTAAGTGTATGTCCTGTTGAGCTAAGTACCTCCCTGCCAGGACGTACAGGAAGGGGTTAACACTGCTGGAAACAAGCTAAGGGAGGGAATAATACTAGTACATTCTTCAGCAATCGGAACGGTCTAAAAAAACAAAAATCCGAATTCTCCTGCAAAAAAAAAAAATGCATTATATGTGCCAAAAATGATGCCATTAAATATACAACTTGTCACGCAAAAACAAGTCCTCAAAACAAACATGTCAATGGGGGAAAAAAAAAGTTGATACCCTAGGAATGCACAAAAATAAGGACCTAAAAATTGGTTGGTCCTTAGTGCTCAAAACAGGCCGGTCATGAAGGAGTTAAGTTCAGGCATTCACTGCTTGTCAGTAAGGCCTCATGTCCACGGGCAAAAGAAGAATTAAAATCCGCAGCAGATTTTAACTCTTCTCCTGCACGCGGATCCGCATCCCATAGGGATGCATTGACCACCCGCGGGTAGATAAATACCCGCGGATGGTCAATAAAAGTGATTTTAAAAAAAAATGGAGCATGAAAAAATCTGGACCATGCTCCATTTTCGTGCCGGTCTCCCACGGGGACGGCTCCCGCGGGCTTCTATTGAAGCCTATGGAAGCCGTCCGGAACCGCGAGAGACAAAAATCGGAATTTACTCACCCGCTCCGGTTCTTCCCTTCGCCGCGGCTCCATCTTCTCTCCGTCGCGGCCGGATCTTTTTTCTTCGGACCGGCGCATGCGCGGGGCACGTCACCGACGTCACCCTGCACATCCGCCGGGCCGAAGAAAGAAGATCCGGCCGCGACGCAGAGAAGATGACGCCGCGGCGAAGGGAAGATCCGGAGCGGGCGAGAGGTAAGTTTATTCTTATTTTTATGCCTCATGTCAGCGGGGCAGGAGGGACCCGCTACGGATTCTCCATGGAGAATCCGGAGCGGGCCTGATTTTCCCCGTGGACATGAGGCCTAAGGTTATAGATGGAGAGTTATTGGATGAACTCCATGGAAATCACTTCAGTAACTCCACTAGTTTGTGTGTGAGCCCAGCAGACGGAGGAGTCTTCCTCCCGGGAGCTGGCAACACATGGTAAACAGACCTGGGTGGGTCTGCTGTCTCTGATGATGTCACACTCATGTGTCCAGCCTGTGGGAAGAGTTTTGGGAGTTTACTACAGAGAAGAATGTTTATGGCCCTTGATAGAAGCTTGTTGGTTTCCGGGACGTCTCACTGGCGGCTGTAGACACGCTGCTATTGGTAGAGAAGTATCCCGAGAGGAGCCACAGCTGCAATGTTCTCTGCATTGGTATGTCAGCCTCCCTTCCAGCAGCCCCACACCCCTGCCGCATCAATCACGCAGCTGCCAGTGTAATGCCGGTCGCAGTTCTCCGCCTTCTACAGAATGCACAAGTGTGCATTTTGTATATGGCGGGGCCTCTGGGCCCCTGCAAACCAAGGGCCAGGTCGTAATGGTGACCCCTGCGACCCCTCATGGTACGCCTATGGTTCGAACGATGTCAGAGTTCGTTCATGCAGCCTGTTTATACAGGCAGACACATTGTTGGCTCGTTTACTCACTAAATCGTTCAGTCATTCACATTCACTGTACCAGTGAATGAGAACGATGGCATGATCGGTATTTAAGCCCTTAACAACCACCGAAATGCCTTTTGATGGCCTGCATCAGCAGTCTATGTATGAAGAGAGATCGCGCGACGATCCCTCTTCATACATTCAAGGTGCCAGCTGTTGCTTACAGCCGACACCCGGCGGCAACAACTCCGATGAGCCGCGAGGCTCATCAGGCTTGTTAACCCTTTAAATGTCACTGTCAATTCTGACAGTGGCATTTAAATTCCCCAAATGATGTTTGGTGGTCCCGTATGGCCTCCGCAATGAGATCGCAGGGAGCTGTGCGGGTGTTATGGCAGCCGGAAGCCTTCTAAAAGGACCCAGGTCTGTCATAGCAGAATGTCAATCAAGCTATCCCCGTGGGGTGGCTTGATAGACTGCTTGTAAGATAGCAATATGATGTAATGCTACGGCATTACATCATACTGCAGGAGCGATGCAAGCATCACAGGTTGTTGTCCCCTCTGGGGGTCAAAAAAAAAGTAGAAATATGATCAATAAAGTCTTACTAATTATTTTTTTTTAAAGTTTAAAAAAAACCCTTTTGCCATATTTGTAATGAAAGAATCTAAATAATAAAACAAAAATACAGATTTGGTATTGCTGTGTCCGTAATAATCCGATCTATCAAAGCAATGTATTTTTTACCCTGCAGAATAAATGTCGTCAGGAAAAAAAAAAAAGAACGACAGAAATGCGCTTTTTTGGTCACCCTGTCTCCAAGAAAAAATTAAATAAAAAGGGATCAAATAGTTGTATGTACTCCACAATGGTACAAACAGAAACACCAGGATGTCCTGCAAAAAATGAGCCCTCATAGTACTATGTTGACAGAAAAATCAAAAAGGTATTGCGCGCAGAAGAGGGTGGCAGAAAATAATTTTAAAAATGTAAACATCTTTAAAAAAATATACAGCAAAAAGAAAAAAACTACATAAGTTTGGTATTGTAGTAATCGTACTGACCCATGCAATAAAGTTACCATGTCATTTTTGTTGCAGTTTGTGCGCCGTAGAAACAAGATGCATCAAAAGATGGCGGAATTTCATTTTTCTCCATTTCTCTCCACTTTTTTAAGTTGTTCAGTATTTATATGGTACATTAAATTTATCTCGTCCCGCAAAAAACAGGCCCTCATACACCTACGTTGATGGATAAATAAATGAGTTACGATTTTTTTAAAAGGGGGAGGAAAAAACGAAAATGGAAAAACGGGAAAAAACTTGGTCACTAAGGGGTTAAACCGAGCAATTAGTGAACGAGCCAATGATGATTGTCATGCTTGCATGACTTAAACGAAAAAAAAGCAAACAAATTCGTTCATTGTTCAATCATTAGCTGTGTTTACAATTTCATTTTCGCTTGTTTAAACTACTTTTTGAACGATATCGTTCCATGTAAAAGGGCTTTAACACGGCTCCTCTACACAGAAAATGCAGACCTCTGCTCCCCTGCTCATCCGCAGCAGCTGTCAGATGCTCTGTTCACAAGCAGTTCAAAATATATTCTTATTAAATATATTACAAAAAGTTGTAAAAGTCATACCCTCCCCCCCAAAAAAAGTTTTGTTACTTTTTAATACATTGTATGTTGTATACTATGACTGCTCTTCCTATACCATTCAGCAGAATACAAACAGCTCAATATGGACTGCTTGATGACACAGACAGTATACAACGGAAAGCGGGTGACAGCATACCTACAGGTGGAAAATACAAATAGTTCCAGTAACGTTTATAGATTTGGAACAACAGATGTGATATTTCAACCCACATTTTGAAATATTGAATGCCTATTATACCGGATCAGTAAAATATATTGGGCTATTTTTCAGCTGGTGGAATGCTATCACTCTCTTTCCATTATATGTGATTTGTAGTATAAGGCTGGGCTCACACAACCGTAACGTAATACACTGTATATTGCATTGCGTTTTCCTGCGTTACACTGTGTATATGTTCTATTTTGCATGCATATTGCTTGAGTATCAACTGCATATTTAATACACGCAACAACTAACACAAGCAGACAAAATGATCTTAGAAGTTGCCCAACCCCCTGGAAACACCCTTCTAGTGGTCATATGACTACAAAGGCGCCATTTTTTTGTGCTTTCAGTGTTTTAGTGAGAGTGGTGTGTTAGCTTTGCTTTGAGAACCATGTCTTCAATAGAAGATGATGCTTTCTTGACTTGGCTGGTTTTCTTCACTTTTGAAGATCCTTGTCCGATGCTGGAGGAAAAGCCCAGAAGAAAGAAGCAGAGTTTCTGGGTTCACCCTCTGGACGGACGACTTGAACAGCCTTTACAACAACTTGAGACAGCACCTGAAAAAGTTTCTCTGCCTTCTGCCGTTTGTCCATGACATTGTATGCTGCTGGAGGAAGTACATTCCGGATTCAGCTATGCTGACTAGAAATGAGCGAGTATACTCGCTAAGGCTAACTACTCTTACCCGAGTATCCTCCCGCTCGTCTGTAAAGATTCGGCTGCCGGCGCGGGTGAGAGGTGAGTTGCAGGGGAGAGCGGGGGGGGGGGGGGGGGAGGGAGGAGAGAGAAAGATCTCCCCTCCGTTCCTACCCGCTCTCCCCCACCGCTCACCGCACCCCCCCCCCCCCCCCGCCGGCCCCCGAATCTTTAGAGACGAGTGGGAGGATGCTCGACTAAGGCACTACTCGCTCGAGTAGTTAGCCTTAGCGAGTATACTCGCTCATCTCTAATGCTGACACAAACATGTGCCATTGTACCTCCTCCGAAGAGCATCTGCTGGTCACCCTGAGGTAAAAACAAGCAGGTTTCCATGTGCCTTTTGTGTTTTATGTAAACTGTATAGTGGAAAGTTACTATATCCCCAGCATCTGCTCCCTAATGTTCTTGTAATTTGAATAGTTTTAATATTTGTAGCTCTCTTTTCAGATTCCTCACCACCGGGAACTTATTTGCATCACTGCATTTTGAGTTCCTGTTGGACCACTTACCCATCTGTGGGATCATCAGAAGGACTTGTGATGTGATTTGGAGTAGCTGAAGCCATTGGTGATGCCACCACCCTCTCTGCAAGCGTAGCTAGACATTGCAGATGGTTTTGAAGCTGCTATACAATTTCTGAACTGCATCAGGGCCCTGGATGGTAAGCACATCCATGTGAAGAAGCCGTTGAACCCAGACTTGCCATATTACAATTATAAACAATACTTTTTGATGTTGGCTCTAGCTGATAGTAACTACTTTTAGAGCTTCCAGAATGGGTCAAAGGCTTGTTTCCAACCAACTGACCCTGCCAGAGCTTCCTGGTTCTTTAGGTCCACCAGCCCCATTTGTTATTGTGGCAGATAAGGGCTTTGGTCCAGCAACCCATGTTATGCACCCATTTCCGTGCAGAGAGTTGGACACCAGGAGATGGGTTCTTAATTACCATCTTAAACGAGCTCATCATTTTGTCAAATGTGCGTTTGAGATTCTTACCGGTATGTGGCGAGTTTTCCTGGGCACTATTCAGATCAAACCCAAGAATGTGTGTGCGGTAGAGATGAGCGAGTATACTCGCTAAAGGCAATTGCTCGAGCGAGCATTGCCTTTAGCGAATACCTCCCCGCTCGAGACGGAAGGTTCAGGTGTCGGCGTGGGGAAGCGGTGAGTAGCAGCAGTCAGCAGGAGGGAGCGGGGGGGGGGGGAGAGGAGAGGAAGAGAGAGAGATCTCCCCTCCTTTCCGCCCCGCTCTCCCCCGCAGCTCCCTGCCCGCTGCCGACACCCGAACCTTCCGTCTCGAGCGGGGAGATACTCGCTAAAGGCAATGCTCGCTCGAGCAATTGCCTTTAGCGAGTATACTCGCTCATCTCTAGTGTGCGGTAATTCCAGCTGCCATGGTTCTGCATAATTTTTGCCGGACCAATGACGTGGGTTGGTCTGTGGTTCATGATCTGGTTGCACCAACTTCACAAGTTATTGCAGTGGGTCAGACTTCACATGTTAGGCATGCATTATTCGGACTTTAAGGTCAGAGGCATCTTTGGCGACTACTTTCTGACTCCTCAGGGAGAAGTTCAGTGGCAGATGGACTCTGTCCAAGAAGATGAATAATCTGGATTCTAAATTTTAACTGGCTTTCTGTTTTAGTTTTATTTAGTTAGGGTTTTTTTTTTTTTGGGGGGGGGGGGGTTTGTAGGTAGGGACTTGCAAGACCAAGACAATGAGGACCCTTGACGTGAGTTGTGAGCTAATATAAAATGGCCTAATTATACAAAGTTTTAAAAGAGCTATTTTTTTTGCAGAATTTGGCCATTATATAAACTAATATCTCATTACCCTTTTTGGGCCCTAAAAAACGAAAGTGTTTTTTTAAAAAAGCACAAAAACAGTAAGGCCGGATTCACATGAGCGTAAGCATATTTGCATGTGTATTTGCGCCGTATTTTTGCGTGCATTTCAGTATATTTTTCTGTATTTTTTCTACGCACAATTGCACACACAAAAAAACAAAAACATGAACGGATGCTCTCAGCTATTGAAATGACAAATTAATTTAATGAGTTTGAGATGTTTTTTTTTTCCTGCAGGAAAATAGAGAATGCTGCGTAGAGACCAAAATGTGCAGGAATATATGCGCTTGTGAACTAACCCAATAAAATTATTAGGTTCTATTTTTGTGTATTTTGCATGCAAATATAGTGGTGTGAATTCGATCTTATTGACTGGAAACACAGAAAAAGTGTATAGGGCCAGGTAAGTGGTATTTTTTTTTTGGGGGGGGGATTGACAACTATGCTACTGCTGATGTCTTTCTGTTCACCGCTAAACTATACTTTCAGGGAAGCATTTTCGACGACACAACAAGGGGACACATGAACGCTGCAGCTATTCCCTGGCTGGAGGTAGCTATTGATTAGCTGTACCGTTCACATGTGGCTTTTGTTGGGGATGACATCACTGGCGTACCTATAGGGATGTGGTTGCATTTGGGCCCAGGAGCCTTAGGGGGCCCATAAAGCCTCTGTTCTCCATATAGGGAGCCCAATACTATGAATAAAGCATTATACTTGAAGGCCCTGTTACAAGTTTTGCATTGGGGCCCAGAAGCTTCAAGTTACGCCTCTGCATTAAAGGGGTTAAGAGAAGTTGGGGGGCCCTAAGATAAACTTTTGCACCCGGGCCCATGAGTCTTTAGCTACACACCTGGATGACATCACCAGCTCCCAAAGCCAGCGTGGAAGGGGGAACCTGCGATACATCAGCGGTAGTGAATACGGGCCGAGGGGGGTATGTATTCTGTAATTTTAAACATGTGATTTGACCAAGTTTGTCAGCAATACTAAGCGCAGACATACACCCTTTAAATATCGTCTTTGTAGATGACACCTGAAATCATGCTGGCAAAGCAAACGGTTGTTAATCGTCTTTTGGCATGACAGTCATTCCTTTCCAAAGGTAAAATTCATATAGTATAAAGATAAAACATGCTTTCACTTTTATTTGCATTTCTCTGCTCCAACAAAACAAACAGATACAAAAAACATAACAGCACTGTCATCACAGCCAGCATACAATACCTTATGCACAAAAATAAGAATCACCCAAAAAATAGAAAAGCAATATTCACATAAATCTGGAGGCAGCCATCCATTGCTCCCTGTATATTTGGGATGCCAGGTCTTCCCAAGCCCTATCTTTTGCATTTTGTTCCTAGTAATCAGGACAATTGGTATCCCAGGTTACTGGGTGGTCCTGCATGATGGCAATCAGTTTACCCATGCCACATGTTGCCACTTTCTTCCAAGGTCTACTAGCAACATGCATAAAAAGCCCCACAAGTACTGATAGTAATTGCGTAGGCATTGCATTTGGTACGCACCCATAGAAAACATTCATAGATGGCGCTATATAAAGAAAAATTATTATTACTATTATGTGACGATCCCTACTTTATGAATCCGGCCTCATCCTACTCCTGTATATACTAGTGCTCTCTGTCAGGTTCCATGGTGTACGAACCCAGTTGGCCTTATCCTGCTCTTCTAGTAATACCAGTGTCGGGGCCGGTGCCAGGGTTATGTTGCAACATGGTCATAGAAGCCATCCTTTGAGTCCAAACCACTGACTTGCTTATTCTTCTTTTAGCTACACATTACAGTGCCCCCGCCCTCCCCAAGAAAATGTTGGCTTCAGTGCCCCAATGGCAGCCAAAGTGTCTGCAAGAATGCCATTGACAATAATGCTGACAATTCCAGCCATAGTGCCTTCTCTGAGAATGGCATCTACTGTGATACCTTACAGTGCCCCCAACAACTCCATCCGTAACGACAGTCTGAGAACACTAAAGACTGTGATACTTTGCAATCAGGTCTTATATTTCCAAGTATCTTAATTAGTAGATTGTCAGTAAATGATAAAGTTAGACAAGTAGCCTCTTGGGACTCATCTGACACATGCAAACATAACATTCCTGGTACCACAGACGTTTGCAGTGTATCCTCCCTTGAGCAGGTGTCACCAGCCAAACCGTAAGAAAAGTGGGTTCGCCAAAAAAGGGGAACTAGAAGATAAACTACTTAACAATAGAGGGTGAGAAAAATAGAACCATAGAGATCGACATTAAAGGACAGGAAAAGCAGACAGGAACAGAAATTATACTTATCACAACATGGGGGTTGGCTGAATTACCCCTACATGCATTAGTCATTGTATACATTTCTAAAGATTAGTTACATGCACTTAAAGGGGCATTCCAACTGCGTTAAGTGAACCCACATTAATACATTGTACACGGTACTTACTGATAGATGGGGGTCCACAGTTTGGGACTCCAATCAATAAAAGGAAGCAGCACAGAAATCTGGGGGCACCATCTGTTTTGGGCTGTATTTAGGCTAATAGGAGCCATATACAGCTTTTGTTTAAAAATAATTCATGTCCATATCTGAGGCTCAGGAGGAAGGAGAAGAGGCACTAGTTCTCATTGAAGAGACCCTATAGCTACATGAAGACTTATTTTCAATCAATGCTCCATGGGAAAAGTATGCAGATTAGCTCATGACAGCCACACAAGAGATTTCTCCAAAAGAAAGAGCAACTATTCTGTAGACAGACTATTTTGGAGTTCTTACCCCTCATCAGTAAAGAGCAAAGTTCTGGTTGACTGGATGAGACACCTTATTTGCAGCTCATGTGGGGCGTACTGGTTCTCAGTGAAGAGACATGGTGGGTATATGGAGACTTACTCTCAGGTAATCCTCCAAGGGAAAAAGTATGTGTAAAGGAAAATACAGTAACCTTCAAAAAGTGACATGGGCCTTTCTATTATCTATTGTAAAAGTCACACTTCAGCAGTCAAGCCTCACTCATTAGTTATGATCACTGGAGCATACAGTGGTGAGATGTTCACACAAGGTGGAAATACGAAAGAAGAAAGTGGAAAACTGCTGAATAGCCTGGTGATTGACATTTAAGAAAATAAGCAGCTGATAGAGGTGGTCATTAAGGATGAGCGAGTATACTGGATAAGGCACTACTCGTCCGAGTAATGTGCTTTAGACGAGTATCTCCCTGCTCGTCCTTAAAGATTCGGGGACTGCCGCGGAGCGGGGAGGAACGGAGGGGAGATCTCTCTATCCCTCTCTCCCGCCCGCTCTCCCCTGTTCCCTGCCGCGACTCACCTGTCAGCCGCAGCGGTCCCCGAATCTTTAAGGACGAGCAGGGAGATACTCGTCTAAGGCACATTACTTGGACGAGTAGTGCTTTAGCGAGTATACTCGCTCATCCTTAGTGGTCATACATATTCATCTGCAACCTTCTTGCCTTCCCATCTTCTGTGTCAACAGGGTTCGTCCCAGGTTGTGTGTCCCAAATCATGACTGCAGGTTCCCTGAATATAAGGGGACCTAATACTGAGAGACAAGTGTTTAAGTTTTGCTGTTGTCACTAAAGGGCTTGTATACAGGGATTATATCAAGATTACAAGTTATTCCCTATCCACAGGATAGGAGATAAATTGCTAACAGCTAGGGGTCTGCTGAGACCATCAATCTTGAGAACAAGACTCGTGCATTCCATTCTACCTGTCACTGTGGGGGTCAGTTCTCCCCCTGCAGTGACTTCAGAATAAATGAAGCACTGGACAAGCATGCATGGTCGATGCACAATTAATTTTAGTGGTGCTGATGATAATATCAAAGCAACACCCCTGTAGTCCCATTGTAAGTGAATTGAGGGCTAATGTGCTTGCGTGGCAAGCGCTCTATTTAGTCTCCTCCTTACTACAGGGATGCAGTAACCTTGCGGTTATGTTTGTGTGGGCAAATAAGCACTAGGCCCATACAAACCTACTCAAACAGGCTGGATATAACACAAACAAGGGAACCTAAAACGAATTTCAGACTGAACATGCTAATGGAAAGACCAACTGGACAGAGAACTGCATACTGCAGACTGGACTGACAGACAGACATAAAATAGGGACTCACAAATGACCAAAACACTCACCTTTTATACTTGTAAACATAAGCAGATGCAATAGCTATAAAAGCACGAGGTATTGGGTTGTATATTACCCAAAATACTTAAGCCCGCAAGCCGCGATCAAGGATCCTCGATGTCTTGTGGGTCCCTACACTAGCAAGACAACATGTACCAGAGGACCCTAAGGGCCACCCTAACCCAGAAATGGCAAATGAACTCAGCAGGACAAAGCAGAGACAAACTGACAGAGAATAAATGTAAGAACGGACATGAACCAACAAGACACCAAACACACAGCAAGCTGCAACAGACAAGGATACATGACTGCTCATCATGGACACCAAGCAGACACTAACAAGAGTTGGGTATATATGTGAGCAAAGACCAAAGGGATTGGCTAGCCATAGAACACCCCACTTAGCCAGCTCAATCATTTCACACTTGTAGGGCTGCGCTGCTAGAAACCATAGTACTACAGGTCCCAGCAGCACAACCAAACACTTGCACTGAGTAGGATGGAGGACACAGGATCCCTGTTTTTGAGATCGGCAGTGGAAAGATCCTGACCAATCAGCAAGTTATTACCTATCCATAATTTGTAACCTTGGTACAACCCCCTTAACCGTGTGAGGATATACTGTAGTTTTTTTGAGTCTAAAGTCCACAAAAACTGTAACTAAATTTTCCATCGACATTGCCATATGACAGCTTCCTTTTTTGTGGGATGCATTTAATTTTTACCATTTTGGGGTACATTTACTTAATAACTTTTCATAGAATGGTAAAGTTGGAAGGGACCTTGAGGGTCATCGGGTTCAACCCCCTGCTCAGTGCAGGATTCACTAAATCATCCCAGACAGATATTTGTCCTGCTTCTGTTTGATGACTTCCATTGAAAGAGAACTCACCACCACCCGTGGCAACCTGTTCCACTCATTGATCACCCTACTTTTTTATTAACTCTTTCTGGGGCAAATGGGAAAAAGCAGCAATTCTTCAATGTTTCTTTATGTTTTAAATTTTGCATCATTCACAGTATGCAATAAATAACGTTATCTTTATTTTGCTTGTCACTGTGATTACAGTGTTACCAAATTTATGTAGTTATTTGTGTTTCACTACTTCTGCACAATAAAAACACTTAAAGGGAATTTGTCAGCAGATTGATATATAGTTGTATGCGGACAATATAACTTGTATTTTATTAATTTACATTTTTGCACATTCTGAGCTGAACAGTCAAATGGGCGGTCCTATCAGTGATTGAAAACAATCTGTGCATGACTGTATATACAGGGTAGCTGTCAATTACTAATAGGGTCACCCATTGGTTCACAAATAAGAATTTGGATCTTGATGATCTCCATTGTCACAAAAAAACTTTCAGTTGTATGACTTGCGCTCAGATTGCACACAGCACAGTATAGTTGACCAGTTGAACCTCCTCTCACCTGTAAAGAGAATGGGGCAGCAATGGCGCATCTGCCAGTTTTACTGTTCTCTGGTGAATGCCAAAGGAGCTACACACTGCTGAGCTGTAAGCACACATCAAGGACGTCGGACCCTTATACCACCCTCATTAAATCTGTTTATGACAGTTTGATGAAAAGCAAGCAGATGAATAGCCCACTGGCAGTCTTTTTGTAGGGCTGTATGTACTTCAATATAACTACTATAATACTGCCCCTGTGTACAAGAATATAACTACTATAATACTGTTCCCCATGTACAAGAATATAGCTACAATAATATTGCTCCTATGTACAAGAATATAACTACTATAATACTGCCCCCTATGTACAAGAATATAACTACTATAATACTGTCCCCTATGTACAAGAATATAACTACTATAATACTGCCTCCTATGTACAAGACTATAACTACTATAATACTACTCCCTATGTACAAGAATATAACTACTATAATACTGCTCACTATGTACAAGAATATAACTACTATAATACCGCCTCCTATGTACAAGAATATAACTACTATAATACTGCCAGGAATATAACTACTATAATACTGCCTCCTATGTACAAGAATATAACTACTATAATACTGTTCCCTATGTACAAGAATATAACTACTATAATACTGTTCCCTATGTACAAGAAAGTAACTACTATAATACTGCTCCCTATGTACAATAATATAACTACTATAATACTGCCTCCTATGTACAAGAATATAACTACTATAATACTGCCCCTATGTACAAGAATATAACTACTATAATACTGCCCCTATGTACAAGAATATAACTACTATAATACTGCCCCCTATATACAAGAATATAACTACTATAATACTGCCTCCTATGTGCAAGAATATAACTACTATAATACTGCCTCCTATGTACAAGAATATAACTACTATAATACTGCCTCCTATGTACAAGAATATAACTACTATAATACTGCCCCCTATGTGCAAGAATATAACTACTATAATACTGCTCCTTATGTACAAGAATATAACTACTATAATACTGCCCCCTATATATAAGAATATAACTACTATAATACTACCTCCTATGTACAAGAATATAACTACTGTAATACTGCCCCCTATATACAGAATATAACTACTATAATACTGCTCCTATGTGCAGGAATATAACTAATTCTTATGGAACATTTTATATGGTTGATTTAATGCATTAGCAAGAGGAAGGATTGAGAGTGAGAATACTTATGCTGGGTTCACACAGGGGGGAATTGCAGCTGAAATTTCGTCCGAAATTTTGCCGTGGCAAATCCGCCTGAGGCTGCTAATCTCAGGATTAGCCAGACATGTGGATGAGATTTCTCTATGGGACCGCCGGCCGCAGCGGAAACGCAAGTAGCTAGGCCGCTTTAAAACCTATGGCTAAGTGCTGCGGAAATCTTGCGTTTTTTCACCGCAGCCAAACTGCGAGAACCCAGCTTTAGAGACACACTACACAGAATTGAATTTTCTGCAGGACGCAGGGCAGATATGGATTTTGTCCATTAGTGCAGATTTTGTTGCATTTTTAACTGCAGAATGCATTCTGCGGAACATCTTGCAAAATTTCTTACGTTATTTTTCACAAGCTCTAGGTTTGGAATTACATCTCCTATATGTTAGAAATCCATAACAACATTTCCCCAAGGCGTTCCTTAATTCCGTAGCAGAAGGCTTTTCGCTGCAAAATGTAATCTTGTGGTTTTGAAGTAAAGACGCGCGGCTGTCAACATGTGCGAGATCCAAGCCCCATAGGGATAACATTGTGACACAGAAATGTCTGTGTAGTCTAATTCTGTCCTGTGTGCAAAGTCCCTCACATATCAACCAAGACATTGAGCAATAGTCAGACTTTCTGAGGAACTTCTGCTTTTGTTCTGCTGTTTTATATCTGCCCACAATGCTCACAGAGCAGACAGAGAAAGTTTGGCATTTGTACTAAGAGAAGAAATAGGAAACCTATCAAGGTAACGATGTTCGTGGACCTTAAGAAAGCAGGTAACAAGAATATTGGATCATATATATGTGTAACTCTCCAAGGATTTTTTGTATTTTCTGTGCATTTTCTGCATTTTTGGAGCATTTTCTGTTGTGCGCATGTTCTACTGTGTGTTAAAGAGGATCTGTCATGGAGACAGACGCATTACAGAAAAATCAGATGCTTCCATTACAATGCAATTACCATCGACCACAGGCATTGAACTCCTGGCAATCAACTGATACTTCTTGGGAATGTATCCGTTGGCCAGATATTAAATAACATCAGACAACCTTTACTGTAGTTACATTTTGCTTGCAGCCGTATTACATGGTGATCATTCAAGTGACTTTTCGACCATGTAACAAGGACAGCCGAGGTCCACCAGAGCAGAGTCCACTCTTTTTTAGTGGCTCCTCTCTCTGTTCTATAGAAGTTGGTCCTGGATGGGACCTTTTGCTATAATTTCCAATTAAAGACAAAATAACTAATCGATCCAAAATCTGCAGATTAGGCATGACATTTTTGACTGCATATCAAGATGGATTGTGCTTTTCTTGGACCAATAGGTACTTATATACAGTTTACGCATAAAAGATTGTAAATTCATCACTGGCAAACCTTCATTTTAATGTTATTTCTGTGCTTCCTGCTTGCCTTCACGTGAATCATGGGTGTCAGCTGTACATTTAGTATAATATATCAGGTGAGTCTACAAAGAGTTCTTCTTGGTCAAGTTACTTGCATTCTTTTAGGGACTATGCACTAATGACTAACATTCTTTACTGGATTTAATTTATCGTTATACGTACAACTTGATACTGTAGTTCCTCCTTGTGAAGCCTTAATCTATTGAAGACCAAGCCGAAAAGAATTGTTGCTTTTGCCTCTCAAAATTCTGATGGTCTTAAGTTTTTTTTAACCCCTGAATAAGCAATGAACTAATCACCGAGTAGAACTTTTATTTCAAAAATAGATCAAAACAGAGCAATTAGACAAAAAAATACGTAAAGATACTTTCAAGCTTAAAACACTACTGTTCCTATCATATAGCATAAGGTGTCAGCTGTGTGTTTTCTAAAGAAGGGATTGCAAGGTTGGTTATGATGAATAAATGTGGATGAGGGAAGATATGAGTCCAAAACCCAACTCATAGGCACCACACTTGATAGTAACTGTCCAAGCGGAAGGGTGTATCCATAAAAATTATTGCACAGCCCAATAAATTGCGCCTGCTAGCGGGCTGTTGATTATCATGGCCGTTTAGTATCCTTAACATTATTATATCTTGCTGCTCTGCATGGCTCCTCATGACTAATGTTAACATATGATTAGAGAAATGAGTAGAACCAGATCCTAACAGACATTTAGGGATAACTTCAGCATACAAAGTCAATTTTTATTATGGCTGGTGGGAAAACAGGCTCCGTTCCAATATATAGGGTGATGTATAGGACCAGCGATATAGTGATACCCTATTGGGCTAGAATTGCCTCGATTGTTGCTTTAGATCCTGCTTTCTGCCAATGTTTATTATCATTTTTTATTGGAGGTCCTCATTTTTGCTGCAAAGAACTTCTTTTTGCACATTTGTCAATTCATTGGGCTGTGCAATAAGTTTTAGGGATACGTTGTTACACTTGGACAGTTACTGTCAGGTGTCGTGCCTATGAGGTGGGCTATCTGTATATATAAAGGCGAAAGCCCTCACTCACTCACTCACTGACTCGCCACTAATTCTCTAACTTCCTGGTGTCGTACAAACATGGAATTTGGCATAAGCATTCTTTAGGTCCTAAATAGGAAAAGTAAAGGGGATCCCAAATAGTCAATGCTAAGTGCAAAAGTATTGGCACCCCTATGTAATGTACCTAATCTAATTCTCTAACTTCCCGGTGTCGTACGAACATGAAATTTGGCACAACCATTCTTTAGGTCCCAAATAGAAAAAGTAAAGGGGTCACAATTCGATTATTCAATGCTAATTGCTAAAGTATGTGCAACCATATGTAATATATTTTGCTGATGTTGTACAAGCGTGAAATTTGGGATGATCATTCTTTAGTTCCTAAATAGAAAAAGTAACCAGGACACAACTCAATTATTCAATGCTAATTGCAAAAGTAAGTGAACCGCTATGTAATGTAACTTCCCGTTGTCGTTGAAGCGTGAAATTTGGCACAAACATTTTTTAAGGTCCCTAATAGGAAAAGTAAAGGAGTCACAACTTGATTAATCAATGCTAATTGCAAAAGTAAATGCACCCCTATATAATGTAATTTCTTGATGTTGTACAAGTGTGAGATATGGGCACAACAATCTAAGTAACCATCACTATGTGCATATACTGAAAAGCTGTAAAGTACATAAGGAAGAGGCCATGAACTGCAGGGATGGATCATGCCTTCAAGGCAAAGAAAGGTCTGCAACCTACAGTCTGGGGGTAAATTTGAATAGAAAGGAGCATTACCTTTAGGGGGGAAAAGTGGGGAGAGTGGGAGGGGTGGCACATTCTGCAGAGGGACATCCGCACATGCAGTCTGAGGAGAATCTAACACTCCTCTATGTGTATACATATTTTATTCCTCGGTTCCTCTGAAGTAACCATGACTTCATGAAAATTTTTCGTGCAAACAACAGGTAAACTTGGGCGAAGCCGGGTATATTAGCTAGTAGATTCATATCTTCCTTTTCCACATTTATTCATTATAACCATGATGAAGATTCTTGCAATCCCTTTTTGAGAAAGCACATTGTTGACTCCTTATTTGATAAGGTAGCAATAGTAATGTTTTCAGGCTGAAAGTATATTTTTGTATCTTTTTAGCTACTTGCTCTGTTTTTATCTATATTTGCTATAAAAATTTAATTTTAGGTTCTACTCTGTGATTGGTTTTGCCCTTTAATTTGGAACTTGTTCTGCCTTCTGTGAGTTACGCCTGAATGACCAATGACGTTAATGTTAATCACAAGGAAGTGCTGGTTAATACACTGTGAAAGCTATATCTTGCAGTGAGCTCCTGGGTATTCTCCAGTCTACCCAAGTCATTGCAGCGGGTACATGGCTGTAATGCATAGTGGGCTACTGACACAACTGCCGGGATTGGAGATAACTGATCCTGGCAATGTAATGCTTTAGATATCACCGTCAAAAACGACAGAAGCATCTAAGACATCTGGCACAGGGAGGAGGAACTCTTTGTCTTCCCTTTGGCACTGCACAAAGGGATTGTGGGATGTGAATGTGTTACCCTGGTAAATATTTTTTTTACTTAAAACATGTTTTTATTATTCAAAAGTACTATAATGTGAAATGAAGACATCTTTTTTTGTATTATTTCATGTATACCAATCCATAGAATAAAAGTTATTTTTCACTGGGGCAGTGTAGTCCATGCAAAATACAGAAGGCCCTTCACAGTATAGACGGAAAGAGATAAAATACTAAATTCTTTATTTAAATTTCTTAAAATGCAGGGCACAAAAAAAAGGGAAATCATGCAAGCTTAACTCCTGAGGGCTCAGTCACACGGGCGCATCCGGGCACCAATGCGCCCATGTTAATGCATGATAAGACGGTTGCACTGCAGGTGCAGACCACTCTTCGCACCATCGGAAGAAAGAACACATGACTGGCTCTATTGCTGGTCATGTGTTCTTTCTTCCGGCAATGCGAAGAGTCGTCCGCACCTGCAGTGCGGCCGTCTTCTTCGTGCAGAAACACGAGCGCATTGGTGCCAGAATGCGCCCAGGTGAGTGAGCCCTAAGGGTGGGGAAGAAAGCATCAATTCTAAGACAAACACAAAAATTGCGAGTGCTCAAACTTAAACAACACATGAAAAGTTTTGTGAAGATGATTTAGCACAAAGAAAAGAGAATGTGCCAGTGTTTAGTGGATATCTTTATAGGTGCTCAATTTGATATGTCTCTGATAGATGGATTTTAATCGAAAGTTTTTTTTTGTTATTTACTAGTTATTAGTCTATGGTTCATATCCTATATAGGACCTAAAGGATGCTCGTGCCAAATTTGTTTGTTTGAGCACTCGTAATTTGCGTGTTTGTCTTAGAATTGATGCTTGCTTCTCCACCCTCAGGAGTTAAGCTTGAACAACTTCCCTTTTTTTGTGCCCTGCATTTTAAGAAATTTAAATAAAGAATTTATTATTTTGTCTCTTTCTGTCTATATAGAATAAAAGTTAAGATATTTGTAAAGCAAAAAAAAAAAGGCAGAATTACTATTTTTTTACACTGCTTTGAAAAAAAAGAAAACTTGTTAATAAATTATGGGAACCCCAAAATGGCTAGTTTTAGGATGGCATAAAGGTATGAGGTCTTATAATTTTACAGGACTAGTTGTTTGCTGTTTTGGTAGTATTTTTGGGTACATATATGATAGTAAAATACAGTATATATTGTGTTTGTTTCTGTATTGTTTACTTTACTTTGTGGGAAATGTTTATAAATATTACCATTATATAATTCTCTAACGGATTTGTATTATTTATGATCCTACCTAATAATGTACCTCTATATATATATATACATATATGCAAGTATATTGGCATATGTACCAATCAGCAGAGAGGAAATTGCTAGGGTATACAGGGTCCTTCTATGGACACTGGGCTGCCTACCTGCAGTATGTGAATGGGGAGCATCACACAGAATCTCTGTGATGTGATTAAAGGAGGATCCATCTTTTACTTACCTCTTTCACAGCAGCATGCAAGGGGTTAACTGATGGAGATCAGAGTAATTATCTCATTAATTAGTGCACGACTACAATCGCGCATCATAGTTGCGGTCCCGCGGCACAGCGGCAGTGTTTACATGATGAAAGCTGCGTACGGATGCATGCACACACGGGGGATTTGCTGAAACTTTTCTGCAGCAAAATCCACTAGTGTTCTATATGGATTTTGTGGGGGTTTCACAATATGAAACGCAGAGAATAGAACCTATTGATATCAATGGGTTCTCTCACTTTATGTGTTTTTGCACACAATAGACATGTCAGAAGAGGGGCAGCTAATCTATAAATCCAGTGATCTCTGATTGTAGTCGATGCCTTCCTGTTTTTTTCCCATCCAGCCTAGACCAACATTCTGACTTCTGATGACTGCACTAAAACATTTTTGGCTCCTCCAGCATCTATAGTAACATAAATAAATGTAGCCCCCAGACCTCTATATTCAGACCTCAGACCACACACTAGAGTAGATCCAGATCCAGGATTAATACAGACTCTATACCAAATCCTCTAAGCAATTACTGTTAGCAAAATTAGCTAACCAGACGTTACCCTGCTGCTGAGATGCCCAGCTATCACAGTTATCTGTAGAGCGAAGTGTTCAATTCCTCTGCTGCATCACCGCAGGGTAAATTAAGCATTGCATGGTGCACATTGAAATGCATTGCAAGGCCTCGGTCAGACGACCGCTTTTTGCCGCGATTTGCGGATGCGCATGCGATCTGCGCATATATAGAACCATTGCTTCGCAATGGGATTGGTGACATGTCCGCTTTTTATGCGGACGTCCGATAAATTATAGGACACGACGAATCGCAGATCACGCCTATCTGCGATTCCTTGTGTTCTATTATATGCGCTGAATGGGGCCGGCGGCAGCAGCGCCAATCCCATTGAGAGCATATACTACAAAGATCATTCTCCTCTGCCACAGCTGTTACAGCTGTTGCAGAGAAGAACGATGTTCGCCCATTGAATTCAATGAAGCTGGCAATACAGCCAGCTCCATTGAAAGCAATGGGCTGCCAGCGAGCGCGGGATGAATTTTCGGGAAGGGCTTAAAAATATAAGCGCTTCCCTGAAAATCATCCTAAAATGTGTAAAAATAATAATAAAAAAAAAATATATATATACTCACCTTGTCCCTGCAGCCGGAGTTCAGCCGCAGCCGGCCGGCAGTTCTCCTGAACTGCTCTGTGTAGTATTCAGCAGGCGGGGATTTAAAATCCCCGCCTGCTGAATGGGCTGCCTCTGATTGTTCACAGCCCTCACCAATCAGAGGCAGCTCTCACTCACCCATTCATGAATTCATGAATGGGTGAGTGCTGCGTCTGATTGGCTCAGCGCAAGGACCAATCAGGGGCAGCTCTCAGCTATTGAATGACAGCTGAGAGCTGCCCCTGATTGGTCCCTGCGCTGAGCCAATCAGACGCAGCACTCACTTACCTATTCATGAAGCCTCTGATTGGTGAGGGCTGTGACCAATCAGAGGCAGCCCATTCAGCAGGTGGGGATTTTAAATCCCCAGCTGCTGAATACTACACAGAGCGGTTCAGGAGAATTGCCGGCCGGCTGCGGCTGAACTCCGGCTGCAGGGACAAGGTGAGTGTATATATATTTTTTAATTTTACACATTTTAGGATGATTTTCAGGGAAGGGCTTATATTTTTAAGCCCTTCCCGAAAATTCATCCTGCGCTCGCCGGCAGCCCATTGCTTTCAATGGAGCCGGCTGTATTGCCGACTCCATTGAATTCAATGGGCGAACATCGTTCTTCTCTGCCACAGCTGTTGCAGCTGTGGCAGAGGAGAATGATCTTTGTAGTATATGCTCTCAATGTGGTCGGCGCTGCTGCCGCCGGCCCCATTGAGAGCATATATTAAAACACAAGGAATCGCAGATCGCAGATAGGCGCAATCTGCGATTCCTCGTGTCTGCCTGTTTCGCCGAAAACGCTGCTAGCTGCAGATTTTTCGGCCCCGGTCACGCGATTTGTGGATGCGCATCCGTCATGCGATCCGCAAATCGCGGCAAGAAACGGTCGTCTGACCGAGGCCTAAGGGTGTGTTCAGATGTGGCAAATTTGGCACCAAAATCCACATCAAAATTTCCATCAAATTGATATGGATTTTCCACTATGGAAAATCTGCACCAAATTTGCTACGTGCAAACACACCCTAATGCATGGCTGTGCTGGCTCCTCCAAAGAGAAAGACAGCCTTGTGCCTTTGCAGCTGATCTCTGCTACTAAAGCGAATTGAGGGACTTCCCTCTATTAGGCCAAATTCACATGAGCGTATGGATTTTTGCGGAATTAACCATGCTTTCTTGCACACACATTAGCATATTTTACTGCACGTGGCAAAAAACTACGCAGCGATTGAAATGGCTAATTAGTTTAAGTTCTAGATGTGTTCTCTATCCTGCACAATTACATAGTGTCTCACGGATCTCCTAGCATATTGTGGGTGCATCTGCGCTTACCTACTGACTTCTATGGGGACATTTGGTGCACAGATGTGCAACAAAGTAGAGCGTGCTGCGTATTTTATGGATTTGACCAAGATGAGCAGGAAAAATTAATGCATGTGAACAAACTAATTGAAATCAATGGGTTCTGTTCACTGTGTATTGCCTGTGCAAATTTAGCATGCGCAAATACGCATGCAAATGTGCCCAAGTCAAACCAGTCTTAAGCCACATGCACACAGCAGAGTCGGAGTCCCACAGTGCAATCCAGCTCTGGGAGCATCCCTGTATATCTGCTTCTGCTTTCTTCAATCTGTACATTGGATGGTCCACACGGCTCGCTTCGGAAATTCGCAGTACAAACTTTTTTTTAAACAACTGCTTTTCCCGTGGAATCCGCGACATTGCGAACTGGTCGGACGACTTCCATTGACTTCAATGGGAGCTGTCCGAGCATGAACCCCGGAAAAATGGAGCATGCTGCGATTTTTTTTTTTTTTTATCCCCAAGCAGAAACCGCAGTTGGTTTCCGCTCATGTGCGTGAAGAATCATTTTTCCATAGTACGCTACGAAGGGTTATTGCTGCAGAACCCGGAGGCGGATGCCTGCTCTAGATTCCGCAGCAAAAATTCGCCTGTGTGCTTGAGGCCTTAGATGGGTTTTGCTGAGGGCTCAAACAAGTGACCGTGATTCTGAAAATCACGCTCACAAAACAGGATGAAACAAAACCATTGAATTCAAAGGCTTTGTTTTCACGCTGTGCTCTGGAGTGCAGGAATTGCGCACAAGAAAAGATAGAACTTGTCCTATCTTTCCCGCACATATATTTTATATGTGCAGGAAAATATAGATCCTGACTGGAGATGAGCGAACGTACTCGGTAAGGGCGATTTCGCAATCGAGCACCGCGATTTTCGAGTACTTCACTACTCGGGTGAAAAGTACTCGGGTGCGCCGGGGGTAAGCGGGTGGTTGCAGAGGGGAGTGGGGGGGGAGAGGGAGAGAGAGAGGGCTCCCCCCTGTTCCCCGCTGCTACCCCCCGCTCCGCCGCGCCCACCCCTGCCCCCCGGCGCACCCGAGTACTTTTCACCCGAGTAGTGAAGTACTCGAAAATCGCGGTGCTCGATTGCGAAATCGCCCTTACCGAGTAAGTTCGCTCATCTCTAATCCTGACCTATCTTTCGCTTTTTCATTTTAACTCACTTGCCATAGCGCAGTGTTTGAACAGTAAAATAAAAAAAATAAAAAAACACTGGTGAATGCATATTTGCGAGCGCGTCGGCCTATTTTAGCTCTAACATTTAAAGTTATTCCCCCATGAGTTACAAGAATGAGGCAGCATGACTATGCACGCTGGCGTTCCAATTATCTCAGAAGAACCACAAGAGATGAATGAAGTGGAAACATACATGCTCAGCAATCATTCCATTCACAAGGTGTCCCCATTCTAGTGATCGATAGGGGTCTCAGTGTCCACCATTCATACAGTTATTCCCTTTCCAGTAATGTCCACTTTAGCGCCATCTTTAGCACACTTGTGATGTAGTGGCCGAAAGTATACTTATCTGGCCCTTCCATAACTGCCCATAGCTGTGTCCCCAATTGCCTTGTCATTGATTTATGTGTATTGCACAGCTGCAGCGTATAAGAGGTTAATGTCTAGGTATGTCTGGAAAATGTAACAGTTTGTGTGTTTCCAATGTTATCACGTGAGCATGAAAGATATGTGTTTTGCAAGGTGTGCAAGTCAGGCAGTCTAGGCAGTTCAGTCCAGAGAGTCCAGCCAGACAGTCTACACAGTGATGGAGCGAGTCTGCAAGCCCCTTGTGGATTACAATCTGTCTGAGAGGAGTGTGAGAGAAAGGAGAGTCCCACCTAGGCCTATCCAATATGGAAGAAGTGGGGAGATATCCCATCTACTGAGAATGTAGAATACACCATTTCATCCGAAGCTGGCACAGAGTCCAGAAGCTACCATAAAAGGATTGAGAGAGTGCCCTAACAGACAACCAAACAGTGAGTGTTGGCCAGTAGAGAGAGTGAGAGATGTTGTCCGGGACAGAGATCCTACAGATAACGAGGACTGTATGCACCCAGATTCCCCAAGCAGCCTCCCAACCTCATCACAAATAGAATTTGTCTCTAAGCCAATCCTCCACTGCAAGAACTGTTATGTATAATGCCTCCTGGATGTTTCAGTAAAGAAAGACTTTACCGACCATTGTCGGAGTTCACCACAGTGGATGGAACAGTGGCGTCACCCGTGACAATTGCTGAAGTTTCACTACAGAGTTTTATACAGGTAACCGCACCACCAGTGTTACCTGGAGAGGCCTACCAGGGTCTTGGTACAGGGTTACACACATCCTTCAGGGGAGAAGATGGTAATGCCACCATGACATCCCTAACAGCTACCCTGCCATCTTCTCAGCTGTGGGCCCTGCGCCTTGGTCACTGCAGTGACATTACATACTGCTTAGCCGAAGTAAAGATAGCTGTGCCACTCATGCTTCTTATTTGTGTCATCTCCCTGCTTGTCTTTTATTATTCTATATTGTAGCTATTCTACTCTGAGTTACAGTAATATCTCTATTCTATTGCAGTTATATCTCTATTCTGTTGCAGTAATATCTCTATTCTGTTGCAGTAATATCTCTATTCTGAGTTGCAGTAAGGCCTAATTCCCACGGCGGATTTCCACCACGTATCACGCGGCAGAAATCTGCGGCGTTGCCCCACAGCTATTAGGTTCTATTGAACATCATAGCACAATGCTCACGGCGCGGAATTCCACCGTGGAATTCCGCCCCGTGAAATCACCCGTAATCACCTGCGGCATGTTCTATTTGTTGCGGGCGTACGCGCGGACGGCTTCCATTGCAGTCAGTGGAAGCCGTCCGTCACTCTATCTTCCGCTGTAGCACAGCGGAAGATAGCGTCATGTGACGCTGTGGGCGTGTCGTATGACATTGCCGGCGTGTCATGCACTCTGGTGTGCATGCGCGCCGGCACAGCATGCGGGACATTGGGCAGCGGATCCAGAGATGAGTATGGGGTCTTTCGGGGGCGCCTTGATGGACTTCGCTGCGGAATTCCGCTTGCGGAGCCCGTCACGGCCGTGGACACTAGGCCTAATATCCGTATTCTGTTGCAGTAATATCCGTATTCTGTTGTAGTAATATTTCTATTCTGTTGCAGTAACGTGCTGGATGGAGAGTCAGTGGTAAATGCCGACTAAAGAAGGCTAGATGTCAGAATGATCCCATTTACCCTTGAGAATTGTTTGTTTTTTACCTTCTTGATGCTGCAGATATGGGGTAAGTGTTGCATAAGTTAAGATATAACAGCTCCACTTACGAATCCACCTTATGACAACCCAATCAGACTATAATTCTGTACATTATGACATGCAGCTAGGTTTTTTTCAATTGAAATCCCTTCTTCAGGATGTTTGGAGGCGTCCATGTCTCCAGTGACCACAACAAATATCATAGACACTATATATTTGGTCATGGGTAGGTATTCTGTGCAGCACAGTAGACTGGTCCACAGCAGTTGACATCTAGAAGTACATGAAACTGTCATATATCTTATTAGGGGTAAGTATCATCTGTCTGACATTGTAGCAACCTATAGTTCCGCTCTCCCTGCCTGCAGCCTGTCAGTAAGGCAGCTTCCCACCAGCGTCATTCACTTAGTGCATGCAACGCTTTTTCTTCCGTCCAAAATTTTTGCAGCTAGGCGTAAAGCGAACGGACGCTATTATAGTTACTGGGTCCATCCAGTGCTGTTCAGTTCTATGCAGAGACAGAATTTTTCGGCTGCGGGGATTACCCTTTTCTGCTCCACGAATGGAGTAGGAAAGTGGAGCCTCGAGCAACAGATGTGAAACAACAGTTAACGAGACATCTCCATTATGGGGATACATACATATACATACATATTATACGTAGGGCCTTCCAGATGCCTGCACTTGTTTGGGATCTCCATAAATAAGTGGAGGAGAACAGTAACAGCCTGTCCCCGGAGGACACATCATATCTACTCATTACTAGAGATGAGCGAGCACCAAAATGCTCGGGTGCTCGTTACTCGGGACGAAATTATCGCGATGCTCGAGGGTTCGTTTCGAGTAACGAACCCCATTGAAGTCAATGGGCGACCGGAGCATTTTTGTATTTCGCCGATGCTCGCTAAGGTTTTCATGTGTGAAAATCGGGGCAATTCAAGAAAGTGATGGGAACGACACAGAAACGGATAGGGCAGGCGAGGGGCTACATGTTGGGCTGCATCTCAAGTTCACAGGTCCCACTATTAAGCCACAATACCGGCAAGAGTGGGCCCCCCCCCTCTAACAACTTTTACTTCTGAAAAGCCCTCATTAGCAATGAACACCTTAGCTAAGCACCACACTACCTCCAACAAAGCACAATCACTGCCTGCATGACACTCCGCTGCCACTTCTCCTGGGTTGCATGCTGCCCAACCCCCCCCCCCCCACGACCCAGTGTCCACAGCGCACACCAAAGTGTCCCTGTGCAGCCTTCAGCTGCCCTCATGCCACACCACCCTCATGTCTATGTATAAGTGCGTCTGCCACAGGAAAAGCAGGCACACACTGCAGAGGGTTGGCATGGCTAGGCAGCGACCCCCCCATAAAAGGGGCGGGCTGATAGTCCACAATGCTGTACAGAAGCAATGAGAAATCCAATCCTGTGCCACCTCCATCTGGAGCTGCACACGTGGGCATAGCAATGGGGAACCTATGTGCCACACACTATTCATTCTGTCAAGGTGTCTGCACGCCCCAGTCAGACCGCGTTTTTTTATAAATAGTCACAGGTAGGTACAACTCCGCAATAGGAATTCCGTGTGCACCCACAGCATGGGTGGCTCCCTGGAACCCACCGGCGGTACATAGAAATATCCCATTGCATTACCCAACACAGCTGAGGTAGTAATGTCGTGCTTAATGCAGGTGGGCTTCGGCCCACACTGCATGCCCCAGTCTGACTGGGGTTCTTTTCAAGTGTACAGATGTAGTAAAAACTCCGTGTGCACCTACAGCATGGGTGGGTGCCAGGAAGCCACCGGCGGTACATAGAAATATCCCATTGCATTGCCCAACACAGCTGAGGTAGTAATGTCGTGCTTAATGCAGGTGGGCTTCGGCCCACACTGCATGCCCCAGTCTGACTGGGGTTCTTTTCAAGTGTACAGATGTAGTAAAAACTCAGTGTGCACCTACAGCATGGGTGGCTCCCTGGAACCCACCGGCGGTACATATAAATATCCCATTGCATTGCCCAACACAGCTGAGGTAGTAATGTCGTGCTTAATGCAGGTGGGCTTCGGCCCACACTGCATGCCCCAGTCAGACTGGGGTTCTTTTCAAGTGTACAGATGTAGTAAAAACTCCGTGTGCACCTACAGCATGGGTGGGTGCCAGGAAGCCACCGGCGGTACATAGAAATATCCCATTGCATTGCCCAACACAGCTGAGGTAGTAATGTCGTGCTTAATGCAGGTGGGCTAAAAATTTATTTGATTACACTGTAGGCGAGGGCCCACAAAAATTGCTGTATCAACAGTACTAATGTACCTGAAAAAAATTGGCCATGGCCAACCAAGAGGGCAGGTGAAACCCATTAATCGCTTTGGTTAATGTGGCTTAAGTGGTAACTAGGCCTGGAGGCAGCCCAGTTTAACGAAAAATTGGTTCAAGTTAAAGTTCCAACGCTTTTCAGAGCATTGAAACATCTAAAAATTGTTTAGAAAAATTATGAGTGAGCCTTGTGGCCCTAAGAAAAATTGCCCGTTCAGCGTGATTACGTGAGGTTTCAGGAGGAGGAGCAGGAGGAGGAGGAATATTAGATACAGATTGATGAAGCAGAAATGTCCCCGTTTTGGATGGTGAGAGAGAACGTAGCTTCCATCCGCGGGTGCAGCCTACGTATTGCTTACGTATCGCTGCTGTCCGCTGGTGGAGAAGAGAAGTCTGGGGAAATCCAGGCTTTGTTCATCTTGATGAGTGTTAGCCTCTCGGCACTGTCGGTTGACAGGCGGGTACGCTTATCTGTGATGATTCCCCCAGCCGTACTAAACACCCTCTCCGACAAGACGCTAGCCGCAGGACAAGCAAGCACCTCCAGGGCATACAGCGCAAGTTCAGGCCACGTGTCCAGCTTCGACACCCAGTAGTTGTAGGGGGCAGAGGCGTCACGGAGGATGGTCGTGCGATCGGCTACGTACTCCCTCACCATCCTTTTACAGTGCTCCCGCCGACTCAGCCTTGACTGGGGAGCGGTGACACAGTCTTGCTGGGGAGCCATAAAGCTGGCCAGGCCCTTAAAGACTGTTGCACTGTCTGGGCTGTACATGCTGCTCGATCTACGCACCTCCCCTGCTACATGGCCCTCGGAACTGCGCCTTCTGCCACTAGCGCTGTCGGATGGGAATTTTACCATCAGCTTGTCCGCCAGGGTCCTGTGGTATAGCAACACTCTCGAACCCCTTTCCTCTTCGGGAATGAGACTGGGAAGGTTCTCCTTATAGCGTGGGTCGAGCAGTGTGTACACCCAGTAATCCGTAGTGGCCAGAATGCGTTGAATGCGAGGGTCACGAGAAAGGCATCCTAACATGAAGTCAGCCATGTGTGCCAGGGTACCTGTACGCAACACATGGCTGTCCGCACTAGGAAGATCACTTTCAGGATCCTCCTCCTCCTCCTCCTCCTCCTCCTCAGGCCATACACGCTGAAATGATGACAGGCAACCAGCATGGGTACCGTCAGCAGTGGGCCAAGCTGTCTCTTCCCCCTCCTCCTCATCCTCCTCATCCTCCTCCTCCTCCTCCTGAACGCGCTGAGATATAGGCAGGAGGGTGCTCTGACTATCCAGCGACATACTGTCTTTCCCCGGCTCTGTTTCCGAGCGCAAAGCGGCTGCCTTTATGGTTTGCAGGGAACTTCTCAAGATGCATAGCAGAGGAATGGTGACGCTAATGATTGCAGCATCGCCGCTCACCACCTGGGTAGACTGATCAAAGTTTCGAAGGACCTGGCAGATGTCTGCCAACCAGGCCCACTCTTCTGAAAAGAATTGAGGAGGCTGACTCCCACTGCGCCGCCCATGTTGGAGTTGGTATTCCACTATAGCTCTACGCTGCTCATAGAGCCTAGCCAACATGTGGAGCGTAGAGTTCCACCGTGTGGGCACGTCGCACAGCAGTCGGTGCACTGGCAGATTAAACCGATGTTGCAGGGTGTGCAGGGTGGCAGCGTCCGTGTGGGACTTGCGGAAATGTGCGCAGAGCCGGCGCACCTTTAAGAGCAGGTCTGACAAGCGTGGGTAGCTTTTCAGAAAGCGCTGAACCACCAAATTAAAGACGTGGGCCAGGCATGGCACGTGCGTGAGGCTGCCGAGCTGCAGAGCCGCCACCAGGTTACGGCCGTTGTCACACACGACCATGCCCGGTTGGAGGCTCAGCGGCGCAAGCCAACGGTCCGTCTGCTCTGTCAGACCCTGCAGCAATTCGTGGGCCGTGTGCCTCCTATCTCCTAAGCTGAGTAGTTTCAGCACGGCCTGCTGACGCTTGCCCACCGCTGTGCTGCCACGCCGCGCGACACCGACTGCTGGCGACGTCCTGCTGCTGCTGACACATCTAGATTGCGAGACAGAGGTTGAGGAGGAGGAGGAGGGTGCTTTAGTGGAAGAAGCATACACCGCCGCAGATACTACCACCGAGCTGGGGCCCGCAATTCTGGGGGTGGGTAGGACGTGAGCGGTCCCAGGCTCTGACTCTGTCCCAGCCTCCACTAAATTCACCCAATGTGCCGTCAGGGAGATGTAGTGGCCCTGCCCGCCTGTGCTTGTCCACGTGTCCGTAGTTAAGTGGACCTTGCCACTAACCGCATTGGTGAGGGCGCGTACAATGTTGCGGGAGACGTGGTCGTGCAGGGCTGGGACGGCACATCGGGAAAAGTAGTGGCGACTGGGAACTGAGTAGCGCGGGGCCGCCGCCGCCATCATAGCTTTGAAGGACTCCGTTTCCACAACCCTATACGGCAGCATCTCAAGGCTGATAAATTTGGCTATGTGGACGGTTAACGATTGAGCGTGCGGGTGCGTGGTGGCGTACTTGCGCTTGCGCTCCAACACTTGCGCTAGCGACGGCTGGACTGTGCGGTGCAAGACATTGGTGGATGGGGCCGAGGACAGCGGAGGTGAGGGTGTGGGTGCAGGCCATGAGACGGTTGTGCCTGTGTCCTGAGAGGGAGGTTGGATCTCAGTGGCAGGTTGGGGCACAGGGGGAGAGGCAGGGGTGCAAACCGGAGGCGGTGAACGGCCTTCGTCCCACCTTGTGGGGTGCTTGGCCATCATATGTCTGCGCATGCTGGTGGTGGTGAGCCTGTTGGTGGTGGCTCCCCGGCTGATCTTGGCGCGACAAAGGTTGCACACCACTGTTCGTCGGTCGTCAGGCGTCTCTGTGAAAAGCTGCCAGACCTTAGAGCACCTTGGCCTCTGCAGGGTGGCATGGCGCGAGGGTGTGCTTTGGGAAACACTTGGTGGATTATTCGGTCTGGCCCTGCCTCTACCCCTGGCCACCGCACTGCCTCTTGCAACCTGCCCTGCTGATGCCCTTGCCTCCCCCTCTGAAGACCTGTCCTGAGTAGGCGTTGCACACCAGGTGGGGTCAGTCACCTCATCGTCCTGCTGCTCTTCCTCCGAATCCTCTGTGCGCTGCTCCCTTGGACTTACTGCCCTTACTACTACCTCACTGCAAGACAACTGTGTCTCATCGTCATCGTCCTCCTCACCCACAGAAAGTTCTTGAGACAGTTGGCGGAAGTCCCCAGCCTCTTCCCCCGGACCCCGGCAACTTTCGAATGGTTGGGCATCAGTGACGATAAACTCCTCTGGTGGGAGAGGAACCGCTGCTGCCCAATCTAAGCAGGGGCCCGAGAACAGTTCCTGGGAGTGTTCCCGCTCCTGAGCAGGTGTCATTGTAGTGGAGTGAGGAGGCTGGGAGGAAGGAGGAGCAGCAGACAGAGGATTCGGATTTGCAGCACTGGACGGCGCTGAACTGTGCGTGGATGATAGCTTGCTCGAAGCACTTTCTGCCATCCAGGACAGGACCTGCTCACACTGCTCATTTTCTAATAAAGGTCTCCCGCGTGGACCCATTAATTGGGCGATGAATGTGGGGACGCCAGAAACGTGCCTCTCTCCTAATCGCACAGCAGTTGGCTGCGACACACCTGGATCAGGAACTCGGCCTGTGCCCACACCCTCACTTGGCCCTCCGCGTCCTCGGCCACGTCCTCTAGGCTTGACATCTGATCGCCCCAGCCACTCACAGCAGGGGGGTGGTATAGGGCTTGAACGTCACAGGGGGAAGTTGTAATGCCTTCCCTGTCTTTCAATTGGCCAGAAAAGCGCGCTAACGTCTCAGAGAGGAAACTGAAAGTAACCGGAACACCGCGTGGTGCTCGTTACGAGTAACGAGCATCCCGAACACCCTAATATTCGCACGAATATCAAGCTCGGACGAGTACGTTCGCTCATCTCTACTCATTACACACATAGTCCATTGATTTCAAAGTCAACTGTGTAATGCTTCTTTTTCCCTGTAGTCACGCTGCATTCAATGGCAGTAAGTGGAGGTCTTGCTTTTCATTCATTTACAATGAGTTAACATGCTGTTGCTTAGGACACATCATCAATATATGATCACCCATCTCATAAAACCCAGCTCTGAGAATAAGCATGGTGGAGAAGTAGGGTTATGTTTTTCTCCACAACTCACTTTCCAGGTCATTGCTTGAAACCTTTAGGCCGGCTGCACACAACCAAGTCGGATTCTGCATGTGGGAGCCCACAGTGGAAACCAAGCCTGTGCCCAGCCGGCGTCCATGCGTACCTAATTTCATCTTTCGCCAGCTGTACTGTGGATGGTCCACGTGGTGAGCCGTTAGACATGCGCAATACAGTTTTATGTTTTGAAATCCTGTTTTTTCCTGTGTTGTCACTAGGTGATGACACGGAATCCGCGACCTTTCTGAAATGTCATTGCGGAAGAGCCACGGATCAGACAGTTTTCATGGACTTCAATGGAAGCTGTCCATGCGGAATCTGCACAGAAATGGAGCATGCTGTGATTTGTCCTCTGCAAACGGAAAATCGCAATTAATTTCCGCTCGTGTAGAGGAAAACGCCTTTTCCCATAGCATGCTATGGGCGGTATTTGCTGCGGAATCCATAGGCGGATGCTCGCTCCACACTCTGCAATGCAAATCTGCCCTTGTGCAGCCGACACAACAGCTTACAAACTTAACAACACCGACTCTATCCCGCCAAACCCAATACATTAAGGAAAATGTATAAAGATCAAAGGAAAAGCCACTATATAGCCAGGTGAATGTTCCCCTAGAAGCTTCTTACTGAACAGCTGGATGTGGCATGCCAGCCACTACGCCAATCCCGCTGAAGTGTGACCTGACATGGTCCATAAACCTATTTAGTCTAACTACAGGCCAAACGCAGTCCCGAGTAACTTGGCGCCAACATATGGTGTCTTGCGTGCACGTCGTTTTCTTACTGGCCCGGTCTGCTGTATGATCAGCCAAAGAGTCCAGACGGATGAGGGGCCCCTCCAGAAAAGTGTGCGGTACCGCAGAGGGCCGTTACTCACTTCCTCAGCGGCATCCAGTATTGTCCACACAAGATCCAGTCTCGCTCCAGTTATTCAGCAGCATCCACGGAAGCAAGTCTTCTCCCATCCAGCGGGCATCTGGTCAAAATCTGAATCCGCCCCACTCTGCTGCAGCTCTGGTCCCCTCGGGACACTCTCCTCGCTCAGGACACGATCTCCTTCCCTCTTCCATAGCTCCACAGAGATGTCTCCCTGGACCAACTGTCACCTCACAGTGTACGCATGTAAGATGGTGAAACAGTCCTCCTGCTGTAAATGTCCTGGTTTCTGTTGTAACTGTCATTTTGTTTTTGACCACAAGAGGTCACTGTGCTCTGGACTGAGACAGAGAAAAAAGAAGTGCATCATGACCATAGAGAGTAGGAGAGAAAAGCGGTTAGGTGCGTGCGAGCGAGCTGAGACGAGCTGGTGAGGACTGCAGCTAGCGAGAGAGACACTGCGATCCACCGGAAAAAGGACCCCAACGAGGACCGGAGCTTCCGTGAGGGGAGCTGCATTAGAGACTGTTCCAGAGTTTGTCAGACTACCATCTTAACGGAGAAGATGGTCATTGCAGACCGGGCTCAGAAGTAGCGGCGTCAGTGAGTTCATATGGTTCTTGGATGAAATCCTATTCCTGCGTTCCGGACAAAGTCTAAAGGTACCCACCAGACCCGGGTCAGCCAGAGAACTAAGGCCTCTGGTGTAAACGTGCACGCACCGCCAATCTGACTGAGACTAATAACAAGGCCGGCAGTTAGTTAGTTAGTTAGGCATACTGATGGCCGCCGGCCGCACTGCTGGGGACTGAGCTGTCCGACATAGTCCTAACACACAGAGAACTCTATACTCGTAGAGCTGTCTAAGGATATCTACAAGTCACACGTTACGCAACTGTACTTTGCCTTGACTTGTGAACTATATATATATTGTTATATCTGTTGAGTGGTGTTGTGTAAGGGGAGAATACGGGTGTGTTGCTAAGATTGTAAGCTCTTGTGCTGTGCCGCCGGTGCTTCCCTAGCATCCTCACTGATTGTTCCTACTTCCAGGGTGATAGAAGGTAATAGCGGCTGGTTAGAGACGGCCTGCGGCTAGGCAAAAGCTTGGAGGATATTGAAGGCGCACATTATAGAGCACAGCGCTGCATGGCACAAGAGTCTCAGCTTCCCCGCTGAGTGTATGTAACTTTCTGGGGGAGTTCGGGTTGGTTAAGGGTTCGGCCAAATTAAGTAAAATCTCATTGCTACGGATTGGTTTTGAGTCGCGTTTTTTGTTCAGGACTTCGCTGTATTCTGGAAAGCCCACCCCGGTCGGCGGCTTACACTTGGCGTAGTTCGGCAGGATACAGCGATCGTCATGGACGGAGACGTGGCGGGAAACATTCCCCTAGCGCCAGCGGCCCAGGGTGCCCCTGCGCAACAAGAATTCCTAGCCCCAGTACCTGTCACGCCAGCCCAAGTAGGGTACTTATCGGCTGGAGCACTAATGCAGCACTTGCCAAAGTTTAACGGTAAAAATATGGGGTTGCAGGACTGGACCGAAAGGGTACAAAGTATAGTTAAATTGAGTAATTTGATACCTGCGCTGCGTGCAGAGATAGCATTGGGGGCCCTGGAAGGCGACGCTAGACGGACCGTGATGGTACGACCCGAGTCAGAAAGAGACACTTTGGAGAAAATATTCTCCCTGCTGGAGGGGGCACAGGGAGGGCGAACCAGGGTAGCGCAGTTGCGCAGCAGCTTCTTCAACCGATCCCAGCGAGAGGGTGAAACGTTAATACAATACTCTAACGCCCTACAGGAAGTGTTGAATGAAGTGCAACGACGGGATTCAGGGGCCATGGGAGCTTTCAAGGAAGTGGACCGGCTACTACGAGACCAATTTATTCTAGGACTATCCAATAGATTTTTACAGGATAAACTGCAAGAGATGACCCGGGCAGATGCTGACCTGACATTTTATAATGTTTACCGGGCTGCTGTAGAGAGAGAAGAAGAGCCCATGGCTGTGAGTGTGAAGGCAGTGAGTAGCACCCAAGTGACAGGGGCCCGGGGAGGTCTTGAAGACTCCGAGTCCTTGAAGGATGTGGTCCAGGCCCTACGAGCAGAAATGAGAGAACTCCGCCTGGAAGTGTCCCAGATGAAGGCGGACTCATCCAGGGCCCCGGGATTGACCTCATCGTCCTGCCCACCTCCACAGAGAGTGTTCCGGGGGCGAGGATCCATTAATACAGACCCATCCGGGGTGCGGGGATCAAGGGGACCTCTTTGCTGGAGCTGCCGACAGTATGGCCATATCGCTCGAGAGTGCCACCAACAGACGGAACCTGAGCTGGCTTTAAACTTCCGACTGCCGCAGTAACAGGGCATCCTGCGGCAGTTCCCTCAGAGCTAAGCCCACTACGCAATGAACGCGATCTCTATGCCAGCAGTCCCATTATGGAAGCTGAGCTGGAGGGCCAAAAGGTACACTGCCTAGTGGATACCGGATCGGAATGCACCCTGATGCCGTTGGAGTTTTTCGAGAGACACTTCGGGCATATGATGGAACCGGAAGATGGAAGTGTTATCCGGTTGACAGCTGCCAATAATGGTGCAATGGATGTACAAGGGATCGTCTGGATGCGAATCCGGCTGTTTGGGCAGGACATTGGCAAAAAGGGGATCGTGCTGGTAGATCATCCGTCCCGAAAGGGACTCGATGTAACGCTGGGCATGAACGTGCTGAGAGACCTCGATCATCACCTCTATGCCAAGGAAGGGCCTAAATACTGGCAGCGGACCACCACGCACCGGCCAACTCAAAAGGTCCTACAGCAGATGGTGAGGAGCTGCAGTTTACAGAAGAGCCTCATGTCAGGGTGTCCTATTGGGCATGTGAGAGTACCGCTGAGAGCTCCAGTGAAGATTCCACCACGCCAGGAGAAAATTTTGATGCTTCCAGTGGGAGCTGGGCGGCCATTGAATGGACTGGAGGTCCTGATCGAACCTGCTCCATGGGGAGAACTGCAGAACCGCCCGCTGGTAGCCCGAGCACTCGTCACCGTGAAAGATGGGTGCGTGCCTATACGCTGCCTCAATGTCTGGGACAGTGAGTCGATCGTTCCTGGGAATACCCTGCTGGCTGAAGTTCATGTGCCAGAGGGCGGTGTCATTCACCGGAGGAGCTTCACGCTACAGCCAGATGGGAGGTCAGCTTGGACCTTTGCTGTGAAGGTCCAGCAAGAACAGGCCCCAACAGCTGAGTGGAACGGTCGAGTGATCATGTCTCTGATGGGAGTGGACCCCCGCTCTCTGACCCCGGGGCAACAAAAGCTTCTGGAAGACACGCTATGGGAATACCAGGAAGCGTTCTCAAGGCATGATGAAGACTTCGGGTGTGCCACCGCTATCGAGCATGAAATCCCTACCCGCGACGCTGCGCCAGTTCGAGAACGGTACACCCAAATCCCACCCAAGATGTATCAAGAGGTGAAAAATATGGTGGCCTGCATGCTGGAAAACCAGGTGATACAGGAAAGTAAAAGCCCGTGGGCTGCTCCTGTGGTCCTGGTGCGAAAGAAAGACGGAAGTCTTCGGTTCTGTGTAGATTATCGGAAATTGAATGCCCAAACCATCCGGGATGCTTATCCTCTTCCACGGATCGAAGAGTCACTATCCTCCTTGGGTCGAGCCAAGTACTTTTCCACGCTCGACCTGGCTAGTGGATATTGGCAAGTGCCAGTAGCTGAAAAAGACAAGGCAAAGACAGCCTTTATCTTGCCCATGGGACTATATGAGTTCAATAGGATGCCGTTCGGACTGACCAACGCTCCAGGGACGTTTCAGCGGTTGATGGAGCACTGTCTGGGTGACCTAAACTTTGAATCAGTATTGATATATCTGGATGACATTGTGGTGTTTGGGACTTCATTCGAAGATCATCTTAAAAAACTGCGGCAGGTCCTGGGACGACTACAAGATCATGGTCTGAAAATCAAGCCCAAAAAGTGTCAACTGCTTCAACAGCGCATAGAGTTCCTGGGACATGTGGTCACTCCAGAAGGGGTACAACCGGCCCCTAGCAAGGTGGAGGCCGTGCAAAAGTGGTCCCAGCCAAGAACCCTACGGGAAGTACAAGCGTTCCTAGGCCTGGCCGGTTATTACAGGAGATTTATACCCAAGTTCTCTCATCTGGCCGGTCCACTAAACGAGCTGCTGAGAGGCACAACTGGAGGGCCCAGGAATCGCCCCATTGAGTGGGGGCCACGACAGCAAGAAGCCTTCGAGGCATTGAAAAGAACTCTGACCAGCGCCCCAATCCTGGCCTATGCACAGTTTGATAGCCCGTTCTTGCTGTACACGGATGGAAGTTTACATGGTCTTGGAGCTGTGTTATCTCAAGTTCAAGACGGGCGTGAGAGGGTCATTGCCTATGGCAGTAGGTCGTTAAGGGAGTCGGAGCGCAACCCTGACAACTATAGCTCCTTTAGGTTGGAGCTTTTGGCGCTGGTCTGGGCCATGACTGAGAAGTTTGCAGAGTATCTGATGGGTGCAGAAGTGACTGTGATGACGGACAATAACCCGCTAGCGCACTTGGAAAACGCTAAGCTAGGCGCCCTTGAGCAGCGATGGATGGCCCGCCTTTCCAAGTATCGATACCGCATCCAGTTCCGGTCAGGGAGGGAGAACGGCAACGCCGATGCCCTCTCCCGAGTTCCAGTGGGGTCGCCGACCAAGAGGGGAGAAGAGGATTTAGAAGACACTGAAATGCCACACCTCGGCAGAGTACCACCATTCCAGAATCTGACACATTCAAGTGGGGTGGCTTCAGGGATGCCGATGGTGTTGGGGAAGACGTTGGGAGATTGGGAACGAGTCCAAAGTAGCTGCTCGGACCTATGGAAAGTGAGAGAGTGGGTCCGAGCTAAGGTTTGGCCTCGCCCGGACGAGCGGGCCAGTCTGACGCAGGAAGGTCAGAAGTTGCTGAGACAATGGGATAAGCTGAGTATTAACCAGGGGCTCCTGTGCCGGACCATATACGTACAGTCAGAGCTGCAGCACCGGCAACAGGTTGTCATCCCTATGTCACTGGGACCAGCTGCCGCTCAAGAAGCCCATGAGAGGGGGGCTCATTTCGGGAGCGCGAAGACGTACCAATGGCTCCAGCGCTTTGTATATTGCCCGGATTTGGGAGAAATGGTGACCGAGGCATGTCTGAAATGTCGGTCCTGCGGGCTGAGTAAAAGCCCCGAGCAACGGGCCCCTGTGCAAACTATCCGCACTTCCGCCCCCCTGGAAATCTTATTGATTGATTATGTACAGATCGGGTACTCTACCTCAGGACACCCCTACTGTTTGGTCATGACGGACCACTTCACAAAATATGCAGTGGCCGTGCCCACCAGAGATCAGACGGCTGAATGGGCTGCTGAGGCAGTCTGTAAACACTTTATACAAGTGTTTGGGTGTCCGCGGAGAATTCATTCAGATCAGGGGGCATGTTTCCAGGGTGCTTTGATGAGGGAGCTGTATCAGCTCTATGGTATCGAACGTTCCCGCACGACTCCGTACCATCCACAAGGGAATGGGGCGTGTGAGCGGTTCAACCGCACCTTGATACAGATGCTGCGGACTCTAGAGGAAAGTCAAAAAGCCCAGTGGCCAGAGTACTTACCTGAGCTGATGTGGGCCTACAACAATAGGGTTCACAATACCACTGGTTACTCTCCACACATGCTTATGTTTGGGAGAGCAGGCCAGGAGATCAAGGATCTTCACATGCCGGATCTGAGGCAGCCTCCGCCAAGGAGCACCACCGCCTGGGTGCAAGACCATCGCCGCCGACTGAGAGCAATACATAAGGTTGTGGGTGAGCGCCTGAGACAAGTGGTGCACCCCAACCCGGGGCCAGTGCAGATGGACGAGTATGCTCCAGGTGATCGTGTGATGGTCAGAGCCAAGAGGCCAACCGGAAAATTGGATGGGCGGTGGGAGGCGGTTCCATACATAGTGAAGCAGAAGGTAGATCCTGATATCCCCGTGTATGAGGTTGAGCCCGAGGGGACTGGGAGACCCTCAAGGAACCTCCACCGTAACATGTTGAGACACTGTCACTTTCAGCAACCTGCGGCTGATAAGGAGATGCTTATCCCTACCCCTAGTATTGGGGAACCCCTGGTAGATGATGAATGGTGGGTAGTTCCTGTCCCGGCCATGTCGGAGTCCCCGGTCGTGACAAGCTCGCCACTCAGGGAGAGAGATGCCCAGCCAGCAGAACCACATCCACCGAGTGTGCCAACTGTCCCTGGTCCTATGACTCTGCGCAGGACGGCCAGGTCCACCGCTGGTGTACCCCCACAGCGCTACGCGCAGGATGAGTTTGAGTGGGGGAGGTTGCCGGGGACGGCAACATCTAGTGGGGTGGCATGTAAGATGGTGAAACAGTCCTCCTGCTGTAAATGTCCTGGTTTCTGTTGTAACTGTCATTTTGTTTTTGACCACAAGAGGTCACTGTGCTCTGGACTGAGACAGAGAAAAAAGAAGTGCATCATGACCATAGAGAGTAGGAGAGAAAAGCGGTTAGGTGCGTGCGAACGAGCTGAGACGAGCTGGTGAGGACTGCAGCTAGCGAGAGAGACACTGCGATCCACCGGAAAAAGGACCCCAACGAGGACCGGAGCTTCCGTGAGGGGAGCTGCATTAGAGACTGTTCCAGAGTTTGTCAGACTACCATCTTAACGGAGAAGATGGTCATTGCAGACCGGGCTCAGAAGTAGCGGCGTCAGTGAGTTCATATGGTTCTTGGATGAAATCCTATTCCTGCGTTCCGGACAAAGTCTAAAGGTACCCACCAGACCCGGGTCAGCCAGAGAACTAAGGCCTCTGGTGTAAACGTGCACGCACCGCCAATCTGACTGAGACTAATAACAAGGCCGGCAGTTAGTTAGTTAGTTAGGCATACTGATGGCCGCCGGCCGCACTGCTGGGGACTGAGCTGTCCGACATAGTCCTAACACACAGAGAACTCTATACTCGTAGAGCTGTCTAAGGATATCTACAAGTCACACGTTACGCAACTGTACTTTGCCTTGACTTGTGAACTATATATATATTGTTATATCTGTTGAGTGGTGTTGTGTAAGGGGAGAATACGGGTGTGTTGCTAAGATTGTAAGCTCTTGTGCTGTGCCGCCGGTGCTTCCCTAGCATCCTCACTGATTGTTCCTACTTCCAGGGTGATAGAAGGTAATAGCGGCTGGTTAGAGACGGCCTGCGGCTAGGCAAAAGCTTGGAGGATATTGAAGGCGCACATTATAGAGCACAGCGCTGCATGGCACAAGAGTCTCAGCTTCCCCGCTGAGTGTATGTAACTTTCTGGGGGAGTTCGGGTTGGTTAAGGGTTCGGCCAAATTAAGTAAAATCTCATTGCTACGGATTGGTTTTGAGTCGCGTTTTTTGTTCAGGACTTCGCTGTATTCTGGAAAGCCCACCCCGGTCGGCGGCTTACACGCACGCTTTTTTTCTCCTCCCTCCTGTCACCTCAGAGCTTGACCATAATCTTTTTTGTAGAACAGCGACCTCTTGTGGACGAATAATAAAACACACACAGCAGAGGACTATATACAGTAACAAGAACAATGTGCACATATTGGAGGCTGTCTCACCCGCTCACAGTGTAGTTAAAAAAAAGTGTCAAATTAAGCAATTAAGAGAAGTGCATGCCTGCCTCTATACCCATGCCAACATACGCTGCTTCTTTCTACCCAGTGTCCCTAAGAGAACACTAAGCTCCCTGGTAGCTTGGTCTTGGGCATCACCACCTGCAGTATATATAAAGCTGTGCACCCTCCCCAAGGGTTCACTTTATTATAAGCACAGCCGCAATTGTCCCAAGGTTCTGGCACCTGAGGGGCTCAATGATGCTTCTACCACATCATTGGACAATGTTTGTGGGCCCCTGCTAGATGTTGCACTGCGGACCCCGTTCCACCCAGTTCCCTTGTATTGTAGGTGATTGACCATATTCTACTTTTTCTCTCCACAGATATTGGCTGTCAAACTAATAAATATGTGATATCAGTACCTGAAGAAGTCACGGCTCAAGTAGGACTCTGTGTTCACATTCCGTGCTCATTTACTGTACCAAGTTATGTAGAAATAAACGAATTAGCCGATGGCTTTTGGTACAGAGAAAAATGGTCTCAACATAAAGTGGTAGCCTCTAATAAAGATAACTCAAGAGGACGATTTTTTTTCACTGGAGATGTTTCCTCAAGAGACTGCTCCTTGTTTATCAATGACATCCAGGAAAGTGATGACAGCTATTATTATTTCCGACTTGAGGATTCTGTACAGTACAGTTATTGGAAAATCAAACCCCACTTAAAAGTGACAGGTAAATAGAAGAATCAGATCACTAAATACCTACTCATAAATGTATGACTGATATGTTAAATAGTAATATATCTAGTTAGCAGTGCTGAAATGGTCACTGAACTGTCTCTTATGTATACCTGCAGTTGGCTGCACCAACTGAATATTATATATGAAGAATCTGAAAAGAGTCGGATGATTTGTCATTTACTCCCAGCCAAAACTGCAATATAAAGAGACATTTTCGAAACTTTTGACTGACGAGACAAAAATCAACTTCTCCCGTATATGACTTGGGGCTTTCTACCTGAAGTTTCACTGTCCTTCCAACAGTTTACTATATTAGTCCAGAATATCCGCTAATACTTCCACTAATAGTAAAGATTATTGCTGGTGCAGTAGATTAGTTATAGAAATAGCAGAAGAGTAGGTGTTATAGTAGTAGATTATAGACTAAATGGACACATAGCCCTCCTGCACACGGGTGGGTTGGACCCCACATGCGGGATTCAAGCAGCGGAGTTTGACCCGGTGCCCGGCCGGTGACCCCCTGCTTTCCTCTTCCTCCTCTGCCAAGAATGTGCCAGCCGGAGGGCCAGCGCACATACGCAGTACAGAGTATGCCGTGCCGTCGCTATGGCATCGGCGCGGCTCCCATGACCATTCTGCAATGATATGGGATGGATGGCTTGCATTGACTTCAATGGCCGGCCGTGTGTAGCCCGCACAAAATTGCAGCGTGTTGCGATTACTCACCTGGGAGCGGGAAATTGCAATCGATTTCCGCTTGTGGGTAGGAAATTGCATTTTGCCATCGCATGCTATGGCTCGATTTGCTGCAGAATCCGGAGGTGGAATCCCACTAGGGATTTCGCAATGCAAATTTGCCCGTGTGCAGGAGGCCTTAATTGGAGACAACTGCCCTCTCCCTGTATGGAAATTAGAGCCGTCTCCATGAAGTGTGGCATAAAATCAAGTGGGCAGGTTGTCGGGGGATCATTTTCAGTGTGAATCCACATTGGCCAGCTGCACACGAACGGGTCGAATTCCGCATGCGGGAGTCCACAGCGGAGTCCATCCCTGTGCCCGACCGGCATCCACGAGTACCTGTATTTATCTTTTGCTTATGGTCTGGACGGCTCCTAGTACAGTTTTTTTCAAATGTTTTTTTTCCTGTGCGGTCGCTAAGCGATGACTCGGAGTCCGCGACCTTTACGCAATGTCAATTGTGGAAGGGACGCAGGTCGCACGGCTTGACTTTGATGGAAGCCATCGCGTGGGGTCTGCACAAAAATAGAACATGCTGCGATTTTATTTCCACAAGCGGAAATCACAATCACTATTCGCGGACATACGAATGTTCTATTTTTGTTATTGGATGCAAAGTGCTGCGGATCGTCTGCCAGATGATGGTTGCGGATTACGCAATCGAAATTCGGTCGTGTGCAGCCGGCCTTAGAATGGGAAAATCCAGCAATCTGAAGGACTTCAAACTAAGTGTGGTTATTGGTGTTAGACTAGACTAGTTAGGGCCAATATTTAAAAGAAACTACCAGCCTTGTGGGGTTTTCTCATGCAATGTTGTGAAAAGTATAGCAAAAATTGTGTGATTGAGGAAAAACAGCCAGTAAGGCCCCCTCACACAGACGGTTTTTACCGCAGGTAGCAGAGCGCTTTCAGCACTGTGGTGTAATGCTCCCATTGTTTTCAATGGCACCACTCAGACAATGAGGAGGAGTGCTAGAAGCCGGTAAAAAGTGGCAAATCGATATAAGTCGCGGAGCTTACTGCATCGCCTTTGTGAGGGAGGCCTAAAAAGAATCCTCTGGATGCAAACAATTGGGATCAGACGAGGACACCAAGGACCATTCTAACAGCAGTCATATAGAATTCACTTACAACAGCAGTTTGAGTGCCACTGCTGTCTAAGACCGTGCTCACATGACCGTGTGTTCCGGCAAGCTGCATGCCAATCTCTTGCACGCGGGCTCGCAGCAAGTATGTAATGAGATGTGTAATGGCTGCATGCTGCCAATCCCCATGCACTATCTTTGGTGAGTAATATGCATGTGGAAAATACAAATCAGTGGGCCATTGGCATTGTGTGTTGAGTGCGAGAAAATTGCACGTATGACATGCAATGAAAATACATCCGTGTGAAAGCAGGGTAAGAGAAATAGAAAAACAAGACTTCAGTGGTGAAAAGTGTAAAAATTGTATCACTGAGGAATCGAACAACATTGTCTGGGCAGAAGAATCCAAATTGCTGTTGCTCCATGCTGATGGGAGAGTCAGAATTTGGAGCAAGCAGCATGAATCGATCAGTTCTTCCTGTAAGGTCACAACAGTTCAGGCTAAAGAAGGGTAAGCAATGGTGTAGGAATGTTTTTTAGCACACCCCAAGTCCTCTGAGACCTGTGAACTGATGCCACAACAAATTCCTGCGGCTCTGAAGGTCAAAGAAGCTCCAGCACCTTGCTGTATGGGTGTTTCTAATAAAACAGTCGTTTAATATACAGGAGGTGGGCAAAAATATCGAAACGCCATATGAAATGCATGGATTTTAATCATTAGCATTGAGCTGCCCTTTTGACCCCTACTTGGCTAAGAATTTTCCTGACAAATTTGTGTTTATTTCACTTCTTTCCCTGCTCTGGGTGGTTTTGGGAGCCAACTGGTAACAGCAGCTGAGTGGCTCAAACCACTGACCAAACCACTGACTCAAAAACCTTGTTGCTCGGGCATATTCCCACTTCTCCCTAGTAGAATCGATATCACACTACCTCCGCTTAAAAATTGGTCTCTGTGTGTCTGATTGAAGTATGATTTATAATCCCATGTAACTTGCATGCATTTCGTACGGTGTTTCCATATTTCTGCACCCTGTAGGTAGTTCTGGTGGTAGAGTAGGCAGCAGTTTTAGTTGGCACAGCAGAAGTTGTGGCAGCACCAGTAGTAGCACTCATTCTAACATACCAAGCAAGGAAAGGCCACTAAGCTCTAGCCTATTTAGATACAACCCTATGGTGTAGAGTGATACATTCAGCCGTATGGTAATATTAGTAGTAGTCAGTCATAGTAGCAGTAGGGTACTGTAGCTGTAGTTGCAGAAGAGTAGCTGTAGTAGTATTAGTAGCAGTAGTAGAAGAGTAGCTGTAGTAGTATTAGTAGCGGTAGTAGAAGAGTAGCAGCCGTTAGAGCAGTTGTTGTCAAGACGTTTCACAAGTGGTGATAGTTTTGGCTATGGTAGTACTGGTGGCAGTATTAGCAGCAGAGCAGGAGCTGCAGTACTAGTAATGGTAGAGGCAGCGGAATAGTCATACTAGTAGAATCAGTGGTAGCAGACATATTTACATACCAGGTAGGTAAAATACCACTCGCCTTTTGCAACATTAGCTGCAGTCCTACTGTGGGTGGTGATACATCTTTGTTTCTGGCATATAACCCCATGCATTACAACTAAATCAAGTCTGTAAATGTACTTTTCTACACCACTTTCTAGGATTAACAGACAAACCTGAGATCTCTGTTGGGAAGCTGGTTGCTGGAGAAAAGGCAACAATAACCTGTAAAAGCCCTGGTATATGCGCTGGATCTGCTCCTGACATCACATGGAATGGAAAACATGGTGAAAAATTACCTTTTAGTAATTCTTACCCAAATTCCACCAGTATATACTTCTCCAACTTTACATTCACACCTACGAAAGAAGACAATGGATCACCACTCACCTGTATAGTGGCCTTCCGCCAATACATGGCTGTAACTCAACAGATAATCAACCTAAATGTTGAGTGTAAGTCTGCTTACTATGTCGTACTCCCATGTGATAGGTGTTACCGTAGATTTAGGGTGCCTACCCACTACAGTTCTCTTTCACTGCGAAATTCACAGCGGTTTTTTTTCTCCAGGTGTCTATGGGACTTGTTGATGTTAAATTCGCGTCGCGGCAAAATAGCGATTACGCGGTAAATTGCGATTTTGCCACGTTGCGATATTAATAGAGATGAGCGAGCCTCCTCGGCCACGCCTCTTTTTCGCCCGAGTACCGCGATTTTCGAGTACTTCCGTACTCGGGCGAAAAGATTCGGGGGGCCCCGAGGGTGAGCGGGGGGTTGCAGTGGGGAGTGGGGGGGAGAGGGAGAGAGAGAGAGCTCCCCCCTGTTCCCCGCTGCTACCGCCCGCTCCGTCACGCCATCCCCCGCCCCCCAGCGCCCCCCGAATCTTTGCACCTGAGTACTGAAGTACTCGAAAATCGCGGTGCTCGATCGAGTAATTACTCGAAACGAGTAGGTTCGCTCATCTCTAGATTTTAACATTAACAAGTCACATAGGCACCTGGAGAAAAAAAACGCTGCAAATTTCGCAGTGAAAACGTAAGGGTGCCTGTCCATGGGCATGATTTCACTGGCGGTAAATCGCCAGCGAATCACACCGGCCAATGCCTTCCATAGCATTGCTATGGAAAGCGCCGACACCTGTCCACGAGCAGAGAATCCTTGCGATTCTCCGCTCGCGGCGGGTAATTCGCAGGATGCTTCTCTGCGGCCAACCTATCTATCAAATAGGGCTGACTGGCGGAGAATTGGCAGCGGCGCCCGCAGCGAAGATCTGCCGCAGGACTTTGCATCGCCCGTGGACAGGGGGCCTAACAGTAGTGGGTAGGCACCCATACTTGGAATAATCTAATAAAGAGCATTAACCCTTTTTAAAATTAAGCTTTGAGTAAAAAAAATTCCTTGTTCCTTTGTTTGGTCCGCTCCTGCATTTTAGTCCCTTTTAGTATGTTGTACACATGCCTGTCCAGACTTCTCCGGTACCTTGCTCACCAAAGTTTCGTCAGTAGTCTCGGATAGACGTAACAAACACATAAAGAACCACCAAATCGAGTTCAGGGTTCAACGGACATGGATTGTGTTATCATGAACGTAACATGGAAATGACTTACTCATGACCTAATTGCTTGGTACAGTTTTGCTACTTTATTTTTATAGTTCATTTCAGTGTTTAGCACATACTGGTGGATTCCACAATATTTTTTCCTGGGAGAGCACCTGTCGAGCTGTGTCCATCAGCTTTCCATGCTTGCAGATTTCCATGGTGTGGCTTAGACTTTTTTCATGCCTATGGTTAACTTAACCCCTTAAGGACCAGGCTGTTTTGTACCTTAAGGACCAGACACATTTTAGGGATTTTACTAAAGATGAGCGAGCACGCTTGTTAAAGGCTGCTTCTCGATCGAGTAGCAGTCTTATCGAGTAACTGTGTGCTTGCCCGAGCAGCATGCCGGGGGGCAGCGGGAGGGAGAGTGAGACAGATCTCTCTCCCTCTCTCCCCGCCCCCGCTCGCCCCCGCATTGCTGCTCGGGCGAGTATACAGTTACTCGTTAAAGACTGCTACTCAATCATGTAGCAGCCTTTAACGAGCGCACTCGCTCATCTCTAGATTTTACCCATGGATTGGTTTTCACTGCCATATATTTTACTTTAGCAACCAAAATAATTTTTGCTGCATTTTTTTTTCGTAACATGGTTTTTAAATATTTTTACACTGACTTTTTTTCCCCATTTTTAAAAAATATTTATAGTTGTTTTTTTTATAGATTAGTAAGTTTATGCTAAAATAAATTATGAGAAAGGGTTCTTCATTTTGTTTCAGATGTTTTGATATATATTATGTATGGTTTTGGATTACAGGGCTATTACAGCGAAGGTTTCGTTGGCATTGGCTTTGCGTCATTGTATTTTTTATGTATATATTTTTAGTTAACTTTGTAATTTTTTAAACCTTTTTTTGTAATTTTTTTTAGCATCTATGACCCCCATGACGTCATATAAGACCTCTGGGGGTCATTCACATGGTCTTTTTTTTTTTTATTACACACTTTTTCACTGTAAATGGGGAATCCATAGAAACAGCATCCATAGAAGCCCCAGTTACAGGGGAAAACATTCCCCTGTAGTGACAATAGTCACTAGCATAGCTGATCAGGGTCTGCTAGGACTTTGCAGCTCTGCTATAACGGGGGAGACTTGAAGGCCACACGATTGCCGGCTCACATAGTGGAAGAAACATTTCCACTTTCAATTCTCAGTACATAGCGCTCATTGAGTGCTATGTATCCAGGAAAGGAGAAGGCGGAAGCCATTAAAAAACGCTTCTCCCTCCTCCTCTGGGTTCTTAGCTGTGACTAACAGCCCAAGACGCAACCTGCTCCTGCTTGATAGCAGGAGCAGAGGCTTTAATCTTGTGCCATATTTTTGCTATTGGTGGAGATTAAAGCCCAGGACCAATCACCGTATATTTACCGCGCTTGGTCCCTAAGGGGTTAAAGAAATTTCATAAGTGTCTCTATTGTATTGTGTCTGTGATAGAGCAAGTACAACCCATGTTAGACTTCATACTTATAACTGCTTCTACCAATTAGCAAATGCTATATATTGTAGGAGAAGTGAATTAGTTCTGTAACTGCTATATTGTTTATGTACCATAACAACCCCGAGTACAGATAATAAAGGAAACTTACCTTCAGTCCTATGGAAACGCAAAGATTTCATGGTGAGCTCTACATAGTTTATGCCAACCAGTAAAGTCAGCACTGATATATCTGTATCCCACCACAAATAACATGAGACTTCTCTAACAGGTGGTCTACCAGGAATGAAGGGTCTTACTACTGCCTGTATCCACGTAAGGTTTTTAATAAAGAACCGGTCAAGAACTAATGTTAAACAACAAGGAAACAAAACAAAGTTCTTGTTGTTTGACATTGTTTCTTGATCGGTTCTTTTTTTATTAAAAGCCCTACGTGGACACATGCTGTTCTAATACCGTAATGAAGTAAAGGAGATCTTGTGTTACAACTAATTTACTTTCATCTCTTTCTTGCAGACCCTCCCGATGTTACCATTACCATTAGAGGTAACTCCATTCTACACTAATATCAAGGGTGCAAAAGACTATAATCAGTAGGGTGAGATTCTTCCCACTTGAGAGCCAGAATGGAAAGTCAATCTGCAAGAGGAACTTCCACTTCTGCAAACTCATGTGGCCCATGTATAACACAGGTAGCCTTTCATCTGAATGGCCACCATAATTCTTTACATTTGCCCTGTATTGGTCATTGCAGAAGAAATGTCTGGATTACAGATTGGACTGATTTTGTGGGGTGCTGAGCTGTTAAACTTCTCCTGCAGTACTTTCCACAATAGATGCCAAAAGGACACTCTTAATGCACATGGACAGGGAAATACATGTCACCATTACACAGTAAATGGGAAACCACTGGGAAACACTGACATGGAAAGGGACTTGGTACTTTTAGGTAACTGTAAGCTTAACTGGAGCAACCAGTGTCAGGTAGCTGCTGCCAAGGCAAATAGGATCACGGGGCGCAACAAAGGAGGTCTAGGGCACATGATGAGAACATTGTTCTTCCTCTTTACAAGTCACTGGTCAGACCACACATGGACTATTGTATACAGTTTTGGGCACTGGTACTCAAGTAGGACATATCAGAGCTTGAGCGGGTACAAAGGCGGGCAACTAAAGTAATAAACGGAATAAGCAGACTACAATACCCAGAGAGGTTATCAAAATTGGGGTTATTTAATTTAGAAAAAAGATGCTTGAGGGGCGACTTAATAACTATATATAAATATATTAGAGGATAATACAGAGATCTCTCCCATCATCTATTTATACCCAGGACTGTGACTGTAACAAGAGGGCATCCTCTGTATCTTGAGGAAAGAAGGTTTCTACACCGACATAGAAGAGGGTTCTTTATTGTAAGAGCAGTGAGACTGTGGAACTGTCTGTAAAAGAGTTCAAGAGGAGCTTGGACGCTTTTCTTGAGTGATACAATATTATATGTTATAATCATTAATTATTTCAGAAGGGTGGGTGATCCAGGGATTATTCTGATTGCCAGATTGGAGTCAGGAAGGAAATTTTTTGGGGTTCTTTTTCCTTCCTTTGGATTAACATGGGGGGGGGGGGGGGGATTTGGCTGAACAGAATGGACATATGTCTTTTTCGGCTTCACATACTATGTTACTATCTGTTGTTCAGCATATGCACTGGGAATGTTTTGAAAAATGTCATTAAAACAGTTTCTAACCTTCCTTGTTTTATCTTACCTCCTAGAACCCTTCCCCAGATCCCTTCCACCCCAGTCAGTGCATAGAAGCTCCCCAGGTACTTTTGTTTTATACATTTTACTTAGTTGTCTTTGTGGTTTTTGCTGTTGATATATACCTGTATGCTCTTACATTATTAGTGCGGCACTTAGTTATTAAATTATACACAAAGATTTTTCGCTGAACTCCACAAAACATCTTTTCCAGTATTAATTGTACTCACATGCTGTAACACTATCAATAGAAGCCCGGGCCACATATGAAGGCAGAGATTGATTACTTAGTGTTTTACTGTAACTTATGACATTGTCATCCAGAATGACAACCTTTACAGGTCAAACATGAATGACAAGTAGTTCAGAAAATAGTCATCTGACCATTTAGGGGGTGGGCCAGTCTAGGGTGAAATCAATGCAAAGGATTTAATACTCTTTCAATCACATCCTTCTCTAACTTGTTACTACTGTTTCTCTTTTTTTTAGCCAGTGCCACAAGTGATACTTTTATAGTCAAAGAAGGAGACTCCAAAATGATAGACTGCATGGTGGACAGCAACCCACTAGCCGTAATCACCTGGTTTGTGGGAGGTGAATTGAAAAAAGGACCAACTAATGAAAGCACACTTATCTACAGTCTTAAAAATATTAGTCTTAATGATGCTGGGAAATACTTGTGTACAGGAAGGAATGACCATGGGAGCTCTACCAAGACAATTGAAATAATTGTTCACTGTGAGTAAAACCAAAGTACCCAAAGAAAGATTAATTTAAGAGAAGAGGAATAATATATGATGGAGTACTCACACCTTCCAAGGAGATCAAGGGTTAGGGCAGCTGCATATAGAGCCTTATCTATGTATTTGGTGAATAGTGTTACTATCCTGCCCTAATGCTGCGTTTAGACATAATGATTAATGTTTAATTTAAAAAAAAAAACTGTTCAAAAGAGCTTTAATGAGAATCGGCAATATGGACAGATATATAACAAAAAGCACCACCATATCATGCATCCTGGGGCTTTAAGGTATGTTTAAACTTAGCGGAAATGCTGTAGAATGTCTGCAGACGAAAATTCTGCATCAAATTCCACAGCAATTCTTCATTCGAAACAGCTGATCGCTGGTTTCAGAAGATACCACACTCCTCCTCACCTCCAGAGTATTTGTGCTCTTGGTGCATTTTCACTGGGCACTTGGTGATCTCTAATGACTGCAGTGCCACTGGTCACCTCCGCATCACCTGACCTGCGGCGCTGCACTCACTATAGGCTGCCAAGTGCCTGGTGAAGGATGTGCCAAAAACGTAAAGACTTCGGAGGTGAAAGGGAGCGCGGTATCTTCTGAAATCAGCAGCTTCAGCACCACTGATCAATAAGTAAAATTTTCCGCTGCAGAAAATCCATAGCATTTCCGCTATGTGTACAAATACCCTTAGGGCTCCTTCACACAAGAGTATGCTTGCCCGTATGCACTGTATATTCGCATGAATTAATTTTTGCCACGATCGACTCCCAATCTTTATTGGTGGATTTAAAGCCATTCTTACGGGGCAGCGCTGCGTGAATGTTAAGAAAAATACGCCAAAGCGATGGCAAACAACAATCTGAATAAAATGCACAGAATGACAATTAATGCCTAATTAGGGCCGGCTGTCTTCTTTTCCAAGCGTTGTACGCAGGGTAGCTTTTACCCCTCCTTTTCTTCCAACTGCCAAAGAGGTCTATGTGAGCTTGCTGCGTAACAGAGCTAAAGGTAGGACAAGACCTATCTTTTCACGTGCCATATAAAAAAGACATACAAAAAGATCGAGCAGGTCCCTTTTTTAAAAATATTTTGTACAAAAAGCCCCACACATTTGTCAGAAAGAAGCAATTGAAATCCAATGCATCACATGGTCACCTTATATGTGCGACTTTTAAATGCGCGGAAATACCTGCACAAATACGGTCGTCCAAATAAGCCCTTAAGTAACCAATTGTCCAGTGCAACAGTAAATCAAATGATCTGTCTCAAACAGCCATGTGGAATAAATGGATGTCTTTTTAATAACCCGAGTACAGCTAGTTGCATCATTCAAAATTTACTAAAATGTTTATGATGATTTTTTTTCAGATCCCCCGAGACCTCCGAATATAATCTGTCGAACGACTGAGGGTACGATAATGACTTTTCTTTTACTGTCTTAATCATTGTGTTGGCGTTATAGCTATAGATGAATAGTAAATGTAAACTACTGCACTAGCTACTTCTACCACTAGGTGGCGATGTAGATTTTTCTTGGTCAATTTTTATTGAACTGTTTTGAAAATACAAATATACAAACAGTTTGAAAGTGGTTACAGTGTTATGGAAGGAAGAATAATAATAAACTATAACTAGTGAGGTAACGGACTGCAGCATGACTTGTGGTTACTACAGCAAAAACAACAAGGTTGGAATTGACAAGTCTAGCTCGATTTCTAATATGTGGAGCACTATGGTATACAAACCTGTAAAGAATTGTATAGACACATGGCTGATATCTGCTAAAAAAAAGCACTGGGAGAGGGGGAGGAAAAGGAGGAAGGTTAAAACTGGGGTGTGTGGGAGTGGGAGGCCTTGCCATCCCGGTGCTTCAAGGTCGAAAGAATAAAGTGAAGTCAGACAAAGTCATAATACTGATAATGAATAAATTAGCAATTGTGAATTCAGGCATACTGAAATCATGAGAACTACATTTTTCCATAATTAGCAGTAGAGTCCAGAGTTCTCCTCAGCACAATTATTGTCTAAGTGAGACTTAACTTTATGAAAGGGAACAGTAACTTTATTCCAAGCTCCTGCAATTGTTTGCTTTTCGGCTAGAAAAACAAAAGTGAGTCGTTTGTATAGCCACCATGGGATCTTTGGATATTATAATACCGAAGAGACTTTGAAGTAGTCCAAAGAGTCGACCCCAGAACCTAGTTAATCACAGAGAAGAACAAGAAGTATGTAAAACATCCACAACTGATGAACAGCCACAAAAACACGTTGCAGAATAATTTGTCAGCGCATGGGCAATACAATTAGGAGCTACATATCTATGCATAAACACCTTATAAGTTGTTTCCATTGTAATGATATTAATAGAACAGTGAGAAAATGAATCCCATATGGAGCACCACTCTGCCATGTCTATAGTAGTGCCCAAGTCACTATGCCATTTATTTACTTATATATGTGCCAATGAAAGGGGCCCTAGGCTGGAGGTTGGGCCCTCTGGCAGATTAGGAACTGAGGGGCTGGTGAGCACAGAAGACTCCAAGTTCAAACCTGCAGGAACTGATAGTGGCGGGATAGAAATTCGCTCAACCCGAACTTCAGATCGCATTAGCACTTGCAGAGCAGATCAGATTCTGGGCCATACCTGTCATAATGGACCCATCACTGGAGTGCATCAAGATAATCTGGGTCTTACAGAAAATAGCATGCTATAGGCCTGACATCTTGCTTCCTAACTTTAATAAACAGTAAAACAAGCAACTGTAACAGTCTCTTGATATGCTTCTTACATCCGATAATTCGGAATGTGCATTCTTGCGATGAACAAACAGTCTGTTGCAAATATAACTCAAAGTGGACATCGAATTAACAAAGGACTACTTGGTAGGTCCATCGGCAGTAACAGTTCTTTGTAAGACAAGCAAACAGATTTACAGCAACTAGAGTCCATGTTTAGTCCTTCAGTGCATGCAGAGTTGCACTCTCTCTTATTTCTGGTGGTGGTGGGGCACACAGTGGTGGCAGATGTCAGGCTTTTCAAGCAACATAGTCTTTGTCAATTGATGGGTTCCTTTACAACATACTGCAGGAGCAATCAAAACATCACATGTTGCTGTCCACTGTGGAAACTAAGAAAAAACTTTAAAAAACCCCAAACAATAAAGTTTTACTAATTATTAAAAAAGTAATAAAAGTTTGAAATCCCTCCCTTTTGCTATATTTATAATAAAAGAATCTAAATAAGAAAACCAAAATACATATTTGGTATCGCTGCGTTTGTAAAAGTCTGATCTAACAAAGTAATGCATTATTTATCCCGCAAGATGAACGACGTCAGAATAAAAAATAAAGACCGCAGAAATGCACTTTTTTAGTAACCCTGTTTCTGAGAAAAAAATGCCATAAAAAGCGATCAAAAAGTCATATGTGATTCATAATGATGCCAACAAAAACTACAGGACGTCCCGCAAAAAAAGAGCTCTGCACAACTACGTCGACGGAAAAATAAAAAGTCAGAAGATGGCGGAAGAAAATAATTTAAAAAAATTAAATATCTTTGAAAAACAAAAAAGTAGAACAGCAAAAATAAACTATACAAGGTTGGTATAATAGTAATCGCACTGACCCATAGAATAAAGATATCATGTCATTTTTGTTGCAGTTTGTGCGCCATAGAAACAAGACGTAACGAAGCATGGCAGAATTTTGTTTTATTTTATTTTATTCGGCTTAGAATTTTTAAAAGGTTTTTCAGTACATTAAATAGTACCATTGAAAAATACAACTCGTCCTGCAAAAACAAGCCCTCAGACAGCTACGTCGATGGATAAATAAAGGAGTTACAATTTTTTAAAGGGGGGGGGGGAGGAAAAAATGGAAAAAAAAACCTTAGTCACTAAGGAGTTAAAGGCTGAGGTTTCAGAGAGCTGTAAACAAGCACTGAGGGGAGAACAGGGTCAGGTTTAAATAGGAAGTCCAATAATGGGGGGTGGAGCTAATCAGGAGCTGGATTGCTGGAGCAAGGAACAGGGCAAGGTTAAGCAGTGGAGCTGTCCAGCAGGCTGAATATTTCACTAGGTAGAGACATCATCTGGAGCATAGGAGTTCCCTGATTCAAGTCCTGACAATACATTTTGAAAGGAACCAAAAGCAGTAACACTGAATGACCACTAGAGGCCAACATTTCTCCATTCAACATAGTAGAGCAATACACTTTTAATACAACAGAGCTGTTACAGCTAAGCTTTCTATTACTCCCTTACACCTGTGTCCCTGGATGTGTCAATAGTATTCTGCAAAGAAGAAAGGTTTGGACTAGGGATGAGCGAGTATACTCGCTAAAGCATTACTCGTCCGAGTAATGTGCTTTAGACGAGTATCTCTCTGCTCGTCCCTGAAGATTCGGGGACCGCTGCGGCTGACAGGTGAGTTGCGGCGGGGAGCAGGGGAGAGCGGGCGGGAGAGAGGGAGAGAGAGATCTCCCCTCCGTTCCTCCCCGCTCTCCCCCGCCGCTCCCCACCCCCGAATCTTTAAGGACGAGCAGTGAGATACTCGGCTAAGGCACATTACTCGGACGAGTAGTGCCTTAGCGAGTATACTCACTCATCCTTAGTTAGGACTCTAGAATTTCATTACAATTTGTAGATACACTCTCAAAGTCAGATAGAACTTGAAAGTCTTGTCTAGTGCTACATACAGAAATGATCCTGCTCTTAGACTGCTCATACAGCGTATTGCTTGTGCAAAATTTACACAAGCAATTTACAATTTACGCATTCACTTTTGTTTTATTTAACCACAGATTGCATTATGGACAAGCAGCGTATGATATACATCTTGGAGAACTCCACATTGTCTTTACTCTGCACTGCAGAAAGTCTCCCGGAAGCTTCATTGTCCTGGAAAGTATCAGGTCCAAGTACTAACCGAAGTGGAGTCAATGGTCATCTCACCCTTCACAATGTATCGCTCAGTGATGATGGACAGTTCACTTGTGTAGCCAGTAACAATTATGGGAAGTCAGTGGCCTTGGCCAACATCAAAGTGACCTGTAAGTAAAGCAAATGAAAACTTTTTTTTAATTCAATGGCAACACTGTGGGCTTTCAAGGTTCATTAATAAGCTGTACGTAACTACAGACAAACCTCTAATTTCGATGATAATCTGTCTGAAAGCAACCGGACAAACTTGAAACCTATGAAACTCGAGGCAATTATTTCCATAGGAATCAATGTAAATCCAATTAATTTGTTGTATACATTCCAAAAAAACACACAAAAATCACATTTAATAGAGAATAAATATGGGTTTTAATACCAAAAACAATAATAAATGAATATAAAAGACTAATGTAAAGAATAAATGAACATTTACATTTTATTGAATGTGTTACTGTGTGTTATCTGTGATGTTACAAAGGACTGCAGGTCACATCTACTACATCATCTGTCCTCAGCCTTATCACTGTGTTCTCTGTGGTGTTACATAGGACTGCAGGTGACATCATTATATGTCCTCAGCGTTATCAGTGTGTTGTCTGTGCTGTTACGTAGGACTGCAGGTGGCATCATTATCTGTTTTCAGCGTTATCACTGTGTGTTATCTGTGATGTTACATAGGACTGCAGGTGACATCACTGTGTTATCTGGGTAAACATGGCCGCTTACATTACAGTACAGTACTGTTTTACTAGCGTCCATAGCGACGCTGGAGAAGGGTGGGTAGCGTTTCCGCATTAGGAGGAGGAGACGCTAAGCCGGAGATCACATGGGCCACATCAGCAGCGAGTCCACGTGGGCCGCGGCCGCTAATGAAGCTAGAAGCAGCCAGTGAAACTAGAGAAAAAATTCTGGCTTGAAAAATCTGTGAAACTGGAAACCGGCTAAACTAGAAGAAAATTAAACTAGAGGTTTGACTGTATATGGATTTATTATAAATGCAGTTCCACCTTTCTTCAGTCTCTAGCTCTTCTCAAAATCTACATTTTCGAATGTGACTTCAGTAATCCTGGAAGCGGAGATATCAGCAGCTATGTGAAGATTTTATGGTGTATTTCTTCCAAGAATAAGAAAACTTCATCTCTTCAGGGTTTACAAGTCATAAATGCTCTTATAGAGCTGCAAAGGACAAATATCACCAGTGACCAATGACATGAGGAAGCTTGTCAATATCAGGCTTAGTTCAGACTTATTTTGTCCTTACATTTAATGTATACACTGGGAAGGCACCCGGCTTGTATGCCAAAGTATCTGTAGGGCCCCATGTAGACGGAATATGACAAAAGAGCATCATTTGGGTTATCTTCTGCATGCCTTTTTTTTGTCCTGTAAAAGAACGTTCAATCTAAGGAACTCTGTTTCTACAGTAAAATAGCAGTCAATGAGTTATGTATGCCACTGAATGCCTCCACAATGGCATATGTCACAGCCTTCCATCAGAGGTATATATCAGGGAATATTCTTAGTATATACCTTAGAGCAGGGGTGTCGAACCTTTTGGTGTCTCTGGGCCACATTGGAAAAAGAAGAGTTGACCTGGGCTACACATTAAGTACTAAAACACTAACGATGCAGGGCATCTTTCCCCGCAGTCCTGCACACAACCTCCAACATTCTCAACACAACTCCCATCATCTTCCACAAAACCCCATCATCCTCCACAGTCTTCCAAACAATCCCTCATCATCCTCCACTGTAGCCCCAAACAACCCCAATTATCTTTCAAATACCCCCCGCCGCTGCCAAGCCATATAGTCTCCGAACTGGAGTCAGTTCTTGCTTCTGCATACAATCCTGGACACCGGAACCTATCCAAGTTCACATGCATTTCGAGGTCACACAGCATCAGTTGGCCAAGATGAGATGACCATCTCTCATACTCACATCGATACTGGATAGAAGCTGTCAGGACTCGGGAGAACAGGAAGGAGAATTGCTGCCACGTGCTGGACCTGGAGTGACTGAGTGAGTCAGACGGTCACAGAGCTGCCTCGTCATCTGTATGAGCCTGTCTATAAGCGAAAGCTCACAGCACATGGTGGCCCGGTACCCCCTGTAGCCTAGTGACCTTCAGACTCAGCCTACATGAGCCACACTCCTCTTTGGGCCGCATTCATAGCCATCCTGGGCTGTGGAGTCACGGAACAATTAAAATAAAGTTAAGGCAGTATTCCAATTTTGTAATGTTATGGTATTTGACTAGCATAGAGTATCTGAGAGCATTATAATCATTGGGGGTTCAACCTTTGGGACCCCCCTTGATTCCAAGATGGGTACATGGAGATCCTTCATTCCCACTGATCCAGAAGTCATGGCATATCCTAATGATCTTCCTTCACTTCTAAAGGGCGGGGAAACCCCTTTTAATGACAAATGTGGCTGTACTGTATCTGTAATAGAAATTACATAAACTTTTTAAAAATATTCTAAAACATTCTATATTTTTGCTGTAGATAAACCCAGAACAGTTACAGGGAAAAATTCCAGCTGCCGGGATCATGGAGGCCACACGGAGTGTGCATGCATAATCCAGTCATCTCCAACTGCAGATATCCAGTGGAACATTAATGAAAAAGTATATTCTTCCAACCACAGCGATAAAGAATTGAATATTTTCACTGTAAAAGTAAATGCAGTGACCAATAGCACCCTGATCCTTAAATCCAGCTGGGTAAATATCCGGACAGTCCGGTGCATGAGCTCTAATAAGCATGGAAGGCTGGAGCTCCTATTGTTAGAGGGTAAGTATTTATAAGGCACTGAAAGAGAATTAAATATATATTCAAAAATCACAGCAAAAAGCTATATTTACTGCTAGTAAGTACTGTACATGGGGAGGTACAAACCAAAACCTAGCAACATGCAGAACAGGCAACATGCTATATGGAGGAGATTGCACTGATGAAAAATACAGATGAACAACCACTTATATGCTCATCATATATTGGAGGGGAATGGGGGGGGGGGCAGATGCTTAGTATTATACTTGCACATAATAAAGCATGCAATGGGTGCTAGTCATACAGATACATGTATTGCACCATGTAGGCTATTAACAATGCCCATACTATTAAATCCAGCAGGCTGCCCTGCACCCTATAAGTAACATAGTATGTAAGGCTGAAAAAAGACATATGTCCATCCAGTTCAGCCTGTTACCCCCAATGTTGATCCAGAGGAAAGCAAAAAAATACACCATAGAGATATAAGCCGATTTTTCCCCATTTAAGGGAAAAAAAATCCTTCCTGCCTCCAACCCGAGAATCAGAATAATCCCTGGAACATCGACCCTTCTGAAGTAATCAGTGACTATAACATATAATATTGTATGGCTCATGAAAGGTATCCAGGCCCCTCTTGTACTCTATTTTTATCGAATTTGCCATCACCACATCCTCAGACAGAGAGTTCCATAGTCTCACTGCTCTTACAGTAAAGAACCCCCTTCTATGTCGGTGTAGAAACCTTCTTTCCTCTAGACCTAGAGGATGCCTCCTTGTTACCGTCACAGTATAAATAGATGATGGGAGAGATCTCTGTATTGTCCCCTGATATATTTATACATAGTTATTAGGTCGCCCCTCAGCCGTATTTTTTCTAAACTAAATAATCACAATATTGATAACGATATTATAGTCCGACCACTTTTACATAGGGATGAGCATCGCTAGTGGATGGAGGTGGAGTGGGCTGGAGATTGTTATGGTCAACCTGCCTTCATTCACAGTAAGCAGGCAGTCATTCATAAGTGAACTATTTACACAGACCGATCCATCGCTCAACTTGCAGAAACTGAACGATAAACGAGAAGTGAACGACTTCAGTTCAGTTGTTCACATTCACTGTTTAAGTCAATGAGAACGACTGAGCGATTGGCAAATGAGCCAATGATGATTTTCATGCCCGCAGGAAATGAACGCTAAGCGAACAAATCCTCATTCCATCGTTTAAACAAGAGAAAATAAACCATAGTCATAGATCATTTTCACTCGTTTAAACGATTTCCTGAATGACAATTATTCTGTGTAGAAGTGCCTTTAGATTAGACCTGAACTTGTACGGTCCAACAGTTCCTCAAGAGTAGATGTTGTTATTTCTTCTTTCCCCTCATTTTATATCTTGCTCCTGTGCCTTTTGCTGCTTCTGCGGACACGTGTTTTGACACTTGGCCATGACACCTATTCACACCCTGCGATTTCTGTGTAGAAGAGTCCATATCAGAGACGTCACTATGGGAATCCCCAGTGTCCAACTCAGAAGATGAAAAAGAAACTTCCAGACTCTTCAGCGCCACCAATAGAATGTCCTTTTAAAAAAATAGATTTCATCTTATTTTTTTTCTGATATACGGATCTTTTCCACAAATAAACCTTATCATTCAAATTTTTGTTTCTTTCTAGATATAATAGTTTTTTTAACTTTTTCAACTGTGTACTTAGGCGGCATGGAAAACTGCTGGAGTGAACCTTGAAGGTTCCAAATCTCCCCCTTAACAGCACATCATTTACTTTCCTCATAAACAATGATGAAGTTCATTAAGGGCTTAGTCACACGGGCGCATCGGCCGCACTTCAGGACGGACGTCTCTCCGCAGCGCCGGAAGAAAGAACACATGACCGGCAATGGAGCCAGTCACATGTTGTTTCTTCCGGCGCTGCGGAAATCGTCTGCATCTGCAGTGCGGCCGTCTTTTAGTGCAGGAACACAGGCGCCGATGCGCCCGTGTGACTAAGCCCTAATTTTGAGGGACATTCTTAAAAAATGTGATTTCAGCCATTAGTGGCCATTTACAGGTAAAGATTGTTGCGCAAAATTAGTTCAAACGAACAAAAATGTGCAAAAATGATTTTATCTAAACGCGAAGCCATCGTGCTCTACAGTCGTTCACTTTTTGTTTGTCGCTCATTTTCAGCTGGCATAAAAATCATTGGTGGTTCGCTCACTTTTCATTGTGTCTAAACGCTCCCCGCTCAGTGTGTAACATAGAATGTGAAGCCTATCCATAATGGAATGTGAAGCAATGCATGTTTGACATGTTTTCAATAGTAAAAAAAGCCCTAAAATTTTCTGTCCAAGAGTATCACTGCTTCATTTCAGTTGGGCCAAGCTGCAATACCAAACACAACCTGTTGACATAAGTGGTGCTGTTTCCAGAAACAATCAAATACCTAGTAATTTTTTTTTCCACTACTTAATCAGGCTACAGCATTGGGATAATTGCTGCTATCAGCTGTGTAACTGTCGTTGTGCTGTTGCTTATTGGAGGCTTCGTAGTCATGCATCATATCAGAAAGTAAGTTTCTCTGTTATACGTTAACATATTGGGGTTCTGATAGTAATATAGGTTTGGTGACATTGCTTTATTATTAGTACATACAAAATATGACTGTTCTTATCAAAGGGTATGAAACAGAAAGAGTGCCACTTATGTCTATAGCCAGTGTGTGGTATTGCATCTTATCCCCATTCAATTATATGCAGTGGGGTTGCAATATCAGACACAACCTATAGACAGGGATGGCGCTATTTCTGGAAAAAAGCAATTGTGTTCAAGAATTGTTGATCACCATATAAATAGTGCCCTATAGCAAAATTCAGAATGGAGCCCACCAGCACTGAGAGCTCCTCCAAAGGCCTCTTGTAAAGTTTATGTCCTCCGTTCCATTTTTATGTCCAAATTTCTGTGCTGATTAATGTAACAATATACAAGTGAGTCCAGAAGTATTTGGACAGTGACACAATTTTCATAATTTCGCCTCTGTATGTCACTACAATGAATGTGAAACAAAGCCATCAACGCGGACCCCTCTTCTTCCGGGTTATCTGTACTGCGGATGGTCCCCACAGCTCGCCAAATCAAATCCGCATGCTTTAATGCAATTGCGGAGGGCCCGTGTATCCCTATGGGTGGCCTGATTTGCGGATCTTCCGCCTGGGTGACCAGTGAGGATTCTGCAAATCAGACCTGCCTGTGAACATTGGGCCTACATTGGACAAATGACTGATAACACCTATCATGGTCCCATTACTTAATTTGTCATGATAAATTAATTGTCAGAGTTGTTCTTTCATTGTAAATTTGTGCCCGCTGCCACAAACCATGCTTCATTAATATACTTACTGTGGTGCCAATCTGGCAGCACACCATCATGCGGATGTCATCTTGAAAACATGTCATGTGAGCTTCTACATTAGAAGCACTGATCTGTTTACCAGATGACACTGATGACATGTCATGTCAGGCCTCCTATTGGCTGCAGAGGTCACATGGGTAAATAACCATACTCGCTGCAAAATTTAAACAACCCCCCGAAAGGCTAGAGTGGCAGTGGAGATGTTTTTTTTCTTTACTTTGTCATCCCCCCACTGCCACCAATGTTGTGATATTTCGGAAAACCCTTTTAAGGACATAAAAGGTGTGGATTTGATTAAAAGAGGCTCTTATCACCATCTCCTTGCAGCACCTCACTGAGCACCATAAGGTTGTGCATGTCACAATGATTGAGACATCGTCTCTTTAAGCGCTGATTTATATTTGGTAGCTATTCATGGGAACTTTTAGTATGTGGCCAAAAAGTGCTAATAAAAGTGAAGGTGGCCATCATTAGGCTGAAAAATGCCAAAACAAAACTGTAATAAAATGTTGACATCAGCAGGACTCTCAACTAGGAGTCCATCATCAGTTATCTTCTGCATTGGGTCCCACTATATGAGAAGGCTTAGATGATACATGCAATAGGCTTAAACCAAACTATGCAGGAATATAGAATGGAGCTGCTCTCATCTTAATGCTGTCCCATTCTTTCACATTTGTACATCCATATTTAAAAACTGGAACAAATTTTAAAGGGGTTTTCACGCGGCAGCAAGTGGGGTTATACACTTCTGTATGGCCATATTAATGCACTTTGTAATATACATCGTGCATTAAATATGAGCCATACAGAAGTTATTCATTTACCTTCCCTGCGCTGGCGTCCCCGTCTCCATGGCTCCGTCTAACTTCAGCGTCTAATCGCCCGATTAGACACGCTTGCGCAGAAGGGTCTTCTGCCTTCGGGTCTCTTCGGCAGCAGCGGCGTTTTGGCTCCGCCCCCTTCCATGTGTAATCGCGTGGCTCCGCCCTGTCATGTGTGCCGATTCCAGCCAATCAGGAGGCTGGAATCGGCACACATGACGGGGCGGAGCTACGCGATGACGTGTAGAAGGGGCGGAGCCAAAACGCAGCTGCTTCCCGACAGACCCGAAGGCAGAAGACCCTTCTGCGCAAGCGCGTCTAATCGGGCGATTAGACGCTGAAGTTAGACGGAGCCATGGAGACGGGGACGCCAGCGGAGGGAAGGTAAGTGAATAACTTCTGTATGGCTCATATTTAATGCACGATGTATATTACAAAGTGCATTAATATGGCCATACAGAAATGTATAACCCCACTTGCTGCCGCGAGACAACCCCTTTAATGTTTCCTCATAGATTTCTGCATTTTGAGTTCGTCATTTTAATGGCCTTTTGTTCTTTTTAGGAAGAAATTGGCAATGAAACCAGAAGACAAGAAGGAGATCAATGCGGATGACTGCAGTGTGATTTATTCCAACTCAGAAGTGCACATTTATGTAAGTGGACCTGATGCGCAATACATTACAGAACTATTTAATTAAAGAAGTCCCCTATGACATCAGATATTGCTAAAAGTACCTCACAATGTTCTCTCCAGGGATACCTCTTCTGCAATCAGTAGGGTATCCTCGTTTTCCGCATAACTGGAGGTTTCAATGTCTTTGACATTTCCTAAAAGTGTTTCTTAGGAAACCCTCTGAAAATTCTTGTGCTTCCCATACCCCCCATCCACAATGTTTCATATCATTTTGTAAAGATAAAGTGCTAAAGTCGTACAACCTGCTTCGGCTCAGAACCAACACCTCGTTCTCTCATAGAATGCTTATCTTTCCTTAAATTCGAGCATCTTCAAGTCTATATAACATTTCCAAAATATGCTCGTTCCGCGGTCAAGCGCCTCCCAAAGTCCTAATCTACCCAATTATAATTGGTCTTTCACAAATTAGGCTATCACCATTATCATCTGCTATGAACCATAAGGACTAAAGCCTCTTTCCTGTGACTACTATCATTGCTCAATGACTAAAGTTGGAATGGGCCGGGGACCATTCCAGCCCGCCTGCCTCCATTCACACTAAAGAAAAATACAAAGAATCTAGGTTTCTATGAAAGATCCAATCAGCGATTTATCACTGATTGGTCTTTTACTGCATGCTTTCACATAGCACAATTATCGTGCAAACCACTCGATCTAATAAATGATTTGCACTACAATCATGCCATGTAAATGGGGCTTAATTTTCTACTTCCAAAACTGGCTTCTTACCAGCCTAAGAGCACTTTTATATGGGACGATCTGTCAGACACAGATGCCCGACAGGTCGTCCCAGCCATAATCGGTCCTGTGCTTTTACAAAGGAATGAGCATTGCTAGTGAATGGACATGAAGTGGGTCAAAGATCGTTCCGGCTGCCCGCCTCCATTCACAATTGACAGGCAGTTGTTCATAAAGGAATGACTGTCTGTTTTCGCGAGCCGATCCCACATACAGTTTTCTGCATGGAGAAACTGAACGACTAATGAGAAGCAAATGAATTTTAATTCATCGTTTAGTCCGGGCATTTACACTGAACGATAATCATTCAGATTTCTGCTGGATGTATGAATCTGGGCAATTTATTGGCCTGCCTAAATGGGCTCTAATGGCAATACTCAAATGCATTTTACCTAACTGTCCCTTCACAACTAGAGTCATTCTACATTTCTATACTTATAGAAAGATAAGTCTTCATATTTCCCTCTTAAATCCTCTAGTAATCTTATTATCTTCTCACCTCCTTGCTTGCCCCGACTCAGAATTTTTTTCCTTGTCCTATTAGATTTGTAACTGCATTTATAAAGGTTAAATAGCTTTGAATCGCTTTACATCTAACCATCCATCTCCCTCTCAACCCTAACTTATGTGTCTACAAGAAACCATTACCAACCTTGGTAGAGAGATAATAACTGCACCCTGGTATGTAAGCTGATGTAGAGGCCCCCCTGCCATATGAGAAGACACAAGTAAAATAAATCACACATTATAGTTCGTGAACCCTGTTACTGATTTGACATTGGGGTCCTAGGACTAATTTACATCTCTGACTTCTACCTTCAACCATTGAATCTATTGCCTTGCTTGTCCTAATGTATCATGTTTCTGTATCACGTTTTTGAGTTTTTATATGCACCTCTCTATGATGCAATGGACAACACTATAATCTGTTGGTGCCTTCTAATAAGGAGAATTGAGCAGTTCCCTTTTTCTGAGCAAACACACAATGAAATCATTTCAGCACTGAAAGGGAAATATTTCAGTAGACATTTAACACATGCGGATGTTGCTGTGAATTTGTCACAGATTCTCTGGTGTCGAAAATCCATCCTGTGTGGATGCATCATTATAGTCTGCAAGATACTGTATGCTATAAAGGTTTGATAGGTGGAACTCCCATATTTAGGACATCCACCTAACAGAGGTCCTTTGACTACTGTGCTGCAATCAGGATAGGGGGAAGTGGCTTTGCATTTATATGGGTCTCTATATTAAAATCTATTGGAGCTATGAGATCAGTTTAGGCATGTACATATGCCATAAATGCACTATCCTACTCAAAGTAATTGGACATCTGAGCAAAAGTCAAAAGTAGTTTTTATTTCCATAGGTTAATACTTAATGGGCCTTTGTTGGCCCAAGTGACATTGGATGCTTACCGTGGCTTACTTTCTACTAATGTCGGATACACTTCAGCTGGTATTTTCCTTACTTCATCCTGCAAATGTTTGGTGACTTCTGTCAAAGAAAATATATTGGGGGGGCGGAGCCTGGACGCCGAGCGAGATGGCTGACTGAGAGCCGCGCTCCCACAAGCGGTGACCCACGGAGCCTCACAGCAACGGCAAACAGCTTCAAAAATGGGCAAGACCTCAAGAGAAAGAAGCACAGACCTGCAGGGAACCCCTCGACCGGCCAAAGTGCAGGCAGACGTCCAGCGCTTCTTTAGAGAACGGCAGGCCCGGTCCCCGCGTCCCCTATCCAAGATGGCGCCGGCACGTGAGCTCATCCCTGCATCCAGCTTAGAGGAAGAAAAAGAGCTGCCCTCGGACGGAGAGGAGGGTGAGTCTGTCTCCAGAGGGTTTATGAAAAGCTTACTCTCCCAAGCACTGCGCCCCATCAGCTCAGACTTGTCTGAGATAAAGAACGAACTGAAGCAGCTGGGCCACAGAGTGGAGGACTTAGAGACTTCCTCCGCTGCCATAGTATCACACTCCCTGCAACTGGAGCAAGCCGTTAAAGATCAGCACTTACACCTCAATAGAGTGCTCCTACTCCAAGAAGATTTGGAGAATAGAAATAGGCGCAACAATTTGCGCCTAAAGGGTATCCCCGAATCTTACGCGAGCGAATGTTTAGCGAAAGTTGCCAAGGAAATCTTCGCCATTCTGTTGGGTGAAGAAAGGGCATCCGACATCAATATCGAGAGAATCCACAGAGCTCTCAGACCCCCACCTGGCAATACGGAACCCCCCAGGGACGTAGTTTGCAAGCTGCTTGCGTTTCCAGATACGACTGCAGTGCTGAGGGCGGCCAGAATGCACGGAGACCTGAAATATTCAGACTCACTGATCCGGATTTTCCAGGACCTGGCACCGTCTACCCTTGCTAAACGCCGGGCTTTACGCCCGCTTCTAGAGATCCTCAAAGCCAGGGAGCTCCGTTATGCTTGGTTGTTCCCGTTTGGAATCAGCATCACTATTCAGGGCAAGCGAATCAACATCCGCACCCAAGAGGAAATGCATAATCTATGGGAGCTTCTGGATATCGAGCCTATAGACCTCCCAAACTGGCAATCAATTCCAGACCCGATCCAGTTCCAACCGCTTGAGGACCCTGGGGACTGGCTGGTAGCAAGTAACTCCAAATCCCCTAAGGGGAGGAAGAAGAAGCCACGTCAGGACCCGTGATCCTAATGATCGGGTTCATTCGTCCCATTACCATGGTTACCCGGAGGCGGAGCATACCCCAGAGGCAGACCTAGGTCCATCTACAGGGTCTGCTTACAGAAGGGGTTTTGCTCCCGCCCTGTTGTTGGTCTTGCATTCACTGACCTGTTCCGGTTGTTTCTATTACGTTTCTTATTACGTTCTTTCTACAGATTTATGCAGCAATATTTTCCTACGGCCGGGTCGGAGGGTAAAGATCTGCTCCAGATAGACGCTGAAGGTCTTTATTCCCCTGCTGCCCCCCTCCCCGGCTCATGACATGGGACTGATGACTGCGACCGTGGAGTTTTGTCCGTATAGAAGTATTAGTATTAGTCCTATTACTGCCACTAATGCTACTTTCAAAAATGTCTTAATATTTTCATGCTTGCACTAGAATGTATTATATAGGTGCTTATGCCGTTGCATAATACTTGTCTTCTTTTCTTTTTTGTGGGGGTTATCCCACCCCCCCTTTTTCCAGAGGAGCCGTAGGGTGACGGCTTGTACTGTCCAGGCAGTAGCTTTTATTCCGTACTCCCGTCAGAGTCTGTGACTCCCCGGGACTTCGGAATTCCACCCCCAGATATCGAGCATATCCTTGCTCGATCGATATCTGTAGCCTACTAGTTACACTTGAAGTCGAGTTTCCCTGGTTAGGGAATCTAGCTTGTATCTCTAACAAGTGTGACTGGTGCTCACCCTCCCCCAAACCCCCCCCTTCCTCGCCTCCCCCTCTTTCCTATCCCCTCCTCAATCCTACTTGTTACCCTTCCTTGTCTAAGGGGTGATCCCACAGAGGAGCCCCGTGCGGGTCCCTTTGGCCTATCACCTGCGAGTAAGTGGTCCTATAACTGTCAGTAATCTCTGGTCCTTCTATCTCTCAGAACAGGAGCCGTACTATGAGTGTTTTGCGCCTTACCTCCTTCAACGTCAGGGGCCTCAACTCGCCACAAAAACGCCACGACCTGGAGTTACTTCTGAAAAGGTACGGTACAAAGATTCTCTTCCTCCAAGAGACCCACTATAAGGGAACCAAATCCTTCTCCCTTCCGGGGAAGTGCTTCCCTTTTACATACCACAACACTCACCCCTCTTCGGCCTCGAAGGGAGTCTCCATATTTCTACACAAATCGGTTAACTTTGTGGAAGAGGCTCGATTCCGGGACGAGGAGGGCAGAGTCCTTTACCTGAGAGGCACCTTGAATAACACTAAGATTACCCTCGCGAATATATACGCCCCCAATATAGATCAGATACCCTGGTTGTTAAAGCAGCTAGAAATTTTGAAAAACTTCAGTGTAGGACAGGTCATCTTGGCGGGGGACTTTAATGTTGCCTTTAACCCGGTGCTGGATTCGTCCTCGGGCCGGTCCCAGATCTCGCAGGGAAAACTGAGGAAGTTGGGTAGACGGATTCGGGAACTCGACTTAGTGGACGCATGGCGCTTTCTAAACCCCACCACGAGGGACTTCTCGTTCCTATCCGCGGTACACTCAACATACCAAAGGCTGGACTATGTCCTGGTCTCTTCCGCCCTCCTCGCGACTCTGACCAGAGCTGACATAGATACTATGACAATCTCGGATCATGCCCCCGTGCATGTGACGATTCGCCTACCACACCCTTGTGCCAGGGAGTGGAGATGGTCTTTGAACACCTCCCTTCTTGACCAAATTGAGGACAGGGAATACCTGTCTAAGCAGCTCGAAGAGTACTTCCTCCTTAACTCAGTAGAGGAGACCAGTTCCCCGATGGTATGGGAGGCCCATAAGGCCTACATGCGAGGCCTGCTGATTGATCTGGGCTCCCGGGTCAAAAAGCGCTTGCAGAAAGCCGTTGATGATAAACTCTCTCATATTGCTAAACTGGAGCTTTCTGCGAAACTGTCCCAAACAAAACAAAACCTGAGTAAGCTAGCGGAAGTCAGAGCTGACCTGAAATTATTATTAAACTCTAAATTCAACAAGAAACAATTGAACTTCAGACACAAGATATATGCCCAAGGTAACAGGGGCAGTAGACTCATGTCAGCTTTGATCAAAAAATCCCGGGCCAAGACCCAGATTGGGGCCATCAGATCCCCGGAGGGGGTAGTAATGACTTCTTCCATAGACATTGCGGAGGAATTCAGAAAATATTATTCGAGCTTATATAATATAAGAAAAGACAGCGATGCTCTCCCTCCGAGGGACATGGCCGACCTGATAGATGGGTTTCTGGGACAGATTAAGATGCCTAAACTCGACTCGGCTAAGGCTTCCTCGTTGACTGACCAAGTAACAATATCAGAAGTTGAAGACTTGATAGCGTCCAGTCCCCCGAATAAAAGTCCGGGCCCCGACGGTTTCCCTCTCAAATATTATAAAACCTTCCTTCAGGTGCTTGGCCCGAGACTCTCGACTTTGTTCAATGACCTGATGGGGGGGGCGCCCCTGCCGAGACAAGCCATGGAAGCCCACATTGTCCTAATTCAGAAGGACAACAAAAATCCCGAACTATGTGGGAACTACCGCCCCATATCCTTGATCAATCAAGATATGAAGCTCTGGGCGAAGCTGCTTGCAAACAGATTGGCTCCCTGGGTGCCCTCTTTGATAGACAGAGAGCAGGCAGGCTTCGTCAAGGGAAGGGAGGGGAGGGATAACTGTCTCAGACTTCTCCATGCGGCCAGATACGCTCAACATCACAAGATCCCGCTTGCCTTAGTAGGTACTGACGCCGAAAAGGCTTTCGACAGGGTGGACTGGCTATACATGGAGAGGGTGCTGCATAGGTTTAACTTCCCAACGCAGTTTATCCGAGCGATTTTTTCGCTTTATGCGTGCCCTCACGCAAGATTGAGAGTAAACGAGATTCTCTCTCCTCCCTTCCTTATTAAAAATGGTACTCGGCAGGGGTGTCCCCTCTCCCCCTCCCTCTTTATTCTGTCATTAGAGCCTCTCTTACTGAGAATAAGACAGGACATGAGAGTCAAGAGCCTAGACATTGGTGGTCAACAACTTTCGGTGGCGGCTTTCGCGGACGATGCGATATTCATAATCACCGATCCCCAGAAAAGCTTGCCCAGATTACTAGAAATCCTGGATGAATTCGGCGGAATATCAAACTTCAAGATTAATTTAGCAAAGTCGACGGCATTAAATATTTCTATCCCATCAGCGCAGTTTGAGCAAATAAGAACCAACTCGCCCTTGGCCTGGGCACCCTCTCACATAGAGTATTTGGGTATCAAATTAACTAAAAGAGCGGAAGATCTATTTAATGTTAACTTTTCCCCCCTTACCGACAGAGTCAAACAGCTCCTCAAATCCTACGACATACCGTGTGTGTCGTGGTTTGGGAGAAAAAATATCATCAAAACCTACATTCTCCCCATCATTTTATATAAGATCAGGATGCTCCCTATCCACCTCCCCTCGAGCTTTTTCAAAGAGCTTCGAGCGGCCTTTTCGGGCTTTGTGTGGAGGTGGAGGAGACCGAGACTGGCACATTGCCTTATGATAAGGGGCCGTAGAGAGGGCGGCATTGATCTCCCCAACCTCTGTGACTACTACAAAGCATCCCAACTTCGTTACTGGTGGGACCTTACTCAGAGGGAGGGGGACAAGCTTCTTGTGAGCCTGGCAGAAGGCTACAACAGGCATTCTTTGGATGACGACCTATGGTTTCCAGTGAGGGCACGCTATCAGTCCAGAACCTACAGTCCGCTGCTTAGGGGTCCCTGCGAGGTCTGGGACAAACTTAGAGAGTCACTGGCTCCGGCCCCTTCGCCAATGCTACCGTTGTCCTCCGTACCGAACATACTGAACCCTCTGTCGAGAGGGGACATAGCGCCAGTGTGGGAGAAACTTAGGCCCCTTCACATTGCTAACTTACAGACCATGGCTCATTGCGATCCGAATAGCATTCTTCAGATGCTGCGACCTGAAGAGAACTTCACATTCTTAGAGAGGGCCCAGGTAGCGGGCACGCTAAGAGTTTTCCTTAATAAATTCAAATCCACGAGACCCTATACTCCCTTTGAGAGGGCCTGGCTGGGAAATAAAACGTCCCAAAAAAGCATCTCCTGCCTCAGGAGGAACTTTGTCTCCCCAGGACAATCTTGCAAGCCAGCCTTCCTCTCCTCATGGGAGAGGGAACTGGGTATACGCATTAATGCAGAGGAGTCTAGATCAATCTTGGACACGTCATTCGGCCTGTCCCCTTGCATTATAGCCCAAGAGGCACATTACAAATTGCTTGTAAGGTGGTATCGGACCCCCCAGTGGCTCTTTGACCGCAAGCTCGCCACCCAGAACACCTGCTGGAGATGTGGGGCCGGGGAGGGGACATACCTACACATATGGTGGTCATGCCCGCTCCTGACCCCCTTCTGGAGGGGTGTAGACACAATTATCAGGAAGATTTCCCCAAAGACGATAATCTCACCAGACCTAGTCTTTCTATGGAGGCCACAGGCACATTTTCATCCTAAAAGGAATAAACTGATAGCCCTACTTCTGGACGCAGCTAAATCACTAATCCCCTGTCTTTGGCTGAAAAACACCCCCCCCTCGATGGGTCAATGGAAGGAGAGAGTCGATAACCTGTACTCTATGGAGGAACTGCACAGCTGGACTAACAACACGTATGACCAGTTTATCGTAACCTGGGCACCATGGCGCGAGGTTCGGCTCCTGGCGTTGTGGGACTAATGAGACGAGGTAAACCTGCTATCTGACTATTTTCTATTCAATAGGCAGAGATTCACCATATCCTAAGGCCCTTCCCCCATCCCCCTTTTCCTCCCCCCTCATTCCTTTCCCCCCCTCCTTCCCCTCTTTTGTGTACAATTCATTGTTAGTGTTTTATCGGGGTATAGGGTTTTATCCCGCGTAATACTATCCGATAGGCTGAATTGCTGATATTGCTAACATGGGGATATCTGTTTCTGCTTTTCTAGAGATATCAGACAACTATGTTTGTATACATTTGTGTTTATTGAAAAATTAATAAAATTTGATTTGAAAAAAAAAAAAAAGAAAATATATTGGCACACTTACAATGGTAAAGGGAGTGTCATCTTTGGACAATGGAAGAATGTTCCAAGGAGTGACAAATCACACTATTCCATCTTCAAATCAGATGGATGGACCTGGGTGTGGAGGATGCTTGGGGAATGCCCTTTGTCTGAGTGTGTTAAAACAACAGTTAAGTATGGCAGAGGTTCTGTTATAGCCTGGGGATATTTTACATGACATGGTCTCGGTCTGCTGGTTGTAGTGACAAGAACCACGAACGCGGAGCTATACTCTGACATTCTAGACAATGATGTGCTGTTGACAATGTGGTAATACTCTGGGAATGGTCAGCAATACTTCCAACAAGACAACGCGCCTTGTCACAAATTCAATGGCATTTTACATTGGTTTAAGGATAAGGATGTCCCACAATTGGACTTGCATGCACAAATTTTGAACTGAACTCTACTGAACATATTTGGGATGAATTGGAACATCAGGTCAGGAAATATGAGAAAGTCTTTGCGAGAACTTGCCAGGTGTTTACAGGATGAATGGAGAAATATATCAGCTGAAGTGTATCAGATGTTAGAAAAAAGTATGCCAGGGAAGTATGCGATGTCATTGGGGCCAAAGGAGACCCTACTATGTATTAACATATGTACATAAATACCACTTTTGATTCTTGCTCAGTTGTCCAATTACTTTTGGTAGGATAGTGTATCTTTGGTTTGAATACTCATTTAGGACTTCTTGGCTTGCAGAGTCTAGGTCTCAAGTACAATGCAAACACATGATATATATAGAGCCATGGGAAGCATGGTGGTTAGCACAGAATCTACGACATGAGGTTTGAATAATGTTACCATATTCCTGGAATGTTTTGGCTGCTCAAATTGTCTTAGATACTCCAAAAACATTCTTAAGTTAATTGCCATCTTGAAACTGGCCATAGTGGGTGGGTAAATGCTTAATGCATTGTAGAGAAATGGGATGATCTTCACTGAAGACAGGGACCGATGTGGTATCCTGATGATGTGTTGATTTGGAGAGCGGGGCCCAAACTAATTAGATTGGGGCCAATATAGAGAAAGGCACTCATAGTACTGTCCATCCACTCCGACTAATACAATGAGTTCTGAGTGTCCTGAGTACCCAATGCATTCACATTGAGCATCTCATCGGATTACATAAGATAAGGTATGATCCTCTGTAGTCAGAGTGCAGGTCACATGGTTTAAGAGAAGGACCCAATGAAGGCTAAAAATTTGGGATTGAAGCGCTTGCTAAGTTTTATTATAACACTACTCTGTACTGGAACACAATTTTAAATATAGGTGGGAAAACAATTTCTGGTTGTGTTTCTTCAAGGGGTAAGATTATATTGGGACAATATAAATGACAGATAATAAATAAGCAGATACTAGAATTTTCAATGTAACTTGTATTTATTGTAGGGTAATCAAATGACGAAGATTGGGACTGGTTCAGTTGATTCAGTACAGGATGACAGCGACACCTGTTCATATATGAACGTCGAAGATGTGGAATATACGACCATTAACTTCTCAAAGCTGGAAGCTAAAAATGCTGTAGAAAATGATGAAATCGAATATGCAGAAGTCAAGAAGTAGTTTCTATATATAAACTATATGCAGTAAATGTGGTCAATGCCAATCTATCTGGGCTCCTATCATGTACTTGTACTAGTTTTCTTACTCAAAGTTTGTCTTTCCTATACTATGTACAATCATCGTCAAAAAAGTCCCTCCCCTAGAAGGAGTTGTTGGAATAGAATGAAACTTTCTGTGTGTGATTTTAGCATTGATATGAGTAAGTAATTACAATATTGGAGCAAAAGGAGAATTTATTGTGGAAAATTGACCCCTTGAAGGAAGGCTCTAGTATCCTGTTGTACTGCCTCTAGCTTGGATACAAGATGTGATATAGGTGAGCATGAAGACATACAGAATCTGTTTGGTATCCCACGGCAATTCAGTCCACATTTGCTGTGTAACCGAGTCTCTAGATCGTGCAAACTCGTAGCCTGTTGAAGTTGGTGTCCCAAATAGTCCCCTGCATGTTCTATTGGTGATAAATCAGGCCACAAAATTGTGGTAATGCTGTAGAAGTATTTCTCTCACACCTTTGTGTGTACAGCTGAGCATTATCCTGCTGGAAAATGCCCCTTAGAAGCCTTGTCCATGAGAGGAACACATGTGGCTGCAGGATGTCTTGAAGATATCGTTGAGCTGTCATTGTTCCTTGTACGACTAGGTGTGACTGACTGTCATATGCGATGGTCCCCCAGACCATCACACCAGCAATGTGGGCAGTGTGCCACTCTAACGCAAAGGCAGGATTAAGGCACTCACCCCTAAGTCTCCAGACACGAACATGGCTGTTGTCGGTGGCCAAACAAATCCTGGGCTCGTCACTGTAGACAACCCAATTCCACTAAATAGCAGTCCAAGAGCCTGGAAATGGTTCCAACACACAGAGGGTCCTATTATGATGATGGTACCTATCTCTGGATGGTGAAGAATGAAACAGTTGGAGCTGCCCATGCTTATTGGGTGATCTCCACTGTTGGTGTGTTGAGGGCATCCAGAGCCTGGTTGCCTTGTGTGCATGCCCTCATCATTCTGACCAGACTAGTCCCAAAACCTCCTAACAGTCTGATCAGAATGACCCAGGTGGCAGGCAATTCATCAACACAACCATCTAGCTTCTCACATTCCAAAGACGCACCTCATCTTAAACTTTATTAAGTTGGAGAAACCTCTTAGAATGTGTTGTAGAAGCATTCCTAGTTGTCAACAAACTCTACCCAAGTGGAAAAAGAGGTCCACTATACACAAGCAACCTCTCAAAAAAGCCACTTTTAGGTCCAGGTAACTGCATGCCGAGTTTTGTAGCAAAATAACAACTTCTTCTAGGGGCTGGATTGTGTTACCAATGACTGTTAAATTAAGAAAAAATACATACAGCCTCATTCTTATTATAATTTTTAATAAACTCTCTTCTTACATGAATAAAAAATGTCAAAATAAGAAACAAGTAATTCTAATCTATCACACTAAGAAATATGAGGGGATATAATGTAAATACGTATGCCCACCGTATCATCCAGAAGGTAAAATGATTGATTGTTTGCTTATGAGCACATTTTATCCTTCACATTAAATAGAATGGTAAGGTTTGGCAACTGACATCTTTACTTTATAAAAAGGTACAAGAAAGCAGGTTTGTCCTCTCTCTCCTTTGGTCTTCAACATAGTATTACAGATACAGGAGAGAAGGGTAAGAAGAATTGTGAATTAATTTATTTACTGCTAATGCTATATTTGTTTGGATCAGCTTCTAAGGATATAAAAAAGGGAGAATTTATCAATCCATTATCATCAGTTTTATGGTGAAAAAGTCTCATATTTTGGTGCATGCCATATTTCTGCAAAGAGTTGCAACTTTTTTTTTCAATTTCATGCTAATTTAACAATTTTAGGAGAAAATTGGGTGGGGTTTAGCAGATAGGTTCAATGTCTTCTAGTTGAAAGATTTACTATAAATGTTGGTAGAAACTGAAAAATTATAGTGAAAATCTATTCCAGCTTATTGTTGCTGTAAGTTTGTTTTTCTTACCCTATTAACCCATCAACCAAAAGAAGAAGAGATGACAGCACTGTTCTGCAGGCCTTAGCTCAGCTATGGCAATAAGGATACTAATGGTCCCAACCTGAGAATTGGAGTCGGTTGTCAGTGACGGCCATCACATATTGGCGTTGGAGAGGAGGACAACAGAGGAGACTGACAGTAATTGGGCAGCATCTGAAACTATTAGAGTCATTGGTGTCCTTGCTTTGATGTGGACTATGAAATAACTCCTACAGACTTTAAGCTTAATGTTAGAGGACTCTTTTCAGTGAACCCTACATTATTCCATTGGACCATACTTTCCAGAGGGACTTGGATGTCCATCTTTTAGCTTTCTGCCCTGCAGGCCATGCTGATGGTTGATGTATGAATCTTACTACTGTGGATCTAAACTCTCGCTGTTGACCTTCGTCTCTGGACAGCAAACTGAACAGATTCTCAACAGATTCTAGATTGATACTACCATTATATTATTTCCAATACCAACCACAAGGAAGTAATTTTACCAGTTGGTAATAAAATGTAATTAGTTACACTCATCATCATCTGTGTGTGTCATACATTCTCTATTTTCTATGTTGCATCTCTTTATTTAAAAACACCAATTACACCAAGTTGGATGAACTTGGTACTATGGCTGCGCACCAGCATAAAAAAATGTATATGTGTTAAGTCCAAAAAAGATGGATATTTTTTCATATGTGTGCAGTTCTGTATGCCATCCATATGCAATCCATGTGTTTGTCTTTCTTATTTCAGTATGTCATCCATTTTCCATGTCGTTAAGATCTCTTTCATGTGGGCTCCAAATTATTTTTTACAAAACGCATGTATGTGAAGGACATGGTTTCCAATGGGTTCTTTCACATGAGAGATGTTTTGTAGCCTGGAAGAACCCACTGGAAACCATCAGCTTCACATACATGTGTTTTGTAGCAATCATTTTATATGTGAAAGAGGCCTTAAAGAAAAAAAAAATACTGAAACAGGCCCAATTCTATTTTTTTTCTGCATCTCTAAGAAAAAATGGACAGCATAAGGCCTGAATAGGGACTGGACAGCACTTTGATGGCATCTGAACACTGTCTCTTTTTTTGTATCCCCCTTGACTTGAATGGGTGAGTCTTGTCTGCAGATCACATCAGAATAGTGCATGCCTTGGTTTTTTTTCTCGCAATCCGTGAAATAAAACGGATGTATATCTTTACACATTGACTAATATGGGGATGTGAGTTATCTGAGTCTGATCCCTTTTTTTTAATCAGTCAGCACTGAAAAAACATTAGTGTTTCAGAGACCTATATCATAGAATGATACAACCTAGGAAAAATGGTCAGTCTAGTCAGACCTGCCCCTCCTAAAAAAAAAAAAAAAAACTGAGATTTTTTTTATTTTTTAAATGAGCAATAAATAAATTCATCTGGAGGAATAAGGTCTCTAGAATTTCACTACTTAAATGATATAGAGCGGAAGGAGGGTGAAGCGGATAAGACATTCCTAATAAAGATGAGCGAGCACCCGAATGCTCGGGTCCACGTTATTCGAGTCGAGATTTTCGCAAAATTCGAGAGCTCTACTCGAGTAACGAACCCAATTGACTACAATGGGAGACTCGAGCATTTTCGTATGTGGGACGCCGGGTCCCGAGCTTTTTTTTTTTCCTTGGTTGGTTCGTCCGTCTTCCCCTCTCCCCTCCCTCTCTCTCTCTCCTTCCCAGCGGCGGGAAGGGGCCAAAACAGGCACAAATACAGCAGGGAGAAGCCAAAAGCTGGGGCGGGGTTGAACACGATTTGATGCTCGTTCGAGTAATGAGCACCATCGAGTACGCTAATACTCGAACGAGCATCAAGCTCGCCAGAGTACGTTCGCTGAACTCTAATCCCTAACTTACGTTACACATATACAGTGTTACGATCGTGTCCCAAAGAGAACTCAATATGCATACAGGTTTCACACAACTGTCCCTATGCTACAGGGAGGTTTGGCAGAGGAGGATGACCTGGCCCTACCTAAGCGGGGACATTGCCCCAATAAGGGCGGCCCAGCGGTCTTCGGATCTCGGTCCTAGCTGATCCTAGGAGCCACGCACCAGAACAGGATACATATACATGACACATAACAGGGACTGTACAACAGGATGCACCGCATACGAAATGCAACCTCTAGTAACAGATGATAAGCTGAATATAAATACCAGGTATTAGTTGACATGTTGTACAATATGTGGAAGCTAGCGGGCCACTTTATGGCTCCTGGTTATACTGCTAGTCCCTACACTAACCAGGAGTCCAGCAGAAACGGACACAGTTCACACCTTACGCTGCAACAGGACATAACACAGATTGCAGGTCACACAGCAAACTGACACAAAACTGACAGAATTTAAATGTACAAACAAACATGAACCAGATCACACTGCAAACTTCCCCAGCCAAGGATTCATGACTGCTTACCTTGAACTCTAGACACAGACTGACCAAGAGCTAGGTTTATATGTGAGCACAGACCCAGGAGATTGGCTGCTGGAGATTAGCACACCCAGCCAGCTGAATCAGCTCAATCAATTAACTCTGTAAGGGCTGTGCTGCTGGAAGCACCATAGTACAACATGTCTCAGCAGCACACGTAACATACAGTTTGGTATGTACAATTAGACATTAGTGACTGGATATGAGGCTGCATTCACATGAACATATATCGGCTCGGTTTTCACGCCGAGCCGATATACGTCGTCCTCATCTGCAGGGGGGGAGGATGGAAGAGTCAGGAGCAGGAACTGAGCTCCCGCCCCCTCTCTGCCTCCTCTCCGTCCCTCTGCACTATTTGCAATGAAAGGAGGCTGGACGGGGGCAGGGCTAAGCCCCGAGAATTAGCCCCACCTCTGTCCCACCTCTCCCCATTGCAAATAGTGCAGAGGGGCGGAGAGGAGGCAGAGAGGGGGCGGGAGCTCAGTTCCTGCTCCTGGCTCTTCCATCCCCCCCCTGCAGATGAGGACGACGTATATTGGCTCAGCGTGAAAACCAAGCCAATATACGTTCATGTGAATGCAGCCCACAGAAGGGAAAAAAACACCTGCAAAAAAGTAAAACAGGCCATAGTACTGAACAATTTATTGCTCAGCCTGCTGGGTACACGAATGTCAAAAACCCCACCTCAAAGCAGATACTTTACACTGATGAAGGGTATTTTAACATCATAGAAGGAGTTTGGGCACAACCTGGAACATTACCTTAGCTATCATAGTATCTAGTCTCTTCAGAGGTAAGGAGGGTGCTATTGCTACATATGGAAGAACCAGGGATTATTAAATATTTAGAACATATTTGAATATATTGCTGGAAAAGCAGTACTATTAGGACTTCGACAGACGAACCTGTTTTTGCTAATTTTGCACAGGAAAATCCCACCTGCAGAATGCAAAGAATAGAACCCAATGATTTCAATGGGTTTCTTCTCACTTCTTTTTAGGACCTGCTTTATTTTGTGTGCACCAAAGAGGCCCATAGAGGTCTATAGGAGGTGTATGATCACCAGCACCTCGTTTGGTAAGTCCCCCGCCCATGGGAACTGGCATTGCAGGTGCAAACACGTACAGTATTTGCGCAGGTATGTGCGCAAAGTGCACTTGTTCTCTTTGCAAAAGTGTTGTGCATTTTGGAATACGCTAATCTGATTGAGCCCTTAGGGTGCGTTCACATTGAAGGGGTGAAATCTATTGCAGATCTGCACCAAATCACAGTTTCCAGCATAGACGATGAAGAGATGGAACTAGCGCTGTAAAGAAAATCATCATGTGAAAAGTGATTTAACTGAATTGCAGGAAACAAGGGAAATGTCTTCATTCTTATCTACTTCTGCTTTATACTCATGTATAACTATCTAATCCCTGCACAGATTCAGTAGAGATCAGGCATTCACCTGGGTGTTCACAAGAGCCAGAGAGCAGAGCACAAACCTCATATTGTACATAGTAATGGAATTTGAACACTAAAGGAAAGGAACGATAAAAGCATGGACCGCAGAGGGTAATTCAAGGTAAGAAGGCAATAACCCCAAGAATACAGCTTTTTGAGTTATTATTGATAGTGCTGCTTACTACACTGTGTAAGGTAGACATTGATAGCTGATCTGTTGGCAATGAAGTGCCAGTGGGGCAAAGGCCATACAAATAAGCCCAACCAAGTAACGATGGGTGACTTTCTTTTAGAGTATAATGTAGTTCCATGAGAAGTGGAAATAAAGTGCAGAGGACAGGATTCACTGGTGTAACTATAGGGGATACAGGGGATGCGGTTGCACCCGGGCCCAGGAGCCTTAGGGGGCCCATAATGTCTCTCTTCGCCATATAGGGAGCCCAGAACTATGAATAAAGTTTTATAGTTGGGGTCCTGTTACAGATTTTGCATTGGGGCCCAGGAGCTTTAAGTTACGCCTCTGACCACATTTATTAAACCTGGGGAAGGATAAAGGGTTGTAACCACAGGAACAGATGTAGCAAAGTTTAAGTTGACCGTGATAACTTTCTGTTGCAAATTATTTTAATACATTCAGAAGTTATTGTTTTTATCTTAACACAAGGAACGTAAAGCAATTGAAACTTTGGCCCAGGAAGTTATAACACATTAAAAGTCAAGTTAAGCTTTCCTATATCTGCCCCTACCCCCAACGTCCACTCCTACCAAATACTGTATATATGTGCCTTTAAAAGAGATGTATATTGCTGTACACTGTAGTATATACTTTTGGCACCCCAGGCTTCTGTATACCTGTTAGCCCTGCTTTGTAAAAGTATCTTCACACATAGCGGAAATACTGCATTTTTTTTCTGAAGTGGAAATGGCTGCAGACAATCCTGAGTATTTCCCAGTATCAGCAATGTGTAGGAAATGCAAAAAATCTCATTCACTGGATGGAGTATAATACAGGATATAACTCTGTATCAGTGCAGGAGAAGTAATGTATGTACACAGTGACTCCACCAGCTGAATAGTGAGTGCAGCTCTGGAGTATAATACAGGATGTACCCCAGGATCAGCAATGTCATATATATATCCAAACTGTGATACATATTTTTATGTATATTCACTCCGTAAATAAATTCTACATAGACTGTAAATATAAATGGGGTTTAAATGTGAGCATTTGATTGACAAGTCTAAAAAGAAATACTATAAAATGATGTACTAAATATTGTGTTGCAGTAGATTCATTTTTTACCTTCATGTCTTCACTCTCATATATATGTCGCCTTATGATTTGGAGAATGTAACTACGAAACAGAGAATATGTGTTTAAACAAAAATCGGTTTTTCGTGAATTATTATTTGGCTTTAATTTTGATTGGATCCCAGCTGTGGAGCAGTAAGTATGATCTTATTATACCAGTATGTGGTCTGTTACTATGTACATTGTCTCTGTGGAGAGAAAATATGCCCCCATCTCCATCCTCCAAATGCAAGAAAAAGGGTTGTCTCTAGAGATGAGCGAGTATACTCGCTAAGGCACATTACTCGAGCGAGTAGTGCCTTAGCCGAGTATCTCCCCGCTCGTCTCTAAAGATATCGGGGGACGGCGCGGGTTACAGGTGAGTTGCTGCGGGGAGCGGGAGGAGAGAGGGAGAGAGATCTCCCCTCCTTTCCTCCCCGCTCTCCCCCGCCGGCCCCCGAATCTTTAGAGACAATATTACTAGCTTCATACTAATGCTGGGACAATGGAACAACACAATTATTGATGTGACTCATTATTAAAACAGTATTCTTGTCTTTTTATGATATGGCATATCATTCTGATCAGTGGTGTCACAAAGCACTAGGCTTGCCTCAAGGCTATGTGCACATGTATCGATACTCAGCTTTTCAGCTTTGGGGTGGGCATTTACATAACTACTAAGGCCATTGAAGCAGAGCTGACCTACTGTTTACTCTAAAATGACAAAACTGATTTCAGCAAAGGTCACATTGTTCCGGTCAACCAGCTTAGATAGCATTTACGCATGTCATTATATGGCCAGAATGGCAGAACTGGACTTATCTTATAGCACATTTAATGCTACGAAGAAAATGTAATACTGTTACTATACACATTCATAATTAGTGGGTGCTAACCTCTGTGACCCTCACTGGTCCTGAGAATAGATCTTTTCAGCATTTTGCCCTGGGGAGTGATTTCCACAGCCAACCATCATACAGGCAATTCTAGCACAGGTCCATTCAAGCGAATGGAGTTGTGTTGTAGTCCTTTACATAGAAGGTGCACAGGAGCATCACAGTGCAGGGGAAGAACTGAAGGGACCACACTAGCTCCTTCATTCAGAGAGTATGTGAGAGTTCCAGCAGTCAGATCTGATTAGAAAATGATCTCATATCTTAACCTCTTGGTTAAAGCACTAGAACAGGTGGTGCAATGTCAATCTACAATAACATTTAGCCACTTGATTAAAGGGACCCTTTATTAAGTTCTAAAGCTTGATACAGGCCCATCTAAACAAAGTGATGCTCTTTTTCATGTATACCTGATGTGAATAGCGGAATTGCATTGGATTCTATAATCCAGCTGAGCGTTTCTTTAACTATTAAAGGGGTTGTCCCGCGCCGAAACGTTTTTTTTTTTCAACGGCCCCCCGTTCGGCGCGAGACAACCCCGATGCAGGGGTTAAACAAGAACAACGGACAGCGCTTACCTGAATCCCCGCGCTCCGGTGACTTCTTACTTACCTGCTGAAGATGGCCGCCGGGATCTTCTCCCTCGGTGGACCGCAGGGCTTCTGTGCGGTCCATTGCCGATTCCAGCCTCCTGATTGGCTGGAATCGGCACGTGACGGGGCGGAGCTACACGGAGCTACACGGAGCCCCATTGAGAAAAGAAGAAGACCCGGACTGCGCAAGCACGTCTAATTTGGCCATTAGACGCTGAAAATTAGACGGGCTCCATGGAAACGAGGACGCTAGCAACGGAACAGGTAAGTGAAAAATTTCTTATAGCTTCTGTATGGCTCATAATTAATGCACAATGTACATTACAAAGTGCATTAATATGGCCATACAGAAGTGTATAGACCCACTTTGTTTCACGGGACAACCCCTTTAAGATTAGGTACCCAGTATGACTCCTAGTAAGAGCATGCCTTACCCATTATGACTTGAAGAAAGGCCATACCATCCTATCTGCTTGCTTTTAGAAATGTTCAAAACTGTTTTCAAATAAGGAAGATGGAACAATACCTCTGCAGTGCAGAGCAGAGGTTTTAATTAATAAAATACAAGTTCTACTGAATCTTCCCCCATAGAACTATATACAATCTGCTCAGCTCCTCCTGCTCTATAACATGATGCCGGCAGTTTGGACAGCGTGTTCAATAGAGATGAGCGAGCGCACTCGTCCGAGCTTGATGCTCGTTCGAGTATTAGGGTGTTCGAGATGCTCGTTACTCGATACGAGCACCACGCGGCACTCGACTCTATTACATTTCGTTCCCTGAGAAATTTGCGCCCTTTTCTGGCCAATAGAAAGACAGGGAAGGCATTACAACTTCCTCCTGTGACGTTCCAGCCCTATCCCACCCCCCTGCAGTGAGTGGCTGGCGAGATCAAGTGACCCCCGAGTATTTAAATCTGCCCCGCCCGCGGCTAGCCGCAGACACACGCTAAGAGAGATCAGGGAAAGTGCTGCTGATGCTGCTGCTGCTATAGGGACAGTGTTAGCATCTTCAAGAACCACAACGGCCCTTCTTAGGGCCACAGCTCACCTAGTGCATTACTGTTGTGGCTGCTGTAAGCAGTTAGGCACAATTTTTAAAAAAATGTATATCGGGCGTGCAGGCTGTAGCGTTCTCAGGCTGCAGTCTGTACTTGAGTATAGGGGCACTATTGGTTAGGCAGGGACAGTGGTAGTGTAGAATCCTGCCTACAAGTACCCCAACGGTTCTTCTTAGGGCAACCTGTGACCATGTGCATTGAACTCCGTGGTTGCTGGGAGTTGTAGTACCTCTGTATTGCACAGCAGAGCCTGCGTGCTGCCTTCATTTAAACATTTTTCTGTCCGCACTTTGCGTCAGTTCAGTCTGCCTCTAAGTGTACGCCAAGAAACCACACATTTTCTACAACGCTCTGTGTTATACGTGTGCTGTCTCACAAGTGCACGGTGTGCCCGACGCCCATAGATTGAAAGTGCAATACACACTGCATAGCCTCAGCCTGCATTGCATAGAAAAATAAGGAGATTTAAAAAAAAAAAAAATCCTTTTTACGGCTACCGGAGAGCCAGTGCATTTGCCTGCGTGGCCTGTGGGACTTAACGCCCATCCAAACTGCATAGTTCACAGCTAGGCCTAAGTGCAGCCTTCATTTAAACATTTTTCTGTGCGCAATTTGCGTTACGTCAGTTCAGTCTGCCTCTAAGTGTACGCCAAGAAACCACACATTTTCTACAACGCTCTGTGTTATACGTGTGCTGTCTCAGACGTTCACGGTCTGCTCGACGCCCATAGATTGAAAGTGCAATACACACTGCATAGCCTCAGCCTGCATTGCATAGAAAAATAGGGAGATTTAAAAAAAAATTCCTTTTTACGGCTACCGGTGACCCAGTGCATTTGCCTGCGTGGCCTGTGGGACTTCACGTCCATCCAAACTGCATAGTTCACAGCAAGGCCTAAGTGCAGCCTTCCTTATAATTTATCTCTGGCTTCATTTTGCGTTATATTACCGCTGGCAGCCACCAACTGCGCGGCAATAATTCAAAAACATTTTTACACCGCTCTGTCTCTGTTCGATTCTTAATCCAGCATGCTGAGGGGTAGGGGCAGAGGACGTGGACGCGGTCACAGTCGAGGACGCGGAGTCCCAAGTGAGGGTGTGGGTATAGGACGAGTTCCTGGTCCAGGTGAATCGCAACTGGCTGCTGCGGGAGTAGGAGAGAGGACAGTTTCTGGGGTCCCCAACTTCATATCGGAATTTTTGGGTCCACGTCGTAGACCTTTATTAAAAACTGAGCAGTGTGAGCAGGTCCTGTCGTGGATGACAGAAAGTGCATCCAGCAATCTATCGACCACCCAGTCTTCTACGCCGTCCACTGCTGCAACTCTGAATGCTCTGGCTGCTGCTCCTCCTTCCTCCCAGCCTCCTCACTCCATGAAAATGACACATTCTGAGGAGCAGGCAGACTCCCAGGAACTGTTCCTCTCCCACCGGAGGAGTTTGTCGTGACCGATGCCTAACCTTTGGAAAGTTCCCGGGGTCCGGGGGATGAGGCTGGGGACTTCCGGCAACTGTCTCAAGAGCTTTCAGTGGGTGAGGAGGACGATGACGATGAGACACAGTTGTCTATCATTGAGGTAGTAGTGAGGGCAGTAAGTCCGAGGGAGGAGTGCACAGAGGATTCGGAGGAAGGGCCGCTGGACGATGAGGTGACTGACTCCACCTGGTGTGATAAGCCAACTGAGGACAGGTCTTCAGAGGGGGAGGCAATTGCAGCCGCAGGACAGGTTGGAAGAGGCAGTGGGGTGGCCAGGGGTAGAGGCAGGGCAAGAGCGAATAATCCACCAGCTGTTTGCCAAAGGACCCCTTCGCGCCAAGCCACCGTGCAGAGGCCAAGGTGCTCTAAGGTGTGGCAGTTTTTCACTGAGATGGCGGGCGACCGACGATCAGTGGTGTGCAACCTTTGTCGCGCCAAAATCAGCCGGGAAGCCACCACCACCAGCCTCACCACCACCAGTATGCGCAGGCATATGATGGCCAAGCACCCCACAAGGTGGGACGAAGGCCGTTTACCGCCTCCAGCTTGCGCCACTGCCTCTCCCCCTGGGCCCCAACCTGCCACTGAGATCCAACCCACCTCTCACGACACAGGCACGACCATCTCCTGGCCTGGACCCACATCCTCACCTCCGCTGTCCTCGGCCCCATCCAGCAATGTCTCTCAGCGCAGTGTCCAGCTGTCGCTAAGAAAATCGTTGGAGCGAAAGCGCAAATACGCCGCCACGCACCCGCATGCTCAAGCTTTAAATATCCACATAGCCAAATTGATCAGCCTGGAGATGCTCCCCTACAGGCTGGTGGAAACTGAGGCGTTCAAAAACATGATGGCGGCGGCAGCCCCGCACTACTCTGTCCCGAGTCGCCACTATTTTTGGCGGTGTGCCGTCCCAGCCCTGCACGACCACGTCTCAAGCAACATCGTACGCGCCCTCACCAACTCGGTTACTGGCAAGGTCCACTGAACAACGGACACATGGACAAGCACAGGCGGGCAGGGCCACTATATCTCCCTGACGGCACATTGGGTGAATTTAGTGGAGGCTGGGACAGAGTCAGAGCCTGGGACCGCTCATGTACTACCCACCTCCAGAATTGTGGGCCCCAGATCCGTGCTGGTATCTGCAGCGGTGTATTCCTCCTCCTCCTCCAACGCAACCTCTACCTCGCAATCAAGACTTGTCAGCAGCAGCAGCACGTTGGCAGCAGTCGGTGTCGCGCGGCGTGGCAGCACAGCGGTGGGCAAGCGTCAGCAGGCCGTGTTGAAACTACTCAGCTTAGGAGAGAAGAGGCACACGGCCCACGAACTGTTGCACGGTCTGACAGAGCAGACCGACCGCTGGCTTTCGCCACTGAGCCTCCAACCGGGCATGGTCGTGTGTGACAACGGCCATAACCTGGTGGCGGCTCTGCAGCTCGGCAGCCTCACGCACGTGCCATGCCTGGCCCACGTCTTTAATTTGGTGGTTCAGCGGTTTCTGAAAGGCTACCCACACTTGTCAGACCTCCTCGGCAAGGTGCGCCGGGTCAGCGCACATTTCTGCAAGTCCAACACGGACACTGCCACCCTGCGCACCCTGCAACATCGGTTTAATCTGCCAGTGCACCGACTGCTTTGCGACGTGCCCATACGGTGGAACTCTATGCTTCACATGTTGTCCCGGCGGTATGAGCAGCGTAGAGCTATAGTGGAATACCAACTCCAACATGGGCGGCGAAGTGGGAGTCAGCCTCCTCAATTCTTTACAGAGGAGTGGGCCTGCATGGCAGATATCTGCCAGGTCCTTGGAAACTTTGAGGAGTCTTTGAAAATGCTGCAATCATTAGCATCACCGTTCCCCTGCTATGCCTGTTGAGAAGTTCCCTGCAAAGCATAAAGGCTGATGCTTTGCGGGCGGAAATGGAGGCGGGGGAAGACAGTATGTCGCTGGATAGTCAGAGCACCCTCATGTCTATATCTCAGCGCGTGGAGGAGGAGGAGAAGGGTGAGGAGCCTGAGGAGGAAGAGACAGCTGGGCCCACTGCAGAGGGTACCCATGCTGCTTGCCTCTCATCCATTCAGCGTGTATGGCCTGAGGAGGAGGAGGATACTCAAAGTGATCTTCCTAGTGAGGACAGCCATATGTTGCGTACAGGTACCCTGGCACACATGGCTGACTTTATGTTAGCATGCCTTTCTCGTGACCCTCGCGTTACACGCATTCTGGCCACTACGGATTACTGGGTGTACACACTGCTTGACCAACGGTATAAGGAGAACCTTTCCACTCTCATTCCCGAAGAGGAAAGGGGTTTGAGAGTGATGCAATACCACAGGGCCCTGGTGGACAAACTGATGGTAAACTTCCCATCTGACAGCACTAGTGGCAGAAGGTGCAGTTCCGAGGGCCAAGTAGAAGGGGAGGCGCGGAGATCAGGCAGCATGTTCAGCGCAGGCAGGGGAACACTCTCCAAGGCCTTTGCCAGCTTTATGGCACCCCAGCAAGACTGTCTCACACCTCCCCAGTCCAGGCTGAGTCGGAGGGAGCACTGTAAGAAGATGGTGAGGGAGTACGCAGCAGATCGTACCACCATCCTCCGTGACGCCTCTGCTCCGTACAACTACTGGGTGTCAAAGCTGGACATGTGGCCCGAACTCACGCTGTATGCCCTGGAGGTGTTGGCGTGCCCTGCGGCTAGCGTCTTGTCAGAGAGGGTGTTTAGTGCAGCTGGGGGAATCATCACGGACAAGCGTACCCGCCTATAAACTGACAGCGCCGACAGGCTTACACTCATAAAGATGAACAAAACCTGGATTTCCCCAGACTTCTCTTCTCCAGCGGACAGCAGCGCTACCTAAAGACCTTTGTCAATCTGTGTATGATATTCGTCCTCCTCCTCCAGCTCCTCCTCCTGAAACCTCTCGTAATCACCGCGAACGGGCAATTTTTCTGTGGGCCAAAAGGCTCATATAACTTTTCTAAATAATATTTATCTGTTTCAATTCTCATTAAAGCATTGAAACTTCCACCTGAAGCAATTGTTTTTTAGACTGGGCTGCTTCCAGGCCTAGTTAAAAATTAAGCCACAGTACGCTAAGCGATTAATGGGTTTCACCTGCCCTCTGGGTTGGGCATGGGCAATTTTTCTGAGGTACATTTGTACACCAATTTTTCTAGCCCTCGCCTACAATGTAATCCAAGTAATTTTTATGGGCTTCGCCTGCACTCATGGTACACCACTGTGTCTGGGGTTGGCCTACATTTTTGCTACAGAAATGTAACTCTGTTCTGCCTACCTATACTTCTGCCACTGTAACACTTGAGGGGTCTGATTAGACTTCTGCAACAGAAATGTTACTTCGGTCTGCCGATACTTTTACCTTGGTTGGTGTATACTGTTACTAATGTAATTTAACTAATACTGGGCTCTGCCCATAATGCTTCAACGGAAATGTTACTGGGGCATGTCTATACTGCTATAACAGAAATGTAACAAATCGTGGGCTTTGCCCATACTGCTTCTACGTTACTGTTGCTGGGGCCTGTCTATACTCCTACTACTGAAATCTTACCAATACTATGCTCTCCCTACACTGCTGCCAGGGAAATGTGAATTTGCTGCTTTGTCTCTACTGCTTCTAAGTTACTGTTGCTGGGGCCTGTCTATACTCCTACTACTGAAATCTTACCAATACTACGCTCTCCCTACACTGCTGCCAGGGAAATGTGAATCTGCTGCTTTGTCCATACTGCTTCTACGTTACTGTTGCTGGGGCCTGACTATACTCCTACTACTGAAATCGTACCAATACTATGCTCTCCCTACACTGCTGCCAGGGAAATGTTTATCTGCTGCTTTGCTCATACTGCTTTGACGAAAATGTTACTGGCGCCTGTCTATACTGCTACTACTGAAATGTTACAAATGCTGTGCTCTCCCTACACTGCTGCCAGGGAAATGTGAATCTGCTGCTTTGCCCATACTGCTTCTACGTAATGTTACTGGGGTCTGTCTGCACTGCTGCCAATGAAATGTTACTGGGGTCTGTCTGCACTGCTGCCAATGAAATGTCACTGGGGTCTGTCTGCACCTCTGGAACTGAAGTTTTACTGGGGTCTGTCTATACTGTTGCTACTGAAATGTTACTGGGGTCTGTCTTCACTGCTGCCAATGAAATGTTACTGGGGTCTGTCTGCACTGCTGTCAATGAAATGTCACTGGGGTCTGTCTGCACTGCTGCCAATGAAATGTCACTGGGGTCTGTCTGCACTTCTGGAACTGAAATGTTACTGGGTCTGTCTGCACTGCTGCCAATGAAATGTCACTGGGGTCTGTCTGCACTGCTGCCAATGAAATGTTACTGGGGTCTGTCTGCACTGCTGCCAATGAAATGTTACTGGGGTCTGTCTGCACTGCTGCCAATGAAATGTTACTGGGGTCTGTCTGCACTGCTGCCAATGAAATGTTACTGGGGTCTGTCTGCACTGCTGCCAATGAAATGTGACTGGGGTCTGTCTGCACTTCTGGACCTGAAATGTTACTGGGTCTGTCTGCACTGCTGCCAATGAAATGTTACTGGGGTCTGTCTGCACTGCTGCCAATGAAATGTTACTGGGGTCTGTCTGCACTGCTGCCAATAAAATGTTACTGGGGTCTGTCTGCACTGCTGCCAATGAAATGTCACTGGGGTCTGTGTCCACTTCTCGAACTGAAATGTTACTGGGGTCTGACTATACTGTTGCTACTGAAATGTTACTGGGGCCTGTCCCTAATGCTACCGCTGAAATGTTACTAATTCTGGGCTCTGCTTATACCGCTGCTAATGCTATGTCACTGGGGTGTGGAAATGGAGGCTTCCCAACATGATGGCAGCGAGGCCATTTCCCACCAACGCGGTTACTGTTAAGATGCATATAACCAAGGACACGTAGAGAGGACACGCACTGCCTCAAAAACATCCCCCTCCTTCTCCTCCAACAATGAAAACATTCTTGCCAAATTCCTTTGCATTGGTCTGTCTGGTGGCAGTCCAAGAATTTCACCTTTAACGACACAATAAGAGAGCCCCCCCACCATCCCCCCGCCACGGCCCACTTAATCCTGGCCACATTCCGAAAACCAACTAAATAAAACCGCGCTACTAGGTCCGCAGTCGCGACCACTTTCCTACCAACGCGGTTACTGTTAAGGTACATATTACCAGTCTGACTGGGGCATGCAGTGTGGGCCGAAGCCCACCTGTATTTAATCTGATCTTAGCTCTGCTGTCCAGGGCACTGCAATGGGATTTGTTTATGTACCGCCGGTGGGTTCCAGGGAGCCACCCATGCTTTGGGTCCTCAGGGACTTCACATAGGGGATTTGTACCTGCCTGTGTCTATGTATGAAAAACCCCGGTCAGACTGGGGCATGCAGTGTGGGCCGAAGCCCACCTGCATTTAATCTGACGTTACCTCAGCTGTGCTGGGCAATGCAATGGATTTATTTATGTAACGCCAGTGGCTTCCTGGGACCCAGGCATGCTGTCGGTCCACACAGAGTTGTACCTGCCTGTGTCTAGTTATAAAGAACCCCAGTCTGACTGGGGCATGCAGTGTGGGCCGAAGCCCACCTGTATTTAATATGACGTTAGCTCTGCTGTCCAGGGCACAGCATTGGGACAAACTACAGGAGCAATACAGCGCTACTGAGACGTGCACAGCTACTCTAGCATTGGAGTCCGCTGTAGGCACGCGATTGCTGAAGGTTTGTGCAGAGGCCTATGTCCTGGGTGCAGTGAAAGACCGCTTCCTGCATAGGATTGCTGAATCTGTGGGCCGAGGCCTATGCCGTGGGCGCGGTGCAAGTCTGCCATGTTTGGCCGCTCAGATCAATTTTTGTTCATGTCTTGGGTTTCCTAGGACCCACCTATGCTGTTGGTGCAAACTTAGTTCCCATTGCGGTGTTTGACCTGTCTGGCACAAAGGCACTGGCTGACTTGCGTATGGGGGCAGAGCGCAGATGGCTTTCCCCTTGCAGTGTGGATTGAGCTATGCGACACCTTGACAGAATGAATACTGTGTGGGCACATGGATTCCCCATTGCTATGCCCATGTTTGCAGCTCCTGACGGAGGTGGCACAGGATTGGATTTCTCATTGCTTCTGTACAGCATTGTGGGTTATCGCCCCGCCCCTTTTAAAGAGGGTCGCTGCCTGGCCCTGCCAACCCTCTGCAATGTGTGCTTCCGATTCCTCCTCATGGCAGACGCACTTATAAATAGACATGAGGGTGGTGTGGCTATGAGGCCAGCGTGTGGCATGAGGGCAGGTGAAGGCTGCGCAGGGACACTTTGGTGTGCGCTGTGGACGCAGGGTCATGCGGGGGGGTTGGGCAGCATGTAACCCAGGAGAAGAGGTAGCGGTGTGTCCCACAGGCAGTGCTTGTGTTTAGTTGTTAGGGGGGGGGCACTCTTGCCGCTATTGTGGCTTAACAGTGGGACCTGGGAACCTGAAATGCAGCCCAGCATGTTGCCCTTCGCCTGCCCTATCCGTTTCTGTGTCGTTTCCATCACTTTCTTGGGTTTTGCAGATTTTCACCAATAAAAAGCTTAGAGAGCATCGGCGATATACAAAAATGCTCGAGTCGCCTATTGACTTCAATGGGGTTCGTTACTGGAAACGAATCCTCGAGCATCGCGGAAAGTTCGACTCGAGCAACGAGCACCCGAGCATTTTGGTGCTCGCTCATCTCCACTATTTAGACTTCCGCAGTTGCCACTATAAAAAATGGAAGTTAAATATACCATATGGGCAACTGCAAAGAGTGAAAAGAAATTGTACAGATATAGAAGAATTCAAAAGGCAAGCGAAAGTGATAAAAGAGAGATTCAAAAATAAAGGTTATCCAAAAAGTCTGGTGGATTTTGCATATCACAAGGTTATCAAGAAAGAAAAAGAAAAAGATCAAGAACAACATAATAAAGTCAAACTAAAGGAGGAAGATGAAACAAATCATTTCAGATTAGCATTTACTACCAAATATAGTAGACAGTACAGCACTATCAAGAAGATCATCAACTCTAACTGGTCATTATTAAAAGAAGATCCATCTGTGAGGGTATATGTATATATTGCCATATGTTTTTTATGCTTTATACCTATATGCAAGTTCTATTCAATTCCAAATGAGAAAAAAACTTAATCTGTCGCCTTACATCAGATATTCCAAAGGCCTTGCGAGACAAAGACAAAATGTATCTTAAAACCCAGCAAAGGAAGAACCAGACACAAGGACGTGTACTTGGCTGTTTTTCCAGAGGCGCTGTAGCAAGATAACAACTGTTCAACTATGCATCTGAACTTTCACTGTCTCAGGCCAGAAATCCGGACTTCTCATATATGGTTATACTGTGAATTTTAGCCAATGAGCCCATCACCCATTCCTGGTGATGAGACAAAAGGGTATAAGATCTCATGTAATCTGTAATAAAGGAGCGCAGTCATGTCCCCGTGTGAGAAACTATACCAGACCTCCGTGTGGTGTTTTCTTCTTTCCGCCGGCAGCGGGGCAAGTGGGGTGGGCCTGATTGGTGCTGTACTTAGAATTTTACCCTGACAGTTTGGCGCAACCAACTGGGGCGACAAAACCGGAGCTTACAACGCATTCCACCCGGATCCACGCCACGGAGAAGCCGTCCTGCTGCAAACCGAGCCTGATCAACTCACAGAACTCCAGGTAAGACCAGCATATATTTATGTTGTGTTTTACGCTGAGTCTTGCAGCAGGAGGGACTATCTGTGTTTTGTGACCGGACGGGTTGGGTTAAGAGTTCTACACGGTAACTCGTGTGGTCTTCGGGTTTGCCGTCATGGACCACTGACCGTGATATGCGCACCAATCGCTCACCCAGGAACTAGTCTGTAGTTTATTTGTACTTTGAAGTCCATGGTGTTTTAACGATAGTGAAGGTTGTTTGTTGTATTTAGTCTCACAAGAGAAGGGACCTTCGGTTGTTTTTCCAGTATATAAGGGACTAACAATTTGAAAATTAAGAAGGATGCATGCTGAGAGGGATGCATTTTGTGAGACAGGTTTCATAAGAGAAGGGACCCTCGGTTGTTTTTCCAGTATATAAGGGGCTAACAATTTGAAAATTAAGAGGGATGCATTTTGTGAGACAGGCTTCATAGGAGAAGGGACTCTCGGTTGTTTTGCCTTATATATGGGGCTAACGATTTGATTTCAGAGGGATGCATTCTGTGAGGCTGGTTCCATAGGAGAAGGGACCCTCGGTTGTTTTGCCGGTATATAAGGGGCTGACAATTTGGAAATTAAGAGGGATGCATTCTATGGAGCGTGTTATTATTATTATTGTTGTTGTTGTTCTAATATGCGTAAGACCTTATTAAAGAAGACAGAGCCCCTCAAGGGCTGCCGCCGTGCGAATCAATTGATGGCGGAGAGACAAGGGTCACAATCTGTAAAATGTAAGAAAACTTATGAAAATGTGTAACATCGACCCGCACGGTAGATTACAAAAATGGTGTCTGGGAGGAGGTCTTTAGGACCAAGAAGCGTGCCTTGAAAGACCAAGGTTTTCTAGAAAGTGCTGGAGTGAGAAGCAGAGAGACAGTCAGAGAAAGTTAAGTATGTACACGTATTAAGAAAGTATCCGTAAGTGAAATGTTGGAAAGTACAGTAAGTGATCAAGAGGGTGTCGGGAGAGTGTCTATTGAAGGTTACATTGGCAGTTAGGTAGGGAGAAAGTGCTGAAGGAACAAGCAAAGTCGAGAAGAAAGTTACAATGCATGTGATTTGTTGGCAGAGAGAAAGAAGAAAAGGTGTATAATACAAGATAGATAATAGATATAGATATATATGTGTGTGTATATATGTATATACTGTATGTGCAAATAGTTAACTGAGCTTGCTTTTAGAAGAAAAGGGTTTGTTTACCTAAAGCTGTAGAGTCTGTGTCTCGTTTTCAAGGTCAAGCGATAACAAAGCAGAGAAAATGAAATACTGACTCTGGATAATATCTTTGCTTGCTTAAATGGAATGGAGGCTTGAAATGAATTTAATTAATTATACTGTCTTAGTAGGCAGGAAATATAGCAATTTCTAAGATATATTCTTACCTATACAGGGGTTGAAAATGAATGTTGCAAGGTCCCAGGATATGTGTTATTTATGAGTTCAAATGCAGGGAATAGTTAAACTAAAACAACTCAGTCAGTGAATGCATATTCGGAGAGATAACAGTTGGTTTTACAAAGGTGGGGGCTTTCAGATTTCACTCCAAACTCAGGGTCATAGAAACTAAAATACTTCAGCGTTTAATACAGCATATAATAGCTTCAGTAGATAAGAAAGATAGAATGTCTCAGCAAACTTTTTCACATAGTTTGTCATAAATAGCGCTCATTCACAATCTCATCTCAATAGAATCATGTACTTTATAACATTCTAGCACTCACCTCAATGTTTTTCAACTGATGTATGTATGTTTGTCACACTTTTTTGTCTGTGCATCTGTATGTACTGGTACACCTTCAAAGGGGGTGACGGAGCAGACTTGAGCGCATGGATGGATGAGAGTTAATGACTGGGGATAAAAGTCCCCCCCATGCATGGGACTTTGCTTGGTTGTGATGTGGATGCTTAGACTGTTAAGCTGAAATGAAGTTCTGAAAAAAGATGCAAGCGACCAATATCGAAGGGGTGGAGCTAGATGATGTAAAGGACGTAATGTTTCATCCCTCTTGTCCACAAGGGAGGGGGTGAGGATCTTGAGCAGCTAGTAAAAGTTGTTTTTTTTTGTGTTTTTTTTTCTCTCTCTCAAATTTGATAAAACATTGCAGGCAGGAACAGATTAATAATGAATTTGCTTAAAGGAATATCACATTTCAAATATTAATAGATGTTTGTAGATTATTCTTCCCTGATGTAACTCATGTCTCTGTTATTGGTGCTAACATCTTACAGGCCTTATCTGCATTCATCAAATCTTTTTACAATGTTGTACTACCTTGAAAACGGGTACTATTGTTCCAATTGAGTACCCTGGTTCAAAGGGGGGGAGGAGAAGGCATAGGTGATCTAGGTATTGCAAATCAGCCATTTTTAAATTTTTTGCAAGCCATTTTTAAATTTTTTGTAACAAGATTCTGATCTTTTTGAAATAGAATACCAGCATGATTGTCTAGCATTGATGCAACAAGAAAATTTAAGTTTTAAAAAAGTTACTGAAAGCCCTTGTTAACAATGCATATTTTGAGTTGTTTTTTATAGATGGTACCCAGGGGGATTGACGACTCCACACTGGATATGCAGTGGTTACACAACAAGATGTCCTAAAAACAGAATGCCTCCGCACGTCGCAGCACAAGAAGCGGAACTAAAAAGGCCCTCACTGAGGCGTGTAGAGTGGTAGAAGGTAAGACGGCAAACATTTACACTGACTCCCGGTATGCATTTGGCATAGCTCATGATTACGACCCAAAATGGAAGGCCAGACAGTTTTTTACCACAGCAGGACAGCCAATTCAGAATGATGCAGCGGTGCAGAGCCTCATGGAGGTTCTACTTCTACCTAACAAAGTGGAAAGCTCACACCAATTCCTACACCGGAGAAACAAGAGGCAACGCCATCACAGACCACACAGCAAAGGCAGCGGCCCTCAAGCCGTGGAAGAAAAGAAGAAAAGAAGAATTTAACAATAACTTTGGACTTTGATAAAAACTTTGGACTTTGATAAAAACTTGGACTTTGATAAAAACTTTTGGACTTTGATATGCTAAAGACTTTACAGTTACAAGCCAGCAAGGAAGAAAAGGAAAAATGGACTAAAAAGGGACGGCATATGGTGAACAGTCAACAGCACTTGCCTACCACGGTCCCTGTGCCTCATGATGGCCCAGCTGACGCACGGAAAGACGCACCTCTTAAAGCAGTAATGATGTCGACGCTTGAACGAGGACGGGTGGCTCCTGGGTTTTCTGTAGCTGCTGCATCATTTGTCCAATTTTGCATGATCTTTGCCGTAAAGCAACAGGGCAGAAGTGAATTTGCCACATAACACTTGCCTAGACCACTCTACCCATTTCAGAGATTGCAAATTGGCTACACTCAGCTCCCACTTGTTGGGAAGTATGAATATGTGCTTGTTGTTGTTGATGTCTTTTCAGGTTGGAGAGACCTACTCTGTTACCAAAGTAAATAAGCAGGTAACCGCACAGAAGCTCATGAATGAGGTAATCTGCAGATATGGGGTACCGGAAGTGATTGAGTCAAACAAAGGTACACAGTTCACAGGTGAAATAATGCAATACATCATGTCTGTTTGGGGTATATTCCAGGCTTTTTACACACCTTACCGTTCGCGGAGTAGGAGGAAAGTAGACACAAAAAGGCAATGAAGAAAAGGGGAACATTTTGAATTGAGTGTCTTCCATTAGTTTTTCTTTTTTCCGGAGGGTACATGCCACAGTAGCTGAGTTTGGGGAATGATTTTCTTGTTAATTTTGTCACAGGTCCCTCCAAGGAATTGTTAGTAATGCATTCTGCAGTCTCTGCTTTTCTCCCAGGTCCTACAGATGAGTGTCACAATCTGAAACCAGGTGACAGGGTCTATGTAAAAAAGTTTGAGCGAGAAACCCTGTTTGAATGTCCCTACCAGATATTGTTCACCACCCCAACTGCAGTCAAGCTCGAAGGAAAGCCCACTTGGATCCACACTTCGCACTGCAAAAACTCATGATCCTGTATATCCTTTACATGCTATAATGTGGTACAATTCCTCTAACACACACCTTTGACTACTGTACACTAGCCATCCACATGTACACATAGATGCAATAGGAGTGCCAAGAGGGGTGCCAGATGAATTTAATTCTAGAGATCAGGTTAAAGCAGGTTTTGAGTCCTTATTTGCTATTGTCACTGTTAATAATAATGTAGATTGGATGAATTATATCTATTCCAATCAGCAGAGGTTTGTAAACTACACCAGGGATGCTTTGCAAGGGTTAGCTGACCAGTTAGGGCCCACTGCATCCATGGCCCTAGAGTGGCCCTGGATATGATTTTAGCAGAAAGAGGTGGGGAATGTAATTTCCTGTATGTGTATTATCCCTTTGATCAAAAAGAGTATGAGTAAGGGACTGGATAATGTGACCAAAATTTCCCTTGTTTGAAAAAAAAAGATGAAGAGCCAGTTCCGATAATGCCAACCAGATACGTTACCAAAAACATGGAGAAATGTACTAGTACTATGCCTACCCCGGTCTCATAAGATGGATTGTCAGTGGAATTCCCATTTGCCTAGGGTTAGTGCAGAAGACCTTAGGTTCCGGCGAGGGCACACCCTGTGGGGTGTTAACTTGTACAGATAGAGGGTATGGATGCCCGGAAATAAGCCCAGGGAATCCATGGCCTCCTTCTGAGGTGAGGTAGGGATCCCCCCTCTTAGGAGTAGGGACTTACGGGCAGTGGAGGAACCCTGACGTAAGGGAGAGGCGACCGAGGAAGAGTGCAAGGCCTGGTACTTGATCTCCATATTAAGTTTTTTAGGGGGGGTTGTGAGGGTATATGTATATATTGCCATATGTTTTTTATGCTTTATACCTATATGCAAGTTCTATTCAATTCCAAATGAGAAAAAAACTTAATCTGTCGCCTTACATCAGATATTCCAAAGGCCTTGCGAGACAAAGACAAAATGTATCTTAAAACCCAGCAAAGGAAGAACCAGACACAAGGACGTGTACTTGGCTGTTTTTCCAGAGGCGCCGTAGCAAGATAACAACTGTTCAACTATGCATCTGAACTTTCACTGTCTCAGGCCGGAAATCCGGACTTCCCATATATGGTTATACTGTGAATTTTAGCCAATGAGCCCATCACCCATTCCTGGTGATGAGACAAAAGGGTATAAGATCTCATGTAATCTGTAATAAAGGAGCGCAGTCATGTCCCCGTGTGAGAAACTATACCAGACCTCCGTGTGGTGTTTTCTTCTTTCCGCCGGCAGCGGGGCAAGTGGGGTGGGCCTGATTGGTGCTGTACTTAGAATTTTACCCTGACACATCTTTGAAGGACAGGATTCCGGATCACCCAATATGTGTATTTAGAAAAAATAAAACTTTAAAAAACCTCCTAGCGCCATCTTGCCCCAAAAAAGAAAAAAACACGAGTATAAAATTACGTAAAATAGACAAAAACACGAAAGGGGTTTACAGGTGTGGTGAAAAAAAGTGTAAATGTTGTTGGAACATTATTAATAAACAGAAGTGGAAGTAAAAGAAGGAGCACCTTTAGTTATTAAACAACATCTCACTTGTAAAACGAAATCGGTCATTTATTTATTAGAATGCCCGTGCGGACTCGGGTACATGGGGAGGACTATAAAGACTCTAAGAGAAAGGATAAACAAACATCGTAATAACATAAAGAATGTTTTTTTAAAACACAGTGTGTCCCGCCATTTTTTAAATCATCACAATAGAGATTTTAAATCCCTTAAAGGGGTTGTCTCGTGAAATCAAGTGGGGTTCAGAACTTCTGTATGGCCATATTAATGCACTTTGTAATGTACATCGTGCATTAATTATGAGCCATACAGAAGTTATTCACTTACCTGCTCCGTTGCTAGCGTCCCCGTCGCCATGGATCCGTCTAATTTCGCCGTCCTCTGGCGATTTTAGATGCGCTTGCGCTGTGCGGTCTTCTCCGTGGTGAATGGGGCCGCTCGTGCCGGAGAGCTGGTCCCGCGTCGTCATCGTAGCTCCGCCCCGTCACGTGTGCCGATTCCAGCCAATCAGGAGGCTGGAATCGGCAATGGACCGCACAGAGCCCACGGTGCACTATGGAAGAAGACCCGCGGTGCATCGTGGGTGAAGATCCCGGCGGCCGTCTTGGTAAGGGAAGAAAGAAGTCGCCGCAGAGCGGGGATTCGGGCAAGTAATAAACTTATTTTTTTTTTAACCCATCCCTTGGGTTTGTCTTGCGCCGAATGGGGGGCCTATTGAAAAAAAAAAACAAACGTTTCGGCGTGAGACAACCCCTTTAAGGTAACGCCACTTGAATCCATATATATTAAATCTATTCAAAAATTACGTGAAAAAGAAATGTATTGGATCTTTAGATTAGACACACTAGTACCTAACGGCCTCAATGAAGTACTGGAGAAAATCTAGTGGTGTGGATTTTTATTAATGTATGATTTTTATTAATGTATGTCTTTTATTAATATATGTTTTTAATAATTATAAATGCATGTATTTTATGATATAATCATTTCATTCACATTATTTAATGTATTTATATCTATTATAGATATAAGAAAACTGGATAAGAGGATCTCTGGTCGGAAGGTCTCCCAGTGCCGGCGACATGCAGCAGTCTGGCTGAGAAGGGAATATTTCTCTGGCCCACACACAGGAGGGAGACAGCCTCACTATACCTCACAGCTCAGGTTCTACCTTAGCCCTACTGGCTCCAGATGGTCCTTGCGCTTAAGCTTTCCTCTCCCTCCTCCTCCATTACTGGCTTAGAACGAAGCTGACATCGGGAACGTCATTGGGGGCTCAGCTGGTGAGAGCCCCAACAATGGGAATAACCTTCCCCCCTCTCGGAAGCTTACTCTCCCCTCACCCTCCCTCGTTTCCCCCCCACCCTCACCCATCCTCTTTTAACCCTTCTCATTCCCCCCTTTTGTCTTCCACAGTATGTTTTGTTTGAACAGGTCCTTGCAATAATTACTCACAATACTAGCTTTGGTTGAGACCTGATGATCCCCTCTTTCTCTTTCTTAACCCAAACATACTGTACATGCCCCGCGGTAATGCCTAGATATAGCAGATTGTTAATGCATATGTTTATCCTTGTCTACAGTTCTACATATGTACGGTACGCTGTAAAATTCTCTTTCGTCTTTTATTGTGAAAAGTTCAATAAAAAATTGATTAAAAAAAAAAAAAGATATAAGAAAACTGAATTATCAAACTCAGCAACGTATATATATAAAAATTTAATGTTTTTGAAATGACGTGGCATCCAACTCAGGAGGTATAAAGGGTTTTATTATAGTGTTTTAGTAAATATTAGTATTTCCTAATATCTTATGTACCTTATACATCACTAATAGAGATGAGCGAGCCTACTCGGCCACGCCCCTTTTTCGCCCGAGCACCGCGATTTTCGAGTACTTATAAATGAATATAAAAGACTACTGTAAACAATAAATGAACATCTAGCATGTTATGGAACGTGTTATTGTGTGTTATCTGTGGTGTTACAAAGGACTGCAGGTGACATCTACTACATTATCTGATCTTAGCATTATCACTGTGTTCTCTGTTGTGTTACATAGGACTGCAGGTGGCATCATTATTAGAGATGAGCGAACCTACTCGGCCACGCCCCTTTTTCGCCCGAGCACCGCGATTTTCGAGTACTTCCGTACTTGGGCTAAAAGATTCGGGGGGCGCCGTGGGTGAGTGGGGGATTGCAGCGGGGAGTGGGGGGGAGAGGGAGAGAGAGAGGGCTCCCCCCTGTTCCCCGCTGCTACCCCCCGCGCCGCCACGCCTCCCCCCGCCCCCAGCGCCCCCCGAATCTTTTCACCCGAGTACTGAAGTACTCGAAAATCGCGGTGCTCGATCGAGTAATTACTCGAAACGAGTAGGTTCGCTCATCTCTATTCACTAAGCATTTTATTTACCATAATAACATCACACATGGATAGAGGTATTTTATTCCTTTTTACTGGTATTGTTAAGATCCAGAAATAGCCAGCTACGTTTGTGAGTTGTAATGTTCCCATGGTAACGCGGACTAACCCGCATTATTAGCCAGTCAAACCATGTAACTCCACGTCATGACGCTATTGACGTCATCACGCCATCCCGCGTCATCACGCTATTTAGCGTTACCATGCAACTGCGGGCATTACCCGATTAAGCGGAACTAACTATATGCCCTGGTCTAATCCACATCTAGACGGCAGTACGTCATCACGCTGGCAACACTGACGCTTCCGAGACGCCGCTCACGTGACCTTACAGTCACGTGATCGGGTCCTTCCCGGAAGAAGTTTCTCTTTCATTTTCATCATATACCTTAAATACAGATGCCGCTCACGTGACGTGGAGGTCACGTGAGCGCTTCCAACCTGGAAGCTCATAGAGAGGGATGCCACGTATTAATGTGAGTAACTATATAAAGATACAATGTATTCTGAATGTTATGTACTTGATAAAGTCGCCTGCATGCAACGAAACACGTTGTACTAATAAATCCTATCGACAAATACGGCATTTGTCACTACCCAGTTGATTGTTTGAGACAGAACAGGAGCAATTTTTATTTTTTTTAAACCGTCATCACTTCATCGTGGGTCCAGTCTAGAATTGGACACAGAAGCCCTGCAGCAAACTACAACCACCAGGGGAACCGATTGGCATTATTGGGAAGATCTCATAGAGATCTGATAAGCGGACCTGGACAAGGAGGTGTTGGCGAGACTCTTCTCCACAGGAGTTCTCAACAAACACCAGGTGAGTCCTAACCATTTCTTTATTTTTCATGTTCTTACTTATGTTGAAAATCTAACTTACACTCCAAGGTAGCCACTAGAAGCGCCTCCCTGACGTTTTTTTATATTCTTGTACATAGGAGGCAGTATTATACTAGTTATATTCTTGTACATAGGCACAGTATTATAGTAGTTATATTCTTGTACATAGGGACAGTATTATAGTAGTTATATTCTTGGTCATAGGGTCAGTATTATAGTAGTTATATTCTTGTACATAGAAGGCCGTAGTATAGTAGTTATATTCTTGTACATAGAGAGCAGTATTATAGTAGTTATATTCTAGTACATAGGGAGCAGTATTATAGTAGTTTTATTCTTGTACATAGAAGGCAGTATTATAGTAGTTTTATTCTTGTACATAGAAGGCAGCATTATAGTAGTTATTTTCTTGTACACAAGGGGCAGTATTATAGTAGTTATATTCTTATACATAAAGGGCAGTATTATAGTAGTCATATTCTTGGTCCTAGGGGCAGTATTATAGTAGTTATATTCTTGGTCCTAGGGGCAGTATTATAGTAGTTATATTCTTGTACATAGCAGCAGTATTATAGTAGTTATATTCTTACACAGAAGGAGAAGTTTTATAATAGTTATATTCTTGGTCATAGGGGCAGTATTATAGTTGTTATACTCTTGTACATAGAAGGCAGCATTATGTTGTTATATTCTTGTACATAAGGGGCAGTATTATAGTAGTTATATTCTTATACATAGGCAGCAGTATTATAGTAGTTATATTCTTATACATAGGCAGCAGTATTATAGTAGTTATATTCTTGTACATAGGAGCAGTATTATAGTAGTTATATTCTTGTACATAGAGGGCAGTATTATAGTAGTTATATTCTTGTACATAGGGGGCAGTATTATAGTAGTTATATTCTTGTACATAGGAGGCTGTATTATAGTAGTTATATTCTTGTACATGGGAGCAGTATTATAGTAGTTATATTCTTGTACATAGGAGGTAGTATTATAGTAATTATATTCTTGTACATAGGAGGCAGTATTATAGTAGTTATATTATTGTACATGGGAGCAGGATTATAGTAGTTATATTCTTGTACATAGGGGCAGTATTATAGTTGTTATACTCTTGTACATAGAAGGCAGCATTATGTTGTTATATTCTTGTACATAAGGGGCAGTATTATAGTAGTTATATTCTTATACATAGGCAGCAGTATTATAGTAGTTATATTCTTATACATAGGCAGCAGTATTATAGTAGGTATATTCTTGTACAGAGGGGGCAGTATTATAGTAGTTATATTCTTATACATAGGCAGCAGTATTATAGTAGGTATATTCTTGTACATAGGGGGCAGTATTATAGTAGTTATGTTCTTGTACGTAGAGGACAGTATTATAGTAGTTATATTCTTGGTCATAGGGGCAATATTATAGTCGTTATATTTTTTGTACATAGGAGCAGTATTATACTAGTTATATTTTTGTACATAGGCACAGTATTATAGTAGTTATATTCTTGGTCATAGGGTCAGAATAATAGTCGTTATATTCTTCTACATAGAAGGCCGTAGTATAGTAGTTATATTCTAGTACATAGGGAGCAGTATTATAGTAGTTTTATTCTTGTACATAGAAGGCAGCATTATAGTAGTTATTTTCTTGTACACAAGGGGCAGTATTTTAGTAGTTATATTCTTATATATAAGGATCAGTATTATAGCAGTTATATTCTTATACATAAGGAGCAGTATTATAGTAGTTATATTCTTGTACATAGCAGCAGTATTATAGTAGTTATATACTCATACAGAAGGAGAAGTTTTATAATAGTTGTATTCTTGGTCATAGGGGCAGTATTAAAGTTTTTATACTCTTGTACATAAAAGGCAGCATTATGTTGTTATATTCTTGTACATAAGGGGCAGTATTATAGTAGTTATATTCTTATACATAGGCAGCAATATTATAGTAGGTATATTCTATAATACTGCCTCCTATGTACAAGAATATAACTACTGTAATACTGACCTCAATGTACAAGAATATAACTGCTATAATACTGCCCCCTATATACAAGAATATAACTACTATAATACTGCCTCCATGTACAAGAATATAACTACTATAATACTGCTCCCCATGTACAAGAATATAACTACTATAATACTGCCCTCTATGTACAAGTATATAACTACAATAATACTGCCTCCTATGTACAAGAATATAACTACTATAATACTGCACCTATGTACAAGAATATAACTACTATAATACTGCCTCCTAAGTACAAGAATATAACTGCTATAATACTGCCTCCATGTACAAGAATATCGAAAAGGATGTGAAAAGAACTGGTATGGAGGCGCAACACTCTAAGCTACTAGAAGATGTAGATCAAAGTCCAATGTGTGATGGTGAAAGCACTTCTTTTTTATTATTTTTTCAGAAATTAAAAACCAGCAATGGAATACGCGTTTCGGGGAAGAACCCCTTCGTCAGTTCGGCTGGATAGGACAACAGGATGCCTAGGGGTGACACGATTCCAAAGATGTATAGAATGTGTCGGAGGTCCTGTGTGCAGGAGGACAGGGGAGAAAAAAAAAATGCTTTAACCATTTTCTCCCCTGTCCTCCTGCACACAGGACCTCCGACACATTCTATACATCTTTGGAATCGTGTCACCCCTAGGCATCCTGTTGTCCTATCCAGCCGAACTGACGAAGGGGTTCTTCCCCGAAACGCGTATTCCATTGCTGGTTTTTAATTTCTGAAAAAATAATAAAAAAGAAGTGCTTTCACCATCACACATTGGACTTTGATCTACATCTTCTAGTAGCTTAGAGTGTTGCGCCTCCATACCAGTTCTTTTCACATCCTTTTCGCTACACTTATGCCCACACTGGTGGAGCGTCATCTGGTTGGCAGCACCTCCACCATTTAAAATACTCAATCATTGAAAACTCTTTGTACTCCATAAATATTCCACTACCCTCACTGGGTCTTGCTCCACCCTCCTTTTTCATTTCTTTTATGTACAAGAATATAACTACTATAATACTGTTCCCTATGTACAAGAATATAACTACTATAATACTGCCTCCATGTACAAGAATATAACTACTATAATACTGCTCCTATGTGCAAGAATATAACTACTATAATACTGCCACCCTATGTACAAGAATATAACTACTATAATACTGCCCCCTATGTACAAGAATATAACTACTATAATACTGCCTCCTATGTACAAGAATATAACTACTATAATACTGCCCCCTGTATACAAGAATATAACTACTATAATACTGCCCCCTATGTACAAGAATATAACTACTGCTCCTGTGTACAAGAATATAACTACTATAGTACTCTACCCTATGTACAAGAATATAACTACTATAATACTGCCCCTATGTACAAGAATATAACTACTATAATACTGCCTCCTGTGTGCAAGAATATAACTACTATAATACTGCTCCTATGTACAAGAATATAACTACTATAATACTGCTCCTATGTGCAAGAATATAACTACTATAATACTGCTCCTATGTGCAAGAATATAACTACTATAATACTGCCACCCTATGTACAAGAATATAACTACTATAATACTGCCCCCTATGTACAAGAATATAACTACTATAATACTGCCTCCTATGTACAAGAATATAACTACTATAATACTGCCCCCTGTATACAAGAATATAACTACTATAATACTGCCCCCTATGTACAAGAATATAACTACTGCTCCTGTGTACAAGAATATAACTACTATAGTACTCTACCCTATGTACAAGAATATAACTACTATAATACTGCCCCTATGTACAAGAATATAACTACTATAATACTGCCTCCTATGTACAAGAATATAACTACTATAATACTGCTCCTATGTACAAGAATATAACTACTATAATACTGCCCCCTATGTACAAGAATATAACTAATTCTTATGGAGCATTTTATATGGTTGATTTAATGCATTAGCTAGGGGAAGGATTGAGAGTGAGAATACTTATGCTGGATTCACACAGGAGGGAATTGCAGCTGAAATTCCATCCGTAATTTTGCCGTGCCAAATCCGCCTGAGGCTGCTAATTCCTGGATTAGCCAGCCATGTGGACGAGATTTCTCTATGGGACCGCCAGCTGCAGCAGCAACGCAAGTGGCTAGGCTGCTTCAAAACCTATGTCCAAGTGCTGCGTGTTTTGAAGCAGCGCTTTTCGCCACGGAAATCTTGCGTTTTTTCACTGCGGTCAAGCCGCGAGATTTCCGCCGGGAATCCAGCGTGTGAGAACCCAGCTTTAGAGACACGCTACACAGAATTGACTTTTATGCAGGACGCAGCGCAGATATGGATTTTGTCCATTAGTGCAGATTTTGTTGCATTTTTAACTGCAGAATGCATTCTGCGAAACATCTTGCAAAATTTATTACGTTATTTTTCGCAAGCTCTAGGTTTGGAATTACATCTCCTATATGTTAGAAATCCATAACAACATTTCCCCAAGGCGTTCCTTAATTCCGTAGCAGAAGGCTTTTCGCTGCAAAATGTAATCTTGTGGTTTTGAAGTAAAGACGCGCGTCTGTCAACATGTGCGAGATTCCAGCCCCATAGGGATAACATTGTGACACAGAAATGTCTGTGTAGTCTAATTTTGCCCTTTGTACAAAGTCCTTCACATATGAATTTAGACATTGAGCAATAGTCAAACTTTCTGAGGAACTTCTGCTATTTTATATCTGCCCACAATGCTCACAGAGCAGACAGAGAAAGTTTGGCATTTGTACTAAGAGAAGAAATAGGAAACCTATCAAGGTAACAATGTTTGTGAACCTTAAGAAAACCAGGTAACAAGAATATTGGATGATATATAAGTGTAACTCTCCAAGGATTTTTTGTATTTTCTGTGCATTTTCTGCATTTTTGGAGCATTTTCTGTTGTGAGCATGTTCTACTGTGCGTTAAAGAGGATCTGTCATGGAGACAGACGCATTACAGAAAAAACAGCTGCTTCCATTACAATGTAATTGCCATCGACAACAGGCATTGAAGTCCTGGCAATCAACTGATACTTCTTGGGAATGTATCGTTTGGCCAGATATTAAATAACATCAGACAACCTTTACTGTAGTTACATTTTCCTTGCAGCCGTATTACATGGTGATCATTCAAGTGACTTTTCGACCGTGTAACAAGGACAGCCCAGGTCCACCAGAGCAGAATCCACTCTTTTTTAGTGGCTCCTCTCTCTGTTCTATAGGAGTTGGTCCTGGATTGGACCTTTTGCTATAATATCCAATTAAAGAAAAAATAACTAATCGATCCAAAATCTGCAGATTAGACCTGACATTTTTGACTGCATATCCAGATGAATTGGGATTTTCTTGGACCAATAGGTACTTTTATACAGTTTCCTCATAAAAGATTGTAAATTCATTACTGGCAAACCTTCATTTTAATGTTATTTCTGTGCTTCCTGCTTGCCTTCACGTGAATCATGGGTGTCAGCTGTACATTTAGTATAATATATCAGGTGAGTCTACAAAGAGTTCTTCTTGGTCAAGTTACTTGCATTCTTTTAAGGACTATGCACTAATGACTAACATTCTTTACTGGATTTAATTTATCGTTATACGTACAACTTGATACTGTAGTGCCTCCTTGTGAAGCCTTAACCTATTGAAGACCAAGCCGAAAAGAATTGTTGCTTTTGCCTCTCAAAATTCTGATGGTCTTAAGTTTTTTTTAACCCCTGAATAAGCAATGAACCAATCAGTGTAGAACCTAAAACATAACTTTTATTTCAAAAATAGATAAAAACAGAGCAATTAGACAAAAAAATACGTAAAGATACTTTCAAGCTTAAAACACTACTGTTCCTACCATATAGCATAAGGTGTCTGCGGTGTGTTTTCTAAAGAAGGGATTGCAAGGTTGGTTATGATGAATAAATGTGGACGAGGAAAGATATGAGTCCAAAACCCAACTCATAGGCACCACACTTGATAGTAACTGTCCAAGCGGAAGGGTGTATCCATAAAAATTATTGCACAGCCCAATAAATTGTGCCTGCTAGCGGGCTGTTAATTATCATGGCCGTTTAGTATCCTTGATATTATTATATCTTGCTGCTCTGCATGGCTCCTCATGACTAATGTTAACATCTGATTAGAGAAATGAGTAAAACCAGATCCTAACAGACATTTAGGGATAACTTCAGCATACCAAGTCAATTTTATTATGGCTAGTGGGAAAACAGGCTCCGTTCCAATTTATAGGGTGATGTATAGGACCAGCGATATAGTGATACCCTATTGGGCTAGAATTGCCTCGATGGTTGCTTTAGATCCTGCTTTCTGCCAGTGTTTATTATCATTTTTTATTGGAGGTCCTCATTTTTGCAGCAAAGGACTTCTTTTTGCACATTTGTCAATTCATTGGGCTGTGCAATAAATTTTAGGGATACGTTGTTCCACTTGGACAGTTACTGTCAGGTGTGGTGCCTATGAGGTGGGCTATCTGTATATATAAAGGTGAAAGCCCTCACTCACTGACTCGCCACTAATTCTCTAACTTCCCGGTGTCGTACAAACATGGAATTTGGCAGAAGCATTCTTTAGGTCCTAAATAGGAAAAGTAAAGGGGATCCCAAATAGTGAATGCTAAGTGCAAAAGTATTGGCACCCCTATGTAATGTACCTAATCTAATTCTCTAACTTCCCAGTGTCGTACATTGTCGTACATCAAAATTTGGCACAACCATTCTTTAGGTCCCAAATAGAAAAAGTAAAGGGGTCACAATTCGATTATTCAATGCTAATTGCTAAAGTATGTGCAACCATATGTAATGTAACTTCCCGGTGTCGTACAAGCATGAAATTTGGGATGATCATTCTTTAGGTCCTAAATAGAAAAGGTAACCGGGTCACAACTCAATTATTCAATGCTAATTGCAAAAGTAAGTGCACTGCTATGTAATGTAACTTCTCAGTGTCATACAAGTGTGAAATTTGCATGGGCATTCTTTAGGTCCTAAATAGGAGAAGAAAAGGGGTCACAACTCAATTATTCAATGCTAATTGCAAAAGTAAGTGCACCCCTATGTAATGTAACTTCCCGGTGTCGTAGAAGCGTGAAATTTGGCACAAACATTTTTTAGGTCTCTAATAGGAAATGTAAAGGAGTCACAACTCGATTAATCAATGCTAATTGCAAAAGTAAATGCAACCCTATATAATGTAACTTCTTGATGTTGTACAAGTGAGAGATTTGGCACAACAATCTAAGTAACCATCACTATGTGCATATACTGAAAAGCTGTAAAGTACATAAGGAATAGGCCATGAACTTCAGGGATGGATCATGCCTTCAAGGCAAAGAAAGGTCTGCAACCTCCAGTCTGGGGATAAATTTAAATAAAAAGGAGCGTTACCTTTAGGGTGAAAAAGTGAGGAGAGTCGGAGGGGTGGCACATTCTGCAGAGGGACATCCGTGCATGCAGTCTGAGGAGAATCTAACTCTCCTCTATGTGTATACATATTTTATTCCTCGGTTCCTCTGAAGTAACCATGACTTCATGAACATTTTTCGTGTGAACAACAGGTAAACTTTGTCGAAGCCGGGTATATTAGCTAGTAGATTCATATCTTCCTTTTCCACTTTTATTCATTATAACCATGATGAAGATTCTTGCAATCCCTTTTTGAGAAAACACACTGTTGACTCCTTATTTGATATGGTAGCAATAGTAATGTTTTTTATGCTGAAAGTATCTTTTTGTATCTTTTTAGCTACTTGCTCTGTTTTTATCTATATTTGCTATAAAAGTTTAATTTTAGGTTCTACTCTGTGATTGGTTTTGCCCTTTAATTTGGAACTTTTTCTGCCTTCTGTGAGTTACGCCTGAATGACCAATGACGTTAATGTTAATCACAAGGAAGTGCTAGTTAATACACTGTGAAAGCTATATCTTGCAGTGAGCTCCTGGGTATTCTCCAGTCTACCCAAGTCATTGCAGCGGGTACATGGCTGTAATGCATAGTGGGCTACTGACACAACTGTCGGGATTGGAGATAACTGATCCTGGCAATATAATGCTTTAGATATCACCGTCAAAAATGACTGAAGCATCTAAGACATCTGGCACAGGGAGGAGGAACTCTCTGTCTGCCATTTGGCACCGCACAAAGTGATTGTGGGGTGTGAATGTGTTACCATGGTAAATATTTTTTTTCACTTAAAACATGTTTTTATTATTCAAAAGAACTATAATGTGAAATGAAGACATCTTTTTTTGTATTATTTCATGTATACCAATCCATAGAATAAATGTTATTTTTCACTGGGGCAGTGTAGTCTATGCAAAATACAGAAGGGCCTTCACAGTATAGACGGAAAGAGATAAAATACTAAATTCTTTATTTAAATTTCTTAAAATGCAGGCACAAAAAAAGGGAAATCATGCAAGCTTAACTCCTGAGGGCTCAGTCACACGGGCGCATCCGGGCGCTGACTCGCCCGTGTTACTGCAGGATAAGACGGTTGCACTGCAGGTGCGGATGACTCTCCGCACCATCGGAAGAAAGAACACATTACCAGCTCCATCGCTGGCCATGTGTTCTTTCTTCCGGCGGTGCGGAGAGTCATCCGTACCTGCAGTGCGGCTGCCTTCTTCGTGCAGTAACACGGGCGCATTGGCACCCGGATGCGCCCGTGTGACTGAGCCATGAGGGTGGAGAAGCAAGCTTCAATTCTAAGACAAACACACAAATTACGAGTGCTCAAACATAAACAACATATAAAGAGTTTTGAGAAGATGATTTAGCACATAGAAAAGAGAATGTGCCACCGTAATAACGTACCTCTCTCTATATATACATATATGCAAGTATATTGGCATATGTACCAATCAGCAGAGAGGAAATTGCTAGGGTATACAGGGTCCTTCTATGGACACTGGGCTGCCTACCTGCAGTATGTGAATGGGGAGCATCACGCAGAATCTCTGTGATGTGATTAAAGGAGGATCCATCTTTTACTTACCTCTTTCACAGCAGCATGCAAGGGGTTAACTGATGGAGATCAGAGTAATTATCTCATTCATTAGTGCACGACTACAATCGCGCATCATAGTTGCGGTCCTGCGGCACAGCGGCAATGTTCACATGACGAAAGCTGCGTACGGATGCATGCACACAGGGGGGATTTGCTGAAACTTTTCTGCAGCAAAATCCACTAGTGTTCTATATGGATTTTGTGGGGGTTTCACAATATGAAACGTAGAGAATAGAACCTATTGATATCAATGGGTTCTCTCACTTTATGTGTTTTTGCACACAATAGACATGTCAGAAGAGGGGCAGCTAATCTATAAATCCAGTGATCTCTGATTGTAGTCGATGCCTTCCTGTTTTTTTCCCATCCAGCCTAGACCAACATTCTGACTTCTGATGACTGCACTAAAACATTTTTGGCTCCTTCAGCATCTATAGTAACATAAATAAATGTAGCCCCCAGACCTCTATATTCAGACCTCAGACCACACACTAGAGTAGATCCAGATCCAGGATTAATACAGACTCTATACCAAATCCTCTAAGCAATTACTGTTAGCAAAATTAGCTAACCAGACGTTACCCTGCTGCTGAGATGCCCAGCTATCACAGTTATCTGTAGAGAGAAGTGTTCAATTCCTCTGCTGCATCACCACAGGGTAAATTAAGCATTGCATGGTGCACATTGAAATGCATTGTAAGGGTGTGTTCAGATGTGGCAAATTTTGGCACCAAAATCCACATCAAAATTTCCATCAAATTGATATGGATTTTCCACTATGGAAAATCTGCACCAAATTTGCTACGTGCAAACACACCCTAATGCATGGCTGTGCTGGCTCCTCCAAAGAGAAAGACAGCCTTGTGTCTTTGCAGCTGATCTCTGCTACTCAAGCGAATTTAGGGACTTCCCTCTATTAGGCCAAATTCACATGAGCGTATGGATTTTTGTGGAATTAACCATGCTTTCTTGCACACACATTAGCATATTTTACTGCACGTGGCAAAAAACTACGCAGCGATTGAAATGGCTAATTAGTTTGAGTTCTAAATGTGTTCTCTATCCTGCACAATTACATAGTGTCTCACGGATCTCCTAGCATATTGTGGGTGCATCTGCGCTTACCTACTGACTTCTATGGGGACATTTGGTGCACAGATATGCAACAAAGTAGAGCGTGCTGTGTATTTTTTGTGTGTGATCAAAATGAGCAGGAAAAATTAATGCATGTGAACAAACTTATTGAAATCAATGGGTTCTGTTCACTGTGTATTGCATGTGCAAATTTAGAATGCGCAAATACGCATGCAAATGTGCCCATGTCAAACCAGTCTTAAGCCACATGCACACAGCAGAGCCGGATTCCGCATGCAGAGTCCCACAGTGCAATCCAGCTCTGGGAGCATCCATGTATATCTGCTTTTGCTTTCTTCAATCTGTACATTGGATGGTCCACATGGCTCGCTTTGGAAATGCGCAGTACAAACTTTTTTTTTAATTACTGCTTTTCCCGTGGAATCCGCGACATTCCGGACTGGTCGGACGGCTTCCATTGACTTTAATGGAAGTTGTCCGAGCATGAACCGCAGGAAAATGGAGCATGCTGCGAATTTGTTTTTTTTCATCCCCAAGCAGAAACCGCAGTTGGTTTCCGCTCATGTGCATGAAGAATCATTTTTCCATAGTACGCTATGAAGGGTTATTGCTGCAGAAACCGGAGGCGGATGCCTGCTCTAGATAAATTCGCCTGTATACTTGAGGCCTTAGATGGGTTTTGCTGAAGGCTCAAACAAGCGACCGTGATTCTGAAAATCACGCTCGCAAAACAGGATGAATTCAAAGGCTTTGTTTTCACGCTGTGCTTCTGGAGTGCAGGAACTGCGCACAAGAAAAGATAGAACTTGCCCTATCTTTCCCGCACATATGTTTTATATGTGCGGGAAAATATGGATCCTGCCCTATCTTTCGGCTTTTTCATTTTAACTCACTTGCCATAGCGCAGTGTTTGAACAGTAAATTTAAAAAAACCAAAAAAACACTGATGAATGCATATTTGCGAGTGCGCCGGCCTGTTTTAGCTCTAACATTTAAAGTTATTCCCCCACGAGTTACAAGAATGAGGCAGCTATCGAGTATGCACGCTGGCGTTCCAATCATCTGAGAAGAACTGCAAGAGATGAATGGAGTGGAAGCATACATGCTCAGCAATCATTCCATTCACAAGGTGTCCCCATTCTAGTGATCAATAGAGGTCTAAACACTTGAACCCCCACTTGTGATGTAGTGGTCTGACGTATACTTATCTGGCCCTTCCATAACTGCCCATAGCTGTGTCCCCAATTGCCTTGTCAGTGATTTATGTGTATTGCACAGCTGCAGCGTATAAGAGGTTAATGTCTAGGTATGTCTGGAAAATGTAACAGTTTATGTGTTTCCAATGTTATCACGTGAGCATGAAAGATATGTGTTTTGCAAGGTGTGCAAGTCAGGCAGTCTAGGCAGTTCAGTCTCCAGCCAGACAGTCTACACAGTGATGGAGCGAGTCTGCAAGCCCCTTGTGGATTACAATCTGTCTGAGAGGAGTGTGAGAGAAGTTGTCCGGGACAGAGATCCTACAGATAACCAGGACTGTATGCACCCAGATTCCCCAAGCAGCCTCCCAACCTCATCACAAATAGAAGTTGTCTCTAAGCCAATCCTCCACTGCAAGAACTGTTATGTATTATGCCTGCTGGATGTTCCAGTAAAGAAAGACTTTACCGACCATTGTCGGAGTTCACCACAGTGGATGGAACAGTGGCGTCACCCGTGACAATTGCTGAAGTTTCACTACAGAGTTTTATACAGGAAACCGCACCACCAGTGTTACCCGGAGAGGCCTACCAGGGTCTTGGTACAGGGTTACACACATCCTTCAGGGGAGGAGATGGTAATGCCACCATGACATCCCTAACAGCTACCCCGCCATCTCCTCAGTTGTGGGCCCTGCGCCTCGGTCACTGCAGTGACATTACATACTGCTTAGCTGAAGTAAAGATAGCTGTGCCACTCATGCTTCATATTTGTGTCATCTCCCTGCTTGTCTTTTATTATTCTGTATTGTAGCTATTCTATTCTGAGTTGCAGTAATATCTCTATTCTATTGCAGTAATATCTCTATTCTGTTGCAGTTATATCTCTATTCTGTTGCAGTTATATCTCTATTCTGTTGCAGTAATATCTCTATTCTGTTGCAGTTATATCTCTATTCTGTTGCAGTAATATCTCTATTCTGAGTTGCAGTAAGGCCTAATTCCCACGGCGGATTTCCACCACGTATCACGCGGCAGAAATCTGCGGCGTTGCCCCACAGCTATTAGGTTCTATTGAACATCATAGCGCAATGCTCACGGCGCGGAATTCCACCGTGGAATTCCGCCCCGTGAAATCACCCGTAATCACCTGCGGCATGTTCTATTTGCTGCGGGTGTACACGCGGACGGCTTCCATTGCAGTCAGTGGAAGCCGTCCGTCGCGCTATCTTCCGCTGTAGCACACCAACGCCCGCGTCATATGACGCTGCCGGCGCGTTATGTGATGCTGTGGGCGTGTCATATGACATTGCTGGCGCGTCACATGACACTACCGGCGTGTCATGCTCTGTACTGTGCATGCACACCGGTACGGTATGCGGGACATCGGGCAGCGGATCCAGAGGTGAGTATGGGGTCTTTGGGGGGGTGCCGTGATGGACTCCGCTGCGGAATTCCGCTTGCAAAGCCCGTCGCGGCCGTGGACACTAGGCCTAATATCCGTATTCTGTTGCAGTAATATCCGTATTCTGTTGTAGTAATATCTCTGTTCTGTTGCAGTAACGTTGTGCTGGATGGAGAGTCAGTGATAAATGCCGACTAAAGAAGGCTAGATGTCAGAATGATTCCATTTACCCTTGAGAATTGTTTGTTTTTTACCTTCTTGATGCTGCAGATATGGGGTAAGTGTTGCATAAGTTAAGATATAACAGCTCCACTTACGAATCCACCTTATGACAACCCAATCAGACTATAATTCTGTACATTATGACATGCAGCTAGGTTTTTTTCAATTGAAATCCCTTCTTCAGGAAGCTTGGAGGCGTCCATGTCTCCAGTGACCACAACATACAGTACATGTCATAGACACTATATATTTGGTCATGGGTAGGTATTCTGTGCAGCACAGTAGACTGGCCCACAGCAGATGACATCTAGAAGTACATGAAACTGTCATATATCTTATTAGGGGTAAGTATCATCTGTCTGACATTGTAGCAACCTATAGTTCCGCTCTCCCTGCCTGCAGCCTGTCAGTAAGGCAGCTTCCCACCAGCGCCATTCACTTTGTGCATGCAACGCTTTTTCTTCCGTCTAAAATTTTTGCAGCTTGGCGTAAAGCGAACGGACGCTATTATAGTTACTGGGTCCATCCAGTGCTGTTCAGTTCTATGCAGAGACAGAATTTTTCGGCTGCGGGGATTACCCCCGAATGGAGAAGGAAAGTGGAGCCTCAAGCAACAGAAGTGAAACCACGCTTAACCAGACATCTCCATCATGGGGATACATACATGGACCAACTGTCCAATACAGTGTACGCACGCTTTTAATTTTCTCTCCTCCTGTGCGCACGCTGTAACTGGGCAACTGGCGTTCCAATCACAGGCTACCATGGTCCTGTCACCTCACAGCTTGACCATAATCTTTTTTTGTAGAACAGCAACCTCTTGTGGACGAATAATAAAACACACAGTAGAGGACTATATACAGTAACAAGAACAATGTGCACATATTGGAGGCTGTCTCACCCTCTCACAGTGTAGCTAATAGAAAGTGTCAAATCAAGCAATTGAGAGAAGTGCATGCCTGCTTCTATACCCATGCCAACATTCACTGCTTCTTTCTACCCAGTGTCCCTAAGAGAACACTAAGGTCCCTGGTAGCTTGGCCTTGGGCATCACCAACTGCACTATATATAAAGCTGTGCACCCTCCCCAAGGGTTCACTTTATTATAAGCACAGCCGCAATTGTCCCAAGGTTCTGGCACCTGAGGGGCTCAATGATGCTTCTGCCACATCATTGGACAACAGTAGTCTAAATTTTATACGTTTGTGGGTCCCTGCTAGATGTTGCACTGCGGACCCAGTTCCACCCAGTTCCCTTGTATTGTAGGTGATTGATCATATTCTACTTTTTCTTTTCACAGATATTGGTTGTCACACTGATGAATATGAGATATCAGTACCTCGAGAAGTCACGGCTCAAGCTGGACTCTGTGTTCACATTCCATGCTCATTTACTGTACCGAGTGATGTAATGATAAGGGAATCAGCCTATGGCTTTTGGTACAGACAAAGATGGTCTGGAAGTGTAGAGGTAGCCTTTAATAAAGGTTACTTAAGAGGACGATTTTTTTTCACTGGAGATGTCTCGTCAAGAGACTGCTCCTTGTTTATCAATGACATCCAGGAAAGTGATGACAGCTATTATTATTTCAGATTTAAGGATACTGTACAGTACAATTATGTGACAAGCAGACCCTACTTAAAAGTGACAGGTAAATAGAAGAATGAGATACCTACTCATAAATGTATGACTGATATGTTAAATAGTAATATATATAGTTAGCAGTGCTGAAATGGTCACTGAACTGTCTCTTACGATGCAGTTGGCTGCACCAACTGAATATTATATATGAAGAATCTGAAAAGAGTTGGGTGATTTGTCAGTTTCTTCCGGACGGCCGGCGCACATGCACAGTACAGAGGATGCCGTGCCATCGCTATGGCGATGATGCGGCACCCACGACCATTCTGCAATGATATTGCAGAATGGTCGCGGGATGGACGGCTTCCATTGACTTCAATGTCCGGTGGTGTGTAGCCTGCACAAAATTGCAGCATGTTGCGATTACTCCTCTGGGAGCGGGAAATAGCAATCGATTTCCGCTCGTGGGCAGGAAATCATGTTTTGCCATCACATGCTATGGCTGGATTTGCTGCAGAATCTGGAGGTGGAATCCCACTCTAGATTTCGCAATGCAAATTTGCCCGTGTGCAGAAGGCCTTAATTGGAGACAACTGCCCTCTCCCTGTATGGAAATTAGAGCCGTCTCCACGGAGTGTGGCATAAAATCAAGTGGGCAGGTTGTCGGGGGATCATTTTCAGTGTGAATCCACATTGGCCGGCTGCACATGAACAGGTGGAATTCCGCATGCGGGAGTCCACAGCGGTTTCCATCCCTGTGCCCGACCGGCGTCCACGCATACCTGTATTTATCTCTTTTGCTTATGGTCTGGACGGCTCACAGTACAGATTTTTTTTTCAAATGTTTTTTTTCCTGTGCGGTCGCTAAGCGATGACTCGGAGTCCGCGACCTTTACGCAATGTCAATTGTGGAAGGGACGCAGGTCGCACGGCTTGACTTTGATGGAAGCCATCGCGTGGGGTCTGCACAAAAATAGAACATGCTGCGATTTTACTTTCACAAGCGGAAATCGCAATCACTATTCGCGGACATACGAATGTTCTATTTTTATTATTGGATGCAAAATGCTGCGGATCTTCTGCCAGATGACGGTTGCAGATTACACAATCCAAATTTGGTCGTGTGCAGCCGGCCTTAGTTTGAAGTCCTTCAGATTACTGGATTTTCCCATTCTAAGTGTGGTTATCAGCGCTAGATTAGACTAGTTAGGGCCAATATTTAAAAGAAACTACCAGCCTTGTGGAGTTTTCTCATGCAATGTTGTGAAAAGTATAGCAAAAATGGTGTGATTGAGGAAAAACAGCCAGTAAGGCCCCCCTCACACAGACGGTTTTTACCGCAGGTAGCGGGGCACTTTCAGCACTGTGGTGTAATGCTCCCATTGTTTTCAATGGCACCACTCAGACAATGAGGAGGAGTGCTAGAAGCCGGTAAAAAGCGGCAAATCGATATAAATCGCGGAGCTTACTGCACCGCCTGTGTGAGGGAGGCCTAAAAGGAATCCTGTGGATGCAAACAATTGGGATCAGACGAGGACACCAAGGATCATTCTGACAAACAGGTACGGACAGTCATGTAAATTGCAGTCATATACAATTCACTTACAACAGCAGTTTGAGTGCCACTGCTGTCTAAGACCGTGCTCACATGACCGTGTGTTCCGGCAAGCTGCATGCCAATCTCTCGCACGCGGGCTCGCAGCAAGTACGTAATGAGATGTGCAATGGCTGCATGCTGCCAATCCCCATGCACTATCTATATGCATGCGGAAAATACAAATCAGTGGGCCATTGGCATTGTGTGTTGAGTGCGAGAAAATTGCACGTATGACATGCAATGAAAATACACCCGTGTGAGAGCGGGCTAAGAGAAATAGAAAAACAAGACTACAGTGGGGAAAAGTGTAAACATTGTATCACTGAGGAATGGAAAAACATTGTCTGGGCAGATGAATCCAAATTTCTGTTGCTCCATGCTGATGGGAGAATTTGGAGCAAGCAGCATGAATCGATCAGTTCTTCCTGTAAGGTCACAACAGTCCAGGCTGAAGAAGGGTAAGCAATGGTGTAGGAATGTTTTTTTGGCACACCCCAAGTCCTCTGAGACCTGTGAACTGATGCCACAACAAATTCCTGCGGCTCTGAAGGTCAAAGAAGCTCCAACACCTTGCTGTATGGGTGTTTCTGATAAAATGGTGGTTCAATATACAGGAGGAGGGCAAAAATATCGAAACGCCATATGAAATGCATGGATTTTAATCATGAGCATTGAGCTGCCCTTTTGACCCCTACTTGGCTAAGAATTTTCCTGACAAATTTGTGTTTACTTCACCTCTTTCCCTGCTCTGGGTGGTTTTGGGAGCCAACTGGTAACAGCAGCTGAGTGGCTCAAACCACTGACTCAAAAACCTTGTTGCTCGGGCATATTCCCACTTCTCACTGGTAGAATCGATATCGCACTACCTCCGCTTAAAAATTGGTCTCTGTGTGTCTTATTGAAATATGATTTATAATCCCATGTAACTTGCATGCATTTCATACGGTGTTTCCATATTTCTGCACCCTGTAGGTAGTTCTGGTGGTAGAGTAGGCAGCAGTTTTAGTTGGCACAGCAGAAGTTGTGGCAGCACCAGTTGTAGCACTCATTCTAACATACCAAGCAGGGAAAGGCCACTAAGCTCTTGCCTATTTAGATACAACCCTATGGTGTAGAGTGATACATTCAGCCGTATGGTAATATTAGTAGTAGTCAGTCATAGTAGCAGTAGGGTACTGTAGCTGTAGTTGCAGAAGAGTAGCTGTAGTAGTATTAGCAGCGGTAGTAGAAGAGTAGCAGCGGTTAGAGCAGTTGTTGTCAAGACGTTTCACAAGTGGTGATAGTTGTGGCTATGGTAGTACTGGTGGCAGTATTAGCAGCAGAGCAGGAGAGCAGGAGCTGCAGTACTAGTAATGGTAGAGGCAGCGGAATAGTCGTACTAGTAAAATCAGTGGTAGCAGACATATTTACATACCAGGTAGGTAAAATACTACTCGCCTTTTGCAACATTAGCTGCAGTCCTACTGTGGGTGGTGATACATCTTTGTTTCTGGCATATAACCCCATGCAATACAACCAAATCCAGTGTGTAAATGTACTTTTTTACACCACTTTCTAGGATTAACAGACAAACCTGAGATCTCTGTTGGGAAGCTGGTTGCTGGAGAAAAGGCAACAATAACCTGTAAAAGCCCTGGTATATGCGCTGGAACTCCTCCTGACATCACATGGAATGGAAAATATGGTGAAAAATTACCTTTTAGTAATTCTTACCCAAATTCCACCAGTATATACTTCTCCAACTTTACATTCACACCTACGAAAGAAGACAATGGATCACCACTCACCTGTATAGTGGCCTTCCTCCAAAACACGGCTATAACTGCACAGATAATCAACCTAAATGTTGAGTGTAAGTCTGCTTACTATGTCGTACTCCCATGTGATCAGTGTTACCGTAGATTTAGGGTGCCTACCCACTACAGTTCTCTTTCACTGCAAAATTCACTGCATTTTTTTTCTCCAAGTGTCTATGGGACTTGTTAATGTTAAAATCGCAACGCGGCAAAATCACGATTTTGCGATAAATTGCGATTTTGCCGCGTTGCGATTTTAACATTAACAAGTCCCATAGACACCTAGAGAAAAAAAACACTGCAAATTTTGTAGTGAAAACGTAAGAGTGGCTGTCCACGGGCATGATTTCGCTGGCGATAAATCGCCAGCGAATCACACCGGCCGATGCTTTCCATAGCATTGCTATGGAAAGCGCCAGCACCTGTCCACGAACAGAGAATCCTTGCGATTCTCCGCTCGCGGCGGGTAATTCGCAGGATGCTTCGAACTCCCCCGATTGTCCGCGGCCAACCTATGTATCAAATAGGGCTGACTCGCAGAGAATCGGCAGCAGCTCCCGCTCCTGGGCGGCGGCTCCCGCGGCGGAGATCTGCCACTGGACTTTGCATCACCCGTGGACAGGGGGCCTAACAGTAGTGGGTAGGCACCCATACTTGGAATAATCTAATAAAGAGCATTAACCCTTTTTAAAATTAAGCTTTGAGTAAAAAAAATTCCTTGTGCCTGAAATCTCAGTAAGCCTTAAGGGCTTAGTCACACAGGCTCATCGGCACCCATACACGGGCGGCGATGCGCCCGTGTGCTGAGCCCTTACTACAGGAAGAAGATGGCCGTACTTCAAGACGGACGACTCCCCGCAGCGCTGAAGAAAGAACACATGACCGGCAATGAAGTCGATCACATGTTCTTTCTTCCGGCGCTGCAGAGAGACGTCCGTCCTGAAGTGCATTCGTCTTCTACTTGCAGTAACACGGTGCGCCCGTGTGACTAAGCCCGTGACTAAGTCGATGCACCCGTGTGACTAAGCCCTACCTGAAGCCTGCGCCAGGCATAACTGCCAGAGTAGAATTGTCATCATCCTATTTGTATAGCAAATAGTTCACTTTGTTGGTTATCGTTATTTGCTTATTTTTTCCTGGAAAAGCACCTGTCGAACTGTGTCCATCAGCTTTCCATGCTTGCAGATTTCCATGGTGTGGCTTAGACTTTTTTCATTTCTATCGCTAACTTAACCCCTTAAGGACCAGGCTGTTTTGTACCTTAAGGACCAGACACATTTTAGGGATTTTACTAAAGATGAGCGAGCACGCTTGTTAAAGGCTGCTTCTCGATCGAGTAGCAGTCTTATCGAGTAACTGTATACTCGCCCGAGCAGCATGCAGGGGGGCAGCGGGGGGGAGCGGGATGCAGAATGAGAGAGATCTCTCTCTCTCTCTACCCCCCCCCCCCGCTCGCCCACGCATTGCTGCTCAGGCGAGTATACAGTTACTCGATAAGACTGCTACTCGATCGAGAAGCAGCCTTTACCGAGCGCACTCACTCATCTCTAGATTTTACCCATGGATTGGTTTTTACTGCCATATGTTTTCCTTTAACTACCAAAATTATTTTTGCTGCATTTTTCTTTCGTAACATAGTTTTAAAATATTTTTACACTGACTTTTTTTTTCCGTTTTTTAGTTTTATTGGGGTAAAAAGCTAAAAAAAGATTTTTAAAAAATATTTATAGTTGTTTTTTATAGATTAGTAAATTTATGCTCAAATAAATTATGAGCATGGGTTCTTCATTTTGTTTTGGATGTTTTGATATATATTATGTATGGTTTTGAATTACAGGGCTATTACAGCGACTGTTTCGTTGGCATTGACTTTGCGTCATTTTATTTTTTATGTATATATTTTTAGTTGACTTTGTAATTTTTTTAAAACTTTTTTTTGTAATTTTTTTTTAGCATCTATGACCCCCATGACGTCATATAAGACCTCTGGGGGTCATTCACATGGCCTTTTTTTCTTTTTTTTATTACACACTTTTCCTGTGTAAATGGGAAATCCATAGAAACAGCATCCATAGAAGCCCCAGTTACAGGGGAAAACATAGCTGATCAGGGTCTGCTAGGACTTTGCAGCTCTGCTATAACGGGGGACACTCGGAGGTCACACGATTGCCGGCTCACATAGTGGAAGAAACATTTCCACTTTCACTTCTCAGTACATAGCGCTCATTGAGTGCTATGTATCCAGGAAAGGAGAAGTCGGAAGCCATTAAAAAATGCTTCTCCCTTCTCCTCCGGGTTCTCTGCTGTGACTAACAGCTCAAGACCCAACCTGCTCCTGCTTGATAGCAGGAGCAGAGGCTTTAATCTTGTGCCATATTTTTGCTATTGGTGGGAATTAAAGCTCAGGACCAAGCACCGTATATTTACCGTGCTTGGTCCCTAAGGGGTTAAAGAAATTTCATAAGTGTCTCTATTGTATTGTGTCTGTGATAGAGCAAGTACAACCCATGTTAGACTTCATACTTATAACTGCTTCTACCAATTAGCAAATGCTATATATTGTAGAAGAAGTAAATTAGTTCTGTAACTGCTATATTGTTTATGTACCATAACAACCCCGAGTACAGATAATAAAGGAAACTTACCTTCAGTCCCATGAAAAGTCAAAGATTTCATGGTGAGCTCCACATAGTTTGTGCCCACCGCACTGCTATATCTGTATCCCACCACAAATAACATGAGACTTCTCTAACAGGTGGTCTACCCGGAATGAAGGGCCTTACTACTGCCTGTATCCACGAAAGGTTTTTAATAAAGAACCGGTCAAGAACTAATGTCAAACAACAAGGAAACAAAACAAAGTTCTTGTTGTTTGACATTGTTTCTTGATCGGTTCTTTTTTTAAAAACCTTATGTGGACACATGCTAAATGGCAATGTAGACACATGCTGTAGTAATACCTTAATGAAGTAAAGGAGATCTTGTGTTACAACTAATTTACTTTCATCTCTTTCTTGCAGACCCTCCCGATGTTACCATTACCATTAGAGGTAACTTCATTGTACACTAATATCAAGGGTGCAGGAAACTATAATCAGTAGGGTGAGATTCTTTCCATTAGCCAGAATGGAAAGTCAATCTGCAAGAGGAACTTCCACTTTTGCAAACTCATGTGGCCCATGTATAACACAGGTAGCCTTTCATCTGAATGGCCACCATATATCTTTACATTTGCCCTGTATTGGTCGTTGCAGAAGAAATGTCTGGATTGCAGATGGGACTGATTTTGTGGGGTGCTGAGCTGTTAAACTTCTCCTGCAGTACTTTCCACAATAGATGCCAAAAGGACACTCTTAATGCACACGGACAGGGAAATACATGTCACCATTACACTGTAAATGGGAAACCACTGGGAAACACTCACATGGAAAGGGACTTGGTACTTTTAGGTAACTGTAAGCTTAACTGGAGCAACCAGTGTCAGGTGCCTGCTGCCAAGGCAAATAGGATCACGGGCGCAATAAAAGAGGTCTAGGGGCACATGATGAGAACATTATTCTTCCTCTTTACAAGTCACTGGTCAGACCACACATGGACTATTGTATACAGTTTTGGGCACTGGTACTCAAGTAGGACATATCAGAGCTTGAGTGGGTACAAAGGCGGGCAACTAAAGTAATAAACGGAATAAGCAGACTACAATACCCAGAGAGGTTATCAAAATTGGGGTTATTTAATTTAGAAAAAAGATGCTTGAGGGGCGACCTAATAACTATATATAAATATATTAGAGGATAACACAAGGATCTCTCCCATCATCTATTTATACCCAGGACTGTGACTGTAACAAGGGGCATCCTCTGTATCTTGAGGAAAGAAGGTTTCTACACCGACATAGAAGAGGGTTCTTTATTGTAAGAGCAGTGAGACTGTGGAACTGTCTGTAAAAGAGTTCAAGAGGGGCTTGGACGCTTTTCTCCAGCGATACAATATTATATGTTATAATCATTAATTATTTCAGAACGGTGGGTGATCCAGGGATTATTCTGATTGCTAGATTGGAGTCAGGAAGGAATTTGTGGGGGTTTCTTTTTCCTTCCTTTGGATTAACATTGGGGGGGGGGAGGGGGATTTGGCTGAACAGAATGGACATATGTCTTTTTCGGCTTCACATACTATGTTACTATCTGTTGTTCAGCATATGCACTGGGAATGTCTTGAAAAATGTCATTAAAACAGTTTCTAACCTTCCTTGTTTTATCTTACCTCCTAGAACCCTTCCCCAGATCCCTTCCACCCCAGTCAGTGCATAGAAGCTCCCCAGGTACGTTTGTTTTATACATTTTACTTAGTTGTCTTTGTGGTTTTTGCTGTTGATATATACCTGTATGCTCTTACATTATTAGTACGGCACTTAGTTATTAAATTATACACAAAGATTTTTCGCTGAACTCCACAAAACATCTTTTCCAGTATTAATTGTACTCACATGCTGTAACACTATCAATAGAAGCCCAGGCCACATATGAAGGCAGAGATTGATCACTTAGTGTTTTACTGTAACTTATGACATTGTCATCCAGAATGACAACCTTTACAGGTCAAACATGAATGACAAGTGGTTCAGAAAATAGTCATCTGACCATTTAGGGGGTGGGCCAGCCTAGGGTGAAATCAATGCAAAGGATTTAATACTCTTTCAATCACATCCTTCTCTAACTTGTTACTACTGTTTCTCTTTTTTTTAGCCAGTGCCACAAGTGATACTTTTATAGTCAAAGAAGGAGACTCCAAAATGATAGACTGCATGGTGGACAGCAACCCACTAGCCGTAATCACCTGGTTTGTGGGAGGTGAATTGAAAAAAGGACCAACTAATGAAAGCACACTTATCTACAGTCTTAAAAATATTAGTCTTAATGATGCTGGGAAATACTTGTGTACAGGAAGGAATGACCATGGGAACTCTACCAAGACAATTGAAATAATTGTTCACTGTGAGTAAAACCAAAGTACCCAGAGAAAGATTAATTTAAGAGAAGAGGAATAATATATGATGGAGTACTCACACCTTCCAAGGGCTAGGGCAGCTGCATATAGAGCCTTATCTATGTATTTGGTGAATAGTGTTACTATCCTGCCTAATGCTGCGTTTAGACATAATGATTAATGTTTAATTTAAAAAAACTGTTCAAAAGAGCTTTAATGAGAATCGGCAATATGGACAGTCATATAACAAAAAGCACCACCATATCATGCATCTTGGGGTTTTAAGGTATGTTTAAGCTTAGCGGAAATGCTGTAGAATGTCCACAGCCGAAAATTCTGCGTCAAATTCCACAGCAATTCTTCATCGAAAACAGCTGATCGCTGGTTTCAGAAGATACCACACTCCTCCTCACCTCCAAAGTATTTGTGCTCTTGGTGCTCTCTTCACCGGGCACTTGGCGATCTCTAATGACTGCAGTGCTACTGGTCACCTCCGCATCACCTGACCTGCGGCTCTGCGCTCACTATAGGCTGCCAAGTGCCTGGTGAAGGATGTGCCAAAAACGTAAAGACTTCGGAGGTGAAAGGGAGCGCGGTATCTTCTGAAATCAGCTGCTTCTGCAACACTGATTTAGAGTTAAAATTTCCCACTGCAGAAAATCCACAGCATTTCCGCTATGTGTACAAATACCCTTAGGGCTCCTTCACACAAGAGTATGCTTGCCCGTATGCACTGTATATTCGCAGGAATTAATTTTTGCCACAATCAACTCCCAAGCTTAATTGGTGGATTTAAAGCCATTCTCACGGGACACCGCTGCGCGAATGTTAAGAAAAATACGCCAAAGCGATGGCAAACAACAATGTGAATAAAATACACAGAATGGCAATTAATGCCTAATTAGGGCCGGCTGTCTTCTTTTCCAAGCGTTGTACGCAGGGTAGCTTTTACCCCTCCTTTTTTTCCAACTGCCAAAGAGGTCTATGTGAGCCTGCTGCGTAACAGAGCTAAAGGTAGGACAAGACCTATCTTTTCACTTGCCATATAAAAGAGACATACAAAAAGATCGAGCAGGTCCCTTTTTTTTTATTTTGTACAAAAAGCCCCACACATTTGTCAGAAAGAAGCAATTGAAATCCAATGCTTCACGTTATATGTGACTTTTAAATGCGCGGAAATACTTGCACAAATATGGTTGTCTGAATAAGCCCTTAAGTAACCAATTGCATTGTGCAGCATTAAAATAAATAATCCCTCTCAAACAGCCATGTGGAATAAATGGATGTCTTTTTAATAACCCGAGTACAGCTAGTTGCATCATTCAAAATTTACTAAAATGTTTATGTTGATTTTTTTTCAGATCCCCCGAGACCTCCGAATATAATCTGTCGAACGACTGAGGGTATGATAATGACTTTTCTTTTACTGTCTTAATCATTGTGTTATCGTTGTACCTATAGATGAATAGTAAATGTAAACTACTGCACTAGCTACTTCTACCACTAGATGGCGATGTAGATTTTTCTTGGTCAATTTTTATTGAAATGTTTTGAAAATACAAATATACAAATAGTTTGAAAGTGGTTACATTGTTATGGAAGGAAGAAGAATAATGAACTAGTGAGGTAACAGACTGCAGCCTGACCGTTCCAGTATGGTTACTATAGCAAAAACAACGAGGTTGGAATTGACAATTCTAGCTCGATTTCTAATATGTGGAGCACTATGGTATACAAACCTGTAAAGAATTGTATAGACACATGGTTAATATTGACCAAAAAAGATCATTGGGAGAGGAAAAGAAGGAAGGTTAAAACTAGAGAGCGTGGAAGGGGGAGGGCTTGCCATCCCGATGCTTCAAGGTCGAAAGAATAAAGTGAAGTCAGACAAAGTCATAATACTGATAATGATTAAATTAGCAATTGTGAATAGGCATACTGAATTCATGGGAGCCAAATTTTCCCATAATTAGCAGTAGAGTCCAGAGTTCTCCTGGGCACAATTATTGTCTAAGTGAGACTTAACTTTATGAAAGGGAACAGTAACTTTATTCCAAGCTCCTGCAATTGTTTGCTTTGTGGCTAGAAAAACAAAAGTGAGTAGTTTGTATAGCCACCATGGGATCTTTGCATATTATAAAGCGAAGTAGTCCAAAGAGTCGACCCCAGAACCTAGTTAATCACGGACAAGAACAAAATGTATGTAAAACATCTTCAATTGATGAACAGCCAAAAACACGTTGCAGAATAATTTGGCAGTACATGGGCAATACAATTAGGAGCTACATATCTATGCATAAACACCTTATAAGTCGTTTCCATTGTGGTGATATTAATAGAACAGTGAGCAAATGAATTCCATATGGAGCACCACCCTGCCATGTCTATAGTAGTGCCCAAGTCACTATGCCATTTATTCACTTATATATGTGCCATTGAAAGAGGCCCTTGGATGGAGGTTGGGCCCTCTGGCAGATAAGGTGCTGAGAGCCTGGCGAGCACAGAAGACTCCGGATTCAAACCTGCAGGAATTACTAGTGGCAGGATAGGAGTTTGCTCAACCCAATCTTCAGATCGCATTACCACTCGCAGAGCAGATCAGATTCTGGGTCATACTTATCATAATGGACCCATCACCAGAGTGCATCAAGATAATCTGGGTCTTACAGAAAATAGCATGCTGGAGGCCTGACATCTTACTTCCTAACTTTAACAAACAGTAAAACAAGTAACTGAAACAGTCTCTTGATATGCTTCTTACATCCGATAATTCGGAATGTACGTTCTTGCGATGAACAAACAGTCTGTTGCAAATATAACTCAAAGTGGACATCGAATTAACAAAGGACTACTTGGTAGGTCCATCGGCAGTAACAGTTCTTTGTAAGACAAGCAAACAGATTTACAGCAACTAGAGTCCATGTTTAGTCCTTCAGTGCATGCAGAGCTGCACTCTCTCTTATTTCTGGTGGTGGTGGGGCACATAGTGGTGGCAGATATCAGGCTTTTCAAGCAAAATAGTCTTTGTCAATTGATGGGTTCCTTTACAACATACTGCAGAAGCAATCAAAACATCACAAGTTGCTGTCCACTCTGGAAACTAAAAAAAAAAATGTTAAAAAAAAATCAATAAAGTTTTACTAATTAAAAAAAAAAAAGTAATACAAGTTTGAAATCTCTCCCTTTTGCTATATAAATAATAATAAAAGAATCTAAATAAGAAAACAAAAATATATATTTGGTATCGCTGCGTTTGTAAAAGCCTGATCTAATAAAGTAATGCATTATTTATCCCGCAAGATGAACGACGTCAGAAAAAAAATAATAAAGAACGCCAGAAACGCACTTTTTTAGTAACCCTGTCTCCGAGAAAAAAATGCAATAAAAAGCGATCAAAAAGTCATATGTATTTCATAATGATGCCAACAAAAACTACAGGACGTCCCGCAAAAAATTAGCCCTGCACAACTACGTCGACGACAAAATGAAAAAGTTATTGCGCTCAGAAGATGGTGGCAGAAAATAATTTTAAAAAATTAAATTTGTTTGAAAAAAATAAAAGTAGAACAGCAAAAATAAACTATATAAGTTTGGGATCGTAGTAATCGTACTCACCCATAGGCTAAAATTATCATGTCATTTTTGTTGCAGTTTGTGCACCGTGGAGACAAGACGCAACGAAACATGGCAGAATTTTGTTTTATTTTATTTTACTCTGCTTAGAATTTTTAAAAGGTTTTTCAGTACATTAAATAGCACCATTGAAAAATACAACTCCTCATACAGCTACTTCGAGGCGGGGAGGAAAAAAATGAAAAAAAAAAAAAAAAGCTTAGACACTAAGGGGCTAAAAGGTTGAGGTTTCAGACAACTATAAACAAGCACTGAGGGGAGGACAGGGCAAGGTTTAAATAGGAAGTCCAATAATGGGGGGTGGAGCTAATCAGGAGCTGGATTGCTGGAGCAAGGAACTGGGCAAGGTTAAGCAGTGGAGCTGTCCAGCAGGCTGAATAGCTCACTAGGTAGAGACATCATCTGGAGCATAGGAGTTCCCTGATTCAAGTCCTGACAATACATTTCAAAAGGAACCAAAAGCAGTAATACTGAATGACCACTAGAGGTCAACATTTCTCCATTCAACATAGTACAGCAATACACTTTTAATACAACAGAGCTGTTACAGCTAAGCTTTCTGTTACCCCCTTACACCTGTGTCCCTGGATATGTCAATAGTATTCTGCAAAGAAGAAAGGTTAGGACTGTAGAATTTGGTTACAATTTATAGATACACTCTCAAAGTCAGATAGAACCTGAAAGTCTTGTCTAGTGCTGCGTACAGAAATGATCCTGCTCTTAGACTGCTCATACAGCATATTACTTGTGCAAAATTTACACAAGCAATTTACAATTTACGCATTCACTTTTGTTTTATTTAACCACAGATTGCATTATGGACAAGCAGCATATGATATACATCTTGGAGAACTCCACATTGTCTTTACTCTGCACTGCAGAAAGTCTCCCGGAAGCTTCATTGTCCTGGAAAATATCAGGTCCAAGTACTAACCGAAGTGGAGTCAATGGTCATCTCACCCTTCACAATGTATCGCTCAGTGATGATGGACAGTTCACTTGTGTAGCCAGTAACAGTTATGGGAAGTCAGTGGCCTTGGCCAACATCAAAGTGACCTGTAAGTAAAGCAAATGAAAACTTTTTCTTTAAATTCAATGACAACACTGTGGGCTTTCAAGGTTCATTAATAAGCTGGACGTAACTACAGACAAACCTCTAATTTCGATGGTAATCTGTCCGAAAGAAACCGGCCAAACTTGAAACCTATGAAACGCGAGGCAATTATTTCCATAGGAATCAATGTAAATCCAATTAATTTGTTATAGACATTCCAAAAAACACCAAGCACATTTAATAGAGAATTAATATGGTTTTTAATACCAAAAACAATAATAAATGAATATAAAAGACTAATGTAAAGAATAAATGAACATCTAACATGTTATGGAACGTGTTATTGTGTGTTATCTGTGGTGTTACCAAGGACTGCAGGTGACATCTACTACATCATCTGATCTTAGCATTATCACTGTGTTCTCTGTTGTGTTACATAGGACTGCAGGTGGCATCATTATTAGAGATGAGCGAACCTACTCGGCCACGCCCTTTTTTCGCCCGAGCACCGCGATTTTTGAGTACTTCCGTACTCGGGCGAAAAGATTCGGGGGGAGCCGTGGGTGAGTGGGGGGTTGCAACGGGGAGTGGGGGGGAGAGGGAGAGAGAGAGGGCTCCCCCCTGTTCCCCGCTGCTAACCCCTGCTCCGCCACGCCTCCTCCCGCCCCCCGAAATCTTTTCACCCGAGTACTGAAGTACTCGAAAATCGCGGTGCTCGATCGAGTAATTACTCAAAACGAGTAGGTTCGCTCATCTCTAATCATTATCTGTCCTCAGCGTTATCACTGTGTGTTATCTGTGGTGTTACATAGAACTGCAGGTGACATCACTGTGTTATCTGGGTAAACATGGCCGCTTACATTACACTACAGTACTGTTTTACTAGCGCCCATAGCGACACTGGAGCAGGGTGAGTAGCGTTTCAGTATCAGGAGGAGGAGACGCTGAGCAGGAGATCACGTGTGCCGCGGCCGCCAATGAAGCTAGAAGCAGCCAGTGAAACTAGAGGCAAAATTCTGGCTTGAAAAATCTGTGACACTGGAAACTGACTAAACTAGAAGAAAATGAAACTAGAGGTTTGACTGTATATGGATTTATTATAAATGCAGCTCCACCTTTCTTTATTCTCTAGCTTTTCTCAAAACCTACATTTTCAAATGTGACTTCAGTAATCCTGATTATCCCATTTTCATTAATTCTTGAAGCAGAGATATCAGCAGCTATGTGAAGATTTTATGGTGTATTTCTTCCAGGAATAAGAAAACTTCATCTCTTCAGGGTTTACAAGTCATAAATGCTCTTATAGAGCTGCAAAAGAAAAAGAAAAATATCACCAGTGACCAATGACAGGAGGAAGCTTGTCAATATCAGGCTTAGTTCAGACTTATTTTGTCCTTACATTTAATGTATACGCTGGGAAGGCTCCCGGCTTGTATGCCAAAGTATCTATAGGGCCCCATGTAGCCAGTATATGATTAAAACAATGTCATTTGGGTTATCTTCTGCATGCCTTTTTTTGTCCTGTAAAAAAACGTTCAATCTAAGGAACTCTGTTTCACAATGAGTTATGTATGCCACTGAATGCCTCCACAAGGACATACGTCACAGCCTTCCATCAAAGGTATACATCAGGGAATATTCCTGGTATATACCTTTAGAGTTGGGGTGTCGAACCTTTTGGTGTCTCTGGGCCACATTTGAAGAAGAAGAGTTGACCTGGGCTACACATTAAGTGCTCAAACACTAACGATGCAGGGCATCTTTCCCTGCAGTCCTGCACACAACCTCCAACATTCTCAACACAACTCCCATCATCTTCCACAAAACCCCCGTCATCCTCCACAGTCCTCCAAGCAATCCCTCATCATCCTCCACTGTAGCCCCAAACAACCCTAATTATCTTCCAAATACCATACGCCGCTGCTAAGCCATATAGTCTCCAAACTGGAGTCAGTGCTTGCTTCTGCATGCGATCCTGGACACGGAACCTATCCAAGTTCACAAGCATTTCGAGGTCACACGGCATTGGTTGGCCAAGATGAGATGACCATCTCTCATACTCACATCGATACTGGATAGAAGCTGTCGGGACTCGGGAGAACAGAAAGGAGAATCGCTGCCACGTGCTGGACCTGGAGTGACTGAGTGAGTCAGACGGTCACAGAGCTGCCTCGTCATCTGCATGAGCCTGTCCATAAGTGAAAGGTCACAGCCCATGGTGGCCTGGTACCGCATGTGGCCTAGTGACCTTCAGACTCAGCCTGCGTGAGCCACACTCCCCTTTGGACCACATTCATAGCCATCCTGGGCTGTGGAGTCAAGGAGCAATGAAAATAAAGTTTAGGCGGTATTCCAATTTTGTAATGTTATTTAGTATTTAGAAGTGTTTGACTAGCATAGAATATCTGTGAGCATTATAATCATTGGGGGTCCAACCTTTGGGACCCCCCTTAATTCCAAGATGGGTACATGGAGATTTTTCATTCCCACTGATCCAGAAGTCATGGCGCATCCTAGTGATCTTCCTTCACTTCTAAAGGGCAGGGAAACCCCTTTAAATGACAAATGTGGCTGTACTGTATCTGTAATAGAAATTACATAAAATTCTAAAAAATATTATAAAACATTCTATATTTTTGCTGTAGATAAACCCAGAACAGTTACAGGGAAAAATTCCAGCTGCCGGGAGCATGAAGGCCACACGGAGTGTGCATGCATAATCCAGTCATCTCCAACTGCAGATATCCAGTGGAACATTAATGAAAAAGTATATTCTTCCAACCACAGCGATAAAGAATTGAATATTTTCACTGTAACAGTAAATGCAGTGACCAATAGCACCCTGATCCTTAAATCCAGCTGGATGAATATCCGGACAGTCCGGTGCATGAGCTCTAATAAGCATGGAAGGCTGGAGCTCCTATTGTTAGAGGGTAAGTATTTATAAGGCACTGAAAGAGAATTAAATATATATTCAAAAATCACAGCTATATTTACTGCTAGTAAGTACCGTACATGGGGAGGTACAAACCAAAACCTAGCAACATGCAGAACAGGCAACATGCTATATGGAGGAGATGGCACTGATGGAAAATACAGATCAACAACCATTTATATGCTCATCATATATTGGAGGGGGGATGGGGGGGCAGATGCTTATTATTATACTTGCACATAATAAAGCATGCAATGGGTGCTAGTCATACAGATACATGTATTGCACCATGTGGGCTATTAATAATGCCCATACTATTAAATCCAGCAGGCTGCTCTGCACCCTATAAGTAACATAGTATGTGAGGCCGAAAAAAGACATATCTCCATCCAGTTCAGCCTATTACCCCACAATGTTGATCCGGAGGAAGGCAAAAAAATACACCATACAGATATAAGCCGATTTTTCCCCATTTAATCCTTTGCAATCCAATTTTGGATTTAGGGTTTCCTAGGGGGTTTTATCTTTCTGCCATTATACAATGGCGCCATCTGCTGGCTAGAGCCAGTACTGATGTATGGGAAATGCTGGAGAGGCCCCCGACAACAGAGAGGCCAGTGATATACAGTAAGATTACCCTGCCGGGCGTCTTTCGACATCGAAGCTGTACAGCTTTCAATCAGAATGTCTTCAGACATCAGACAGTGGATTGGAAAGGGTTAAGGAGAAAAAAAATCCGTCCTGCCTCCAACCCGAAAATCAGAATAAGGCCTCGGTCAGACGACTGTTTTTTGCCGCGATTTGCGGATGCGCATGCGATCTGCGCATATATAGAACCATTGCTTTGCAATGGGATCGGTCACATGTCCGCTTTTTATGCGGATGTCCGATAAATTATAGGACACAAGGAATCGCAGATCGCGCCTATCTGCGATCTGCGATTCCTTGTGTTCTAAATATGCGCTCAATGGGGCCCGCGGCAGCAGCGCCGACCCCATTGAGAACATATACTACAATGATCATTCTCCTCTGCCACAGCTGTAACAGCTGTGGCAGAGAAAAACGATGTTCGCCCATTGAATTCAATGGAGCCGGCAATAAAATATTAAAAATATAAGCCCTTCCCTGAAAAATATTCCTAAAATGTGTTAAAAAAATAAAATATATATATATAATCACCTTGTCCCTGCAGCCGGAGTTCAGCCGCGGCCGGACGGCAGTTCTCCTGAACTGCTCTGAGTAGTATTCAGCAGGCGGGGATTTAAAATCCCCGCCTGCTGAATGGGCTGCCTCTGATTGGTCACAACCCTCACCAATCAGAGGCAGCTCTCACTCACCCATTCATGAATTCATGAATGGGTGAGTGAGTGCTGCCTCTGATTGGCTGAGCGCAGGGACCAATCAGGGGCAGCTCTCAGCTGTCATTCAACAGAGAGATCTCTGTATTGTCCCCGGATATATTTATACATAGTTTTAGGTCACCACTCAGCCGTCTTTTTCTAAACTAAATCCCAATTTTGATAACCTCTCTGGGTATTGTAGTGCGACCACTTTTACACAGGAATGAGCATCGCTAGTGGATGAAGCTGGAGTGGGCTGGAGATTGTTATGGTCAACCCGCCTTCATTCACAGTAAGCAGGCAGTCATTCATAAGTGAACTATTTACACAGACCGATCCATCACTCAACTTGCAGAAACTGAACGATAAACGAGAAGTGAACGACTTCAGTTCAGTTGTTCACATTCACTGTTTAAGTTAATGAGAACGACTGAGCGATTGGCAAATGAGCCAATGATGATTTTCATGCCTGCATGAAATGAACACAAAGTCAACAAATTATCATTCCATCGTTTAAACGACAGAAAATAAACTATAGTCATAGATCATTTTCACTCGTTTAACCCCTTCCCGCCCTAGGACGTACCGGTACGTCCTGAGAGCCTGGTACTTCCTGCAACAGGACATACCGGTACGTCCTGGGGATAGCGTGAGATCACATAAGATCCCGCGCTATCCCACAGCGGGAGCCGGCTGTCAGTCACAGCCGACGTCCCGCTGCAACAGCGGGGGGGGGGGGGGATCGGAGATGCCCCCCCCCCCCCGCTGTTAACCCCTTCCCTGCCGCGATCTAAGTAGATCGCAGCAGGGAAAGAGGTCACAGAGGGAGAGCCTGGCCTTTCACCATGGCAACTGGACGCCAGACACTGGCGTCCTGTATTGCCTATGCCTATGATCGCTGTATAAGCGATAAGGCATGGCAGAGCAGTAGCTCTGCCATGCCTTATGACAGCGATCATAGGCACAGTGCTGCAAGTCCCTCAGAGGGACTCAAATAGTGTAAAAAAAAGAAAAGAAAAATGTAAAAAAAAGAAAAATGTAAAAAAAAATGTAAAAAACCCCCTTTTTTTATGCTTTTTCTAATATTGGCATAAAAAAGGGGGAAAAAAATTAAAACCCCACATATTGGGTATTGACGCGTCCATAACGACATGTACAAAAAGTTGAACATGCTTTTTATTTTGTACAACAAAAATCGTTAAAAAAAACGTTAAAAAACAGAGGCAAAATGCTAATTTTTAGCATTTTGCCTCCCAAAAAATGCAATAAAAGTGATCAAAAAAGCCATAAATTCCCCCAAATGGTACCAATAAAAACTACAGCTTGTCTTGCAAAAAATAAGCCCTCATAGAGCTCCGTACATAGAAAAATAAAAAAGTTACAGGACTTTGAATGCAGCTATAGAGGAAAAAATTTAGTGTGTGATTTATGCTGCATGATTAACGCTGTAAGAAAAAGAAAAAAAAATCTATGGCAGAATTGATGCGTTTTCTCTCCCTATTATCATAAAAAATAAAGTTTTACGATATAGTCTACGTACCCAAAAGTGGCACCAATAAAAACTACAGCTCGCCACGCAAAAAACAAGCCCTTATACAGCCGCGTGCACGGAAAAATAAAAAAGTTATGGCTTTTGAAAAATGGAGATGAAAAAATACCAAAAAAATCGCTTGGTCCTCAACGCCAAAATAGGCCATGTCCTTAAGGGGTTAAAGGATTTCCTAAATGATAATTACTCTGTGTAGAAGTGCCTTTAGATAAGACCTCAATTTGTACTGTCAACAATTCCTCAAGAGTAGATGTTGTTATTTCTTCTTTCTCCTCATTTTATATCTTGTTCCCCTGCCTTTTGCCACTTCTACGGACACGTGCTTTGACACTTGGCCATGACACCTATTCACACCCTGTAATTTATTACTAGGTGTAGAAGAGTCCATATCAGAGATGTCACTATGGGAATCCCCAGTGTCCAACTGAGAAGATGAAAAAGAAACACGCAGACTCTTCAGCGCCACCAATAGAATGTCCTTTTTAAAAAAATAGATTTCATCTTATTATTTTTCTGATATACGGACCTTTTCACAAATAAATAGAGATGAGCGAGTATACTCGCTAAAGGCAATTGCTCGAGCGAGCATTGCCTTTAGGGAGTACCTGCCCGTTTGAGACCAAAGGTTCGGGTGCCGGCGGGGGGCAGGGAGCTGCGGGGGAGAGCGGGGCGGAACGGAGGGGAGATCTCTCTCTCCCTCTCTCCCCCCCGCTCCCTCCTGCTGACTGCCGCTACTCACCGCTCCCCCGCTCCGGCATCCGAACCCTTCGTCTCGAGCGGGCAGGTACTCGCTAAAGGCAATGCTCGCTCGAGCAATTGCCTTTAGCGAGTATACTCGCTCATCTCTACAAATAAACCTTATCATTCAAATTTTTGTTTCTTTCTAGATATAATGGTTTTTTCAACTTTTTCAACTGTGACTTTTTTCATGAAACCTGTGTACTCAGGCGGCATGGAAAACTGCTGGAGTGAACCTTAAATGTCCCAAATCTCCTCTTTAACAGCACATCATTTACTTTCCTCATAAACAATGATTAAGTTCATTAATTTCGAGGAACATTCTGAAAAAATCTGATGTCAGCCATTAGTGGCCCATTTACAGGTAAAGATTGTTGTGCAAAATTAGTTCAAACAATCGAAAATGTACAATAATGATTTTGTCTAAACGCGAAGCCATTGAGCACTATGCATTCACTTTTCGTTTGTTGCTCATTTTCAGCTGGCATAAAAATCATTGGTGGTTCGCTCACTTTTCGTTGTGTCGAAACGCTCCCCGCTCAGTGTGTGACATAGAATGTGAAGCCCCGAGCGAGAAGTTAGTGACTCTCAACGGTGGTCTGCCTGTCTAAATATTCTGCATGACTGCGAACAACTAGCGGTGACGCCACTCGCTCGTGCCCTTGTTTAGCCGACAGTCGTCCTGTATAAATGGGGAATAAGAAATTGCAGTGGTATTGCAGTTGTGTTTGGTATCACTGCTTCATTTCAGTTGGGCCAAGTTGCAATACCAAACACAACCTGTTGACATAAGTGGTGCTGTTTCCAGAAACAATCAAATGCCTAGTAATTTTTTTTTCCCGCCACTTAATCAGGCTACAGCATTGGGATAATTGCTGCTGTCAGCTGTGTAACTGTCGTTGTGCTGTTGCTTATTGGAGGCTTCGTAGTCATGCATCATATCAGAAAGTAAGTTTCTCTGTTATACGTTAACATATTGGGGTTCTGATAGTAATATAGGTTTGGTGACATTGCTTTATTATTAGTACAGACAAAATATGACAGTTCTGATCAAAGGGTATGAAACAGAAAGAGTGCCACTTATGTCTATAGTCAGTGTGTGGTATTGCATCTTATCCCCATTCAATTATATGCAGTGGGGCTGCAATATCAGACACAACCTTTAGACAGGGATGGCGCTATTTCTGGAAAAAAGCAATTGTGTTCAAGAATTGTTGATCACCATATAAATAGTGCCCTATAGCAAAATTCAGAATGGAGCCCACCAGCACTGAGAGCTCCTCCAAAGGCCTCTTGTAAAGTTTATGTCCTCCGTTCCATTTTTATGTCCAAATTTCTGTGCTGATTAATGTAACAATATACAAGTGAGTTCAGAAGTATTTGGACAGTGACACAATTTTCATAATTTCGCCTCTGTATGTCACCACAATGAATGTGAAACAAAGCCATCAATATGTGACTGTGGTGTGGACTTTTATCTTTAATTCAAAGGGTTTGAAAAATATTAGAAAATATTGCATTGACTGTTTAGGAATTACAGCCATGTTTAACATAGTCCCTCCATTTTCATAGGCTAAAATGTAAGGCCTCATGTCCACGGCAGGCGTGGATTCCATGTACGGAATCCTGCACGGAATCCGTCAGTGACCGCGGCAGGAGGGCATTCATACCTATGCGGGCAGGGGGTGGCGTCTGCGCGGACCCCTCTTATTCTGGGTTATCTGTACTGCGGATGGTCCCCACAGCTCGCCAAATCAAATCCGCATGCTTTAATGCAATTGCGGAGGGCCCATGTATCCCTATGGGTGGCCTGATTTATGGATCTTCCGCCCGGGTGACCAGTGAGGATTCTGCAAATCTGATCTGCCTGTGAACATCGGGCCTACATTGGACAAATGAATCATCCGGTGTGTCCCATTACTTAATTTAATAAATTAATTGTCAGAGTTGTTTTTTCATTGTAAATTTGTGCCCACTACCACAATCCATACTTCATTAATATACTTACTGTGGTGCCGATCTGGCAGCACGACATCGTGCGGATGTCATCTTGAAAACATGTCATGTGAGCTTCTACATTAGAAGCACTGATCTGTTTACCAGATGACACTGATGACATGTCATGTCAGGCCTCCTATTGGCTGCAGAAGACACATGGGTAAATAACCACATACCCGCTGCAAAATTTAAACAACCCCCCGAAAGACTAGAGTGGCAGCGGAGATGTTTTTTTTCTTTACTTTGTCATCCCCCCACTGCCACCAATGTTGTTATTTTTCGGAAAACCCTTTTAAGGACATAAAAAGTCTGGATTTGATTAAAAGAGGCTCTTATCACGATCTCCTTGCAGCACCTCACTGAGCACCATAAGGTTGTGCATGTCACAATGATTGAGACATCGTCTCTTTAAGCGCTGATTTATATTTGGTAGCTATTCATGGGAACACTTTAGTATGTGACCAAAAAGTGCTAATAAAAGTGAAGGTGGCCATCATTAGGCTGAAAAATGCCAAAACAAAACTGTCATAAAATGTTGTCATCAGCAGTGATCTCTATAGGGAACTCTGTCACCAGGACTCTCAACTAGGAGTCCATCATCAGTTATCTTCTGCAAGGGATCCCACTATATGAGAAGGCTTAGATGATACATGCAATAGGCTTAAACCAAACCATGCAGGAATATAGAATGGAGCTGCTTTCGTCTTACTGCTGTCCCATTCTTTCACATTTGTACATCCATATTTAAAAACTGGAACAAATGTTAATGTTTCCTCATAGATTTGTGCATTTTGAATTTGTCATTTTAATGGCCTTTTGTTCTTTTTAGGAAGAAATTGGCAATGAAACCAGAAGACAAGAAGGAGATCAATGTGGATGACTGCAGTGTGATTTATTCCAACTCAGAAGTGCACATTTATGTAAGTGGACCTGATGTGCAATACATTACAGAACTATTTAATTAAAGAAGTTCTCCATGACATCAGATATTGGTAGAAGTACCTCAGAATGTTCTCTCCAGGAATACTATAAGTCTTCTGCAATCAGTAGGGTATCCTCGTTTTCCGAATAACTGGAGGTTTCAATGTCTTTGACATTTTTTAAGAGTGTTTCTTAGGAAACCCTCTGAAAATTCTTGTGCTTCCCATACCCCCCATCCACAATGTTCCATATCATTTTGTAAAGATAAAGTGCTAAAGTCATACAACCTGCTTCGGCTCAGAACCAACACCTCGTTCTCTCATAGAATGCTTATCTTTCCTTAAATTCGAGCATCTTCAAGTCTATATAACGTTTCCAGAATACGCTCGTTCCGTGGTCAAGAGCCTCCCAAAGTCCTAATCTACCCAATAATAATTGGTCTTACACAAATTAGGCTATTACCATTATCATCTGCTATGAACCATAAGGACTAACGCCTCTTTCGCTGTGACTACTATCTGGCACTTCAGTGTCCGACAACCGTCCCAGCGATGATCGCTTCTGTGCTTTTACACAGGAGTGATCATTGCTCAATGACTGAAGATGGAATGGGCCGGGGACCATTCCAGCCCGCCTGCCTCCATTCACAGTAAAGAAAAATACAAAGAATCAAGGTTTCTATGAAAGATCCAATCAGCGATTTATCGCTGATTGGTCTTTCACTGCATGCTTTCACATAGCACAATTATCGTGCAAACCACTCAATCTAATAAGTGATTTGCACTACAATCATGCCATGTTAATGGGGCTTAATTTTCTACTTCCAAAACTTACCAGCCTAAGAGCACTTTTATATGGGACGATCTGTCAGACACAGATGCCCGACAGGTCGTCCCAGCCATAATCGGTCCTGTGCTTTTACAAAGGAATGAGCATTGCTAGTGAATGGACATGAAGTGGGTCAAAGATCATTCCGGCCGCCCGCCTCCATTCACAATTGTCAGGCAGTTGTTCATAAATGAATGACTGTTTACGCGAGCCGATCCCACATACAGTTTTCTGCATGCAGAAACTGAACGACGAATGAGAAGCAAACAAATTTTAATTCATCGTTCAGTCGGGGCATTTACACTGAACGATAATCATTCAGATTTCTGCTGGATGTATGAATGAGGGCAATTTATTGGCCTGCCTAAATGGGCTCTAATGGCAATACTCAAATGCATTTTACCTGTCACTTCACAACGAGTCATTCTACATTTCTATACTTATAGAAAGATAAGTCTTCATATTTCCCTCTTAAATCCTCTAGTAATCTTATTATCTTCTCACCTCCTTGCTTGCCCCGACTCAGAATTTTTTTCCTTGTCCTATTAGATTAGTAACTGCATTTATAAAGGTTAAATAGCTTTACATCTAACCAGAGGCGTAACTTGAAGCTTCTGTGCCCCAGTGCAAAATCTGTAACTGGGCCCCCAACTCTAATGCTTTTTGCATAGTACTGGGTTCCCAATATGGAGAAGAGAGGCCTTATGCGCCCCCTAAGGCCTCATATCCATGGGGAAAATCAGGCCAGCTACGGATTCTCCATGGATTATCCTGCCCCACGGACATGAGCGCTGAAAAGAAGAATTAACTCATCTCTCGCACGCTCCGGATCTTCCCTTCGTCGCGGCTTCCTCTTCTCTCAGTTGCGGCCGGATCTTCTTTCTTCGGCCCGGCGGATGTGCACGGCACGTCGGTTGCGTGCCGCGCGCATGCGCCGGCCAGAAGAAAAAAGATCCGGCCGCGACGGAGAAAAGATGAAGCCGCGAAGAAGCGAAGATCCGGAGCAGGTGAGTATATTCTGATTTTGGTCTCCTGCGGATCCGGACGGGTGGTCAATGCATCCCTATGGGATGCGGATCCACATGCGGGTGATCCGCTGCAGATCCTAAATCATATTTTGCCCGTGGACATAAGGCCTAAGGCTCCTAGGCCCGGGGGCAACCGCATCCCCTGCACCCTCTATAGTTATGCCCCTGCATCTAACTATCCATCTCCCTCTCAACTCTAACTTATGTATCTACAAAAAAACTATTATCAACCTTGGTAGAGAGATAATAACTGCACCTGGGCCCTGGTATGTAAGCTGATGTAGAAGCCCCATTGCCATATGAGAAGACACAAGTAAAATAAATTACACATTATAGTTCGTGGACCCTGTTACTGATTTGACATTGGGGTCCTAGGACTAATTTACATTTGTGACTTCTACCTTCAACCATTGAATCTATTGCCTTGCTTGTCCTAATGTATCATGTTTCTGTATCAAGTTTTTGAGTTTTTATATGCACCTCTCTATGATGCAATGGACAACACCACATAATCTGTTGGTGCCTTCTAATAAGGAGAATTGAGCAGTTCCCTTTTTCTGAGCAAACACACAATGAAATTATTTCAGCACTGAAAGGGAAATATTTCAGTAGACATTTAACACATGCGGATGTTGCTGTGAATTTGTCACAGATTCTCTGGTGTCGAAAATCCATCCTGTGTGGATGCATCATTATAGTCTGCAAGATACTGTATGCTATAAAGGTTTGATAGGTGGAACTCCCATATTTAGGACATCCACCTAACAGAGGTCCTTTGACTACTGTGCTGCAATCAGGATAGGGAGAAGTGGCTTTGCATTTACATGGGTCTCTATATTGAAATCTATTGGAGCTATGAGACCAGTTTAGGCATGTACATATGCCATAAATGCACTATCCTACCCAAAGTAGTTGGACATCTGAGCAAAAGTCAAAAGCAGTTTTTATTTCCATAGGTTAATACTTAGTGGGCCTTTGTTGGCCCAAGTGACATTGGATGCTTACCGTGGCATACTTTCTACTAATGTCGGATACACTTCAGCTGGTATTTCCCTTAATTCACCCTGCAAATGTTTGGTGACTTCTGTCAAAGAAAATGTATTGGCACACTTACAATGGTGAAAGGAGTGTAATCTTTGGACAATGGAAGAATGTTCCATGGGGTGACAAATGACACTACTCCATCTTCAAATCAGATGGATGGACCTGGCTGTGGAGGATGCTTGGGGAATGTCCTTTGTCTGAGTGTGTTAAAACAACAGTTAAGTATGGCAGAGGTTCTGTTATAGCCTGGGGATATTTTACATGACAAGGTCTCGGTCTGCTGGTTGTAGTGACAAGAACCACGAACGCGGAGATATACTCTGACATTCTAGACAATGATGTGCTGTTGACAATGTGGTAATACTCTGGGAATGGTCAGCAATACAGATGAGCGAGTATACTCGCTAAGGCTAACTACTCGAGCGAGTAGTGCCTTAGTCGAGTGTCTGCCCGCTCGTGTCTAAAGATTCGGGTGCCGGCGGCGGGCGGGGAGCGGCGGGAGAGAGCGGAGAGGAACGGAGGGGAGATCCCTCTCTCCCTCTCACCCCCCTGCTCACTGTCGCAACTCACCTCTCACCCACGCCGGCACCCGAATATTAATACAAGAGCGGGCAGATACTCGACTAAGGCACTACTCGCTCGAGTAGTTAGCCTTAGCGAGTTTGCTCGCTCATCTCTAGTCAGCAATACTTCCAACAAGACAACGCGCCTTGTCACAAATTCAATGGCGGTTTACATTGGTTTAAGGATATGGATGTCCCACAATTGGACTGGCATGCACAAATTTCGACCTGAACTCTACTGAACATATTTGGGATGAATTGGAACATCAGGTCAGGAAATATGAGAAAGTCTTTGCGAGAACTTGCCAGGTGTTTACAGGATGAATGGAGAAATATATCAGCTGAAGTGTATTAGATGTTAGAAAAAAGTATGCCAGGGAAGTATGCGATGTCATTAGGGCCAAAGGAGACCCTACTATGTATTAACATATGTACATAAATACCACTTTTGATTCTTGCTCAGTTGTCCAATTACTTTTGGTAGGATAGTGCATGTTTGGTTTGAATACTCATTTAGGACTTCTTGGCCTGCAGAGTCTAGGTCTCCAGTACAATGCAAACACATGATATATATACAGCCATGGGAAGCATGGTGGTTAGCACAGAATCTACGACATGAGGTTTGAATAATTTTCCCATATTCCTGGAATGTTTTGGCTGCTCAAATTGTCTTAGATACTCCAAAAACATTCTTAAGTTAATTGCCATCTTGAAACTGGCCGCAGTGGGTGGGTACAGGCTTAATGTATTATAGAGAAATGGGATGATCCCCACTGAAGACAGGGACCGATGTGGTTTGGACAGGATTGGTATCCTGATGATGTGTTGATTTGGAGAGCGGGGCCCAAACGAATGAGATTCGGGCCAATGTAGCGAAAGGCACTCATAGTACTGTCCATCCACTCTGACTAATACAATGAGTTCTGAGTGTCCTGAGTACCCAATGCATTCACATTGAGCATCTCATCGGATTACATAAGATAAGGTATGATCCTCTGTAGTCAGAGTGCAGGTCACATGGTTTAAGAGAAGGACCCAATAAAGGCTAAAAATTTGGGATTAAAGCACTTGCTAAGTTTTTTAAGAACACTACTGTGTACTGGAACACAATTTTAAATATAGGTGGGAAAACAATTTCTGGTTGTGTTTCTTCAAGGGGTAAGATTATATTGGGACAATATAAATGACAGATAATAAATAAGCAGACACTATAATTTTCAATGTAACTTGTATTTATTGTAGGGTAATCAAATGACGAAGATTGGGACTGGTTCAGTTGATTCAGTGCAGGATGACAGCGACACCTGTTCATATATGAACGTCGAAGATGTGGAATATACGACCATTAACTTCTCAAAGCTGGAAGCTAAAAATGCTGTAGAAAATGATGAAATCGAATATGCAGAAGTCAAGAAGTAGTTTCTATATATAAACTATATACAGTAAATGTGGTCAATGCCAATCTATCTGGGCTCCTATCATGTACTTGTACTAGTTTTCTTACTCAAAGTTTATGTCTTTCCTATACTATGTACAATCTTTGTCAAAAAAGTCCCTCCCCTAGAAGGAGTTGTTGGAATAGAATGAAACTTTCTGTCTGTGATTGTAACATTGATATGAGTAAGTAATTACAATATTGGAGCAAAAGGAGAATTTATTGTGGAAAATTGACCCCCTGAAGGAAGGCTCTAGTACCCTGTTGTACTGCCTCTAGCTTGGATACAAGATGTGATATAGGTGAGCATGAAGACATACAGAATCTGTATGGTATCCCGCGGCAATTCAGTCCACATTTGCTGTGTAACCGAGTCTCTAGATCGTGCAAACTCGTAGCCTGTTGAAGTTGGTGTCCCAAATAGTCCCCTGCATGTTCTATTGGTGATAAATCAGGCCACGAAATTGTGATAATGTTGTATTCCTCTGACACCTTTGTGTGTACAGCCAAGCATTATCCTGCTGGAAAAGGCCTCTTGGAAGCCTTGTCCATGAGAGGAACACATGTGGCTGCAGGATGTCTTGAAGATATCGTTGAGTTGTCATTGTTCCTTGTACCACTAGGTGTGACCGACTGTCATATGCGATGGCCCCCCAGACCATCACACCAGCAATGTGGGCAGTGTGCCACTCTAACGCTCGTCACTGAAGACAACCCAATTCCACTCAATAGCAGTCCAAGAGCCTGGAAATAGTTCCAAGAGACACAGGGTCCTATAATGATGATGGTACCTATCTCTGGATGGTGAAGAATGAAACAGTTGGAGCTGCCCATGCTTATTGGGTGATCTCCACTGGGGGTCTGTTGAGGGCATCGAGAGCCTGGTTGCCTTGTGTGCATGCACTCATCATTCTGACCAGACTAGTCCCAAAACCTCCTAATAGTCTGATCAGAATGACCCAGGTGGCAGGCAATTCATCAACACAACCATCTAGCTTCTCACATTCCAATAATGCACTGCCTCTTAAACTTTATTAACTTGGAGAAACCTCTTAGATTGTGTCGTAGAAGCATTCCTAGTGGTCAACATACTCTACCCAAGTGGAAAAAGAAGTCCACTATACACAAGCAGCCTCTGAAAGCCTTTTCATAGGACAAGGGGGGAACCACTTTTAGGTCCAGGTAACTGCATGCCGAGTTTTGTAGCAAAACGACAACTTCTTCTAGGGGCTGGATTGTGTTACCAATGGCTGTTAAATTAAGAAAAAAATACATACAGCCTCATTTTTATTATAATTTTTTAATAAACTCTCTCCTTACATGAATAAAAAAATGTCAAAATAAGAAACAAGTAATTCTAATCTATCACACTAAGAAATATGAGGGGATATAATGTAAATACGTATGCCCCCCGTATCATCCAGAAGGTAAAAAGATTGTTTGCTTTTGAGCACATTTTATCCTTCACATTAAATAGAATGGTAAGGTTTGGCAACTGACATCTTTACTTTATAAAAAGGTACAAGAAAGCAGGTTTGTCCTCTCTCTCCTTTGGTCTTCAACATAGTATTACAGATACAGGGGAGAAGGGTAAGAAGAATTGTGAATTAATTTATTTACTGCTAATGCTATATTTGTTTGGATCAGCTTCTAAGGATATAAAAAGGGAGAATTTATCAATCCATTATCATCAGTTTTATGGTGAAAAAGTCTCATATTTTGGTGCGTGCCATATTTGTGCAAAGAGTTGCAACTTTTTTTTTCAATTTCATGCTAATTTATCAATTCTAGGAGAAAATTGGGTGGGGGTTAGCAGATAGGTTCAATGTCTTCTAGTTGAAAGATTTACTATACATTTTGGTAGAAACTGAAAAATTATAGTGAAAATCTATTCCAGCTTATTGTTGCTGTAAGTTTGTTTTTCTTACCCTATTAACCCATCAACCAAAGGAAGAAGAGATGACAGCACTGTTCTGCAGGCCTTAACACAGCTATGGCAATAAGGATACTAATAGTCCCAACCTGAGAGTTGGAGTCGGTTGTCAGTGACGGCCATCACATATTGGCGTTGGAGAGGAGGACAACAGAGGAGACTGACAGTAATTGTGCAGCATCTGAAAATATTAGAGTCATCTGTGTCCCTGCTTTGATGTGGACTATGAAATAACTCCTACAGACTTTAAGCTTAATGTTAGAGGACTCTTTTCAGTAAACCCTACATTATTCCATTGGACCATACTTTCCAGAGGGACTTGGATGTCCATCTTTTAGCTTTCTGCCCTGCAGGCCATGCTGATGGTTGAGCTATGAATCTTACTACTGTGGATCTGAACTCTCGCTGTTGACCTTCGTCTCTGGACAGCAAACTCAACAGATATATTGTAAAGCCGATTGCGGAAAAGATATTACTACTGGGGACCTTTCTCCACATCATCTAGTCTATTGGTAGATTACAATTACAGTGGAAAAGGAGAGGTAGAGCATCTGTTACCATTGTCACTGGAGACAGAATTTGTGATATTAACAACCTTTTTCTACAGTGACTAACTTATTAACCTACTAGTGGATTACAATTGTCTTTGAAGAAGAGGAACAGTATGGCTGCTACCCCTGCTGTTTAGGGACAGAACTCTTGCTATCACCTTGCTAATACGTAATATATGTATGCTTGCATATAGATACAGTATATGTCACTGACGATTTGCAAGGCAAATTTTGGACAACAAGAGGTTGTGCTATTGAAGGCATTTCTCTATTGAATGGAACCATCGGTGAATTATAATTTTACCCAAAAGAAGGGTAGAATACTTGTTGTTGTCATGCTTTAAGATAATAGTCGTAATCATGCAGTATATTCTTTTAAAGATCAAATAGTTACTATATGTGAATAAGATAATTATCATTAACAACTCCAGGGTACTTAGGGCATTCAATATCCCTTTGGTAAACAAATATTTCTTAATTGAAACATTTTAGCTGTTATAAGAATAGTGTCAGGGATCTGGGGGCCGGGTACGGGATTCCCTGAAAACAACCCACTACCCCTGTCCCTACCTACTTGCCCCCCTGGGCTAAGCCCCAGGACGACAACTGGGCGACGGTCCCTACACTCACTAGGGAAGCGGGGCACTGGGACCGATACAGACAAACACTGGAAACAAACGAACACAGAGGAGAGTCAGACAGTCCGAGTCAGCAACTGGAGGGTACGAGGTACAGAGGGGTCAGGCAAAGCAAAGTCGAGTCCGAAGTCCGAGGGTCAAAAGCCAGGAGCACAATCCAAATATGCGGGTGTAGCCTGGGGACAAACATACACTGGCAATGCTGGGAGGAAACAGGCATGTTTAAATGCTGTCAGAACTCCCGCCCCAGCAGCTAATTAGGGCGGGCCCTGCCAGCAACCAGACCCAGACATAAGGCAACGAGTGCGGAGATCCAGACATCCAGCAGCAAGTGCAGATCATCCTAGTCAGGATGTCATGGCAACGGGGATGGCATCAGCTGCATCCCCAGCAACTCGATTACCCAGGCGCCGCCCCCTGAGCACGGGAGCATGCGCCCGGAGCCAGTGTCCGGGACCCCGACGGCCAGGGGAGGTAACCAAGACCGGAGCTCCCCTGCGCCGCACCTGATCAGTTCGGGTGATAGGACCGGTGGTGCGGACACGGAGACTCCGAGAGCCGCTGGTCCTAACAAATAGATCATCCCACTCTTGATTTCTAGAGTAGTTACTATATGTAGATGGTGTATAGTATTTTATAGTGAACAGCAAGAAAGACAAGATCTTATTGGAATGGGGTATGGGATAAAGTGGGCCTGTTTCTGTGCTAAGTGGTTCATTCATACAGTTCTCCCCATTCACATGATACATCTATTGTAGTCTGTAATGAAGCTGTATTAGTTGATAACCAGTATTATTGCTGTTGTGCTTTATGTACGAGTTGACTGACTGTATTCTAGATTGATAATACCATTATATTATTTCTAATACAAACCAAAAGGAAGTAACTTTACCAGTTGGTAATAAAATGTAATTAGTTACACTCATCATCTGTGTGTGTCATACATTCTCTATTTTGTATGTTTACATCTCTTTATTTAAGACGAGCTACTAGAATGGATGAACTTGGTACTACGGCTAGATGCGCACCAGCGTAAAAAGATGTATATGTGTTAAGTCCACAAAAAATGGATATTTTCTCATATGTGTGCAGTTCTGTATGCCATCCATATGCAATCCATGTGTTTGTCTTTCTTATTTCAGTATGTCATCCATTTTTCATGTAGTTGAGGTCTCTTTCACACGGGCTACAAAATCACACTACAAAATCATTGCTACAAAACGCATGTATGTGAAGCCCATGGTCCCCAATGGGTTCTTTCACATGAGAGATGGTTTGTAGCCTGAAAGAACCCATTGGGGACCATGGGCTTCACATACATGCGTTTTGTAGCAATGATTTTGTACCCCGTGTGAAAGAGGCCTTAAAGGGGTTCTGTCATTACAATCTGTATTTTTTTTCTCCAGTAAATCTGCCCTGCCAACACACGCTGTGGTAAATAACACATATAAAACGTTTTTTTCAGAAGTAGCACTTACCTAGGCTCCATTTTTCACCTCCATGCTCTGTTTACATGTTCAGCCCCTCCTGCTAGGTCATCTCCCAGCACCCCTTGCTGTGCTGACCACTTCCGCCCTCACAAAGCTACTTCCGCCCATCCAGTGCAGTGAATAGTCCTGCCTGCAGTCTACCAAAATCTGCTAGTGTTTCTCCCTTCCTCTGTCCCTGAACACCCAACACTTCCCAAGGGCTTCCAGATCTTCCTTACAATCTTCGGCTGATTTTACATAAGTGAGCACTATTTCAGTCCAAGTAACTCAGACCAACTTTTCACAAGGCAAATATGCAAGTGCATATATACAAACACACATACATACATACATATACTCACACACACATAGATATATGTATGTATATGCTTGTATATACACAAGCAGAGAGATGGGTAGCCGCAGAGACGCAGATAGAGATACACACACACACTAGATATTTATAAAACACACACATTATATATATATATATATATATATATATATATATATATATATATATGAGTACACATACATACATATATGCTGTCCTTGTCTGCAGGGGGGGAGAATGGAAGAGCCAGAGGAGCAGGAACTGAGCTGCCGCCCCCTCACCACTATTTGCAATGGGAGGGGAGGAGCGGGGGCGGAGCTAAGCGGCGAGACTTAGCTCCGCCCCCGTCTCACCCCCTCCTATTGCAAATAGTGCAGAGGGGCGGAGAGGAGGCAGAGAGGGGGCGGGAGCTCAGTTCCTGCTCCTGGCTCTTCCATCCTCCCCCCCTGCAGACAAGGATCTGCCCTGCTGATGCTCTGCTCTCAGTCCCCTGTTGTCATGCTCCCCTGCGGTGCTGTAGCCTCCGCTATTGGTCCACTGCTCCGGCTGTGTCGTTCCCCTGCTGTGAGCCTCCGCTGTTGTACCGCTGCTCTGCCTTCTCCCCTGATGCTCTGGCGCTGAAGGACCCCCACTCTGAAGCTCCTGTGTCGTAGGAGCCTTTGCTGCTGGCCCGCTGTTCTGCCTTGTCCCTTGATGCTCCTCTGCGCTGCCGCTGCTGTGCCTTCCGGTACCCTCCTATCAATGCGCCCAGCCAATGAGGAAGTGGGGGCGTCACCTGGCTGTGAAGCAGCCCAACAGTGGTGTACACCCACTACTTCCCTGCCTGGGCAATGAACGCTACGTCACTAGTGACGTATGCGTACATTGACCTGCAGGAAGCAGAATGTAGCGCAATGTACGTTACATCACCGGATCCAGCTAAATCAGGCAGCTGCAGGTCACGTGACACAAGCTGCTAGACGATTCAGGAGAAGATTTGGGAGGAGAAGAGGAGAGGTAAGGTTGCCTGGGGAGCAATAGGTAAGTATATAATTTTTTGTTTTTAATGACAGAACCCCTTTAAAGAAAAAAAATACTGAAACAGGCTCAATTCTATTTTTTATGCATCTCTAAGAAAAATGGACAGCATAAGGCCCGAATATGGACTGGACAGCATTTGGATGGCATCTGAGCACTGTCTGTTTTTTTTGTATCCCCATTAACTTGAATGGGTGAGTCTTGTCTGCAGATCACATCAGAATAGTGCATGCCTTGGTTTTTCTTCTTGCGTTCCAGAAAATAAAACGGATGTGTGTCTTGCCACATTGACTTATATGGAGATGTGAGTTATCTGAGCCTGATCCATTTTTTTAATCAGTCAGTCTGAAAAAAACACTAGTGTTTTAGAGACCTATTTCATAGAACGATACAACCTAGGAAAAAAGGTCAGCCTAGTCAGACCTGCCCCTCCTGAAAAAAAAAAATAATTAAGATTTCTTCAATCAGCAATAAATAAATGTATCTGGAGGAATAAGGTCTCTAGAATTTCACTACTTATATGATATAGAGCAGAAGGAGGGGGAAGCGGACAAGCCATCCCTAGCTTACGTTGCATATACAGTTTGGTAGGTACAATTAGACATTATTGACTGGGTAAAAAGAGGGGGAAAACACCTGGAAAGAAGTAAAGCAGCCCCTAGTACTGAACAATTTATTGCTCAGCCTGCTGGGTACACGCATGTTGAATACTAGAGATGAGCGAGCACCAAAATGCTCGGGTGCTTGTTGCTCGAGTCGAGCTTTCCGCGATGCTCGAGGGTTCGTTTCGAGTAACGAACCCCATTGAAGTCAATGGGCGACTCGAGCATTTTTGTATATCGCCGATGCTCTCTAAGGTTTTCATTTGTGCAAATCTTCAAAACCCAAAAAAAGTGATGGAAACAACACAGATACAGATAGGGCAGGCGAGGGGCAACATGCAGGGCTGCATCTCAGGCTCCCAGGTCCCACTATTAAGCCACAATAGCGGCAAGAGTGAGCCCCCTCCACAACAATTTTTACTTTGGACAAACCCTCATTAGCAATGCACACCTTAGCTAAGCACCACACTACCTCCAACTAAGCACAATCACTGCCTGCAGGACACACCGCTGCCTCTTCTCCTGGGTTACATGCTGCCCAACCCAGTGCACGACCCTGCGTCCGCAGCGCACACAAAAGTGTCCCTGCGCAGCCTTCAGCTGCACTCATGCCACACGCTGGCCTCATAGCTACACCACCCTCATGTCTATTTATAAGTGCGTCTGCCATGAGGAGGAACCGGAGGCACACACTGCAGAGGGTACGCAGGGACAGGTAGCGACCCTCTTTAAAAGGGGCGGGGCAATAGCCCACAATGCTGTAGAGAATCGATGAGAAATTGACGTTCGATCTTCATTCCAATTCTGTGCCACCTCCGTCAGGAGCTGCAAACGTGGGCATGAGTTACATAGCAATGGGTAATCCATGCGCCCGCACAGTGTTCATTTTGTCTAGGTGTCGCATAGTTCAATCGACACTGCAAGAGGAAAGCTATCTGCACCCAGGACATAGGCCTCTGCACAAACCCTCAGAAATCGCGGGCCTACAGCGGACTCCAATGCTAGCGTAGCTGTGAGTCTCATTAGCGCTGTATTGCTCCTCTAGTTTGTCCCAATGCAGTGCCCCGGATAGCTGAGCTAACGTGAGATAAAGTACACATTGGCTTCGGCCCTCACTCCATGCCCTAGTCAGTCTGGCTTTTTTTCATAGTCACAGGCAGGAACAACTCCGCTCTGGGAAGTCTGTGTGGACCCTCAGCATGGGTGGGGCCCAGGAAGCCACCAACGGTACAGAAATAAATACAATTGCAGTGCCCCGGATAGCTGAGCTAACGTGACATAAAGTACAGGTGGGCTTCGGCCCACACTGCATGCCCCAGTCAGACTGGGTTTTTTCTTGGGCCAGATACGCAGAACACCGCAATGTGAAAACTTAGTGCAGCCATACTATGCACAGACCCCTGTAGTATTCCTGTAGCAAAGGTATAAGCTGACCCACTAACAGTTGTGTTGCAGAAGACTAGGTAGACCCCAGGAACATTTCAGTTGCAGCAGTATAGACTGACCCCAGTAATATTTCAGTAGCAGCAGTGTAGGCAGAGCCCAGTAACATTTCAGTAGTAACAGTATAGACAGACCCCAGTAACATTTCATTTGCAGCATTATAGACAGACCCCAGTAACATTTCATTTGCAGCAGTATTCACAGACCCCAGTAACATTACATTTGCAGCAGTATAGACAGACCCCAGTTACATTTTAATTGCAGCAGTATAGACAGACCCCAGTGACATTTCAGTAGCCGCAGTATAGACAGAGCCCAGTAACATTTCATTTGCAGCATTATAGACAGACCCCAGTAACATTTCATTTGGAGCAGTATAGACAGACCCCAGTAACATTTCATTTGCAGCAGTATAGACAGAGCCAGTAACATTTCAGTAGTAACAGTATAGACAGACCCCAAAAACATTTAAGTTGCAGCAGTTTAGATAGACCCCAGTAACATTTCAGTAGCAGCAGTGTAGGCGGAGCCCTGTAACATTTCAGTAGTTAGAGTATAAACAGACCCCAGTAACATTTCATTTGCAGCAGTATAGACAGAGCCCAGCAACATTTCAGTAGTAACAGTAAAGACAGACCCCCCAAAAATTTCAGTTGCAGCAGTATAGACAGACCCCAGTTACATTTCAGTAGCAGCAGTGTGGGCAGAGCCCAGTAACATTTCAGTAGTAACAGTATAGTCAGACCCCAGTAACATTTCATTTGCAGCATTATAGACAGACCCTAGTAACTTTTCATTTGCAGCAGTATAGTCCGACCCCAGTAACATTTCATTTGCAGCATTATAGACAGACCCCAGTTACATTTTAATTGCAGCAGTATAGACAGACCCCAGTGACATTTCAGTAGCAGCAGTATAGACAGACCCCAGTAACATTTCATTTGCAGCATTATAGACAGACCCCAGTAACATTTCATTTGCAGCAGTATAGACAGACCCCTGTGACATTTCAGTAGCAGCAGTGTAGGCAGAGCCCAGTAACATTTCATTTGCAGCATTATAGACAGACTCCAGTAACATTTCATTTGCAGCTGTATAGACAGACCCCAGTAACATTTCAGTAGCAGCAGTAAGACAGACCCCAAAAACATTTCAGTTGCAGCAGTATAGACAGACCCCAGTTACATTTCAGTAGCAGCAGTGTAGGCAGAGCCCAGTAAGATTTCAGTAGTAACAGTATAGACAGACCCCAGTAACATTTTATTTGAAGCATTATAGACAGACCCCAGTAACTTTTTATTTGCAGCAGTATAGACAGACCCCAGTAACATTTCAGTAGCAGCAGTGTAGGCAGAGCCCAGTAACATTTCAGTAGTAACAGTATACACAGACCCCAGTAACATTTCATTTGAAGCTTTATAGACAGACCCCAGTAACATTTCATTTGCAGCAGTATAGACAGACCCCAGTAACATTTCAGGAGCAGCAGTATAGACAGACACCAGTAACATTTCAGTAGTAACAGCATAGAAAGACCCCAAAAAAATTTCAGTTGCAGCAGTATAGACAGACCCCAGTAATATTTCAGTAGCAGCACTGTAGGCAGAGCCCTGTAACATGTCAGTAGTTAGAGTATAGACAGAGCCCAGTAAGATTTCATTTGCAGCAGCATAGACAGACCCCAGTAACATTACATTTGCAGCAGTATAGACAGACCCCAGTAACATTTCATTTGCAGCAGTATAGACAGACCCCAGTAACATTTCAGTAGCAGCAGTGTAGGCAGAGCCCAGTAACATTTCATTTGCAGCGGTATAGACAGACCCCAGTAACATTTCATTTGCAGCAGTATAGACAGACCCCAGTAGCATTTCAGTAGTAACAGTATAGACAGACCCAAAAAACATTTCAGTTGCATCAGTATAGACAGACCCCAGTAACATTTCAGTAGCAGCAGTGTAAGCAGAGCCCTGTAACATTTCAGAAGCAGCAGTGTAGACAGACCCAGTAACATTTCAGTAGTAACAGTATAGACAGACCCCAAAAACATTTCAGTTGCAGCAGTATAGACAGACCCAGTAATATTTCAGTAGCAGCAGTGTAGGCAGAGCACTGTAACATTTCAGTAGTTAGAGTATAGACAGACCCCAGTAACATTTCATTTGCAGCAGTATAGACAGACCCCAGTAACATTTAATTTGCAGCAGTATAGTCCGACCCCAGTAACATTTCAATTATAGCAGTATAGACAGACCCCAGTAACATTTCAGTAGCAGCAGTGTAGGCAGAGCCCAGTAACATTTCATTTGCAGCATTATAGACAGACTCCAGTAACATTTCATTGGCAGCAGTATAGACAGACCCCAGTAACATTTCAGTAGCAGCAGTGTAGGCAGAGCCCTGTTACATTTTAGTAGTAACAGTATAGACAGACCCCAGTAACATTTCATTTGCAGCATTATAGACAGACTCCAGTAACATTTCATTGGCAGCAGTATAGACAGACCCCAGAAACATTTCAGTAGCAGCAGTGTTGGCAGAGCCCTGTTACATTTCAGAAGCAGCATTGTAGACAGACTCCAGTAACATTTCAGTAATAACAGCATAGACAGACCCCAAAAACATTTCAGTTGCAGCAGTATAGACAGACCCAGTAATATTTCAGTAGCAGCAGTGTAGGCAGAGCACTGTAGCATTTCAGTAGTTAGAGTATAGACAGACCCCAGTAACATTTCATTTGCAGCAGTATAGACAGACCCCAGTAACATTTAATTTGCAGCAGTATAGTCCGACCCCAGTAACATTTCATTTGAAGCTTTATAGACAGACCCCAGTAACATTTCATTTGCAGCAGTATAGACAGACCCCAGTAACATTTCAGGAGCAGCAGTATAGACAGACACCAGTAACATTTCAGTAGTAACAGCATAGAAAGACCCCAAAAAAATTTCAGTTGCAGCAGTATAGACAGACCCCAGTAATATTTCAGTAGCAGCACTGTAGGCAGAGCCCTGTAACATGTCAGTAGTTAGAGTATAGACAGAGCCCAGTAAGATTTCATTTGCAGCAGCATAGACAGACCCCAGTAACATTACATTTGCAGCAGTATAGACAGACCCCAGTAACATTTCATTTGCAGCAGTATAGACAGACCCCAGTAACATTTCAGTAGCAGCAGTGTAGGCAGAGCCCAGTAACATTTCATTTGCAGCGGTATAGACAGACCCCAGTAACATTTCATTTGCAGCAGTATAGACAGACCCCAGTAGCATTTCAGTAGTAACAGTATAGACAGACCCAAAAAACATTTCAGTTGCATCAGTATAGACAGACCCCAGTAACATTTCAGTAGCAGCAGTGTAAGCAGAGCCCTGTAACATTTCAGAAGCAGCAGTGTAGACAGACCCAGTAACATTTCAGTAGTAACAGTATAGACAGACCCCAAAAACATTTCAGTTGCAGCAGTATAGACAGACCCAGTAATATTTCAGTAGCAGCAGTGTAGGCAGAGCACTGTAACATTTCAGTAGTTAGAGTATAGACAGACCCCAGTAACATTTCATTTGCAGCAGTATAGACAGACCCCAGTAACATTTAATTTGCAGCAGTATAGTCCGACCCCAGTAACATTTCAATTATAGCAGTATAGACAGACCCCAGTAACATTTCAGTAGCAGCAGTGTAGGCAGAGCCCAGTAACATTTCATTTGCAGCATTATAGACAGACTCCAGTAACATTTCATTGGCAGCAGTATAGACAGACCCCAGTAACATTTCAGTAGCAGCAGTGTAGGCAGAGCCCTGTTACATTTTAGTAGTAACAGTATAGACAGACCCCAGTAACATTTCATTTGCAGCATTATAGACAGACTCCAGTAACATTTCATTGGCAGCAGTATAGACAGACCCCAGAAACATTTCAGTAGCAGCAGTGTTGGCAGAGCCCTGTTACATTTCAGAAGCAGCATTGTAGACAGACTCCAGTAACATTTCAGTAATAACAGCATAGACAGACCCCAAAAACATTTCAGTTGCAGCAGTATAGACAGACCCAGTAATATTTCAGTAGCAGCAGTGTAGGCAGAGCACTGTAGCATTTCAGTAGTTAGAGTATAGACAGACCCCAGTAACATTTCATTTGCAGCAGTATAGACAGACCCCAGTAACATTTAATTTGCAGCAGTATAGTCCGACCCCAGTAACATTTCAATTATAGCAGTATAGACAGACCCCAGTAACATTTCAGTAGCAGCAGTGTAGGCAGAGCCCAGTAACATTTCATTTGCAGCATTATAGACAGACTCCAGTAACATTTCATTGGCAGCAGTATAGACAGACCCCAGTAACATTTCAGTAGCAGCAGTGTAGGCAGAGCCCTGTTACATTTTAGTAGTAACAGTATAGACAGACCCCAGTAACATTTCATTTGCAGCAGTATAGACAGAGCCCAGTAACATTTCAGTAGTAACAGTATAGACAGACCCCAAAAACATTTCAGTTGCAGCAGTATAGACAGACCCCAGTAACATTTCAGTAGCAGCAGTGTAGGCAGAGCCCAGTAACATTTCATTTGCAGCATTATAGACAGACTCCAGTAACATTTCATTGGCAGCAGTATAGACAGACCCCAGAAACATTGCAGTAGCAGCAGTGTAGGCAGAGCCCTGTTACATTTCAGAAGCAGCAGTGTAGACAGACTCCAGTAACATTTCAGTAGTAACAGCATAGACAGACCCCAAAAACATTTCAGTTGCAGCAGTATAGACAGACCCAGTAATATTTCAGTAGCAGCAGTGTAGGCAGAGCACTGTAACATTTCAGTAGTTAGAGTATAGACAGACCCCAGTAACATTTCATTTGCAGCAGTATAGACAGACCCCAGTAACATTTAATTTGCAGCAGTATAGTCTGACCCCAGTAACATTTCAATTATAGCAGTATAGACAGACCCCAGTAACATTTCAGTAGCAGCAGTGTAGGCAGAGCCCAGTAACATTTCATTTGCAGCATTATAGACAGACTCCAGTAACATTTCATTGGCAGCAGTATAGACAGACCCCAGTAACATTTCAGTAGCAGCAGTGTAGGCAGAGCCCTGTTACATTTTAGTAGTAACAGTATAGACAGACCCCAGTAACATTTCATTTGCAGCATTATAGACAGACTCCAGTAACATTTCATTGGCAGCAGTATAGACAGACCCCAGAAACATTTCAGTAGCAGCAGTGTTGGCAGAGCCCTGTTACATTTCAGAAGCAGCATTGTAGACAGACTCCAGTAACATTTCAGTAATAACAGCATAGACAGACCCCAAAAACATTTCAGTTGCAGCAGTATAGACAGACCCAGTAATATTTCAGTAGCAGCAGTGTAGGCAGAGCACTGTAGCATTTCAGTAGTTAGAGTATAGACAGACCCCAGTAACATTTCATTTGCAGCAGTATAGACAGACCCCAGTAACATTTAATTTGCAGCAGTATAGTCCGACCCCAGTAACATTTCAATTATAGCAGTATAGACAGACCCCAGTAACATTTCAGTAGCAGCAGTGTAGGCAGAGCCCAGTAACATTTCATTTGCAGCATTATAGACAGACTCCAGTAACATTTCATTGGCAGCAGTATAGACAGACCCCAGTAACATTTCAGTAGCAGCAGTGTAGGCAGAGCCCTGTTACATTTTAGTAGTAACAGTATAGACAGACCCCAGTAACATTTCATTTGCAGCAGTATAGACAGAGCCCAGTAACATTTCAGTAGTAACAGTATAGACAGACCCCAAAAACATTTCAGTTGCAGCAGTATAGACAGACCCCAGTAACATTTCAGTAGCAGCAGTGTAGGCAGAGCCCAGTAACATTTCATTTGCAGCATTATAGACAGACTCCAGTAACATTTCATTGGCAGCAGTATAGACAGACCCCAGAAACATTGCAGTAGCAGCAGTGTAGGCAGAGCCCTGTTACATTTCAGAAGCAGCAGTGTAGACAGACTCCAGTAACATTTCAGTAGTAACAGCATAGACAGACCCCAAAAACATTTCAGTTGCAGCAGTATAGACAGACCCAGTAATATTTCAGTAGCAGCAGTGTAGGCAGAGCACTGTAACATTTCAGTAGTTAGAGTATAGACAGACCCCAGTAACATTTCATTTGCAGCAGTATAGACAGACCCCAGTAACATTTAATTTGCAGCAGTATAGTCTGACCCCAGTAACATTTCAATTATAGCAGTATAGACAGACCCCAGTAACTTTCAGTAGCAGCAGTGTAGGCAGAGCCCAGTAACATTTCATTTGCAGCATTATAGACAGACTCCAGTAACATTTCATTGGCAGCAGTATAGACAGACCCCAGTAACATTTCAGTAGCAGCAGTGTAGGCAGAGCCCTGTTACATTTTAGTAGTAACAGTATAGACAGACCCCAGTAACATTTCATTTGCAGCATTATAGACAGACTCCAGTAACATTTCATTGGCAGCAGTATAGACAGACCCCAGAAACATTTCAGTAGCAGCAGTGTAGGCAGAGCCCTGTTACATTTCAGAAGCAGCATTGTAGACAGACTCCAGTAACATTTCAGTAATAACAGCATAGACAGACCCCAAAAACATTTCAGTTGCAGCAGTATAGACAGACCCAGTAATATTTCAGTAGCAGCAGTGTAGGCAGAGCACTGTAGCATTTCAGTAGTTAGAGTATAGACAGACCCCAGTAACATTTCATTTGCAGCAGTATAGACAGACCCCAGTAACATTTAATTTGCAGCAGTATAGTCCGACCCCAGTAACATTTCAATTATAGCAGTATAGACAGACCCCAGTAACATTTCAGTAGCAGCAGTGTAGGCAGAGCCCAGTAACATTTCATTTGCAGCATTATAGACAGACTCCAGTATTATTTCATTGGCAGCAGTATAGACAGACCCCAGTAACATTTCAGTAGCAGCAGTGTAGGCAGAGCCCTGTTACATTTTAGTAGTAACAGTATAGACAGACCCCAGTAACATTTCATTTGCAGCAGTATAGACAGAGCCCAGTAACATTTCAGTAGTAACAGTATAGACAGACCCCAAAAACATTTCAGTTGCAGCAGTATAGACAGACCCCAGTAACATTTCAGTAGCAGCAGTGTAGGCAGAGCCCAGTAACATTTCATTTGCAGCATTATAGACAGACTCCAGTAACATTTCATTGGCAGCAGTATAGACAGACCCCAGAAACATTGCAGTAGCAGCAGTGTAGGCAGAGCCCTGTTACATTTCAGAAGCAGCAGTGTAGACAGACTCCAGTAACATTTCAGTAGTAACAGCATAGACAGACCCCAAAAACATTTCAGTTGCAGCAGTATAGACAGACCCAGTAATATTTCAGTAGCAGCAGTGTAGGCAGAGCACTGTAACATTTCAGTAGTTAGAGTATAGACAGACCCCAGTAACATTTAATTTGCAGCAGTATAGTCATACTCCCAGTAACATTTCAATTGCAGCAGTATAGACAGACCCCAGTAACATTTTAGTAGCAGCAGTGTAGGCAGAGCCCAGTAACATTTCATTTGCAGCATTATAGACAGACCCCAGTAACATTTCATTGGCTGCAGTATAGACAGCCCCCAGTAACATTTCAGTTGCAGCATTAAAGACATACCCCAGTAACATTTCAGTAGCAGCAGTGTAGGCAGAGCCCAGTAACATTTCAGTAGTAACAGTATACACAGACCCCAGTAACATTTCATTTGAAGCTTTATAGACAGACCCCAGTAACATTTCAGTAGCAGCAGTGTAGGCAGAGCCCTGTAACATTTCAGTAGTTAGAGTATAGACAGACCCCAGTAACATTTCATTTGTAGCAGTATAGACAGAGCCCAGTAACATTTCAGTAGTAACAGTATAGACAGACCCCCAAAACATTTCAGTTGCAGCAGTATAGACAGACCCCAGTTACATTTTAGTAGCAGCAGTGTAGGCAGAGCCCTGTTACATTTCAGTAGTAACAGTATAGACAGACCCTAGTAACATTTCATTTGCAGCAGTATAGACAGACCACAGTAACATTTCAGTAGCAGCAGTGTAGGCAGAGCCCAGTAACATTTAAGTAGTAACAGTATAGACAGACACCAAAAACATTTCAGTTGCAGCCGTATAGACAGAGCCCAGTAACATTTCAGTAGTAACAGTATAGACAGACCCCCAAAACATTTCAGTTACATCAGTATAGTCAGACCGCAGTAATATTTCAGTATCAGCAGTGTAGGCAGAGCCCAGTAACATTTCAGTAGTAACAGTATAGACAGAGCCTAGTAACATTTCAGTAGTAACAGTATAGACAGACCCCAAAAACATTTTAGTTGCAGCAGTATAGGCAGACCCCAAAAAACATTTCAGTAGTTAGAGTATAGACAGACCCCAGTAATATTTTATTTGCAGCAGTATAGACAGACCCAAGTAACATTTCAGTAGTAACAGTACAGACAGACCACCAAAACATTCAGTTGCAGCAGTATAGACAGACCCCAGTTACATTTCAGTAGCAGCAGTGTAGGCAGAGCCCAGTAACATTTCAGTAGTAACAGTTTAGACAGACCCCAGTAACATTTCATTCGTAGCATTATAGACAGACCCCAGTAACATTTCATTTGCAGCAGTATAGACAGACCCCAGTAACATTTCAGTCACAGCAGTGTAGGCAGAGCCCTGTAACATTTCAGTAGTAACAGTATAGACAGACCCTAAAAACATTTCAGTTGCAGCAGTATAGACAGAGCCCAGTAACATTTCAGTAGTAACAGTATAGACAGATCCCAAAAACATTTCAATTACATCAGTATAGTCAGACCGCAGTAATACTTCAGTAGCAGCAGTGTAGGCAGAGCCCAGTAACATTTCAGTAGTAACAGTATAGACGGACCCCAAAAACATTTCAGTTACATCAGTATAGACAGACCGCAGCACTTTTCCAGTAGCAGCAGTGTGGGCAGACTGCAGTAACATTTTCGTAGTAACAGTATAGACAGAGCCCAGTAACATTTCAGTAGTAACAGTATAGACAGAGCCCAGTAACATTTCAGTAGTAACAGTATAGACAGACCCCAGTAACATTTCAGTAGTAACAGTATAGACAGACCCCAAAAACATTTCATTTGCAGCAGTATTGGCAGACCCCAGTAACAGTAACATTTCATTTGCAGCAGTATAGACAGATTCCAGTAACATTTCGGAAATAACAGTATAGACAGATCCCAAAAACATTTCAGTTACATCAGTATAGTCAGACCGCAGTTATACTTCAGTAGCAGCAGTGTAGGCAGAGCCCAGTAACATTTCAGTAGTAACAGTATAGACAGAGCCCAGTAACATTTCAGTAGTAACAGTATAGACAGACCCAAAAAACATTTCTGTTCCAGCAGTATAGGCAGACCACAGTAACATTTCAGTAGCAGCAGTATAGACAGAGCCCAGTAAGATTTCAGTAGCAGCAGTATAGAAAGACCCCAGTAACATTTCATTTTCAGCATTATAGACAGACCCCTGTAACATTTCAGTAGCTGCAGTGTAGGCAGAGCCCTGTAACATTTCAGTAGTAACAGTATAGACAGACCCCAAAAACATTTCAGTTACATCAGTATAGTCAGACCGCAGTACTATTTCAGCAGCAGCAGTGTAGGCAGAGCCCAGTAACATTGCAGTAGTAACAGTATAGACACAGCCCAGTAACATTTTAATAGTAACAGTATAGACAGACCCCAGTAACATTTCAGTAGTAACAGTATAGACAGACCCCAAAAACATTTCAGTTGCAGCAGTATAGACAGACCCCAGTTGCATTTCATTTGCAGCAGTGTAGGATGAGCCCAGTAACATTTTTTAGGAGCAGAAGTATAGGTAGACTGAAGTAACATTTCTGTCGCAGAAGTATAGGCAGACCCCTGTAGCATTACTGTGGCAGAAGTATAGGCAGGCAGACCCGGGTGACATTTCTGTAGCAAGAGTGTAGGCCAACCCCTGACACATTGGTGTACCATGAGTGTAGCGGAAGGCCAGAAAAATTACTTGGATTACAGTGTAGGCGAGGGCCCAAAAAATTGCTGTACCAACAGTACAAATGTACCCCAGAAAAATTGCTCAACCCAGAGGGCAGGTGAAACCCATGAATATTTTAGCTTACTGTGGCTGAATTTGTAACAGAGCCTGGAAGCAGCCCTGTTTAAAAAAAATTGGTTCATGTTAAAGTTTCAATGTTTTAGTTATAAATGTAGAAATATTGTTTGACAAAAGTTATATGAGCCTTTTGGGCCGCAGAAAAATTGGTGGTGTAAAAAATTTTTGAATTATTCACGTGCAGTTGGAGGGAAACAGCGCTTATGTTACGCAAACTGCACCCAGGAAAAAAATTATACAGAAGCCTGCGAGCAGGCCTAGCTGTGCAATATGCAATACTGATACACCTGAACTGACAGCAGCCACGCAGTGAAATGCAGAGAGTCACAGCTAGCCGTAAGAAGTATTTTTTTTTTTTAATTTTGGGAAATGCAATGTAGGCTATATAGCGTCTATCTGAGTTTCCCTCTATCGGGGGCTGTCGCTGTCCGCTGTGCGTGCAGTTGATGGCAGACACACAGCGGTGTAAAAACTTTTTAAATTATTGGCGTGCAGTTGGAGGGAAACAGCGCTTATGTTACACAAACTGCATCCAGGAAAAAAATTATACAGAAGCCTGCGAGCAGGCCTAGCTGTGCAATAGTGAGGTACTACAACTGCCCGCAGCCACGGAGTTAAATGCACACGGTCACAGATAGCCCTAAACAGGAGCTTTTTGGGGGTACCTGTTAACAGGATTCTACAGCAGCACTGTCCCTGCCTCACCAATACTTCCGCTATACTCTGTATAATTGGCTGCAGACAGAGAATGCAATAGTCTGCAGAGCCCAAGATGAAAAAAAAAATTGGTGCAAAACTGCTCCTAGCAGCCACAACAGTAATGCACACGGTCACAGATAGCCCTAAACAGGAGCTTTTGGTGGGTACTTGTTGACAGGATTCTACAGTAGCACTGTCCCTGCCTCACCAATACTTCCCCTATACTCTGTATAATTGGCTGCAGACTGAGAATGCAATAGTCTGCAGAGCCCAAGATGAAAAAAAAAATTTGGTGCAAAACTGCTCCTAACAGCCACAACAGTAATGCACACGGTAAGATGTGCCCCTAAGAAGGACCGTTAGGGTTCTTCTAGGCAGGATTCCACACTACCACTGTCCATGCCTCAACAATACTTCCCCTATACTACGTAGTACGGACTGCTGCCTGAGAACGCTATAGCTGTAATGGGTCTGCACACCCGTTATATAAAAAAAAAAACAAATTTGCAAAACTGCTCCTAGCAGCCACAACAGTAATGCACACGGTCAGATGTGGCCCTAAGAAGGGCCATTGGGGTTCTTGAAGATGCTAACACTCTCCCTATAGCAGCAGCAGCACTCTCCCTAATCTCTGCCAGCGTGTGTCTGAGGCGAGCCGCGGGTGGGGTTGCTTTATATACTCGGCGGTCACTTGATCTCGCCAGCCACTCACTGCAAGGGGGTGGGATAGGGCTGGCATGTCACAGGAGGAAGTTGTAATGCCTTCCCTGCATGTCTATTGGCCAGAAAATGGCGCAAAACTTTCAGGGAAGGAAATGGAATTGACTCGAGTACCGCGTGGTGCTCGTCTCGAATAACGAGTATCTCGAACACCCTAATACTCAAACGAGCATCAAACTCGGACGAGTATGCTCGCTCATCTCTATTGAATACCCTACTTTAAAGCAGATAGTTACATTGATGAAGGGTATTTTAACATCATGGAATGAATTTTGCAACAAAAACTGCAGCCTTACCTTACTTAGTCTCTCCGGAGGTAAGGAGGGTGCTATTGCTACATATAGAAGAACCAAGGATTAATAAATATTTATAACCTATTTGACTATATTGCTGGAAAGGCAGTACTATTAGGGCTTCGACAGACGAGCATGTTTTGTGCAGGAAAATCCCACCTGCAGAATGCAAAGAATAGAACTCATTGATTTCAATGGGTTCAATCTCACTTCTTTTTTTTGCGCTGTTTTTATGGGCACAAAAAAGTAGGGCCTGCTCTATTTTGTGTGCACCAAAGAGGCCCATAGAGGCTTAGCCAAAGTGCACGATCACCGGCACCTCGTTTGGTGATTCCCCCGCCCATGTGAACTAGCATTGCCTGCGCAAACACGCATAGTATTTGCGCCGGTACGTGCTCAAAGTGCGCTTGTTCTCTTTGCAAAAGTATTGTGCAGGAGCAATTGCATTTTGGAATACGCTAATCTGATTGAGCCCTTAGGGTGCGTTCACATTGAAGGGGTGAAATCTATTGCAGATCTGCACCAAATCACAGTTTCCAGCATAGACGATGAAGAGATAAACTAGCACTGTTAAGAAAATCATCATGTGAAAAGGGATTTAACTGACTTGCAGGAAACAAGGGAAATGTCTTCATTCTAATCTACTTCTGCTTTATAGTCATGTAGGACTATCCAATCCCTGCACAGATTCAGTAGAGATCAAGCATTCACCTGGGTGTTTACAAGAGTCAGAGAGCAGAGAACAAACTTCATATTGTACATAGCAATGGAATTTGAACACTAAAGGAAAGGAACGCTAAAAGCATGGACCGCAGAGGATAATTCAAGGTAAGAAGGCAATAACCTTACAAATATGGCTTTCTGAGTGATTATTGAGAGCGCTGCTTACTACACTGTGTAATGTAGACATTGATAGCTAATCTGTTGGCAACGAAGTGCCAGTGGGGCAAAGGCCATACAGATGAGCCCAACCAAGTAACAAAGGGTGACTTTATTTATGTGCCTAATGTAGTTCCACAAGAAGTGGAAATAAAGTGCAGAGGACAGCATTAGAGATGAGCGAGTATACTCGCTAAAGGCAATTGCTCGAGCGAGCATTGCCTTTAGCGAGTACCTGCCCGCTCGAGACCAAAGGTTCGGGTGTCGGCGCGGGGGAGCGGTGAGTAGCGGCTGTCAGCAGGAGGGAGCGGGGGGGGGGGGGGGAGAGATCTCCCCTCCGTTCCGCCCCGCAGCTCCCTGCCCGCCGCCGGCACCCGAACCTTTGGTCTCGAGCGGGCAGGTACTCGCTAAAGGCAATGCTCGCTCGAGCAATTGCCTTTAGCGAGTATACTCGCTCATCTCTAGACAGCATACATTAAACCCGGGAAGTGTAAAGGGTTATAACCACAGGAACAGATGTAGCAAAGTTTAAGCTGACCGTGATAGCTTTCTGTGGCAAATCATCTTAAGACAGTCAGAAGTTATTGTTCTTATTTTAATAGAAATGTATATTGCCTTTAAAAGAAATGTATATTGTTGTACACTGTAGTATACATTTTTGGCACCCCAGGGTTCTGTACACCGGTTAGCCCTGCAGTGGAAATGTCTGCAGAAAATCCACAGTATTTCCGAGTATCAGCAGTGTGGAGGAAATGTAAAAAAATTTCATCCACTGCAGAAAAGATCTGAGAATAAACGGACCTGTTATGTGGACTTTACATCCACAGCAGGTCAATTAGGGCTTCTTCACAGGAGCGTATGAGCAAAAAGGCTCGTCACAGCGCACTTGCAGAATAGTATAACACAGGATGGAGTATAATACAGGATATAAGTCAGTATCAGTGCAGGATAAGTAATGTCATGTATGTACTCAGTGAATAGTGAGTGCAGCTCTGGAGTGTAATACGGGATGTAACTCAGGATCAGCAGTATATCCAAACTGTGACACAAATTTTTATGTATATACACTCTGTATATAAATTCTACATAGACTGTAAATATAAATGGGGTTTAAATGTGGACATTTGATTATCAAGCTTTAAAAGAAATGCTATAAAATGGTGTACTAAATATTGTGTTGCAATAGATTCATTTTTTACCTTCATGTCTTCACTCTCATATATATGTCGCCTTAGGATTTGGAGAATGTAACTACGAAACAGAGAATATGTGTTTTAAAAAAAATTGGTTTTTCGTGAATTATTATTTGGCTTTAATTTTGATTGGATCCCAGCTGTGGAGCAGTAAGTATGATCTTATTATACCGGTATGTGGTCTGTTACTATGTACATTGTCTATGTGGGGAGAAAATATGCCCCCATCTCCATCCTCCAAATGCAAGAAAAAGGGTTGTCTCCAGAGATGAGCGAGTATACTCGCTAAGGCACATTACTCGAGCGAGTAGTGCCTCAGCCGAGTATCTCCCCGCTCGTCTCTAAAGATTCGGGGGCCGACGCGGGTGACAGGTGAGTTGCTGCGGGGAGCGGGGGGGAGAGAGGGAGAGAGAGAGATCTCCCCTCCGTTCCTCCCCGCTCTCCCCCGCCGCTCCCCGCCCCCCGCCGGCCCCTGAATCTTTAGAGACGAGCGGGGAGATACTCGGCTAAGGCACTACTCGCTTGTGTAATGTGCCTTAGCGAGTATACTCGCTCATCTCTAGTTGTCTCATAAAGAGAACTCTTGTCTACTTGTCTTAGGCTAATTTCAGACATGTGAGAGCGATATTGGGCCATGAAATTCAGCCTGATATCGTACTTGCCGACGTGTGATTTCTCCGTGGATGTGAGGCATTTTTGTGTCAAAATTATGTAGAAAAGAAACCCCCAAAGAATTTCCAAAAATGTGGAAATGCCATTTTTTCCCCCACAAAAACTTAAAAAGATTTTTTTCAGCAATTACATTGTACATTAAATGGTGCCAATAACAAATATGTCCGTAGAAAATAAGCCCTCATGTCATTGGAAAAAATAAAAAGTTATCGCTTTTGGAAGAAGAGGATGGAAAAACAAAAAAATCAGTGCCAAAACAGACTGCTGCGTCAAGGGGTTAATGCTCCTTTCTATAGTTCCAACTGCAATAAAACATTATGCAGAAATTCCCTTTATGGCGCAAATCTGGTTTTGTGACATCAAGTACTTAACTGAATTTCAAAACAATCTGGTTAACGTTAAAGGGAAGTCAATCAGCAGCTTGTATGCAAATAAGTAAATGTTACAGCAGGCAATAGAAGGAGTTTGTACAGACAGGTTGCATCAGAAGCATGGGGGAAAATAAATGAACCTAAGGAACAGAATGTCTCAGTGTCAGGCCGGTTTCACATGGGCGATAAAATCACGTGATGCGAGAGCATATGAGAGCGCAGAAATATTAAACCAATGATTTTCAATGGTTTCCTTCCCATTTGTGATGTTTTCCTATGCAAAAAAAAAAAAATTGCATCAGTGTCGCTCAGACATCTCATGAGCAAAGCTGCGATTTTCTCGCAACACTATAGCAATCGCCAATGTAAAGAAGCTCTCACTCCGGATGCTTTTTACCGCGATTAGCGCTGTGTCCGGAACGCCACACTAATCGCGGTACAACGCCCCCATTGATTTTAATGGGGCCTCGCAGACCTGCGCTCGAACGCTGCGTTTTTAAGGTAGCGAAATTTCGAACGCTGTCTGTTCTATTTGTGTACATTTTCACGTTCAACGCACCTCATCACCAATCACAATGATGGGGTGCGTTAAAAAACGCTGTAACATCCGTGCAAAAACGGCACTCGAAATTGTGATCAAATTTTGCAATTTCAAACGCTGCGTTTTGTGAATGCATGTGGGAGAGGGGCCTAAAGGTCCATGCACATAGCCATATAGAGCATAATAGGACTACTGTAAAGAGGCGTGAGCCCTCTACTGTACCTGCCTTTGCCAATATTTTCATACAAAGGCATACAGAGTTTTTCTTTCTCCGAATTAGAAGAACAGTGCTGGTACTCCCCAATCGGACTCTGCATGCATTGAGGTCTTCTCTTCTTGTAGTACTAATACTGTAATGTCTAGATTAAGCACATTCTACTATTTTTGTGTATACAGCTCCTATGCAGACTTGTAATACTGTGTGAGTCTAGATGCAAAAACAAAACATGTAAAGATTCCAACTTTGCTTCATTTTAAAAAAAGTTGCAAAAGTCTACATATCCTGCAGCACTTTTTATATATATATTTTTGCTATTTTCCTCTTGCTAAACATCCGATTTTGCAAATAAGAAGATGAAGCAAACATCTACGGGTGTAAATCAACACACGTTGCCTACCCAATATATATCAGTAATGCAAGTAGTGCAGCAATCGCCCATGAGTAGTCACTTAGTTTTGGAAATTCTAGTCTATAGAAGACCAGCAGCTGCTCCTGAGTGATTAGATTATAGGATCAAAGATAAGGAATAGTTGCAGCACGTCTAAAATAGGAGAACAAAATACTCACTAGAGCTTGTAAATAGGCTTTAGATGCAGAGCTGAAAATAGATGTAGACCCTTCTTCCAAATAAAATCATCGCAAAAGAGAACATCAGCAGCATCAGGGGTGTTGAATAGATGAATAGATTTGTTGAGATTAAAACTTCACCTTTAATTCATCTCGCATAAAATACAGCAACATTTTGACTGTGCAATTAACAATCTTTCTCAAGCCAATGCATAAAAAATGGATACCAATGCAGCCATTAAATATCCCATCACCAACAAAATCAGCCAATGATAGTGCCTAAAACATCACCCTTAAGCCTAGTAGGTTTGTTACCTGTGACTCCTATCATCCCGGACCAAGCAGCTGTATCCAATCCCGCATCCAATAGAAAAAGGGGGGCCTGGCCTTGTGTGTCAGACTACGCGTCATCATAATGCGCACCAGAATTGCTCCACCTATAAACAACTATGCCTCGGCATAATGCCAGGCATAGGAATGTGCAACGCCTCCACCATCATCGGCGTCATGACGTCACACGCCGACGCCGACATACCTGCGTCATCAGCCCCGCCTCCCATACATAGGAGGCGGAGTCCCCAGTGTGCTGCGACAATATCCCGCGACTGCGCACATATAATGTGCACCAACTCTCCAATGACGCCGGCAATGGGAGAGTCGGTGCACATTATATGTGCGCAGGCGCGGGATATTGCCGCAGCACACTCGGGCCTCCGCCTCCTATGTATGGGAGGCGGGGCTGATGACGCAGGTATGCCGACGGCGGCATGTGACGTCATGACGCTGCCCACGTGACGTATTGGACGTAGCCTCGCCGGCGTCGGCGCATGACATCATGACGCCAATGATGGTGGAGGCGTTGCACATTCCTATGCCTGGCATTATGCCGAGGCATAGTTGTTTATAGGTGGAGCTATTCTGGTGCGCATGATGATGACGCGTAGTCAGACACACAAGGCCAGGCCCCCCTTTTTCTATTGGATGCGGGATTGGATACAGCTGCTTGGTCCGGGATGACTCCTATGGAGTCACAGGTAACAAACCTACTAGGCTTAAGGGCGATGTTTTAGGCACTATCATTGGCTGATTTTGTTGGTGATGGGATATTTAATGGCTGCATTGGTATCCATTTTTTATGCATTGGCTTGAGAAAGACTGTTAATTGCACAGTCGAAACATTGCTGTATTTTACGCGAGATGAATTAAAGGTGAAGTTTTAACCTCAACAAATCTATTCATCTATTCAACACCCCTGATGCTGCTGATGTTCTCTTTTGCGAAGATTATAGGATCAACTCAACCACAAAGAACCCAAAACATTGTCACCTGCGAATACATGCAGCTAATAAGACATTTCTTCTACTAAAACCCTATGTTTTTCTTTATTCAGATACTGTTTGTCAAAGGTCTTCTGGATACAGAATAAGTACAAATTCATCTGTGAGAGTGCAGAGAGGTCTGTGCGTTCATGTTCCATGCTCATTTTCCGTACCCAGTAACGTACAGTTATCCATACGTACCATTGGCATATGGTATATACTCCGCGATGGGTATTTCCACCCTTGGGTTTCTAAAACTAATATTGAACATAGGACAAATGGCCGCTTCTTTATGACTGGAAATGTGGCCAGCGGAGACTGCTCATATTACATAGAAGATCCCTTGCCTGAAGATGAGGCTATTTATGTATTCAGATTTGACGATGTTCATGTAAGGTTCACCTACGTCTCTATCCAGCCTTCTGTATCTGTAACTGGTGAGTATAAAATATTGGTCACAGCTAATCAGATGTAGTCACAATGGATGCATCTATATGACAATATTACTAGCTTCATACTAATGCTGGGACAATGGAACAACACAATTATTGATGTGACTCATTATTAAAACAGTATTCTTGTCTTTTTATGATATGGCATATCGTCATGATATGCCATATCATTCTGATCAGTGGTGTCACAAAGCAGGGTGCCTCAGCAAATGACGTGGGTGCAACTGCAAGAAGTTGATCTACTTCCAGTCTCTCAGTCCTATAATTGTTGCAAGATGGAGCTTAGATCACACCCTAACACAGTCCTACACGCTGCAAAAATACACCCTGGTACCAGTGACAGTTATGCAGCTAAGATGCTTAAGTTCAGTAACTTACTGCAGTATTGGCACTAACTATACTCCAGCAGTCAGAGTAAACATTCTCATTGGGGATTGCTGGTTCTTTTGGAGGAAAAAGTACTGAGCTTATTAAAGTTTTAAGCTTTCATATGAAAAGCTGCAATATTTATAAAAAGATACCTTCGCAGATAAGATAACTTAAACTCTAGGCGAAAGCTGACACACTGAAGATTGGCAGTCCTATAGGTGTATAAAATCTCCGGGAGTCTGACAGGGTCCCTTGGACTGGACCATACTGGTAAGATGTTCCAACTACACCCCCATAAGCCTCCTGCTGACTATTTGATAGGGGCAGACTGAGTACATGCAGGATTTCACAGCTTTTCAGAGATAATTCTTATTCTGGTCATATTTCCCTGTAGGAAGAAAATAGGACCATCATGTTTTAGTACATAATTTTAGTAGTCAAGCAGTTTTTGAGTTTTGGGGGTTCCCTGTGACCTCTAATTCTGCTAATCAAAGCATAGGCAACAGCTATATTTCCCCCAAAACAACCATATCACTGGCAAGCCCAGAAAATGAATTATGTCTGGGACATCTTAAATTATGATTTTTTTTATACTGTAAATACTTTTTGCAGGCCTTCTGAGGCTAGAGAGACTGTGCCTGCCTCAAGGCTATGTGCAGATGTATCGATACGCAAAAACTCAGCTTTTCAGCTTTGCAGTGGGCATTTACATAACTACTGAGGCCACTGAAGCAGACCTGACTTACTATTTACTTTAAAATGACAAAACTGATTTCAGCAAAAGTCACATTGTTCTGGTCAGCCAGCTCAGATAGGATTTACACATCTCATTATACGGCCAGAATAGCAGAACTGGGCTTATCTTATAGCACATTTAATGCTACTAAGGAAATTTAATACTGTTACTATACGCATTCATAATTAGTGGGTGCTAACCTCTGTGACCCTCACTGGTCCTGCGAATATAAGATCCTTTAAGCATTTTGTCCTGGAGAGTGATTTCCATGGCCAACCATCATACAGGGAATCCCAGCACAGGTCCATTCAAGTGAATAGAGTTGTGTTGTAGTCCTTTACATAGAAGGTGCACAGGAGCATCACAGTGCAGGGGAAGAACTGAAGGGACCACACTAGCTCCTTCATTCTGAGAATATGTGAGAGTCCCAGCAGTCAGACCCTCTCTGATTAGAAAATGATCTCATATCCTAACCTCTTGGTTAAAGCACTAGGACAGGTGGTGACATGTCAGTCTACAATAAAATTTAGCCACTTGATGAAAATGACCCTTTATTAGTTCTAAAGCTTGATACAGGCCCATCTAAACAAAGTGATGCTCTTTTTCACGTGTACCTCATGTGAATAGCGGAATTGCATCAGATACTATAATCCAGCTGAGCGTTTCTTTAAGTATTTGGGATTGGGTACCCAGTATGACTCCAAGTAAGAGCATGCCTTACCCATTATGACTTGAAGAAAGGCCATACCATCCTATCTGCTTGCTTTTAGAAATGTTCCAAACTGTTTTCAAATAAGGAAGATGGAACAATACCTCTGCAGCGCCACCTATTGGATGGCAGGATTTCTTCAAATCAATGTACGACTCTTTAACAAGTCTGTAAAACAATGATTGGGAATAGGAACCAAGCCAGTAAACCATATACAGACAGCTGTTTTGGGGCGTTTGACTCTCATCAGTGTGCGTAGGTTTCTGGCTTGGCTGATGAGAGGCCTGTGACATGGGTCAAGAGGGGTGCAATTTCTCCCTAAGGAGAGCATCCAAAAAGTGTGTGGAGACACCTAGGGGGTGAGTGGGTCGGGAAGGGGGGGGGGGGGCATCGTCTCTCCCTAAGGAGAGCACCAAGAAGGGATGTGAGAAAACACCTAAGAGGTGAGTAAGGAGACTTATAAGGCAATGCATGCTCCTCTGGTTAATTTATGCAAATAAGGAAGATAGAACAATTCATCTGCAGCACCACCTATTGAATGCAATGACAATCTACATTCACGTGTAGTGGAAATGGTGTACATTTTCCACTGTGGAGGGGCATCTATTAGTCATAACATTTTCCTTTAGCTAAAATGAATGAATTCTTTAAATATATATCTGGAGTACTAAAAGAATTTACTGAAAAGAATGAATTCTTACAGTAATTAACTAAGTTTTATATGATGGTTTCCACATAGAGATGAGCGAGCACCAAAATGCTCAGGTGCTCGTTACTCGAGTCGAAATTCCCGCGATGCTCGAGGGTTCATTTCGCGTAACGAACCCCATTGAAGTCAATGGGCGACTCGAGCATTTTTGTATTTCGCCGATGCTCGCTAAGGTTTTCATTTGTGAAAATCTGGGAAATTCACGGAAGTGATGGGAACGACACAGAAACGGATAGGGCAGGCGAGGGGCTACATGTTGGGCTGCATCTCAAGTTCCCAGATCCCACTATTAAGCCACAATAGCGGCAAGAGTGGGCCCCCCCCAACAATTTTTACTTCTGAAAAACCCTCATTAGCAAGGCATACCTTAGCTAAGCACCACACTACCTCCAACAAAGCACAATCACTGCCTGCATGACACTCCGCTGCTACTTCTTCTGGGTAACATGCTGCCCAACCGCCCATTTCAGTAATAGTAGCAGTCAAGACAGGCCCCAGTAACAATTCCAAAGCAGCAGTATAGGGGGAGCACAGTATTAGTCCATTTCAGTAGTAGTTGCAGTCTAGACAGGCCCCAGTAACATATCACTAGCAGCAGTATAGGGTGAGCACAGTATTAGTTCCATTTCAGTAGTAGTAGCAGTCTAGACAGGCCCCAGTAACATATCACTAGCAGCAGTATAGGGGGAGCACAGTATTAGTTCCATTTCAGTAGTAGTAGCAGTCTAGACAGGCCCCAGTAACAATTCCAATGCAGCAGTATAGGGGAAGCACAGTATTAGTTCCATTTCAGTAGTAGTAGCAGTCTGGACAGGCCCCAGTAACATATCACTAGCAGCAGTATAGGGGGAGCACAGTATTAGTTCCATTTCAGTAGTAGTAGAAGTCTAGACAGGCCCCAGTAACATATCACTAGCAGCAGTATAGGGGGAGCACAGTATTAGTTCCATTTCAGTAATAGTAGCAGTCAAGACAGGCCCCAGTAACATATCACTAGCAGCAGTATAGGGGAAGCACAGTATTAGTTCAATTTCAGTAGTAGTTGCAGTCTAGACAGGCCCCAGTAACATATCCCTAGCAGCAGTATAGGGGGAGCACAGTATTAGTTCCATTTCAGTAGTAGTAGCAGTCTAGACAGGCCCCAGTAACATATCACTAGCAGCAGTATAGGGGGAGCAGAGTCTTAGTTCCATTTCAGTAATAGTAGCAGTCAAGACAGGCCCCAGTAACAATTCCGAAGCAGCAGTATAGGGGGAGCACAGGATTAGTTCCATTTCAGTAGTAGTAGCAGTCAAGACAGGCCACAGTAACATTCCCGTTGCAGCAGTTTAGGGAGATAACAGTCTCTTTCACATTTCAGTAGTTGCAGTATAGACAAGGCCCCAGTTACATTTATGTAGCAAAAGTGTAGGCCAACCCCACACACCTTGCTGTACCATGAGTGCAGGCGAAGCCCATAAAAATTACTAGGATTACACTGTAGGCGAGGGCCCAAAAAAATTGGTGTACCAACAGTACTAATGAACCTCAGAAAAATTGCCCATGCCCAACCAAGAGGGCAGGTGAAACCCATTAATCGCTTTGGTTACTGTGGCTTAATTTGTAACTAGGCCTGGAGGCAGCCCAGTTAAAATAAAAATTAGTTCAGGTGCAAGTTTCAACGCTTTAATGAGTATTGAAACGTATAAACATTGTTTACAAAAGTAATATGACTGAGCCTTGTGGGACTAAGAAAAATTGCCCGTTCGGCATGATTACGTGAGGTTTCAGGAGGAGGAGCAGGAGGAGGAGGATGAATATAATACACAGATTGATGAGGCTGAAAGGTCCCCGTTTTTTATGGTGATAGAGAACGATGCTTCCATCCGCGGGTGCAGCCTACGTATTGTTTAGGTACCACTGCTGTCCGCTGTTGGAGAAGAGAAGTCTGGGGAAATCCAGGCTTTGTTCATCTTTATCAGTGTAAGTCTGTCGGCACTGTCAGTTGACAGCCGGGTACGCTTATCCGTGATGATTCCCCCAGCCGCACTAAACACCCTCTCTGACAAGATGCTAGCCGCAGGGCAAGCAAGCACCTCCAGGGCATACAGCGTGAGTTCAGGCCACGTGTCCAGCTTCGACACCCAGTAGTTGTACGGAGCAGAGGCGTCATGGAGGACGGTCGTGCGATCGTCTACGTACTCCCTCACCATCCTTTTACAGTGTTCCCGCCAACTCAGCCTTGGAGAGTGTTCCCCTGCCTGCGCTGTACATGCGGCCTGATCTCCGCGCCTCCCCTGCTACCTGGCCCTCGTAACTGCACCTTCTGCCACTAGCGCTGTTGGATAGGAATTTTACCATCAGTTTGTCCACCAGCTTCCTGTGGTATAGCATCACTCTCGAACCCCTTTCCTCTTCGGGTATGAGAGTGGATAGGTTCTCCTTATACCGTGGGTCGAGCAGTGTGTACACCCAGTAATCCGTAGTGGCCAGAAAGTGTGTAACGCGAGGGTCACGAGAAAGGCATCCTAACATGAAGTCAGCCATGTGTGCCAGGGTACCTGTACGCAACACATGGCTGTCCTCACTAGGAAGATCACTTTCAGGATCCTCCTCCTCCTCCACCTTCTCAGGCCATACACGCTGAAAGGATGACAGGCAAGCAGCATAAGTACCCTCAGCAGTGGGCCAAGCTGTCTCTTCCCCCTGCTCCTCATGCTCCTCCCCCTCCTCCAAAACGCGCTGAGATATAGACATGAGGGTGCTCTGACTATCCAGTGACATACTGTCTTTCCCCGCCTCCGTTTCCGAGCGCAAAGCGTCTGCCTTTATGCTTTGCAGGGAATTTCTCAAGAGACATAGCAGAGGAATGGTGACGCTAATGATTGCAGCATCGCCGCTCACCATCTGGGTAGACTCCTCAAAGTTTCCAAGGACCTGGCAGATGTCTGCCAACCAGGCCCACTCTTCTGTAAAGAATTGAGGAGGCTGACTCCCACTATGCCGCCCATGTTGGAGTTGGTATTCCACTATAGCTCTATGCTGCTCATAGAGCCTGGCCAACATGTGGAGCGTAGAGTTCCACCGTGTGGACACGTCGCACAGCAGTCGGTGCACTGGCAGATTAAACCGATGTTGCAGTGTCCGCAGGGTGGCAGTGTCCGTGTTGTACTTGCGGAAATGTGCGCTGACCCGGCGCACCTTTCCGAGCAGGTCTGACAAGCGTGGGTAGCTTTTCAGAAACCGCTGAACCACCAAATTAAAGATGTGGGCCAGGCATGGCACGTGCGTGAGGCTGCCGAGCTGCAGAGCCGTCACCAGGTTACGGCCGTTGTCACACACGACCATGCCCGGTTGGAGGCTCAGCGGCGAAAGCCAGCGGTCGGTCTGCTCTGTCAGACCCTGCAGCAGTTCGTGGGCCGCGTGCCTCTTCTCTCCTAAGCTGAGTAGTTTCAGCACGGCCTGCTGACGCTTGCCCACCGCTGTGCTGCCACGCCGCACGACACCGACTGCTGGCGACGTGCTGCTGCTGACACATCTTGATTGCAAGACAGAGATTGCGTAGGAGGAGGAGGAGGGTGGTTTAGTGGAGGAAGCATACACCGCCGCAGATACCAGCACCGAGCTGGGGCCCGCAATTCTGGGGGTGGGTAGGACGTCAGGGAGATATCGTGGCCCTGCCCACCTGTGCTTGTCCACGTGTCCATTGTTCAGTGGACCTTGCCAGTAACCGCATTGGTGAGGGCGCGTACAATGTTGCGGGAGACGTGGTCGTGTAGGGCTGGGACGGCACATCGGGAAAAGTAGTGGTGACTGGGAACCGAGTAGCGCGGGGCCGCCGCCGCCATCATGTTTTTGAAAGCCTCCGTTTCCACAAGCCAATACGGCAGCATCTCCAGGCTGATCAGTTTGGCTATGTGCACGTTTAACGCTTGAGCGTGCGGGTGTGTGGCGACTTACTTGCGCTCAAACAGTTTCTCTAGCGACGGCTGGACGCTGCGCTGAGAGACATTGCTGGATGGGGCCAAGGACAGCGGAGGTGAGGGTGTGGGTGCAGGCCGGGAGACGGTCGTGCCTGTGTTCTGAGAGGGGGGTTGGATCTCAGTGGCAGGTTGGGGCACAGGGGGAGAGGCAGTGGTGCAAACCGGAGGCGGTGAATGGCCTTCGTCCCACCTTGTGGGGTACTTGGCCATCATATGCCTGCGCATGCTGGTGGTGGTGGCTCCCCGGCTGATCTTGCCGCGACAAACCTTGCACATCACAGTTCGGCGGTCGTCTGCACTCTCAGTGAAAAACTGCCACACCTTTGAGCACCTCGGCCTCTGCAGGGTGGCATGGCGTGAGGGGGCGCTTTGGGAAACAGTTGGTGGATTATTCGGTCTGGCCCTGCCTCTACCCCTGGCCACCGCACTGCCTCTTCCAACCTGCCCTGCTGCTGCACTTGACTCCCGCACTGAAGACCTGTCCTCAGTAGGCTTAGCAAACCAGGTGGGGTCAGTCACCTCATCGTCCAGCTGCTCTTCCTCCGAATCCTCTGTGCGCTCCTCCCTCAGACTTACTGCCCTTACTACTACCTCACTGATAGACAACTGTGTCTCATTGTCATCGTCCTCCTCACCCACTGAAAGCTCTTGAGACAGTTGCTGGAAGTCCCCAGCCTCATCCCCCGGACCCCGGGAACTTTCCAAAGGTTGGGCATCGGTCACGACAAACTCCTCTGCTGGGAGAGGAACCATTGCTGCCCAATCTCGGCAGGGGCCCGAGAACAGTTCTTAGGAATCTGCCTGCTCCTCAGAATGTGTCATTTTCATGGAGTGAGGAGGCTGGGAGGAAGGAGGAGCAGCAGCCAGAGGATTCAGAGTTGCAGCTGTGGATGGCGTAGAAGACTGGGTGGTCGATAGACTGCTCGATGCACTTTCTGCCATCCACGACAGGACCTGCTCACACTGCTCAGTTTCTAATAAACGTCTGCCGCGTGGACCAATTAACTGTGAGATGAATCTGGGGACCCCAGAAACTTGCCTCTCTCCTAATCCCGCAGCAGTTGGCTGCGATACACCTGGACCAGGAGCTCGCCCTGTGCCCACATCCTGACTTGGGCCTCCGCGTCCTCGCCCCCGTCCTCTAGGCCTACCCCTACCCCTCAGCATGGTTTATTACGAGTAGAGCAGAAACAGAACGCTGTAATTAAATGTGCCGCCTATTGGCCTGTGGTTGGAGGCTGACTTCGCTTACGGAACGCACAGCAGAGCCAGGAAACAATTATGCGCAAGCCTGTAGTGAGACCTAGAGGCGTATGACTGAGCTACTGGAATTCACAGGGCAGAACCAGTCAAGTGGCCAAAGGCCAGTGGTAGGCCTTAAGTATTTTGCTTTAATTTTTTAAAATGGTGACGTGAAAAACCAGACAGACACCGTATGCAGCGTATATATGTATACTCTTTCCCTCTGGCGGGATGACGGCGATCATGTAACGGACACAGCAGAGCCAGGAAACAATTAGGCACAAGCCTGTAGTGAGACCTAGGTGAGTATGACTGAGCTACTGGAATTCACAGGGCAGAACCAGTCAAGTGGCCAAAGGCCAGTGGTAGGCCCTAAGTATTTTGCTTCAATTTTTTAAAATGGTGAGGTGAAAAACCAGACAGACACCGTATGCAGCGTATATATGTATACTCTTTCCCTCTGTCGGGATGACGGCGATCATGTAACGGACACAGCAGAGCCAGGAAACAATTAGGCACAAGCCTGTAGTGAGACCTAGGTGCGTATGACTGAGGTACTGGAATTCACAGGGCAGAACCAGTCAAGTGGCCAAAGGCCAGTGGTAGGCCTTAAGTATTTTGCTTCAATTTTTTAAAATGGTGAGGTGAAAAACCAGACAGACACCATATGCAGCGTATATATGTATACTCTTTCCCTCTGGCGGGATGACGGCGATCATGTAACGGACACAGCAGAGCCAGGAAACAATTATGCGCAAGCCTGCTATAACGCTTAGCTGGGTAATAATGAGCGACTACTAGTACCCCCAGCAGACACGCAGTAAACTGAAGACGGTCACAGGCAGCCCAAATATAGTATTTTTTCCCAATTTTTGGGAAAAAGCCCACTGCGTATATAGCCTGTATATGGATTTCTCTGTTGGAGGATGACTGTGGTTATTGAAAGCACAGTGCAGCCAGAAAAAATTATGCGCAAGGCTGGGTATTAATTAGCGATTACTAGTACCTCCAGCAGACACGCAATAAACTGAAGACGGTCACAGGCAGCCCAAATATAGTATTTTTTTCCAATTTTTGGGAAAAAAACCACTGCCTATATAGCCTGTATATGGATTTCCGTGTTGGAGGATGACTGTGGTTATTGAAAGCACAGTGCAGCCAGAAAAAATTATGTGCAAGGCTGGGTATTAATGAGCTACTACTAGTACCCCCAGCAGACACGCAGTAAACTGAAGACGGTCACAGGCAGCCCAAATATAGTATTTTTTCCCAATTTTTGGGAAAAAGCCCACTGCCTATATAGCCTGTATATGGATTTCCCTGTTGGAGGATGACTGTGGCTATTGAAAGCACAGTGCAGCCAGAAAAAATTATGCGCAAGGCTGGGTATTAATGAGCGACTACTAGTACCCCCAGCAGACACGCAGTAAACTGAAGACGGTCGTAGGCAGCCCAAATATAGTATTTTTTTCCAATTTTTGGGAAAAAGCCAACTGCGTATATAGCCTGTATATGGATTTCCCTGTTGGAGGATGACTGTGGTTATTGAAAGCACAGTGCAGCCAGAAAAAATTATGAGCAAGGCTGGGTATTAATGAGCGACTACTAGTACCCCCAGCAGACACGCAGTAAACTGAAGACGGTCACAGGCAGCCCAAATATAGTATTTTTTCCCAATTTTTGGGAAAAAGCCCACTGCCTATATAGCCTGTATATGGATTTCCCTGTTGGAGGATGACTGTGGTTATTGAAAGCACAGTGCAGCCAGAAAAAATTATGCGCAAGGCTGGGTAATAATGAGCGACTACTAGTACCCCCAGCAGACACGCAGTAAACTGAAGACGGTCACAGGCAGCCCAAATATAGTATTTTTTCCCAATTTTTGGGAAAAAGCCCACTGCCTATATAGCCTGTATATGGATTTCCCTGTTGGAGGATGACTGTGGTTATTGAAAGCACAGTGCAGCCAGAAAAAATTATGCGCAAGGCTGGGTATTAATGAGCGACTACTAGTACCCCCAGCAGACACGCAGTAAACTGAACACGGTCACAGGCAGCCCAAATATAGTATTTTTTCCCAATTTTTGGGAAAAAGCCCACTGCCTATATAGCCTGTATATGGATTTCCCCGTTGGAGGATGACTGTGGCTATTGAAAGCACAGTGCAGCCAGAAAAAATTATGCGCAAGGCTGGGTATTAATGAGCGACTACTAGTACCCCCAGCAGACACGCAGTAAACTGAACACGGTCACAGGCAGCCCAAATATAGTATTTTTTCCCAATTTTTGGGAAAAAACCCACTGCGTATATAGCCTGTGTATGGATTTCCCTGTTGGAGGATGACTGTGGTTATTGAAAGCACAGTGCAGCCAGAAAAAAGTATGCGCAAGGCTGGGTATTAATTAGCGACTACTACCCCGAGCAGACACGCAGTAAACTGAACACGGTCACAGGCAGCCCAAATATTTTTTTTCCAATTTTTTTGAAAAAGCCCACTGCCTATATAGCCAGTATATCTCTTTCCCTATACCACAGTCCCTGCCTCAGCAGTACTGCCCCTATACTCAGTAAAATGACTGCAGACTGAGGACGCTATGGTCTGCACGCCCGATATACAAAAAAAAATTAAAATTTGCAAAACTGCTAAAAGCAGCCTCAACAGTACTGCACACGGTCAGATGTGACCCTACGAAGGTCCGTTGTGGTTCTTGATGACAAAGATCACAGCCTAACACTCTCCCTATAGCAGCTACAGCAAGACGGCACTTTCCCTAATGTCTCTCAGCGTGCATCTGTGGCAATCCGAGGGCGGCCCCAGTTTATATACTCGGGTGGCACCTGATCTCCCCAGCCACTCACTGCTGGGGGGTGGGATAGGGCTGGAACTTCACAGGAAGAAGTTGCAATGCCTTCCCTGTCTTTCTATTGACCAGAAAAGGGCGCAAATTTCTCAGGGAAGAAAATGAAAGTGACTCGAACACCGCGTGGTGCTCGTCTCGAGTAACGAGCATCTCGAGTACCCTAATACTCGAACGAGTATCAAGCTCGGACGAGTACGTTCGCTCATCTCTATTTCCACATTGATAAAAAAAATCAAGGCTCCCAACAATTAAGGTGCCCATACCCATCAGTGCAAAGTCAGTAATGCCCACTGATTTTGGTGGGATCAGCTGACTAACTAATGTGCATTGGTATGCTCCAACTCTCCTCTGATAGCAGTTGTCAGGGAAGAGGAAGAGAAAGATCAGACATGTTGGACTTCAATATTCTATGGATAGGTGATAAGTGTGGATTTTGAGACAATTCCTTTAACTGGAGTCTGTCAGCTCGAACATTCTGTCCAAACTGCAGACATCATGTTATAGAGCAGGAGGAGCTGAGCAGATTGTATACAGTTTTATGGTGAAACATTCAGTATAGCTTGTATGTTATTCATTTACATTCCTGCTCATTTGAGCTGAACAGTCCAATGGGCGGTCCTATCAGTGATTGACAGCTGTGAATGATTGTAAATACAGGGGTAGCTGCCAATCACTGATAGCTCCGCCCACTGGACTGTTCAGCTCAGAATAAGCAGAGATTTTAATTAATAAAATACAAGTTCTACTGAATCTTCCCCCATAAAACTATATACAATCTGCTCAGCTCCTCCTGCTCTATAACATCATGCCTGCAGTTTGGACAGCGTATTCAAGCTGACAGATTCCATTTAAGGAAATCATTGCAGGAAATTTTGTTAGAACTTCTTTGAAAGTTGTTGTTTTTATTTTTAAACCAACAGAAAAAAACAAAGTTTCACAATTTTTAAAAAAAAATTACAGCACAAACTCAAATCTTGTGTTTTCTCACAAATTGAACATTCCAGCATAGCAGTGGCCAAAATACAAAATAAATGGCAACTTAAAATAGGTTTAACTGACTACAAGTAGGGAATAGGGCGTACCCCCTCCTTTCTACTCATTGTCAAATATTTTCCTTCTCTTTATAGAGCTCACAGATAAGCCCACAATATCTTCTACAAGACTCGTGAATGGAGAGGAGGTGACCTTTACCTGTACAAGTCCTGGTAGATGCTGGAATATAATGCCAAATATTTTGTGGGAAGTAAACATGACTGGTATAAGCCTGAAGACCTATAATATAACCTATGAAGATGGCAGCCGAACCTTTCATTCCAATATCACATTTACTCCAAGGAAGTCAGACAACAAAGCCCTATTGTTCTGTAGGGTGACATTAAAAGACGACTTGACCACAGTGGAGAAGCAAACCTTGAATGTTGAATGTAGGTCATATTCATCTTATCACATATTCCTTAACAAACTAGCAAGAATATGATACAAGTCTATGGGAGAAAGTGTGCATGGGACTCTGAAAAGAGTCAAGATTTTCTTGTCGGACGCCAACTACAGCGTGTGGTAGCTCTGGATCATGGAAGCGGGCGAGTATTAAAAAAATACATCACCCAACTCCTTGTCATGTGAGGATGTGACAGGCTCCTTTAAAAAAATACTTACAAGCTCCATGAAATAGCAATTCTGACCATATTTTCTTATAACTTGGCATTGTGTAATTCCTCCTGGAAATGTATAAATTGACAACTTAGCATTACCATATCCCTTGTCAAAGGGGCTTGTCTGATGCTGTCTATCAGTGTCATAGTATTTTGGGATGTTCCTCATGGATAAAAGGAATGTTAACACCTAGTTGTCAATTTATTCAAACATTTTCAGAAGGAATAACAGAGGATTGACACAGTCCAGAGTTCTAAGTAAACAAACTACAAAACTTTTATTCCATGAGGAATATCAGTATTTATTAAAATTGATGTGTCTGGAGAGCCTACATATTGTAGAGAAATAGTCAACTCACCTCCGCTCGGCGCACAAGTCCAAGAGCATCTCCTTGTTATACAAAACCCAAAATGTAGCAGTGAGGAGCAGCATCCAGAGTAATATCTTTTGTTGCTTGATAAGATTTAAAGATTAAGGCCGGTTTCACACGGGGGCAACAAAATGGCGCAATTTTCTCCCGATGCGACAGTGCTACAAATCGCATGTATACAGAGCCCATGTTTTCCAAAGGGTTCCTTCTAGAGATGAGCGAGCATACTCGTCCGAGCTTGATGCTCGTTCGAGTATTTGGGTGCTCGAGATGCTCGTTACTCGAGACGAGCACCACGCGGTGCTCGTCTGGATTAAACGAGCACTGACCATTGAATTCAATGGAGCCGGCAATACAGCCGGCTCCATTGAAAGCAATGGGCTGCCGGCTAGTGCGGGATGAATTTTCGGGAAGGGCTTAAAAATATAAGACGGAGTTCAGCCGCGGCCGGCGGCAGTTCTCCTGAACTGCTCTCTGTAGTATTCAGCAGCCGGGGATTTAAAATCCCCGCCTGCTGAATGAGCTGCCTCTGATTGGTCACAGCCTGACCAATCAGAGGCAGATCTCACTCACACCCATTCATGAATTCATGAATGGGTGAGTGAATGCTGCCTCTGATTGGCTCAGCGCAGCTTTCAGCTGAATGACAGCAGTTCAACACCACAGTGCAGGGGACAGCAGGAGAAGACGCAGCGGTGCCCCGGCAGCTGAAGGGAGGTGAGTATCTATTTTTTTTGTTTTTTAAATCACTTTTAATTCATTTCCAGGGAATGGCTTATATGTAAAGCCCTTCCCTGAAAAAGAATTCAGGTGTGCCAGCGGACCATTGTCTTCAATGGAGTCGCCGGCAGCAGCAGCGGCTCCATTGAAGAGAATGCCTGCATTTTTATTCTTTTTTACACTAAAATCTTTCTTTTTCAGGTAAGGGCTTATATTTTTAAGCCCTTCCCGAAAATTCATCCCGCGCTCGCTGGCAGCCCATTGCTTTCAATGGAGCCGGCTGTATTGCCGGCTCCATTGAATTCAATGGGCTAACATCGTTCTTCTCTGCCACAGCTGTTACAGCTGTGGCAGAGGAGAACGATCTTAATGCTGACATAATTTTTTTTTTTTCTACACATTTTAGGATGATTTTCAGGTAAGGGCTTATATTTTTAAGCCCTTCCAGAAAATTCATCCCGCACTCGCCGGCAGCCCATTGCTTTCAATGGAGCCGGCTGTATTGCCGGCTCCATTGAATTCAATGGGTTAACATCGTTCTTCTCTGCCACAGCTGTTACAGCTGTGGCAGAGGAGAACGATCGTTATGCTGACAGTGGTGGTGGTGGGGGGGGGGGTCTCACTTTTGCCACTATTGTGGCTTAATAGTGAGACCTCGGAGCCCGAAATGCAACCCTGCATGTTGCTCCTCGCCTGCCCTATCCATTTCTGTTTTTTTTACATGACTTTGATGATTTGCTAAGATTTTCACAAATGAAAACCTTAGCGGAGCACCAGTCATATACAAAAATGCTTGAGTCACCCATTGACTTCAATGGGGTTCGTTACTCGAAACGAACTCTCGAGCATCACTGAAAGTTCGACTCGAGTAACGAGCATTCGAGCATTTTGGTGCTCCCTCATCTCTAGTTCCTTCACATTAGTGATGTTTTGTAAGCTGCTACATTGCAAAAATACAAAATTGCGGGTTGCTGAATATTGCCGCAATTTGCAATGTTTTGTAGCCCATGTTTCCCTATGGAGCCTTCCTTTCTCTTGCATCACATCGCAGGAAATCCTACTGTAAAAGCCCTAAAATAAGTCCTATTTGCATAAAAAAAACAAAACACAATACATTATCTAACAGGAACTGTCGGCTCCACTACGTGTCTCCTCTGCAGCTTCGGCAGATTTGCTTATAGTTTTTATTTAGTGCTTCCTGGTTTAGAAGTTCAAAACCCCGCCTCCAAGAAACACTGGCTCTGATTGGTTCACGAGTGCTGAATTTAAGCCAATCAATACAGCGCTCGATAAACCAATCACAGCCATCACATTGAATGGCTGTGATTGGTACATTGAGCGCTGCAGCGATTGGTTTAACTGTGGCAAGTTTGCCAGAGCAGCAGAGGAGATGCGCGGCTAAGCTGACAGCATCTGTTAGATAATTTATTGCATTTTTTTTTTTTTTTGGTGGAGATAGGACTTATTTTAGGGCTAAGGCTTATGTTTCAAGCCCCCTCTTCCCCCAGAAATCTTGGCAAAAGAGTGCTACAAAGTCGCGCGACTTTGTAGCAACACAAAATTGTGATATCGCTGCGAGAAAAAGTCTGTGTGAAAGAGGCCTAAGAGTAATACAGCAATATGAACAGCAAAATATTTCTATTAAAAAGGATACATGAGAAGAGGAAAAATGCTGATTTGCTGACACATTTCGAACGGTAGTCTGGTTGTTACTCTTAGCCTCCAGAGGAGTCGGCAGGTTCACTGTAAGACCGGATTCACATCTTATTTACAAATGAAAAATTTGCCCGAAAATAGAACCTATTGATTTCAATGGGTTCGTTCACATGTGATGTGCGCAATTCAGTCACATGAAGAAAAATTCAGCATGCTTTATTTTCCTGCACATTTGCGTGGGGAAAGAACACATCTTGAATTCATTAACTTAAGTGGTCATTTCAATGGCTGACAGCATCAGTGCATTTTTTTTTGCCCGTGCAAATGCGCATGACTTGTGTGCAAAACATACAGTAAAAAATGCTGTTGCGCATGCAACTATGCAATGCCCGGCGCAAATATGCATAGACTGAAAGATATTCATCGGTATAGTGCCCAAATGACACTGACATAATTGAAAACCACAATAATATTGTCATACACTCTCCAAATAGCACTATCACATGGTGTTAATGCTACTACGGTATGAAGGCGAAACACATACCGTGCACTGTCTAACTATCACTACTATACAATACCAAAAAAGTGCCATATAATACTCAATTATAAAATGTTGAAAAAATATGGTGCCCAAATAACGGCATCATATAGACCCAAATAACAGTGTCATTCCATGTCTTTATAACAATACATACAGTGCTGCACTAATACTGCCATGGGAAGCCCAAATAATAATACTGCCCTACAGTGACAGCGTAGAAATATTGCTATAAGTTTACTAAGCAGTTCATGCATTCAGGAGGCCTGTGGACTGCCCCTCAATGCTGGAGGATAGAAGAAAAGTTATTGTGTGTGCTTAGAGCCGTCTTGTGGTTTGTTGCAGAGCTGAAAGGACCTTGTAAAGCTGGTGCTCAGGATATCAGATGTGCAACAATGTTAGTGTTCCAGTCTCAGCAATTCAAGTGCCACATTGAGCCATGTTATATTAAGAGCTGTCTATATTGTAATATTAAATAGGTTTAAAATATTTTTTGTTCATTTTTTCCCCAGATTCTCCATCCATAAATATCACCATTGAAGGTAACACTGTCATATCAAAAAGTTTAGTCTAAAGGCATATCCTATTAGGACATAGGAATGTATCACTGTATAACTCCTAGTAGGAGTTGCGATGGAGGAGGGCTAGAAGTAGTTCGCTATAATTGTAACTTTATAGAAAAGGATTCAATGAATTACTGGGGATTTTATATTCAAGGAAAATGTTCTTTTAATCTATATGTATAAAGATGAAAGCCCTCACTGACTCACTCACTGACTGACTGACTGATTCACTGACTGACTGACTGAGTCGCCAAAAGTTCTCCAACTTCCCGATGTCGTAGAAACATGAAATTTGGCACAAGCATAGATTATCTCCAAAATAGGAAAAGTAATTGGGTCCCAACTCGATTATTCAATTCTAGCGCAAAAGAATTGGCGTCGAAATTTTACGTACATAATCTAAATCTCTCACTTCCCAATGTCATAGAAACTTAAAATTTGGCATGTGCATTGAATATGTCATAAATAAGAAATGGTAATAGGTCCCAACTTGATTATTCAATTCTATGCACAAAAGAATTAGCGTCCAAATTCTACGTACGGAATCTAATTCTCTCACTTCCCAGTGTCATAGAAACTCGAAATTTGGCAGGAGCATTGATTATGTCATAAATAGGAAAAGCTAATGGGTCCCAACTTGATTATTCAATTCTATGCGCAAAAGAATTAGCATCCAAATTTTACGTACGGAATGTACATTTCTCACTTTTCGGTGTCATAGAAAAGTGAAATTTGGCATGAGCATTGATTATGTCAGAAATAGGAAAAGTTAATGGGTCCCAACTCGATTATTTAATTCTATGCGCAAAAGAATTAGCATACAAATTTTAAGTACAGAATGTAATTTTCTCACTTTCCAGGGTCATAGAAACTTGAAATTTGGCACGAGCATTGATTATGTCATAAACAGGAAAAGTTAATAGGTCCCAACTCGATTATTTAATTCTATGTGCAAAAGAATTAGTGTTGAAATTTTACGTGCATAATCTAAATCACTTCCCAATGTCATAAAAACATGAAATTTGCCATAAGCATTGAATATGTCATAAATAGGAAAAGTTAATGGGTCCCCTTTCGATTATTCAATTCTAGTGCAAAAGAACTAGCATCCAAATTTTACGTACGGAATCTAATTCTCTCACTTCTTGGTGTCATAGAAATATGAAATTTGGAACGGGCATTGATTATGTCATAAATAGGAAAAGTTAATGGGTCCCAACTCGATTGTTCAATTCTAAGTGCAAAAGAGTTAGCGTCCACATTTTACGTACGAAATCTAATTCTCTCACTTCCCGATGTCATAGAAACTTGAAATTTGGCATGGGCATTGATTGTGTCATAAATAGGAAAAGTCAATGGGTCCCAACTCGATTATTCAATTCTAGGTGCAAAAGAATTAGCGTCCAAATTTTAAGTATGGAATCTAATTCTCTCACTTCCTGATGTCATTTCATATAAAGGAAACGTCGCATGGTTACCTCCCCGTGGTGTTTCCTGGGTAACGCAGAGAACTATGCAAAATGGTGAACATATGTTTTTCTGGTATCTCTAAAGTAACCACGACTTCATAAGATTTTCCGTGTGAACACTAGATAAACACCAGGACCAAATTAACTCGGGCGAAGCCGGGTATATCAGCTAGTTTGAAAATATAGTAAAGTATATCTTTATTAATGGGGCCATACTTTTGTTCTATAGGGCAAGGATAGATAGAATAGATAGTGTGGCAGAGTGGCCATAAAGGGTAATTCACATGGCCGATTTTTATTTCTGAGTGCTGTTCAAATTTTCAACTAAGTAAACTTAGATAGAACTCGGACCCATTATTATCAACTGGATTTTTTAGACATGCAATTGTCTATGTACCAATGTGTAAAAAAATTGCAGCATGTCCTATTCTGGGCCGATTTACAGACAAGAATAGGACATGCAATGTCCACTCTCTCACACATCGGGCAGCACATAGTAGGGAATTCGTATGCTGTCCAATAACAGTTGCGCCTTAGAATCTTGGGTGCAACTTGCACTCGGCCATTCGAATACGGCCTTATAGCGGCGTCTGTGTGCCACTAAGGGGTCAAATTGCAGAAAATGTCCAGCAGAGAAAGGGTTTACCCAGTATTTTGTTCTTTGTTAGTTAGCAGCCAGGTGAGGGGACTCAATTAAAAGCTGGATGGGCGTTTCACTAAAGTCTCCCAATCTGGTGAAAGAAGCAACAAAGCCAAAGGCCTTCAGTAGATCATGCGTCAAGGTAAAAACACACCTTGTGCCAAGTTTTTTGGGATGCAGGAAATAGGTTTAACGAGGGATGCCTAATCTTAGTGGCCTGACAAGCCCAGGATTTACTTTGTGTAAAATTTAAATTGTGTTCATTGCTGTAAAGTACAATAAAAGCTGGTGTGACAAATTTTGAACCTGAATCCCCAGCCTTGGAGCACATTTCTCTCTGCACCAACCATTCCATATGTCAACTTGGTTGTCTCCTCAAGGGGAAACTTTATCTTCCCATACCCATATCAAAGGCCTCTCATCCAGACAACCGGTACTCTGCTCTGCATGTACTGACAAGCGGAAAATACCCCACGACATGTCTGTAGATGGGCGAACTTTCCTTCTGGAGCAGACTCTGGTTTGGCTTATATCTTTAGTCATGTTGTCAAAGCCTATTGAAAGGTTAAACCTTGACTTAAAATTCTGTCCTGGGACTGGAGGGAGCAGTGTTATATGACCCGCACTTGCTCTTTTCTCTCATCTATTCGATCTGCTGTATCAAGTCTTGGTTTTTTAACCATCCAAAATGGCCACTACAATTTTCTATCTAGCTAATGCGTACTGTGCATTGTTCTCTGATTAGACAGTACTCATCATGTGACCAGCACTGATCAATTAAAGAGTAGGTGTAGTGCATTGGTAGTCTAACACTACTAATACAGTATGGGGATTAAGTAGTCAGAGGATTGTGTTGGCCATTAAAATTGGACCACCAACTGGTGGTTCACACAGACGGCAGAGAATAACAAGTGCAGATAATATACCTTCCGCCTTCCCTGTTCCCCGGACAGAATTTTGTCCCAAAACCAGAGAGCTCTTCACTGTTAGGACTTTAAAACATAACCTTTAATAAAGCAATTAAAATTTAAAATAGTACTCACAAAGACTGACACACATAATACATAAAGAAAAATATTAATAACTCTGGAAGTATCTCAGAGGATTCTTGAAAATGTAGATGCCATATATCGTGCTTTCTAGGTATAGTGTGATGCCTTAACTGGTATCTATTCGAGGCAATGAATAACCGTTTTAGGGTGATAATACACCCCCACAACGATAGTATCTACAGTCTTGGGAAACTGATGGTGCCCAAGACTGAGATTATTTGTGCTTTGTATTAGCACCAAGAAGGCTTAATCAATATCTGGTCCTTGGTCCGACGCGTTTCGCTCAACTTGAGCTCCTCAGGGACCTCTTGTAAATATTTAATATGCCTCTCAGGATCTTAACAGCAATTGCATAGTAACCAAATAGTGAGCATTCAGTTGGTCGCAGGTAAACATATATCTTGCAGATCAGATGTTATCTGCAATGAAGTATATAATACCTCTTAATATGGTAAAAAAAATTTTTTAAAGAATCTTTCCAAAAGAATTTTTTCTGAAAAGTTCAGAGTAAGCTATGTATCAGAGTCTCGCGTTGTGCAAGAGACAGTGCTGCATGGACTTTACACACCCATGCCCTGCATCTACCTTGATAGCTTGCTGGCCCCTATATATTTACTATTTGTATTTTGATACCAATCACTCACCATCAGGGTGGTTGGCTTGCTGTTGCTCTATCCTTTTTTATTTTTCTGATCTACCTGCTACTTAGTGCGATACTTTTTGCTATCTTGTAATCAGAGAAGCATTAGGAATAAGGCACTAATAGAACCTAATTAGCGGAGAGAGATAGTAGTTAGAAATTCTACAGTGTGTGACCTAAAAACTATTAGGTAACATTATTACCACTGGTAGATAGGAATTAGTAAATATATAGGGGCCAGCAAGCTATCAAGGTAGATGCAGGGCATGGGTGTGTAAAGTCCATGCAGCACTGTCTCTTGCACAACGCGAGACTCTGATACATAGCTTACTCTGAACTTTTCAGAAAAAATTCTTTTGGAAAGATTCTTTAAAAATTTTTTTTTACCATATTAAGAGGTATTATATACTTCATTGCAGATAACATCTGATCTGCAAGATATATGTTTACCTGCGACCAACTGAATGCTCACTATTTGGTTACTATGCAATTGCTGTTAAGATCCTGAGAGGCATATTAAATATTTACAAGAGGTCCCTGAAGAGCTCAAGTTGAGCGAAACGCGTCGGACCAAGGACCAGATATTGATTAAGCCTTCTTGGTGCTAATACAAAGCACAAATAATCTCAGTCTTGGGCACCATCAGTTTCCCAAGACTGTAGATACTATCGTTGTGGGGGTGTATTATCACCCTAAAACGGTTATTCATTGCCTTGAATAGATACCAGTTAAGGCATCACACTATACCTAGAAAGCACGATATATGGCATCTACATTTTCAAGAATCCTCTGAGATACTTCCAGAGTTATTAATATTTTTCTTTATGTATTATGTGTGTCAGTCTTTGTGAGTACTATTTTAAATTTTAATTGCTTTATTAAAGGTTATGTTTTAAAGTCCTAACAGTGAAGAGTTGCACATAACATTTTGGACTTTACTTGCCCCCAGTGACAAAAAAAAAAAAAAAAAAAAAAAACAGAGAGCTGCTTTAACCCCTCCAGTGGCAGGTTTAGGTAGTTTTCAGCACATTTCAACACTGATTTTTAGGAGATTTTCTGGGCGTGCCACTAAACGGGTTAAAGGTAAATGACCTTCCAATAGGTGGGGCTGTGGAGGTGTTTTTTTTATGCCCTATTTGCATACCTTAGAGATGGAGATCCCTTTTAGTTGACAAGTTGTCACAAAAGATACATAAATTTAATTAAATTGATAATTTCATTTATCATTTTCTTAGGTGTTGACCCCGATGATGCCTCTACTGTAACTGTGAAGGACGGGGATTCTCTAACTCTGAAGTGCATTGTAGATAGTAACCCAAATGCTTCAATCACTTGGCGTAAGGATGGCAAGGTGCTTCCACAGACTGTAAGTGACCAGATTGTCATCCTTGAACTCATCAACCTTGCCGTTAGTGATGTTGGAAGATTTCAGTGTTCTGCGACGAATGAACATGGGGTCACACTCAGGACGGTAGAAGTTATACATCATGGTACGTATAAAGTATCAATCACTGAAATAGAAGTCTGTCTAAAAGGGCTTAGAAAAGCGATTATCACTGAAATAGGAAAACTAACATATAACTTTTATTAAATCATTAAAACCACATAAATATGCATGCTTGGAACTCAAACAATAAGAAATATACATCTTGTAACATATTGTATATGGGTATTGTTACCTTATATACAGTATAAGGGTGGATTCAGACGAATGTTGTTTTCTCCCCTTATGCAGCATTGATAGTCACGGCTGCATAACTGAACAAAATAAAACTACTGATTTTCAATTACTCGTGAAATCAATGAGACCTGCTTGATTTTTTGTTTTTGCTCATGTGAATAGTGTAGTTGATATGCATGCAAAAACAAGCACAAGTAGGGCAATATACTCAGGAAAAAAGCACAGTTTCGGTCCATGAAAACGTTGCATATTCATAGACCAAAACTGCATACATCTGTGTGAATGAATCCTTATCCTGATTCACCCTACCAATCGTCTTTCCCCCTTGTGTGCTGTAATCGCCCTGATATGGCATCCAATAGTAATTGGTATGCAGAACTGGAGTTGGCGTGATACATCCAGTCATATTTCTATCTATCACTTAGTTCTCTGGATCTTTTTTTTCTTTGGTGAACCTAACCTGTCCCCTGTTGCTGTGCTCTCCTGGGATAACCTGACAGTAATGCTAGTCATTATGCAGTCCCCAGAGTAATATAAGCCCCTTTGTTACCCCAAAGTAATACAAGCTGCTCTGCTACTTCGGAGTAATACAAACCCCTCTGCTTGCCCTGTTATTTTCAGACTGCAGTGTTTATAACCCCATCTGAAGGTATCCTTTGTTGTTTTTGATGACCTGGTCTTGTATACATTGCAGCGCACATCACGTCCTGGCACTTTGCATCCACAGTCCAGCTCCCTTGTACCCTTCTCCATGGTTCCAATGTTGGAAAGAAGAGTACAGGAAAGCAGGATTGTGGATGTGCACCACCAAGATGTCATGTGTGCCACCATCTATACAAGACCATGGCATTAAGTAAGTAATACAGGATAGGGCTTATAAAAAGCATCATTAATGTGGCAGTCAGACTGCCATTTGTGTCTCCCTCATCTTGCCTTCCGGTTTTCAACTGTGCTCAGGTGCAGCCATTACAGGCCGCTGAGAACCGGAAGTCGGGGAGCTCTGACAGCAGGAAGACTTCAGAGGAGGTGAGAAGGAGCGCCGCATAGTATGAAATCAGCTGCAGATACGTAGCTGATTGCTAGTCAAAATCCGCACCAATGGTACGGATTTTTACTGTTTTTTGGATGCGGAAATGCTGCAAAATTTGCTGTCTTTTTTGAAACGACCCTGTACTTTTTATAATGGAGGTAAAATCATATGTCGTGACAAGCCCCACCCCTGAACACACCTTTCTGTCCCGCTTTGACCCTGGGAAAATATGGTCACCTTACATATAGAATTTTAAATATATGAAGCTGGGTAAATAATGAAGAGGGCATGGCGGGAGTGCCGGTAGTCGTAGAATCATAGTATGTAATGTAAAAGACTTATGTACGAAAAAAGACGTATGTTCATCCAGTTCAGCCTATTATCCCCCAGTGTTGATTCAGAGGAATACCCTCACTGATCTGATATTGATGGCCTGCCCCAAAGTTGGACCATCAATTTAGTAATCCCAGACTGCAACTTTAATCATTCCCCGATGTAACAGATGGTTGCATAGTTATGTGTTTTTTTCCCCCCCAAAATGAAAATTCATGAAAAGAGTTAAAGAAAAATGTTCTTCCTTTTTAGGCACACAATTACAATTTACCACAGTGATGGCAGCTGCAGTTGGTGGAGCAATTTTGCTTGTGCTGATAATAGTGATTACAGCTTTACTACTTATGTCTTTCAGAAAGTAAGTCTGCACAAATGTTTTCATTTAAGAAAAAATCAATGTAATGTGTCCAGTATACCGGGCAATGGGGCGCTAATAAGCCACTTGGACTTGACCAGAGTATTTTAAGGGGCTGTCCAGTTGAAAACTATTGATGGCCTATGCTTAGGATAGACTGTCAATAATACATTGGCGGTGGTCTGCTGCTCTGGACCCCCCTTCCCCACCGTCTAGCTATTCTCTAAGCCAGTGCACTTGTGTACTAAGACAATTTCTGCAAGAAGTAGACAGCTCCATTTTGAGCATGGTATTGCATGCCAAATTCCCATCAAGGTGAATGGATGTAATACCAAGCTTGGCCACTGCAGAAAGAACTGAGCTCTCTGCTTCCTGTAGAAATCAGCTGAGAACATAAGGTGCACTGGGCCAGCAAACAGCTGATCAGCAAGGATCCTGGGCGACAGGCCTCCATCAATCTACTATTAATGGCCTACCCTAAGTATAGGCTATCAATAGTTTACAATTGAACAACCCCTTTAAATACAGGGCCAGAGCTGTAACTTAAATGTTGCCTCAAGTGATAGAAGACCTAGCTATTACTTTGCACACAACATTTAGGCTAGCTCTCCTCTAAACCGAATCTTCAAATGGGGAGTGACCTTTACCTAAATTTCCCTCTTCCCCACATTGACTGGGTCCAGGTAGTTAAGATATGAGGAGTTGTATGTTTGGCTCCTCACGCTGCTTTAGCTGTACATGCTTGTGTAATAGAGAAAACACTGTGGTCACTGACTGTTTTGTATAGTGAATTTTCTAGGATCAAAAAGTAAAAAAAAAACTCCTCTGTGTTTTGTAGCAGAGGAAAGCAAACCATTGGTGACGACAGCGTTTCCTCCATGTCACAGACAGCTGAGGGCTGCAAGAGCAGCTCTACAGTTTGAGGACTGCTCCTGATTTTTTAGCTTTCTGGAGTCCTATAAGTGTGACATTTCTGGCGTAGTATTAAAGAATCTGAATGTGACGTGACGCCAGCACCTCTTTCAGGCCACTATTCACACAGTGCAAAATAAAGATTCCACAGTCCAATAATAAGTTTTCCAGGAACTCAACTGGGGTGCCCGGTTGTACTTTGCTCGCAACTTTTCAGCTTCGATTCTCCAACAAGTAGTAAATTGTTCAGACATAAAAATCTTCTTTAAAGATATTCACTTCTCTTCCACACCTTGAATATTACAGGCTTTCTAGGAGTCACTCTTCCCTCCGAACAACAGACGTCTTTAGTCTCAGTTATCTGATAGACCGTCTGTGGGCTATGCACTCCCGAATCAGTAACAACATTCACTCAAGTCTTCTATTTGATTCTCAGGTCTCTTAAGTTGCTTCCCTTCCTTTTGGAGTGACAGGAGACCGGTTACTCTACGCCTAGCTCAGCGCAGGAATGTCCACCACCTCTGACTACATTTTCTCAACTCCTCTCTAAACTCTGCCCCTCAACTACCCAAGCCATGCAATCACGTCACTCACGCAGTTAAAGGGACACACACCCAGCACTCATCCACAACAGTCAGTCACATACATTCACACCACAACTTCAGGCCACTGCACAAGGTTCATAACTGCAAGATTCATAATAATGGCTAAAAAATAACACGTATATATAAGTTAGTATCTAATTTTTATCAAAGGCTGGATTCACATCTACTAATTCTGTCCATCACATATAAATACATATCCCTATGTTCAACTATTACATCACAAGAGGTAGAATTCTTCTAATTCACGACTGCCTTAATCAGTTACATTATTAATTTATTTGTTTATGTTTTGATTTCTGTTTACCCTTATCAAAAATATTAATATTGCAGGAAAGTATATATTTGTATGTCTAAATAATACAAATATATGTGCAATTTTGTGTTAAAAATAAATACATTTATAACTTTTGATAGGGACTAGAGATGAGCGAGCACGCTCGGTTAAGGCAGTCGCTCTTCTCAAGTAATTGCATACTGGTCCAGGCAGATTCAGGGGGGTCCCCCATGTGCAAATCATAATAATAAGCTCATACTACCGCTCCCTGTTCTTCACCTGCCGGTGGCTCCGGTTATCCCTGCTGGCTTAATGTTTAGCGACAGCAATTAGCCTGAGCTGTTTTGTAAATAGGCTGCTGCAGCCAATGACAGTGCATAGTGAGGATCAATGAGCACCATCATTGGCTGCAGCAGCAGATTTATGAGACATCACAGGCTGATTGCTGCCTGCAAACAAAACAGCACAGCAGAGACCCGGAGCCGCCGTTAGCATGGGATGTGTGGGAAGTGGTGAGTATGAGCTTTATGAGTTCCCTATTATGTTTTATATGTGGATGACCAATTTTTATAAAGGTCTTCACAATAGCACAAGCAAAGGAATCTCACCTCGTTCATTCATGTCAGTCCGTCTGTTTGTAGTTGCAGGGAGAATATACTCACGTCTAGAGAACCACCCGATCAAATGGTTTGCATTAACTGATGAATGTACAACCTTGTGAGCAAGGCTGTAAAGCTGAAATTGTTCTTCCGCTTGTCTAACCATGTGAAGCACTAGTTAATAAAAGCTAAGAATACACTCTGCATGTGTCCACATTCCCGTGTGTCTATGTTTTTATAAAGCACTTGCATCTCCGACAACCCCTTTAAATATTTTATGCATAATACTGATATAGTTTTTAACCTTATAGAAAAAGACAACAGCATATTAATGAGAAGCTGAAAGACAAGAGTAACAATGATACAGAAGATATATACTGCTATCCAGACTTTACAATACATGTAAGTGTACCTGATCAGTGAAGAATTCTATATCTGTCTTTGTATAGATAATCAAAAAAAGGGGGGGGGGAGGGGATGTAACATATTTCTAGCTCTAAAGTATAGGGTGTATTTCTCAAGCCCATGTTGGCAAAAAAATTAAACCTCACATCAGCTTTATTTACTACAATACTGCCACCATTGTACACTAATATTATAATACTACCTCAAATGTAACAGAATATAACGAATGTAATGTATATGACTAGAACTACTATAATACTTTGTCCTATGTAGAAGAATGTAACTACTATAATACTGCTCCTCATGTCCAAGAATATAGCTACTATAATACTGCCCCCTATGTACAAGAATATAACTATTATAATACTGCCCCCTATGTACAAGAATATAACTACTAAAATACTGCCTTCTATGTACAAGAATAAAACTACTATAATACTGCTCCTATATACAATAATATAACTTCTATAATACTGCCCCCTATGTACAAGAATATAACTACTATAATACTGCTCCTATGTACAAGAATATAACTACTATAAAACTACTCTCTATTTACAAGAATATAACTACTATAATATTGCCCCTATGTACAAGAATATAACTACTATAATACTGCTCGTATGTACAAGTATATAACTACTATAAAACTACCTCCTATGTACAGGAATATAACAACTATAATATTGCCCCCTAAGTACAAGAATATAACTACTATAATACTACCTCCTATGTACAAGAATATAACTACTAGAATACTGTCCCTATGTACAAGAATATAACTACTATAATACTGTCCCTATGCACAAGAATACAACTACTATAATACTACCTCCTATGTACAAGAATATAACTACTATAACACTGCCCCCTATGTACAAGAATATAACTACTATAATACTGCTCCTATGTACAAGAATATAACTTCTATAATACTGCCCCTATTTACAAGAATATAACTACTAAAATACTGCCTTCTATGTACAAGAATAAAACTACTATAATACTGCTCTTATGTACAATAATATAACTACTACAATACTGTCCCTATGTACAAGAATATAACTACTATAATACTGTCCCTATGTACAAGAATACAACTACTATAATACTACCTCCTATGTACAAGAATATAACTACTATAATACTGCCCCCTATGTACAAAAATATAACTAGTATAATACTGCTCCTATGTACAAAAATATAACAACTATAATACTGCTCCTATATACAATAATATAACTACTATAATACTGCCCCTATGTGCAAGAATATAACTACTATAATACTGCTCCTATATACAATAATATATCTACTATAATACTGCCCCTATGTACAAGAATATAACTACTATAATACTGCCCACATGTACAAGAATATAACTACTATAATATTGCCCCTATGTACAAGTATATAACTACTATAATACTACCTCCCATGTACAATATAACTACTAGAATACTGCTGACTATGTACAAGAATATAACTACTATAATACTGTCCCTACGTACAAGAATATAACTACTATAATACTGTCCCTATGTACAAGAATATAACTACTATAATACTGTCCCTATGTACAAGAATATAACTACTATAATACTGCTCCCATGTACAAGAATATAACTACTATAATACTGTCTTCTATGTACAAGAATATAACAACTATAATACTGCCCCCTATGTACAAGAATATAACTACTATAATACTGCTCCTATGTACAAGAATATAACTACTATAAAACTACTCTCTATTTACAAGAATATAACTACTATAATATTGCCCCTATGTACAAGAATATAACTACTATAATACTGCTCGTATGTACAAGTATATAACTACTATAAAACTACCTCCTATGTACAGGAATATAACAACTATAATATTGCCCCCTAAGTACAAGAATATAACTACTATAATACTGCCTCCTAGGTACAAGAATATAACTACTAGAATACTGTTCCTATGTACAAGAATATAACTACTATAATACTGTCCCTATGCACAAGAATACAACTACTATAATACTACCTCCTATGTACAAGAATATAACTACTATAACACTGCCCCCTATGTACAAGAATATAACTACTATATTACTGCTCCTATGTACAAGAATATAACTTCTATAATAATGCCCCTATTTACAAGAATATAACTACTAAAATACTGCCTTCTATGTACAAGAATAAAACTACTATAATACTGCTCTTATGTACAATAATATAACTACTATAATACTGTCCCTATGTACGAGAAAATAACTACTATAATACTGTCCCTATGTACAAGAACACAACTACTATAATACTACCTCCTATGTATAAGAATATAACTACTATAATACTGTCCCCTATGTACAAAAATATAACTACTATAATACTGCTCCGATGTACAATAATATAACAACTATAATACTGCTCCTATATACAATAATATAACTACTATAATACTGCCCCTATGTGCAAGAATATAACTACTATAATACTGCCCCCATGTACAAGAATATAACTACTATAATACTGTCCCTACGTACAAGAATATAACTACTATAATACTGTCCCTATGTACAAGAATATAACTACTATAATACTGCCTCCTATGTACAAGAATATAACTAGTATAATACTGCCCCTATGTACAAGATTATAAGTACTATAATATTGCCCCTATGTACAAGAATATAACTATAATACTCCCTCTATGTACAAGAATATAGCTACTATAATACTCCCCCTATGTACAAGAATATAAGTTCTATAATATTGCCCCTATGTACAAGAATATAACTACTATAATACTGCTCCTGTGTACAACAATATAACTACTATAATACAGCCTCGTATGTACAAGAATGTGACTACTATAATACTGCTCCTATGTACAAGAATATAACTATAATACTACCTATATGTACAAGAATATAACTACTATAATACTGCCTTTTATGTACAAGAATATAACTACTATAATACTGCCCCTATGTACAAGAATATAACTACTATAATATTGCCCCTATGTACAAGAATATAACTACTATAATACTGCTCCTGTGTACAAGAATATAACTACTATAATACAGCCTCCTATGTAGAAGAATGTGACTACTATAATACTGCTCCTATGTACAAGAATATAACTATAATACTACCTATATGTACAAGAATATAACTACTATAATACTGCCTTTTATGTACAAGAATATAACTACTATAATACTGCCCCTATGTACAAGAATATAACTACTATAATACTGCCCCTATGTAGAAGAATATAACTACTATAATACTGCTCCCTATGTACAAGAATATAACTACTATAATACTTTCTCCTATATACAAGAATATAACTACTATAATACTGCCCCCTATGAACAAGAATATAACTACTATAATACTGCTTCTATGTACAAGAATATTACTACTATAATACTGCCCACCTATGTACAAGAATATAACTACTATAATACTGCCCCTATGTACAAGAATATAACTACTATAATTCTGCCTCCTATATACAAGAATATAACTACTATAATACTGCCCCTATGTACAAGAATATAACTACTATAATACTGCCTCCTATGTACAAGAATATAACTACTATAATACTGCACCTATGTACAAGAATATAACTACTATAATACTGCACCTATGTTCAAGAATATAACTACTATAATACTGCTCCTATGTACAAGAATATAACTACTATAATACTGCCCCTATGTACAAGAACATAACTACTATAATACTGCCCCCTATGTACAACAATATAACTTACTATAATACTGCCCCTATGTACAAGAATATAACTACTATAAGGCCTTAGTCACACGGGCGCATCGGCACCCGTACACTGGCGCCGATGCGCCCGTCTGACTGTCAGTGAGAAGACGGACGTACCTGCAGACGGCCGTCTCTCTGCAGCGCTGGAGGAAAGAACATGTGACCGGCTCCATTGCCGGTCATGTGTTTTTTCCTCCAGCGCTTCAGAGAGACGTCCGTCTGCAGGTACGTCCGTCTTCTCACTGACAGTCAGACGGGCGCATCGGCGCCGGTGTACGGGTGCCGATGCGCCCGTGTGACTAAGGCCTAATACTGCACTCTATGTACAAGAATATAACTACTATAATACTGCTCCTGTGTACAAGAATATAACTACTATAATACAGCCTTCTATGTACAAGAATATAACTACTATAATACTGCCCCCTATGTACAAGAATATAACTACTATAATACTGCTCCTGTGTACAAGAATATAACTACTATAATACAGCCTTCTATGTACAAGAATGTAACTACTATAATACGGCCTCCTTTGTACAAAAATTTAACTGCTATAATATTGGTCCCTATCATCAAGAGTCTAACGAATTTAATGCTACCTAGAAATGGTGGTTATACAACAGGTTGAAAGTGATGGAAACAGTTTGGCTTTCTAATAACTAGTAGAACACTATCAACTCTCGGATTTTCTGACCCCATCTAGAACGTGATCTCACCAGAGGAGACCATACAAAAAGAACTTCAGTCTTCAGCTGGAGATGACTCGGTGTATATGAATCCTGATGATGTGCAGTATTCAAGCATTGCATTCTCCAAACTGAAACCCAAGATATTTGTCAACGAAGATGTGGAGATGGAGTACTCAGAAATAAAGAAAACACAGTATTGATTTAGGCAATGCCCTATTATCATCAAAGGAGAAAAAGTATAAAAACTAAGCGTCCTTTTACCCAGGCCGATAACATTCAAATTTTCTCATCTAGTAGGAATCTGAGTAATTCCTTGGTAATGTAGCCTCGACTGTACAACAAACTGAAATTTGTTTGCTTCTTGTTCTTTGTTCAGGTTCTTTATGCTTTAAACTGAACGGCTGCCTGCTTACTGTAAATAGAGGAGGGCGGGCTAGAATGATCCCGACCCCGCTGTACCTCCATTCACTTAAACTAGGATCGTTCCTGGCTCTGCACCCAACAGTTCAATGGGCCGTAATGCAAAGTACTGTGAGAAATAAACAGAAAAAACTGCAGAAACCTCCAAATGTCTAATTTATATGTGTTAGTTTTATAATGAAAAGTTGTTACATAGTTTTTTTATATACTTATCTATATTGGAAGACGAAACTGTTAGTCTTAAATTATTTAATAATTATTTTCATGCAGTTATTATAGTGACTAGGTGGTATATATTTGTAGAAGGGGAGATTTTGCAGTTACTATGAAATCCTCAGCCCATAAACCATAATTAATTGGTTATGTGCATTTATAAAATTGATGGCTTCCATTATTTGATTGGTGAGGGTCCGCTGCCCAGGACTGCCACTGATCAGCGACTGAAGGAGGTGCAGGGCATCCATTGAAGTTAATGGGACAAGCCTAAAGTACTCAGAATGTCAGAGTTTTTGTAAAAGCTTGTACAAGATTGTACTCGGATGAAAATACTGAAGCAGGCACAGAGCTCGAATGAGCCCTGCGACCCCTTCAATCAGATGATTTAAGCCACGCCCTTTGTAATAAATGTAAAAAACAAAGTGTCCTAAAGTGCCTAAAACATATCATTAATGTTGTCCAAAGTGTGTTAGACAGCTTTTTGGTGCAATCTGTGCTAGAAAACTCAGTAGTAAATGTCCCCCAGTTTGTCTATCTTTCATTCAGAGCAAAGACTGAGTTTGCTGTCAACAGAATCCTTTCAAGACATTTTTTTAAAAAGCTTAACATTTTGAAAAAAATGGAAAAGACATAAAACTAAACAAAAACTGAACAGAATATCTGGCCTTGCATTATGTTTGGTGCCGCTTGGTTGTCTAGCACCAATGGTGCACTAAGCAAACCACAGAGTCAGGGCATGCAGCTTGTATAGAGCCCTCGAAGAGAGGAAGCCCTGCCTAGAGGTGCGTTTACACTGAACCATTATTGTTCAAAAACAGTCTCTGGATTGTTCGAATTTCAATAATAGCCATTCCGTGTAAACACACAACCAATGATCGAACAATGAATGATAATTTGTTCACTTATTGTTCCTCATTCATTTCACGAAAGCACGATCATCATTCTTGGCTTGTTCGCTAATCGTTCAGTTTTACTACCGATGATTCAGCCATTCTGTGTAGAAGCACCTTTAGTCTCCATTGTTATTAAGTGGTGAGGATCAGTGTAGGACTCAGTTCTCTAGAAGAAAAGGATTGTAAGGAAACAGGGAGCTTAGAAGTTGATCTGAAAGGGGTTTTTCTGACTTATTTGGTGGCAGGGATTGATGAAGTGTGTGGTAAAATAAAAAACACACATACTCATGCCACGCTGCTCCACCATTGGTCACCACTCCAGTCCTTTGTGTACATTGGCAGTAGCGTGGGTTGTTTACTCGTATGACAGCTGCAGTCAATGGAAGGCCAGCAGGACATGTAACAGGTTTACCAGACATCATCAGGTCTTCTGCCCGGGTGACATCACCTGTGAGATGCTCCAGGGCTGGACAGCCAAAACATTGGTCCAGCACTGTGATGAGTGTGAAATAAATATATATATATATATATATATATATATATATATATATATATATATATATATATATATATATATATATATATATACATAAGCGCTGTGGGATATGTTGGCGCTAGCTATACAAATAAAGATTATTATTATTATTATATATATTTTTTTTATTATTTTTTTTTTGTTTTTAATATAGTTTTGGGCTTGGGGAGAAATAACTTGCAGAGCCCCTTTAAAATTAGCAGAAAGGATTTGCAGGGGATAAGAAATGCCAGGTTCTTCACTCCTAGGCTACACTTTGAGAGGACAATTTGATCTTTGCTAAGGGCACCTCTCCCTTTTATGGATGCCACCGTGCAGCTCTAATAGATCCTAACAAGATGGTATAAAACCTTTTGGTTCATTTATCTACTCACATGTATGACCCTGATTTTAACATTGAATCATTGTTTGTCACGTTCTCAGCCCTGCTACAGTAAAGAAGTCTTACGAATCGGTGGTTTCCTGTGTCATTTCCTCTCTGTCCTTTACAATGGTTATTTAGTTTAGACAAATATAGATAGTAAAACCACCCAAGGACAGATACATGACTGGCTGTTCTGCTGTCCAGGGCCCCAAGGGGAGAGTGACCCTTCCCAGAACTATTAATGTATACAGCAAGGACTGGGGAGCAGCAAGAGACTGTGAAATAGTCAGTTCCTATGGGGTGACCTGTCTTAGGTAGCTTGGGTAGCTCTATGAAGAGGTGGGTGTTGGAGTGAAAAAGTTGTTGGCGTTCTGTGGCTGAGCTAGATCCGAGTGGTAATGAGAATGGCAGGTGGGCATGGCATATGAATGATGACGGTGAGAAAGCGGCTTGGTTCCTGGAGAAAACAATTCTGTCCTGCTTGCTAGAGGTCATCATTAGAGGTAAGAGTCCACAACTGTCATGGAATTATATGGGTGGCACAATCTTAGTGATTGGGTGTAAAATGTTCATTCTTGAGTATGTCATATAGGGAGTATGAATGTGTTTTATATACTGCATATGATAAATGTATAGTTTTTTGGATCCTGAAAGGGGTCCTTTATTGCCATTGTCAGCCATTGCCACCATTCGTACACAGCAGCACATCTGACTAACCAGAAGTCCTGAGAAGGAAGAGGAAACGAAACAGAAAATCTGTGATAAGTTACATCACTTTTCATGTGGGAAAGGGAATGTGTTATCAGAAAACGACCTATTGTGTAAATCAAGTTTCTTTGTTAAACATGTATTTTTAAGAATTTTTAGTTTTTTTTTTTACACTTTCTAAATGACACTGTTCTGTAGAGAAAACCTCTCAGTCGTCGTCTCATGATCCTGCCTGGAATGAGAACGATGAAAGGTGATGTCTATAGTTATATATATATATATATATATATATATATATATACACATATACACACACACACACACATACATACATATATAATGCTCATTTTACATGGAACGAGAACTGCACAATTCTCATTCGCCCGAGCGAACAATCTGGTGACATCATCTCCAGCTCGGGCAGCGTATTTAGACTTCACTATTCTCGTTGAGAATCACACCGTTCTTGTGCACTAATCGTTCAGCGTTTCACATTTCTTCTTAAGGAGAGCACCTGAAAGGTGAGTGAGGAGACTTATAAGGCCATGCATGCTCCTCTGGGAAATATATGCAAATAAGAGAGATGGAACAATACCTCTGCAGTGCCACTTATTGGATGGCAGGATTCCTGCAAGTCAATGTCAGAACCTTAATACAAGTCTTTATAATAATGACTAGGAATTGACCAAAAGCCAGACTTCATACATAGACAGCTGTTTCAGGGTTTTTGCCTCTCATCAGTGTACAGTAGGATTCTGGTCTGGATAGTGAGAGGCCTGTAACGTGAATTGGAATGGGTATTACCACTCCCTAGGCTGAGTGTCCACGGGTGGGATGGAATATCGCGAGCGATAGTCCACCGTGGGGGAGCACTAATGTCACAGTGATTTTCCACACGATTTTCCACACTGAACCTATAATGATAGGTTCATTATGGAGAATCGCTGCAACTTGTGGCATGCCGTGTAAGTGGGGCTGCTCTTTCCATAGTTATCCTATGGAAAGCGTGTCATGCGTCATTTATCGGTGCAGATCAGGCTATAACAAATCGCTTGTGGACACTCAGCCTTAAAGAAAGCACGTAGAAGGCAAAAATCCCTCGAAGCAGCTGTATGTGTATGATTTTCTGGCTTTTGGTCAATTCCCAATCATAGAGGTCAATGGGTCAGCTTCTCTCTGTTGTGTGAATGGCCCATGAGACTGCAGTAAAGCTTATCTCTAAAAGATGTTGTAAAGCATATCTCTGCAGCAAAAGCAAGATGGCTGCTCCCATAGTCATGTACAGACAAAAGAATTTAAAAAATCTACAAACAGAAAAAAAACAAATTATACAATAAAAAATGTTTCACTAAGTTTTAGTAATACATTCCCTTTATTTCCCTTTTGTGATACCAAACTGATCAACTTTACGCTGACGTCTGTCATCTCTACATTGACCGCAATCGGCCTTGTCCCATATTCCCATACAGAATCATTATGCTACATCTCAATGAATAAGAACATTGAAGTAGTTTTCTCTGGATCTACTGTACTTATAATCTGCCAAAAAACAGAGCAACTAAATAAGAGCTGCTCTGGCCGTGATGAGCTCGCCCCATCCTTGTACGACATCATGAACTTCATATGATTAGCTGACATGTAATCCTCCTGTAGGAATATATATCTAAGCATCAGTAGCCTCCAGGGATGACAGCTAATTGTTGGGTGATCCAACAGATATCTGCAATGGCCATCTTTAGAAAAGGGGTTGCTTTTATGTCCTTTTAAGGCTGAATTCACACGGGCGAGTGCAATGTCAGCCTGAGAAACTCGTGTTTGTGAACATGCGTTTTACACGTGGATGCTCGGCATTTTTCATTTAAAAACACCTTGCGTCACTTCTGTGAAATTACAATCATCAGGCAAGGTTTTCACAGAATGGGGTTCATATTTGCAGAAGATTGTTGCGTCTCGTAACGCCTAAATCTCATGCGAGTTTCTCGGCCATGTGAAAGCCGCCTAAGGCTAGCTTCACACGCACAATTGCGATATTGCCGCAAGACAATTGCAGCAATATCAGAATTTTTCTCATGAGATGTCTGAGCGTCAGCGCTGCTTTTTGCTGCATAAACATCGCTGCCGCCTGCGATTTTCTCACACAATTTTCTCACAAGAAAGACAATAGGACTTTCTAATGTTAAAAATGCATTACATCGCATGAAAATCGCAAGTTTGTGTGTTGTGATGTGATAAAACAAAGGCTTCATAGGGAAACATGGGTGATCGAAAAAAGCATACCGCAGAAATATAAGACATGTCACGCAGCATTGCGTAAGTGAAAGCATTGCAAATGTGAGGGAAACCATTGAAAAGCATGAGTTTCATAATTCTGCGTTTTCATGCACTCTCACAGCATGCAAAAATCGCACAATCTTATCGCACGTGTGAAACTGGCCAAACAGTGGAAACATGGTGCTGTGTCTGGCCACACTGAGCAAAAACCATTGGCAAAATTGTGTGGCCGATGGATCCCATGGTGCGGCATGGTCTATCTGTGATGGGGAAAAAAAAAAAATAAATATATATATATATATATATATATATACTGTATATATATATATATATATATATATATATATATATATATATATATATATATATATATATATATATATATGCTGATTTATCCATTCAGTGGTTGCTGACTTTCGATCACTTACTGGATCAGCATACGCCATGCTTCCCTGTCTTTGGCCGCTTCCTTCAGATTTTATACAGTCATGTTTGTGTCAAGCTTGATTGTGTCTAGCCAGCGTGTTCTTTGGTGTCCTCTTCTTCTGGACCCACTGACTGTACCGAGCATCACTGGCGTACATATAGGAGTCGCTGGGGTCGCGATCGCGACCCGGCCCCTAAGCCAGGAGGGCCCAGAGGGCGCCCTTTCCACACGCTGACTGACTGCAGAGTTACTTTCACTTGGCGCTCTGCGGCTTCTCCTGCACGCCGGCGCCTCCTCACGGACCTCCGCTCAGTCTCCTCCCCTGTCTTGTTCTCCTCCACGATCAGTAGAGGGGAGGAGTCTGAGCGGAGGTCCGGGGGGAAGTGTCTCCGTGCAGGAGAAGCTCTCCGCGCTGCACAGAGTGCCTAGTGATAGGCAGACCGAGGGCTCTACATCGTGCCGCTCCCCCGACTCCTACAGTCATCCTCAGCCAGCAGGGGAGTGGATGTAGAACGTGCAGCAGCAGCCTGACAGAAAGTATAAGTACTGACTCACACATGTCTGTCTCAGTGGGGAGGGGGGTCAGAGCAGCAGGCAGTGTGAGAGGGGAAGGGAATCAGGTAGGGGCATCCTGTGTCATAAGGGGGAGAGACAGCCATGAAGAGGCATGGGATGAACCATGCTAGGGCATCCTGTGTCAGAAGGGGCAGAGACAGCCATGAAGGGGCATGGGATGTACCATGCTAGGGCATCCTGTGTCAGAAGGGGCAGAGACAGCCATGAAGGGGCATGGGATGAACCATGCTAGGGCATCCTGTGTCAGAAGGGGCAGAGACAGCCATGAAGGGGCAGGGGATGAACCATGCATGGGCATCCTGTGTCAGAAGGGGCAGAGACAGCCATGAAGCGGCATGGGATGTACCATGCTAGGGCATCCTGTGTCAGAAGGGGCAGAGACAGCCATGAAGGGGCATGGGATGAACCATGCTAGGGCATCCTGTGTCAGAAGGGGCAGAGACAGCCATGAAGGGGCAGGGGATGAACCATGCATGGGCATCCTGTGTCAGAAGGGGCAGAGACAGCCATGAAGCGGCATGGGATGTACCATGCTAGGGCATCCTGTGTCAGAAGGGGCAGAGACAGCCATGAAGGGGGCATGGGATGAACCATGCTAGGGCATCCTGTGTGATGGGAGAGCCATAAGCCCATTCTCCCACTGGCGCTGATTACTGCGGCTCTTTGAACGCTGTGGTAATCGCAGTAAAACGTTCCCATTGTTTTCAATAGAGCCTTGCAGACGTGCTCGATTTCAAGCGCTGCTTGCTGTATTTTGCCAGTTTTAGCGCACCTCATCAGTGTTGTGCGCTAAACCCCAGTATGGACCAAAAATGAAAGTAAAATCCAGCAAAACACTGCAATCAAAATGTCAGAGTTTTGCCGAGCGCCTGTGTGAGAGCAGCTTAAAGCCACAGTCACACACACCATCAGTAAAACGCTGCATTTAAAAAGACGCGATTTTGAGTGGTGTTTAACCCCTTCCCGCCCCATGACATAAGGGTACGTCATTATGTCATAGGGATAGCGTGAGATCATGACTGATCTCACACTATCCCACAGCGGGAGGCGGCTGTCAGTCATAGCCGGCCTCCTGCTGCAGCAGCGGGGGTGCATCGGAGATGCGCTCCCTGCTGTTAACCCCTTCCCTGCTGCGATCTATGTAGATCGCGGCATGGGAAGGGTTCACAGAGGGAGCGCGCTGCCTCTGTGAAGTTGCTGGGCTCTCGCGATATAATTGCAGAGAGTCTGGCTGGTTGCCATGGCAACAGGATGCCAGATACCGGCGTCTGTGTTGCCAGAGCCTATGATCACTGTATAAGCGATAAGGCATGGCAGGACAGAAGTCCTGCCATGCCTTATCACAGCGATCATCAGTGCTGTGCTATAAGTCCCTCGGAGGGACACAAATAGTGTAAAAAAAAGAAAAGTAAAATGTAAAAAAGCACCTTTTGTTTTACGCTTTTTCTCATATTGGCATAAAAAAGGTAAAAAAATAAATAAAATGGCACATATTTCGTATCGACGCGTCCATAACGGCTTGTACAATCAGTTAAACATGCTTTTAATTCTGCATAGCAAAAAGCGTAAAAACCGCTAAAAAACAGAGGCAAAATGCTAATTTTTAGCATTTTGCCTCCCAAAAAATGCAATAAATGTGATCAAAAGAGCCATATATTCCCCAAAATGGTACCAATAGAAACTAAAGCTCGTCTCGCAAAAAATAAGCCCTCAGAGCTCCGTACATAGAAAAATAAAAAAGGTACAGGACTTTGGATGCAGCGATTTAGAAAAAAAAAAAAAGGGTTTTCATTGCAGAAAAGTGGAAAAACCTAAAAAAAATATAAGAATTTTGGTATCGTTGTAATCGTACCGGCCCGCAGAAAAAATGGTATGTGTCATTGATGCTGCATAATTAACGCTGTAAAAAAAAAATCTATGGCAGAATTGATGCGTTTTCTCTCCCTGTTATAAAAAAAAAATAATAAAAGTTTTACAATATCGTCTATGTACCCAAAAATGGCACCTCAAAAACTACAGTTCGCCACGCAAAAAACAAGCCCTTATACGGCCGCGTCGACAGAAAAGTAAAAATGTTATGGCTTTTAAAAATTGGAGATGAAAATCCGCCAAAAATCGTTGCATCCTTAAGCCCAAAATGGGCCATGTCATTAAGGGGTTAAGAACACTTGTACAGCTCTACACTGCGATTTATACGCACCCCATCATTATAATGGGCGATGAGGGGTGTTAAAAAGTGCTTAAACACATGAAAATAGAACAGACAGCTCTCGAAAATCGCGGTGTTAGAAACGCCTCATCCGAACGTTAGTCTGCCAAGTTCCATTGAAATCAATAAAGGCAAATTGTACGGCGTTTACTGTAGTGTTTGAAACGCCGCGGTAAACTCTGTAAAAAAGTTGTGTGTGAGAGTGGCCTAAGGGTATGTTCCTAAGTACGTAAAATGGCGCAGATTGTCCGCAGCGGAGAATTCACACAAGTTCTGTATCAAAACCACATCAGAAAAAAATGTCAAAATCCTCGCCATTGGTGAAGGCTTTGGCGCAGGTTTTTATGTGTATCCGCAGCAGATTTCACCCTTCCAATTTTCTTTTGTGGTTTTGATGCAAAATTTTGTGTGGTTTGTCCGACTGAAACAAGAGCTGTTTTCCACTACTTGGGCACAGACCCCAAGACCAGTTTCACTCGGGTGATAACGCAGAATTATGAAGCCCCGGCTTTTCAATGGTTTCTTTCACATTTTCGATGTTTTCACTGATGTGATGTTGTGTGGGAAAAAACAAATCGCTGCCTGGCCTATCTTTGTGCGTTCTGCTCTTTTTTATCGCCCATGCTTCCCTATGGAGCCTTCGTTTTATCATATCGCACGAACTTGCGGTTTTAGTGCAATGCGATTTTTAACATTAGAAAGTCCTATTGTCTTTCTCGCAAGAAAACTGCAAACGACGGCGATGTTTTTGTGAAAAAAGCATCACTGACGCTCTATGAGAAAAACTGCAATATTGCTGCAATTTTGCGATCGCCCTTGTAAATCTAGCCTAAGGGCATGGGGAGGGGGGCCCAAGCTAAACTTCTGCACCCGGGCCCATGAGCCTCTAGTTACGCCCCTGCCGAGCATCAATGTTGTTTCCAGAGAATTGGCTCATATGAAATGACCAAGGTATGAAAGCCGTTACTTGGTAACCTCCTCATTCAAACACGCTATCATATCCCCGCTGCTAAAGAAACCGACTCTTGACTCGACCGATGCTGCCGACTATCGACCCATCTCAAACCTCCCCTTCATCTCCAAACTACTAGAATGCCTGGTTTACTCTCACCTTATAAGCTCTCTCAGAAAACTTTCTTCTTGACCCTCTACAGTCCGGCTTCCACCCCCTGAACTCGACAGAAACCGCCCTGACTAAAGTGTCAAACAACCTCCTAACAGCCAAATTGAGGGGCGACTACTCCGTACTGATCCTCCTCGACCTCTCTGCAGCATTCAACACTGTTGACCATAAACTCATCCTCTGTATGCTTCGCTCCATTGGACTAAAGGACACTGCCCTCTCCTGGTTGTCCTCCTACCTATCCGACCTCTCCTTCAGTGTCTGCTCTGCTGGCTCTAGCTCCCCTTACTGTTGGGGTCCCCCAGGGCTCGGTCCTTGGCCCCTCCTCTTCTCCATCTACACAGCCCTTATGGACAGACTATCAGGAGATTTGGTTTTCAGTACCATCTCTATGCTGACGATACCCAGCTATACACCTCTTCCCGTGACATCTCTCCACCTTTCCTCCAGAATGCCACCGACTGTCTGTCTGCTGTCTCTAACACTATGTCCTCTCTCTACCTAAAACTGAACCCCTTAAAAACTGACCTCCTGTTTCCGCTCTCTACTAACCGACGTCATCCTTACATCTTCATCTCAGTGTGTGGCACCACCATAACTCCTAGACAGCACACGCACTGCCTTGGGGTCATATTCGACTCCAATCTCTCCTTCACCCCCTACATCCAATCTCTTGCCCGAACATGTCAGCTGCACCTCAAGAACATCGATAGATTACGCCCTTTTCTCACCGTGGACATGCTTAAAATGCTCACTGTTGCCCTCATTCACTCTCGGCTTGATTATTGCAACTTGCTGCTGATAGGCCTCCCCTGCTCCAGACTCTACCCCCTCCAATTCATCCTGAATGTGGCAGCCAGGCTCATCTTCCTGTCTAGCCACTACTCGGACACCTCTGCCCTGTGCCAGTCACTGCACTGGCTGCCCGTCAAATACAGAATACAGTTTAAACTCACTTTCCTCATCCACAAAGCAATCCACAGTACCGCCTGCCCTATATTGCTTCCCTCATCTCAATTCACCACCCAGCTTGCACCCTCCGCTCTGCTAACAAAATCAGACTAAGTGCCCCTCTAATTCGAACCTCTCATTCCTGCCACCAAAACTTCTCCAGAGGAGCACCTGTCCTCTGGAACGCGCTACCAAAAAATTTCCGGGCAATCACTGACACACTAAACTTCAGGCGTGCTCTAAAAACGCACCTCTTCAGGGAGGCATACCATATACCCTAAACCAAACCCTTCTGAACTCTGCCTGATAACATGCTCCCTGTTCTTCTGACTGCAGCTCCTGCTAGCCATAATCAACCAGCATCTGCAGTCATACCAACTCCGCCACTATATGGCCTGACCATTGTCTGTGTGTATAGCATCCCTCACTCTCCACCTTGCCATACCATGCACATCTCCAGCCCCTTTACCTTCTGTATCACCCCACTATTTGTAGTATGTAAGTTCGTTGGAGCAGGACCCTCACCCCTACTGTTTCCATCAATTGATTACTTCATGTAACAGTGGTCTTGTTTTATTTCCCCTGCATTGTAAGCGCTGCAGAATATGTTGGCACTATATAAATAAAGATTATATAAGTATATATTGTGACAACTCGAGGGTTAAAGAGCACGCCAAACGGTCACTTTCGCTTCTTGGTTACTTTATTCATACAATCTTTAGCAGAAACATAAACTTTTTCAACCACAAAGTCCTTTTTCCAATTTTAACCCTCCACAGTCCACAGGAGGAGCAAGTAAATCCTCAGCTGAGGAAACAATAATAAGTCTGTTAGTTTTGCACAGACCTGTTAATGTCCAGAGCGCAGCTGGTCCTTAAATCTGTAGTCTCTTCAGACCCTAGTCCAATGTCAGGCGTTCTCCAAGCGTCCTGCTGGGACAGCACCTCTCCCTGCTTACAACAGGAGTATTCCAGGGCCAGAGCCCTCCAAGCGTCCTGTCTGGACAGCGTCTCTCTCTGCTTACAACAGGAGTATTCCAGGGCCAGAGCTCTCCAAGTGTCCTACCGGGACAGCGTCTCTCTCTGCTTACAGCAGGAGTCAAGTCTCAGCTGCAGTCTGGTCGCAATACCAGTCTGGTCCTGCCAGACACACACACACACACCACCCACTGCAGCAGGAACACACCTTTTTATCCTCCTTACACACCTGTGGGTGCTTCTCCTCTTGCCTCAGGCAACAGACTGACTGTCTGTTGCCCCCTACAGGCCATCCTCTGTAGCGCACTCCTACTATATATATATATATATATATATATATATATATATATATATATATATATATATATGGCAAAACTCACCATGAAATTTGGCATAGCCATTCTTTAGGTCCTATATAGGAAAAGTAAAGTGGTCACAACACGAGTATTCAATGCTAAGTGCAAAAGTATTGGCACCCCTATGTAATGTACCTAATCTAATTCTCGGTGTCGTACAATCATGCAATTTAGCATGAACATTATTTAGGTCCTAAATGGGAAAAGTAATGGGGTCACAACTCGATTATTCAATGCTGATTGCAAAAGTAAGTGCACCCCTATGCAATGTAACTTTCCAGTGTCATTCAAGCGTGAAATTTGGCGCAAGCATTCTTTAAGTCCGAAATGAGGAGAGTAAGGGGGGAGGTGGCACATTCTGCAGAGGGACATCGATACATGCAGCCTGAGAAGAATCTAACGCTCCTCTATATGTATACGTATTTTATTTCTCAGATACTCTAAAGTAACCTTAACTTCATAAAATTTTCTGTGCGAACAACATGTAAACACCTGTATCAAATTAACTCGGGCAAAGCACAATTTTTCTGCTATATGTAATCTGATTTCCTCATTCCTTTTTGTGGTTTTCAGTGTGTGCAGAGATTGTATGTTTCTCTAATGAGATATATTATGCAGATTACCATTTATTGATTTATGGGAAAATGATAAGTAGACTTAAATGTGGCTAAGTGAAAATTCATAAGTTAATGAGTCAGTCTGTAGCAGGTACAGCATTCATGTTAATGAGCAAATCCTGCAACTCAAGCATAATAACGCACCCTTGTGCACTTACAGTACTAAATAGGAATATACAGAGGAACTAAAAAGAGCTATTGTAAGTAATTGCATACCTCTTGATGGTTTTCAGCTAGTAAAATGAGTTAAAGACAAATACTGTAGCTGAAAAGGAAATTAAGTGAAAACGAATAGTGAGTGAAGATAATAATGCAAAAATAAACCAGTCCTATGTAACAGATTAATTCAAACCAGTTGATCCGAAAGTGTAAGTGCAGTGCTTAGTTCTCTTGGTACAGTAAAAATCACAAATCAGCTGATGTCGTTTTATACAAGACACATGAGCTCATGACTTCTGCTTTTCCCAAGATGAACATAGTTGAAAAAGGCACTTAAACGAAGGGAAGATCGGATACAGCCACAAAGCGTGCAGCACATGCAGTAGGTAAGGTACTGCAATTTATTATTGGACAGCTTCATTGGCCCTGCACTAGATATGTGTCACATTATGCTCCTGGGACTTGTAGTACTATGGGTTTCCTGGAGCACATCTCTGCAGGGGTGGTTGATTGGGCTGACGGAGTGTGTGAATTGTTCCAGCCAGCTTGTCACCTGAGGTCTGTGTATTTAAATGCCAGCCCTCTGAGAGCGAAAGGGTTCCCATCATTATACCTTTACATCTAACTAAACCTGGCTGTGCAGATCTTTGTTTCATTTTATGTCCTGTTATGGCCATCTGGTTTGTGATCTGCATGCATGTGATATTTTTCTGATGTCCCCTCCATCTGTAGGTGTGCAGATGCCTGTTATGTTTGGTGTACCCCTTCCATCCTTAGGTGAAAGGATGCCTTATTTCCCCTCTCTCGGTAGGTGTGCGGACATCTGTGTCTGAACTATGTCCTATGTTTGAATTCCCCCTCTGTCTGCAGGAGTGCAGATGCCTGGTGCGAACTATGTTATGTTTGGTGTACCCTCTCTGTTCATAGGTGTACAGATGCCTTTGTCTGAACTATGTCTTTTGTTTGAATTCCCCCTTATCTGTAGGTGTACGGACACCTGCTGTGAACTAAGTCCTGTTCATAGTTTGCTGTGTCTGGATCTGCTCTGACCTTTCTGGTGTTCCTGGCCTCTTTCCTCACTTCCACCTAGGACGTGTCAGGTTTACCCTAGGTTCCTGTGTAGGGCCGTCCTTATCAGGATGATTGCCCTGCTTTTACGCAGGGATCCCCTAATTCTGTAGTGTAGGGTCAGACTTCCCCTTTACCTTTAGTTTGTTTCACGTTTATTGCTAAAGAGAAGAATATACACAGATCACCAAATATATTATGCTGATGTAGGTCGCTGTTCACATGACCTACAGGAATGTAACAATATGCACTTGGATACTTTAAGGTAAATATTCACCTTTGCTTATTGGGTGTCAAGAAAATGTTGGTGGAGGTTGATCCCCTCCTTCACTTATTCTCAGAATGGAGGGACCTCTGCCACTGAGAAAGGACATCTTTACTTAGTTTTCAGCACCTTACTTTTTTGAAAACATGATTTTCACAGCGCCTTTTGTACCTACCCTATACCAGTGATGGGCAAGTGGTGACTTTTGGTTGCTGTCAGTGTGAACTCTGGCTCCTCTCCTCTATGATCTGTGCACTATACATTGTATCTGTCTATGTAGTGACATATATATCATCTTCAGTAATGTGGAATTTATCAGTGATGTTTCCTTGCTATTTAGACTCCTAGTATCTTGATCTCACTGGTGAGTGTCCTATTGGTGGGATCCTGAGAGCTGGGGCTCAGTGCTTCTGGTCTGCAACAAACAGGTGGTTATTCTTCATTACAGTGGACATATTATCTCTACTGCAAATGAAATGCATTGAATGTAACACAGGTCCTTAGATGTGATGAAGAACCAATCTAAGGCTGCATTCATATCCGTGTCGGGGGTTCCATTTTCCTGCTCTATTCGGAGAATAGGAAAGGGAAATCCACTGGCTAAGCAGATTTGTCTTAAAACAGAACCGAATAGACCCCATTGACTATATTGGGTTTGTAAAATTTCTACTCAGCTGCTAGACACTTTACCGGAAGAAACGGTGCTGCATGCAGTGCTGTTTGTTTCCGGTGTTTTGTGCCGGATCTGCGACGGAACCTCCAAACAAGATTCTAGCACAGATGTGAAGGCGGCCTTAGTTTGTGTTTGAGTCACTGAAATCCCCAAACCATACTAGAGAGGTTTGAGCAATTTATGCATTTAGCTTCTATTAAGAGATCAGTTGGGGTTGCAGCTTGTGGATCCCAGTAGTGTAATCTTCTAATATGGTTTTATGAGAAATTGCAAGAATAGCTAAGGGGAAGTTCTTCTTACGGTCAGCTTTACATGAACATAAGCACATTATTTCTGCACAAAAGCCATGTGTTGAAATGCATTTACATAAGGTGACCGTATTTTCCCAGAGTCAATGCGGAAAAACTCGGGAAGTTCCCATAGACTCCTATGGGAGCTAAAAAAAGGAGGGGGAAAGAGTTTTCCTGCGTCCAATGCTCAGAAAAGAAGACAGCTGCCGCTATTTAGGCTACTTAAATTATTATATATAATTCAAAGGATTTCAGCCGACTGAAGAATTTCCGCGCTGCTGTTTATTTTTCACGCGATATGCCTGTGTGAGTAAACGAGAAAACACAAATTAAGCTCGGCACTTGATCGTGGCTATTTTTCATTGGCATGATGCAGCCAGCATAAGAACGCATACGCTTGTGTGAATGAGGCCTTAAGCTGTTGCAGAACTAAGACTTGCAGCATGTCCTAACAGTCTGCAGCTGTTACGCTAAGGTTACCAGATATCCCGATTTAGGCAGGACAGTCCCGCTTTGAGAGCCTGTGTCCCACCTTCCGCCAGGACCCCAACAGGACAACCATTTGTGCCCCTTTTGGGACGTCTGGTTACCATAGTGATTACAAGCCAGGGTGCCGCAACTCCCCAGCCGGCAATCACTTTGTGGCGCCACGGCGGATTCACATACTGATGAACACGCTCACTTCCTCCATGCCATTGGTGCAAATTTTGACTGAAAATTAGCTGCGTACTCACAACTGATTTCATATTATGCGGTGCTCCCCCCTCACCTCCTCCATAGGCCTTCTGCTGTCAGCACTCCCCGGCTTCCAGTACCCAGCAGGCTGTAGTGGCCTCACCTGACCAGTGGCACCGCACCTGACCTGGCTGCTGAGAACTGGAAGCCGGGGAACACTTACTGTGAGAAGCCTACGGAGGAAGTGAGGGGGAGCGTCACATAGTATGTACCAATGGTACAGATTTTGACGTTGGATGCAAAAATGCTGCGGAATTGGCAATGGAAATTACTGCTGTGGCTATTATGTAGCATTTCTGTCGTGTGTAAACATACTGTAAGTCAACTTGACTTAAGTTGCCACATGCAGAGTGGCCTCAGTAGTAATAGTGTCCCCCACAGTGGTCTCAAATGTAATAGTCACCCCCATAATGGCCATGGTAGTAATAGTACCCCCCTCAGTGGCCCCAGTAGTAAATGTGACCCTTACAGTGGCCTTCAGTAGTAATAGTAATCTCTGCAGTTACCCTCAGTAGTACTAGTAACCCCCACAGTAGCCCTCAGTTGTAATAGTGACCCCTACAGTAGCCATCAGTAATACTAGTAACCCCCACAGTAGCCATCAGTAGTAATAGTAACCCCCCACAGTAGCCCTCAGTAGTAATAGTGACCTCTACAGTAGCGCTCAGTAGTAATAGTGACCCTCCACAGTAGCTCTCAGTAGTAATAGTGACTCCCACAGTAGCCTCAGAAGTAATAGTGACCCCCACAGTGGCCCTCCAGTATTAATAGTGACTCCCACATGGCGTCAGTAGTAATAGTGACCCCCACAGTCACCTTCAGCTGTAATAGTGTCCCCCACAGTAGCCCTCAGTACCCGACAGTGGCCCTCAGTGCTAATACTATTACTACTGGGGCTATTATAGGGGACACTATTACTAACAGTGTCCCTAATATCGATCCCAGTAGTAACAGTGACCTGCATAGTAGTAGTAGAGCCCCCATGAAACCGATAGGCTTACCCTCTTCCTGGTCTCCAGAGCGCCGCTACTTCTCCTCTTCTCAGTGTTGCTGTGTGAGGAAGTATGTGGGCACCCACAGCAGCGCCACCTCCTTTCTCCTCTTATCTCCTTTTGCGGAACTAAAGAGGAGATGTCAGGAGGTGGGAAGAAGATCTTGGATGCACACACTGCCATCAGGCGCGGCACCACAAAGTGATTACTAGCTAGGGAGCTGCAGCACCCCAGCTGGTAATCACTATGGTGACCAGACATCCCAAAAAAGGGACAAATGGCTGTCCCACCGGGGTGCCGATGGAAGGCGGGACACAGGGTCCGAAAGCTGGACTGTCCCACTTAAATCGGGACGTCTGGTCACCTTACAGTCTTAAAATATGCCAGATTTATTACAATGGCTCTGCTGAATAATAAATCTGTCAAATTGTAAGACTATCGGAGGGGCGTGGTCTAGACGCAGAAGAGTGAAGAGGCATGAGAAACAGCTCTCCTGCTGCCGACACAAACCAGCGTTGTAAAGACAGCTATATTCAAAGTGAAGAGCTTACCAGACTTCAGAGTACCTCCTGCACTCACCGGAGAGGAAAAGAGGAACATCGCAGAGCCGTTTGTGACACTGAGAGGGACATTGTAACCTGAGACCGGGTAGGTCACTGAGGCGGGAACGCCATCTTAGTTCAAGCAGCTGTGGCTGAGAGCAGGGTGCAGGGAGACAGCCACGCTATAGAAACATACTGCAAACCTCCCCACAGGACTTCTCAGTGCTCATAACTCCATAGAAGCTGACTCTCCCTGTCAGGAGAGTTCAGTAAAAGATAACACACCGGCCGGAACTTACGGAGTGCTGATAACAGAGACAACAGAGCTTTATCTCTCAGATCTGACAGCAGCGTACTCTCTGTCTGTGATTCTCCCTCCATCGGAGCTCACAGCCCTCACCAGGGACATAAGAAACCAGCTCTCTCAGCGGCTGAGATTTACAACAGGTCTCAGATTACAGATAACACAGGGACACTATAACCTAGCCTTACAAAAGGCTTTAGTAAAAACCAAAGAGAGCTGGGACTTATCTCACATCACTGAACATACCTGGTGCAGTCCCTCTTCTTGGAAAGCGACTGACCCCCCCCCCCCCTCCTCACTCTGCAAGCTCAGAAAAGAGCCAACCTCTCCCCCATACAGAGGCCGAGTGTCCCATCCCTGGAAGAGACTGAGCAAAGAGCCATTAACAATAGCTGGCCCCAATAAGTCTGCACAAGCAATCACCCTGCAAATTACTGGTGAAAGCTCACCTAGTAACACATCTGTGGACCAAGCTACGTGAACAACCTAGCGCAGGCTCTCTTTTTCAGTGGTGAAGACCCACGTCCCCCACTCGCTGCATACACACGCCGTGCATACAAGCTGTACATACTTGATCCACAGCAAACGGCAACCCCCCCGCCCCCCCCTCCAACAAAGTGCACTACCATAAGCACTTATAAGACTCTTTCAATTTACTACAAGCAAAAAAGTTGTGCATCAACTATGTTCTGAATTGGCACCCATAACGGTGCCCTACGTTAAAGCAACAGCTCATAATAAACGGCACAATGGTCAAGACAACTAAAGAAAAAACGTCAGCAGCAACTGGACAGATGTCTACTACTAAAAACCAAGCGGACCTGCAACGCTATCTAAAAAAGAGAAGCGCCCAGTCACCAGCCGGTTCATCCAAAAAGAACCCTCCACTAACAACAGAAGATGAAAATCTCACAGCATCAGAAATAGAAAGTGACAACGAAACAGAAATGTATGGCGCACATAGATCCAATATATCTAAGAACTTCCTCAAAAAGGCACTAGCGCAAGCTATACAAGCAGTCCTAAAGGAATTAACAGAAATAAAAGCAGAAATTTTGCAAATAGGCAACAGAGTGGAAGACTTAGAGAACACCTGCACAGACCTTATCACACAATCAAATGATTTATCGGACCGCATGGAAACGCAGAGAGATCAGATTGAAAGAGCATTAACCCTGATCGAAGACCAGGAGAACAGGAGCCGCAGACGCAACATCAGAATTAAAGGCCTCGCTGAATCTGTCACATCTGAATCCCTCAGAAATATGGCCACATCCATGTTCTCCGATCTACTAGGTGAGGAACGTGCCAAATTGATCACTATCGAAAGGATACACAGAGCACTCAGGCCCAAACCAAGAGCGGGAGATCCCCCAAGGGATGTAATTTGTGGTCTCCTCTCTTTCAATGACACACAGGCAATCCTGACGGCCTCCAGAAACAGAGACCAAATAAAATATCAAGATGATGACATCCAGTTATACCAAGACCTAGCACCTTCCACCCTCGCAAAAAGAAGACAACTGAAACCCCTTCTTGAGGTGCTTAGAGCAAAAAATCTGCAATACACATGGTTGTTTCCATTTGGACTGGCGATACTTAAAGATGGCAAACGCATTACCATACATACACCAACAGATCTAGAGAAAGTCTGGAAGGCACTGAACATAGAACCAATTCAGGTCCCTTCATGGATGCCTCTAGGAGAAAAAGAAGAATACAAGAAAACAGAAAAACAGACACCCTGGAAGGAAGTGTCACGCTCTAAATCGCCAAAGAACAGACGCTCCAGAGCAAGACTCGATTTTCCGCAACTGCGACCAGTAGAAACTCATACCCCGCAAGATCAATGAAGTTCTCGCATGAAATGAGAATATGGCACAGTAAAAGGACCGACTTGTTCTGACATATGTCAGTAACAGAACGTTCTCTTCACATATACCCTGTTGATTGTTTACATTGTCTTCAGACAATGCCCATTTCTTCTCGCATTTTTATTGGACTCCTTTCATAGCCAGAGACTTCAGAAAGACGTCCGCACTATGAATAGGCCTCTTCCTCCTGGAGAAGAGACTCGACCGGAAAATGACGCCGAGCAACAGTTGATGAGTATCAATGCATATTTATATCTGATGCAATTGTTGAAATAGCCTCCCCCATCTGAGGACATTTTCTCTCCCTTCCCCCGGCTTGGGTGGTTGGCTTGGGCGCACTCGTGGGGGCATCTTCCCCCTGCGGTGCGCCTGACCCTCCTAGACGACCCGGTGGCGGGCGGACGCTACTGAGTAAGGTCGAGGCGCTGAAACAATCGCCAAGACATGCCTGTGGGCCTCTGTCTCTCCTTGTATGGGGGGTGACGGGGGGTCACACGTTATTTTCTTTTTTCACTTAAAATGTATTACCTAAGCTGTTTAGTTATGTTGTCTTAGAAAGCTTAGAACACAGACGGAATATAAGAAACTTAACAGTTTAGACATGTTCAAAGTTTAATGTATTTGCCTACTGCTTTATGTAGGGCACAATTTATTCAGAACAAACTACACACCAATACCACTGACCTTTTCCCTGTCAGACTGTGTAGCATCACATCAAACCCGGATTACATCCCGGGCATATACTGCAAGTTAGGGTTTTCCCTCTTTACACCCCCCCCCCCCGCATCTAAATCCCAGACCAAAACACACTCATCCTCAAAGAACATCTAAATACCGAAAGAATCTAGCACCAACACAAAACTCCACAATACAACACCAAATGACTGAAGAAATCAACATCGCCACTTTTAATACTAAAGGATTAAATTTACCCCAAAAAAGGAGCCAAGTCATGTGGCTTTTAAAAAAGCTAAAAGCACAACTAGTATTCTTACAAGAGACACACCTCAAAGGCGAAAGAATACCCAAGTTCCCAAAAAGACCATTTGACAAATGGCACTTCAACAATCACCCCACGAGCGCATCTAAAGGAGTAGCCATAGCACTCCACTCCTCTATTCCATTTATTCTAGAAAATAAACTTGTAGATTCAGAGGGCAGAATGCTTTTCTTAAAAGGCAAATTATACTCTGAAACAATCACTTTAGCGAATCTTTACGCCCCAAATAAAAATCAGATCCCCTGGCTATTAGAAGCTCTAAATAAACTTAAAATATTTGCAGAAGGAAAAATAATTCTCAGAACTGATCTCAACCTTACTTTAAACCCTATCTTAGACTCTTCCTCCGGGAGATCCCAAATACCCCAAAAAGCAAGGAAAAAACTTCTACATGCATTACAAGAGATCCAAGTCATAGATACCTGGAGGACATTTAACCCATCAACCAAAGATTACTCCTTTTACTCACAGGTACACAAAACACACCAAAGAATAGACTACCTTTTTATGTCCTCATCTCTAATGCACCAAATAAAGAATCCCAGTATAGGAAACATAACAGTCTCCGATCATGCCCCAGTAACAGCATCTCTCACCCTAAGGGGATCAACACGCAAAAGCTGGAGTTGGAGATTAAACGAGGCACTTATAGAAAACCAAGAAGTAACCGAAACCATATCGAAAAACTTAGAATTTTTCTTCAAAGACAATATCCAGTCTTTTGACAAACACCCTTTAGTGTGGGAGACCCACAAGGCGTACATTAGAGGCCTTTTTATATCATTAGGCGCAGCACATAAAAAACGCAATCAAAAAGTCATCGACGACCTACTCACACAAATATCCTCTCTAGAGCAAAAATCGAAACAAAAAAAGGCACAAGAAGCCCAAACAAAATTAACAGAATTAAGAGAGCAACTGAAAGACATACTTAACAACAAATTCGCAAAATCTATGCTCTACTTTAAACACCAGCTTTACTCACATGGCAACAAGGGAGGCAGACTCATGACCTCATTAATTAAAAAAGCCAAAAGTAAAACACATATATCCAGCATTACAGATCACATGGGAAACACACACAACAATTCCACCAAAATAGCACAGATCTTTCAAGAATTCTATAAAGAATTGTATAACTTAAACAATTCAGATAACCACAAAAATGAAGACAAAAAAGAAAAAATAGAGAAACTCCTATCCTCTTTAACTCTCCCCGAACTGAGCAGTAACGAAGCCTCCGAATTAGCAAAACCAGTCACCATCGAAGAACTGACACTAATACTAAATAGCTTCCCTTTACACAAAAGCCCAGGCCCAGATGGCCTCCCTCTGGTATACTATAAAAAATTCTCAGAAATATTATTACCACAACTAGTCTCCACGTTTAACGCTCTATTGAGTGGAGCACAGCTGCCCAAACAAACTCAAGAAGCTTTTATTACATTGATACATAAAGAGGGGAAAGACTCCCAACTATGTGGCAGTTATAGGCCTATATCTTTATTAAACCAAGATATTAAAATATGGGCTAAACTACTTTCCAGCAGAATTAATAAAATCATCCCAAAATTAATACATGAAGAACAGTCAGGATTCGTGGCGGGACGTGAAGGTAAAGACAATTCAATTCGTCTCCTACACATTATAAAATACGCGCAACAAAAAAAAATCCCACTAATATTCCTAGGCATTGACGCGGAAAAAGCCTTTGACCGCGTAGATTGGTCTTTCATGCATGCCGTGCTAGAAAAATTCAACTTCCCACCTACATTAATTCAAGCAATATTCACACTATACTCAAATCCTAGTGCAAAAATAAAAGTGAATGATATATTCTCGCCGACTTTTTTCAATCACCAACGGCACTAGGCAGGGCTGCCCCCTGTCCCCTACCCTATTCATACTTACACTGGAAATTTTGCTACAGATGGTAAGACAGAGTAATGAAATCAAAGGAATAGAACTGGACCACTACTCAATAAAAACAGTAGCATTTGCTGATGACATACTTTTCATCCTAACTAACCCAGAAGAAAGCCTCGCTAAAATTAACAAAATATTACAAACATACAGCTCAATTTCGAACTTTAAAGTAAATGTCTCAAAATCTACTATATTAAACATTACCATCCCGCCATCAGCCGCAAAAAAACTCAAATTAATCTCTTCTTTTAGCTGGGCTGAAACCCATATAGAATATTTAGGGATCCTCATAACAAAAACCCTAGAAAACCTATATAATAAAAACTTCGCTCCCCTAACAGAAGAAATAGTAGCACTTCTTCGAACATATGACCTGCCATTCCTTACTTGGTTTGGCAGGAAAAATCTGATCCAAACATATATCGTACCTAAAATACTGTACAAACTACAAATGATACCGATCCACTTGCCAAGCTCCTTTTTCAAACGCATTAAATCATCACTCTCCAGATTCCTATGGAGCAGTAGAAGACCCAGACTTTCACATAAACTCCTAGCCCAGAGAAAAGAGCATGGAGGCATAAACCTCCCAGATATGGAACAATATTATAAAGCAATACAGCTCAACAGATGGCTGGAATTAATCAAACCCTCAAAAAACCTAATTGTAAGTGCACTAGCTCAAGCGTCATATGGAAAATCCCTCAAAGGAGATCTATGGCGCCCCCCTCATAAAACCCACGTTAAACCCCCCCCCCCACGACCTTCTCTTGAAAGGAATATGCGAAACATGGGCTTCGCTTCAAAAAGAAATAGCTCCCCATCCATCCCCCATAGCGCCTTTATCCCTTGTGCCAGAGTACCTCGATATGGACTTAGACAAACACACTAAACAGGTCTGGACTAACCTAGACAAACTTTCAATAGCAGACCTTTGGTCCCAACGAGACCTCAAAAACACGCATCTAACTGAAAAACTGCTAGCTTCAATACCGGGCCTTCGACTCAACCAACTTCAAACCCTACACATAACCAAAATCCTCGACAAATTCAATAAAAGGTTCCCATCGACACGTCCTCTTACAGATTTTGAGAAAAATGTTGAAACTCGAACTATTCAAAGTAGAAAATTAGCTCTCCTAAAAAAGAAATTCATAACCCATCAAGAAACATCTAGACCAGCATACATCAGATCCTGGGAGATGGAGCTCGGAATTAACTTATCAGACAAAGAGGTGAAATTCATATTGAACAACTCACATGGATATTCTAGATGCACCAAATTACAAGAGAACCACTATAAGCTTATCACTAGATGGTATAAAACCCCTGAGTGGCTTTACGCATATAAACTTTCTAACACAAATCTGTGCTGGAGATGTAATGAACATGTAGGCTCCTTTATACACATATGGTGGTTATGTCCACGAATTAGGCCCTTTTGGAGCCAAGTCGAAAATAAAATACGCGAAATAACCCGCAGATCATTTACTCTCCACCCGGAACATGTGTTCTTAGCAAAACCGTCAGCAACCTATAAGCCCTCAAAAACCAATCTGATTACTCACCTCATATCAGCAGCGAAAGTTATAATCCCTCTAGCATGGCTTCAACCATCAGCTCCCACCTACACGGAATGGATAGCGAAGGTAAATGAAATTCGCCGCTTCGAAGAAATGACAAGTTGGTCATGTAGAACACATGAACAATTCAAAAAAATATGGGGCCAATGGCCAGGCACCCCCTCCTCTACATCCCACTAAATGGCATACAGTCTCTTTAGCTACAATTTAATTCAAACAGAACTTGCATATCTCACTCGTCTCATGATTTTCTTTTGGAGTTAGAGGTTATAATATAATAACAGATGTTCCCCCCCCCCCCTTCCTTCCACACACCCTTCCTACCTTCACCTTTTTCACCATCCCAACCTCCGTTAAAGAAAAAATAATCAAGAAACTTTTTGCTTCTGTAACAATTAACATTGTTCAACTATTTTTCTCTGTAACAAATGTTTATTACAACCTTGTCGGTTGAACTTGTACATGCCTTTCTTGAATAAATAAAGAATAATTTAAAAAAAAATATATAATAAAAAAAAAAAATAAAAAAAATTGTAAGACTATCTAGCCTACATTTAGCCAACCTTTTAGTTGGCTTCATTTACGATAACAATTGTGCCACTTTCTGGTGCAATTTAGCACAATTTTTGGCACGTAGTGAATTTGTGGCACAATTGTTGGCCACAGGTAAAGTGTCACACTGTTTAAAACACCCAGTAAAATGTAAAACATATAAAACATGTAAAACAATTTTCTGGCACCATTTGCTCCAGGAAACTGTTGAGTTTTCAGTAATCAGCCCCAACGTCTTGGCAGACATTTTTATATTTATACGATTTTAACGTTCATACATTGGGAGATTGATCATGTCATGTGTATAATGAAATGCAATTTATTATAAGTCAGTTGCACTATTGGAAAGTTAAGAAGAGGATTATCTGAACACATCTCAGATTCTACAAATCAGGTATATAATATTCCTTCGGTGCTGTCAAACATTTTTTGCAGTACATTGTGAAAGTTTCTTATTCTAAGGTAGTGAAAGAGTTAAAAATACAGATATAGGAGGAGACGAGTAGACACTTATAACGCACACCTACATGCCAAAATAATGTATGGGGATTGGTGGCAAGCAGCAATACACATGTCATTGCATACTTGCTGCGTACACACAGCCTACAGGCAAACACTGTTATGTGAGCCCGGCCCCAATGTGAGGGCTCGAAACATGTAAGCATTAAATTCTGATTGCCAACAGCGCTTTCATTATATATATAAATCAATAATAAAATTATTTTAATGGATCTATGTTGGTGGTGGATATAATGTTTTTTATGGATCTCTATCCTTTTTGAACGAGTTTTCACACAAGCGACACTTATTCCCTGTCTACAAGATAGGGGATAAGTATCAGATCAGTGGAGCTTGGATCACTGGAACCCTTGCCCATAATGAGAACAGGGTCTTGTGCCCCTCGCCCCCACCCCCAACGTATTCCCTGCTACTCCATTCAACTCTCTCTGACTACTGGAGATATCTAACTACAGGGCTCGGCAATCTCTCGCAGTCCTGAGCAAGCGCAGGTAGTGCATTCATAGGTCAAGTGAATAAGAAAAAAATGGTGTCGTTCATGTAACCTCATAGGAAAAGGTGAGCATGTTCTCCTCAGAATCAGCTGGCAAAGTCACTGTGATCCATGGGGAACTTAATGCAAATACATTTATATTTCTCCCATTGACTTCAATGGGAGCTGTATAAATATGTATACAGTGAGCCCCCCCCCCCCCCCCCTTCTGGCAGCTGCAGGTGGTCAAAAGTATATAACTTAAAGGAGTATTCCAGAGATTGGGCAAAATGTTCCCAACATTTCCACTTTTTGCCATTGTTTCAAAGAGTAATCTTTGAAATAATATTTTTTGCTGACCTGTACCACCGCTGCTTTCCAGCCAACTTCAGATTTCCAAATTGTTATGTAAAATGTCTGCAATAGCGCAAAAAAACTACGTCTCCAGAATGCCGCATTGCCAGTAACTAATGAGTATGCATTCACAACTGCGCAAACTGTGTTATCCTTACAGAATTTGAAAGCACCGAGCAGGCCTGACCAGTAAACAGCGGAGCGTACAGGACGTAACTATTGGATACCCCCAAAAAACGAAACGGGTTGGGAGACCGCAGGTAAAGCGACATCTCTGCAGTTTTGTGAAACAAGTTATAACATTATATTGCAAAATTGCTGTTGCATAATTGTTGTCGCCTTATGAAGCATATAACTTTCACTTTGAATTGCAGGGTCCTTATACAAAAAAATTCCCACAGCTTTATACCAAGTAGGCTGGCTTATTCACAGTTTCAGAACTATTGGTTAGCACGTCAAACAAAGAACCAGAAAGAGAAAATCTAATGTAACTTGGGCTTTCTTGGTATCCAATTACAACAGTGTGAGTTAGATACATCCAAAAAAAGGTTTGGTACCGCGTTAGCCAGTAGAGCAATGTGTGATTGTTACGTGGGATCCAAACTAGTTTCTTTTATTACCCTGACGAAGGGGGCCAGATATCCCCGAAAGCTTGCTGTAACATCATGCATTTTTGTTAGCCGGTAAAAGGTATCATATCTACAAGATTACTTGGTTTCTCTCACTGAGAACAATCACATATTAGATACATCCTACACACAGACAATAGTAGTATACAATATTTTTAGAAGAAAACATCTTAGTTAACTACATTTTACATAAGAGGAAGAGAAGTTAATAAGACAAAAGTTAGTATGCAGTAGCTATATCCTATGTGCATAGAAACGTCTAGGAATAACAAAAAATTATATAATATACCTCAACTTTCAGGCTGATAACAGAGAGCAATACCAGCTGTTACACTATCACTTTGTCTATGACCTCATATCACAGCAACACAAAAACAAATATTTTTTTTAAGAAACGTCTTTTTATTATGCAAAAGTAGTAAACAAAAATGCTATCTAAATTTTTGTATCGTAATCTTACTGACCACAGGATGAACGCCATAAAAATGGAACTGAAAAAATAAACCACTTTTTTTTTCACTTCCCCTTGCCCTCAGAGAAATAGAAAAAGTTGCACAAAACAGTATATGTAACCCAAAAATAGTGCCATTAAAAAATACTATTCAACGTACAAAAAACAAGCGCAGAACAGCCAGTTAATGCTGCCCACAATAAGGCTGAATAATGTGTACATGCTTCAGTATGGTCCTCAGGATAAGTCATCAACAATTGATCAGTGGGGGTCTGCCGCTCAGGACCACAATCAGCTGTTCTCCAGGAGGCTGTCAGTGTGAACAGAGCCGGAAGCAGACAGCGCTGTCGACATTGCAGTATTGAATTCAGGGGAGTTATGACTGCATTACTAATCCTGGGCCTCCACCTTATGGACAGAGCGTTCTGTTTTCGGCTCCGTTCACACAAAAAATGGGCCCGAATAACAGCTAATGGCCGGGGAAGTCGAACAGTGGACCTCCACCAATAAACTCTTGTTGGCCTATCCTGAGGATAGGTCATCATTAGTTCAGAACCAAGCAACTCCTTTAATAGGGGACACTTTTCTAGCACTGTTTATCAGGGCGCACTCTGTTAGCACTGTTTATATGGGGCACATTCCTGGCAGTATTGTTTTTTAGGGGCGCTTTGTTGATACTCTTTTTATGGGATACTGAATACTTTACTTGACTGTGCTTACTGGAGGGAAGGGGCTAACCTGCGGACACAGCTTACAAAGCCGCTATGGCTGTCATTATGTTGGTGTTGCCTGAACTTGTAGCCAATGTAGGTTTACTTATCACTGTTGGTGAGAAATTCAACTGCAGCAAAATTAATGGCCTGGTTATTATCTGTTTTTAATTAAAGTTTTGGACAAAAAGATATCTAGTAGTGCAGGATAACATAGAGCAAAGCACTTTCAATGAGTAAAATATGTTATAGACTTATAGTTCCATCTAGTGTTGGAAATATCTGTATACTTTTTAAATGATCTGCAAACAACTTAACATTTTTACTAAATGCACCAAAATTCCAAATTTTGTGGTTTATGAAATGACAAATTCTATATCTGTATCTCCATTTTCCATCTAATACAAGAAGGTGTGATCATGGATGCAACAAGCTAATAATCAGTTAAGCAAGCTAAGTATACTGTATATACATGCATTGAGAAACTGATCTACTTGTCCAAACTTTGTTTTCTCTTTAGCTCATCAATGGACCAAAGAAGTGCTTTATTCATTGCATTCTTATTAGAAGGTACCCAACTTTATGTATTTTACTTTAGGACAGTAAAACCTCTTTAAGGGGTCGTCCCATCAGAGCATGCATGGGGCCCGCTACCAAACCTGCAAGAGGAGGCTTTCAACAGGCTTTCATTGAATTCTGAGCAGGAAATACAAGTTACAGTTTGCTGCAATATGGAAGATGGTGATATACCTGTGAATCTAAGAAGATTTACCATTTAATCCCATGTGCCAGACCCCAGCTTTCCTTCCTAACTTCGCTACTGCTTAACCTCTTGTGCTGCACCGCCATCTTGTATACCAGACCCCGGCTGCATCCTTGGCCTCGTTTCCCGCCAGTGGCGGTTACAACAAGTGACTCCAGCCCTGCACCAAATCGGCACACTGGCAATAGGTTCTGTTTGTTTTGTTCAGTTCTGCTTAATTCCTGGTTCTGACCTGTACCTGTTCACCATGCTTTCTGACTTCTCCTATCCTGACCTCAACTTCTAGTGAAAAATGTAGTGATATAAAGTAAATGTTGTATTTCTTTTTTTACATTTTTTTTTGTAATTTTTTGTGTTCTTTTCAAGGCCTTCAAAACTGTGCAGCAACGTATAACATCGCCATTCCCCAGCAACTTTGGGCACTCAAACACTCCTGTGTGATCATCCCCTGCAGTTACAGCTATTCAAATCCTAAACAATCAAGTGGGAGCATTTTGGGAATATGGCATCACGGGATCAACGAGAATTTTAAAGACTTTATTAAAAGTAGTATGCCACAGAATCATGTGTCCTTCATAGGGGACTTGGGCGATGGTGACTGCTCCATAAAAATCCACAATGTCCAGCGTGAAAACGTGGGGACCTACAAGTTTCGGGTAGAAATGAACCATTTTAAGTACTCATACAAATCTGTTGTCCAATTGAATGTTCTAGGTAAGTGAATTATGAGATTAGATGCTCTTATTAAAACAGGATGTCCTCTACAAAAAAATCATCCGCATTTGCCCTCAGGACTTACTAAGCAGAAAGACTCTACTCGAAGTTCTATACTCTAAGGAGCTGTTGGTACCTATTTAGGTGTTTAATCACCCAATAAATTCATTAAGCATCTTCCAATTCTTTAGCTTTCTTTTAGTGATCGTAATGGCCTGCGACAATTTGAGGTTGGACCTCCATGATTCACATATTTTGGGGTGTCCTTCAACCTAAAGAAGCATTTCCAAACCAATCGACCCTTTTTAAGGGTTTCTCTGGGTCTAAAGTATTGGCTGTTCTCAAGCCTGTGACATCACGTTTATCAGTCACATAGCCTGACTGCAGCTCAGTGCCATTTAAGTGAAAGGGGTTTTGCTGCTATGCTAGGCACAGCAGCTATAGAATGTATAGCACAGTGCCCGGTATAGATTGAAGCAGCTGCAGTACTCACCCAAATGCATGGCAACTTCAAACAGGGGTCAAGAGCGGTGGACACCCATGATCAACTATTGATGACTCTTTCTTTGGATAGATCATCAATGGTCCCAGAAAACCCCTTTAACTCTTCATAAGACACTGCACTTTCTGCATTCACTTTCACATTTTGGCTGTCTAGAAGGGGCAATTAAAGTCCAGAACAAACCAAATACAGTTATACATTTTAATTTTTGAGTGATCCAACATCCTTACTATCAATTAGTTCTATGGCAATGGATATGGGTTATGCTCCTCTCTCCATTTGTCATCTTGACAGCCATCTTGAATACAACTCATTAAAGGAGGTAAGACTATCTATATCCATTTTTGAAATAGCTCTCTTCACAACCAAAGCAATTAAATAGTAGCAAGGTATTCAAATTCCTACATTCCCCTGCCTACCCATTGACCGACATAGAGTGTTTTCTTGTCTAGTATCACTGAAAACTTCTCCCCATATCTAGCGTGCTTCATGTTTGATATTTTGTGGGCAGATGGTCCTTTATTGGGAATTTTTTTTCCAAGCAATGAACTAATAATTTTTCTGCTATTTGACTTCAGATGACCCTCCAAGTCCTATATTCGTCTTTCCCGAACAAACCATTCCAGAGGCTACAAAAGTTAGTCTGAGATGTAGCACAACCTACACATGTTCATCTGATCTTGCAAATCTGGTGTGGTCTTCTAATGAAGAACAACCTACTGGTACACGCACATATCAGGATGGAGTGTGGAAAGTAGAGTCTACACAAGTATTCCAAGTGAAGAAAAATCACGATGGGATGTCCTTTAGCTGCCATGCAAGCTACAATTCAGGAGCCAAGTCGCAAGTCATAACAAGGAATCTAAGGATCACTTGTAAGATTCTAGTATTGTAAAGTATTAAATCTACTGTTTTTGCATGAATTGAAAAATGTTTAATATAGCGCTGCATAATAAGTTGGCTCTATACAAATAAAGATTATTATAATAATAATAATAAAAATTAATAATAATCTTTATTTGTATAACGCCAACTTAATTTGCAGAGCTTTCAAAGCACGGGGGAGCACAAACAAGACAGTTACATATGATATACAATTATTTGGAGAGATATGGGGTGGGGGTGACACAGGAGGTACAGGGGCAGGAGAGGAGGCACAGGGGAGCACAAGCAGTATGAAAAATTTCATATGGCATTTATTAGGAAACAGAATAGGGAGGTGATAAGGAGATACAGGGGCAGGGGATGTATACGATAGGGAAAGTAGAAGGTGTGGGGAGCCATAGGGAGGGGCAGAGGGCATGTTGTGGGGTTTGGGTATTAGATCAGGAGATTTGGTATGCCTCCTTGAAGAGATGTGTTTTTAGGGCACGTCTGAAGTTCTGTGCATCGGGGATTGTAAGGATGTTTTGGGGTAGTGCGTTCCAGAGGACCGGTGATGCTCTGGTGAGGTCCTTGAGGTGAGCATGTGAAGATCGAATTAGAGGGGTGTTTAATCTCAATGTGATAGCTGATCGGAGTGTGCCTGCTGGATGGTGTACAGACAGAAGGGAGGTGATGTATGGTGGTGCAGCACCATAGAAAGCTATGTGGGTGGGTGAGGGTGATGAGTTTGAATTTAGTTCTGTAGTGGATAGACAGCCAGTGCAGCGACTGGCATAGTGTGAAGGCATCTGAGAAGCGGCTGGATAAGAAAATTAGTCTAGCTGCCGCATTTAGTATTTATTGGGGAAGGGAGAGGCTGGTGTGGGAAAAGCCAATGAGCACTGAGGTACATTAATCGAGTCGGGAATGGATGAGGATGATAACGAGTGTCTTTAGCGTGTCCATGGTGAAAAATAGCCAGATTTTAGAAATATTTTTGAGGTGCAGGTGGCATGTTCGGGCCAGAGATTGGATATGGGGGGTGAAGGAGAAGTCAGAGTCCAGTGTGACACCAAGAGAATGGGCATGCTGTTTGGGGGTTATTATGATGCCAGACACTGGAATAAGGATGTTGGGGAAAAATCGGCTGGATGGCAGAAAGACGAGAAGATCAATTTTAGAGAAGTTAAGTTTGAGAGAAAGGGAGGACAAAGTATTAGAGACAGCGGACAGACAGTCGGGGATATTTTGAAAGAAATGGTTCAGAGATGTCGCGGGAAGAGTTGTATAGCTGGGTGTCGTCAGGTTAAGTGGTATTGGAGGCCGAATTTGTGGATGGTTTGTCTTATTGGGACAGTGTAGACAGAGAAGAGGAGTTGACAGAGGACTGAGCCCTGGGGGACCCCAACAGCGAGAGGAAGTGGAAAGGAGGTACAGCTAGCAAAGGAAATGCTGAATGTGTGGTCAGAGAGATAGGAGGGGAACCAGGAAAGAGTGGTGTCTTTTAGGCCAATAGAGCAGAACATAGCAAGGAGGAGGTCATGGTCAACAGTGTCAAATGCAGCAAAGAGGTCAAGGAGGATTAGTAGGGAATAGTTACCCCTCGTCTTTCGACACTTTTGTGAGGGCGATTTCGGTCGAGTGTACGGGGCGGAAGCTGGACTAGAGAGGATCGAAGAGTTAATTATTAGAGAGAAAGTGTGTGAGGAGGGAATAAACCCGGCATTCTAGTAGTTTTGAGATGAAGGGAAGGTTTGAGATGGATTGGTAGTTGGCAGCTTCGTTCGGGTCAAGGGTCGGTTTTTTAGCAGAGGGGAAATGGTGCACTAAAGGTTGCATGTGCATAGTAGGTACTATGGAACCCCTGGAGAGAGGGGGGGGCCTAACCAGGTTGCCTCAATAATTTATTTTCCTTAGTGTTGAGAACCTGCATTGGGGTCTTCTCTCCATGGATACAACATTAGAATACATTAGTGTTACATCCGTGTGGGTTGTTTCCACGGCAATGAAAATATGACAGGATAGGAGAAGGTAACATAAATTGAAAGTGCATACAAACAACCACAAACACAAGACACCAAAATACTTACAGTGTACTAACTCAAATAGATGACAACAACTACTAAGTACGTATGAGGCATGTATTCTGGCCAGAATATGCAAGCTCACAAGCCCACATTAAGGGGCCCGCATAACATGCAGACAGGGAGATCAGGGTGTCCAGTCCATCTTCAGGGTAGGTGGGGAAAGCAACTTAAACTGGCAGCATGCATAATACCAAGTAGAGAGTGGGAAAGGGGGTAATTGACCAGCACCCTTTAGTAAGAGGGGCTGGTATTTATGTGCACAAAACGATGGTGATTGGCTGGCTGGAGAAATCCACACCATCAGTCAGCCAAATCACCCACACCTGCAGCAGTGTTCTCCTAGAAACCCATAGTACTACAGGTCCCAGGTGTAGAATGTGACAATTTGGATCCTTTTAATTAGAACACCAAGTTATTCTGCCCTATGTGGTAGGGATTATTCAATGCTTGATCTGGAGACTCTCGCCTCTAAGTTGCCCCCTGCTTGCACTTAAAGAAAATGACCAGAAACAGCCATAAATTCCACTCTTGCCTTCAAGGGCTACTCCAGCGAAAACACATAGCAAGGACCCAGTTTGCTGCTCTAGCCCAGTATATAACCTGAGCAAATTATAGTAACTTTGTGCTCCACCTGGCATCTAGCATCTGGGGTACATGCCTTACTAGCTCCTGCTAATTTATACTCATGATATGGAAACTTTAACTTTTATCTATTTTATCTTTGTTATTAAGCTATTACCCTATTCCCTGCTATTTTAGATAAGCCCGAAATTCTCCAGAATTCTCAATGCAAGAGGATCCTCAATGCAATATACTGTGAGTGCGCAGTAATTGCTAAACCTACTGCGAATATCACTTGGCACGGTACAGATGTAAATGCCACAAAAGTCTCCATAAAATCATCATCTAATGGCTCTAAGACAATATCCAGACTTGAAGGAGCAGGGATGCCATCTGGAGATATATGGTGCACAGCCAGCAACACAGAAGGTTCCATGTCCCAGAACTTAACAATTCATGGTAATAAGTGATAACTGTGGTCAAATGTAGTGTGGTGTGACTTATTGTATAGGACGCATTTATAAACTGTTGTGCATTTTCAGTTAACTTCATAACCTCCTACAAGTGTCCTCCCAATAATCTTTGGTGGAGTACACACCAGGGGTGGAGATAGGCAGGGAGGATGGTGTATGTCTCATATATGTATTTCCGTATACAGTCTGGGAAATAAAAAAAAAAAATTAATGGGCGCAACAATTAGGACATGCTCTATCTTCTGTGTGTTTGCGTACCAAAGAGCCCCATAAAGGTCTATAGGTGGTGAGCAAACACGCACATCTTCACGCGCATGTAAAAGCCATTTCAATAAGCGTAGGGGGACTCCCCTGCCTGTATGAACGAGCGGTGCCTGTGCCAAATACACTTATTCACTGCACAAAAAAATTACATAGGAGTAAGTGTATTGCGATGTACGCTCGTCTGTTTAAACCTTAAGGCCGCTTTCAGACCTGCACATTTTAACTCCATATTTGGTCTGTGTTTTGCGGAACCAAACTTGGTCTGACATGATCAACCCCTCATAAACCCATGCTGATGCGGGAAGTTTACCGTATTTTCCTTGAGGTATTCCAGGATGGCATCTCTCAGAAACCCTTTGAATATTTTTCCAATTATTTAAATGAGACTTACCGGTCTAAAGTTACCAGGCTCCCTTCTTGACCCCTTTTTATATATTGGAACCACATTGGCAACACGCTAATCCAGTGGTACAACCCTGGTCTCAACAGTGTCCCTAAATATAAGAAATAGCAGTCTGTCTATCACATCACTTAGTTCCCTTAGAACCCCTGAGTGTATTCCATCTGGGCCTGGCGATTTGTCAATTTTAATCTTTTTTCACCAACTCTGCACTTCCTTATTTAGGCAGCTGATATTTTGTGGGGGTGCATTTTAACCCCTGCATCTCGCGTGACATTTCTTTCGTGAATACACTTGAGAAAAAAACTATTTAATCGATTAGCTTTTCCCTCATCATCTTCTCCTGCATTTGTTAAATGGCTAGTGCTCTCATTGCAAATCCTTTTACCGTTTATATAATTGAAAAATAATATGGGGTTATTTTTGCTGTCTTTAGCAATCAGTCTCTCTACCTCCTCCTTTGCAAATTTTATCTTTTCCTTACATAATTTGTTTTTTTCCCTGTATGGTTTTAGTGCTTCTTTACTGCCTTCTTGTTTTAATAATATAAACGTTTTCTTTTTTTTTTGCTTATAACCCCCTTTACAGTCTTCTCCAGCCACATTGGTTTCCTTCTACTTGTAGTTCTTTTATTTTTAAAGGGTATGAACTGCTCCATGAGGTAATTAGGATGTTTTTAAACTTCTCCCATTTGTCGCCTGTACTATTATTTTTGAGAATGCTATTCTAATTAATGTTACCGATAGTAGTTCTGAGCTGATCAAATTTTGCTTTACTAAAGTTTTGTTTTTTGTCGGTCCCTGATAAGGCTTCCTATTGAATGACAGTTGGAAATTAACTATATTGTGGTCACTATTTTTCAAGTGTCCCTCAACCTGCACCCACATGATTCTATCCGGTTTGTTAGTTAATAGTATATCCAGGATGGCCCTCCCTCTAGTTGGCTTCCGCACAAGTTGGGTAAGGTACTTACCTTTAATTGTTCTCAAGAACTTATCACCCTTGTGAGATTCGCAGGTTTCGCCTTCCCATATTATATCTGGATATTTAAAGTCTCCCATAATAATTGCTTCATTGCGGTTTGACACCTCTTCTATTTGCCTTAATAAGAAGTTTTCAGTTTCTTTTTTCTTTTTGGTGACCTAAAGAAAATCCCTATCAGGATTTTGTTATTTTTTCCTCCCTGTATTTCTACCCACAGAGATTTCACGTGTTCCTCTCCTACACCTATATCTTCCCGTAGCTTCGGCATTAAGTAGGATTTAATGCACAGACATGCCCCTCCCCCTTTCTGTTTCCCACAGTCTCTTCTGAAGAGATTGTAACCCTGTAAATTCACCGCCCAATCGCACATTGAGCCATATTTCAGTTATTCCTACTATGTCGTAATTTTCTTCAGACATTCTTGCCTCAAACTTACCCACTTTACTGATCAGACTTCTTGCATTTGTTGCCATACAATTTATATGGCTGTTGTTATTCTTTGTATTTATGATGCTACTTATGATCCTATTAGCTATTCTATCAGTTCTAACTGTACTAACTCCTCAGCCCGCTCGACCCCCATTCCCAATACTTGGTCCAAGGTCACCATCTACACTGTCTTCCCCCTATTACTCTTTTTGCTTACCCCATCTTCTCCCCCAGTACAGCTGCACCCTCCCTGTTGAAATACAGCCCATTCCTACTGTAGAACCTGTAGCTGACAGCAAAGTCAGCCCAGTTCTCCAGGAACCCAAAGCCCTCCTTCTTTCATCAATTCTGAAGCCACTTGTTTAACTCCCTGAGCTCCTGTTGCCTTTCTGGTGTGGCTCATGGTATAGGTAGTATTTCCGAGAAAACTACCTTGGAGGTCCTCACTCTAAGCTTAGATCCTAGATCCCTGAAATAGTTTTTGAGGGTCCTCCATTGACCACTAATTTTGTCTTTGGGGCCAATGTGTACCATGATTGCTGGATCCTCACCAGCCCCTCCCAGTAATCTGTCAAACCAAATTGTGCTGTCGGACTCGAGCGCCAGGTAGACAACACACCTTTTGATGATCCAAGTCTTTGTGGCACATCAAAACATTGCACATGTGAATTAACCCATTGGAAAACGTGGGCTTCACATACATGCGATTTGTAGCATTGCGACAAAATTGCGTGACTTTGTCGCCCATGTGAATGAGGCCTAAAGACCACAAGCAAACTTTTGACTTGTTCATGTGCAAATACGCTCCGTGAGTGTATTTGCACATGTACTCATCTGTCAAAGCTTTAAGCCCTAACTTTATATTTTGGTAATTATTGTGATTTTTTGTGTGTGTGTTTACTTCCTGAATGTATCATGCATATTCACTGCGTGTTTGTAACTCTCCCATAGACTTGCATGGCCAATTCTGTGATTTTTTTTCGTTTTTTGTTTGAATACCCTTATGCAAGTCAACAGGGTTTCAGCACTGTGCATAATGCTCAGTAAAATTGCGCTAATGGGAGTGAGCCTTACAAACATGTACAATAAGCTCCTCTGAGACCGGCCTATGGCTGATTTTTTCAGATGTTATAGAGCTGACTTTGTGGCATTGAGCAATGTTAAGTTTGTCATTAAACTCATCATAAATTAGATATTTTGAGATTTCCATTAACTAATATGGAAATTGTGTATCTATTACAAAGCATCATGTAGCCAGATTCATTATCTATCAGTTCATTCATTTTCTTTCACAATATTTTTGGACTAATATGTTTAATTTAGTGAAATGTTTAATTTTCTATAATTTTAGAAGCGCCACAAATTATCCAGGAATCTCATTGCAACAAGAGCCGGAGTGCATTATACTGTGAATGTGCGGCAACTGCCAATCCAGCTGCAAACATCACCTGGCATAGCACTGATTTCACCGACGTCATTGAGACATCTGGATTCTCCATAAATCAATCTTCTAACGGCTCTAAGACAGTGTCCAAGCTGGAAGGAGCAGTGATGCCCCCTGAAGGTATCTGGTGTAAAGCCAGCAACATGGAAGGCTCCGCGACTCACAAACTACCTGTGCACGGTAATATAGATTAACTATTAATATAGATGTAGCAGGAATTAATCTGAGATTTAACTCTGTATGGCTGCATCCCAAAATACAGAAACCACATTTCATAGAATCGTAGAATGGTAGAGTTGGAAGGGACCTCTGGGGTCATGGGGTGCAACCCCTTGCTCAGAGCAGGATTCACTAAACCATTTGCTATACCAAACCTTGAGCTCTTCTTTGCTACAAAATTACATACAGCATGTACAGCCTTACTATGCTACAGTAGGTTGAAGTTCCCTTTAAAATATTCTGTAGGATTTGATGGTTCACGCTGCCCAAGAACCTTTGACTTGACTTCCTCCATAGATGACTACCTGTTGAGTACATGGCCTGTTCTCTCTGCTATACTGTATACTGCCCTTCTTACAGTATATGATTTACATCATACTCGGCAAACAAAGTAGTTAACCCCTTAAATGGGGTTTTCAGGGAAATAATATTGATGACCTATCATCAGGATAGGTCATCGGTAGTTGATAGGCTGGGGTCCTTCGCTCTGGACCCCGAAGGAACAGCTGAGCAGGGCGCATGTTGTCAGTGCCGCAATAACACAGAGGTCTTATGTTAAATAGTATTTCCCTGGAAAACCCCTTTAATGACCAATGACGTACAAGTACTGTACATCTTTGGTCTACACAGTGAATATGAAGAGGGTTCATGAGTCAAGCTTGCTTCTTATCCGGTAGTTATCAGCAGTTTCATACAGCTAACAACTGCTGGCAACGATCATAGCCAAGTAACTGTTCAGTTGCTGCAGTTAGCACTGACTATGCCTTCTAAACAGCTGGCTGAATTGAGGGGACCCCTCCGGTGTCCCATTGCCTTCCTGAAATGCAATTCTGGGGTGCTGAATGGGTTGTCATGTCAGTCTGGGGCCTTGTAAGGGCTCCTAGGTCTACCAAGAATCTTAGCTCATTAAGACCTGCCTGTGGGGCTTAATAGGCTGATGCTAATGGTGCTTTCACACATACCTGAGCATTCTGCATCATGCAGTGGCAAAGTCTGCCACACTGAAAAATTCACACCAAAATCTGCATATCTAACATGGATTTTGACACCGCTTTACAAATGGCCTAATTCCATAGAAAATCTACATCAAAATCCTCATTTGAGAAATGCAGATTTTGGTGCAAATTTGCATGGCAAAATATTCAACTGCGTATTTTGAAATATTCTGGTCTATGTGAATGCACCCTTAGGCCTTAGTCAGACGGGCGTTTTTTCGCGTGATTTGCGGATCGCATGACGGATGTGCATCCGCAAATCGTGTGACCGGTGCGCGCAAGTCGCTCGCAAATCGCCCGAAAATCTGCTCCTAGCCGCGTTTCATTAGAAACGGGCCGGAGCTGTCCAGCGCATTGCATTCAATGGAGACGGCAATACAGCCGTCTCCATTGAAAGCAATGCGCTGCGGGCGAGCCCGGGATGAATTGTCGGTAAGGGCTTAAATATATAAGCCCTTACCTGCAATGCATCCTAAAATGTGTAAAAATAAAAAATATATATGTACTTACCTTCTCCCGGCAGCTGGAGCTCCGAGCGGCCGTCCTGCAGTGGGTGTGAAGGGGGTGTGAGTCAGACCTGCCCCCTGATTGGCTCAGCGCTGAGAGGCAGCAGTCACTCACCCATTCATGAATTCATGAATGGGTGTGTGAGTGAAACCGGCCTCTGATTGGTCAGGGCTGTGACCAATCAGAGGCAGATCATTCAGCAGGCGGGGATTTTAAAGCCCCGCCGGCTGAATAGTGCCGAGAAGCAGTTCAGGAGAACTGACAGCGGCCGCGGCTGGACTCCGGCTGCAGCGGAAAGGTGAGTATACAATTTTTTTTTATTTTAACACATTTTAGGATGAATTGCAGGGAAGGGTTTATATATTTAACCCCTTCCCGACAATTCACCCCGCGCACGCCGGCAGCCCATTGCTTTCAATGGAGCGGCTGTATTGCCGCTCCATTGAATTCAATGGGCAAACATCGTTCTTCTCTGCCACAGCTGTTACAGCTGTGGCAGAGAAGAATGATTTGTCTTCTATATGTTCTCAATGGGGTCGGCGCTGCTGAGCGCATATACAGAAGAGAACAGGAATCGCAGATCGCAGATAGGTGCGATCTGCGATTTTTTGTTCTATAATTTATCGGACGAGCGCATAAAAAGCGCTCATGTGTCCAATACCATTGCAAAGCAATGGTTTTAAAAAATCGCCGGACGCATGCGCATGCGCAAATTGCGCGAAAAAACGCCCGTCTGACTGAGCCCTTAAAGTACAATATATGTACTACAATACTTAAGTATTGCAGTGTATTATAGAAGCAATCAGACAAAATCAAAGTAAAAATAAGTTCAATAAAGATTTTTTAAATATTACAAAAAAAACCTAGACCAAAATATCCTTTTCCTATTTTGTCATATAAAAAATTCAAAACAATAGAAAAATAACATAATTGGTTTTGCTGTGTTTGTAAAAGTAAAAAAAAAAATAAAAATTACATTTATCCTGCATAGCAAATGCTGTAAGAAAAAAATATCTGTTATGTCAGAAATGCAGCTTTTTGTCACACTGCCAATTAAAAAAAGTGAACAAAAAGTGATCAAATAGTAGTATGTACTCCGCATTGGTACCAATACAGCTCACTGCACAAAACTACAGCTGCATGCATCCTCATCAAAGGAAAAATAAAAATGTATGGGGTCAGAATATGGCAACAAAAAGCAAATGTTTCCTAATTATTATTATTATTTTTTTAAAGTAGTAAAACGTAATAAAAACTATATGAATTTAGTAACGCCGTAATCATACTGACCCACAGAATGAAGATAATGTGTCACTTTTACCATACGTTAAACATTGTAAACAGTTACTATTCTATTTGTCACAGGGTGTTCTCTACACTATCAGCACTGATTAGGCGGTATCGGACGGTGCAGGACACCCCTCAGCTGCTTGCATCCAGTTCTCCATTTATTCATAGGATCAACAGAGGAAAAACACGATTCAGAGTTCTCAGAAAAGATACTTCCGATTTGTTAGGCTATGTTTACACGAGGTGGACTTGTGGGGAATTTGCCATTCGGACCCCCCATATGAAAAATCTGCAGTATTTCCATTAGCAGAAATGTGGAGGAGATTTTCAAAATTTCCTCCACACACTGAAAAATTCTTCTGCAGAAATGGAGCCGCTATGCGAAATTTAAGTCCGCAGCATGTCAATTTTCTACGGTGCGGATTCCAGCTCCTCAAATGCAGGAGTGAATTTCGAGCCAAACCATGTCAAAATCTTCACCAAATGATGCAGTTTTTGATGTGGATTTTGCGCTGTGGATCTGCTGAGGAATGTCTTCTGCAGGCGGTCTGCCCCGTGTGAACATCACCCAAGTTCGGCTCAGCAGAACTTGCAGAGGTCCAGGTGGTGCATCCAAAATATGGACTACTAATCACAAGGATAATACACTCATGTCAATGAGGATGTAGTGATATTCTCTTCCTTTTTGTTTCCTACTAGACAAGCCAGAAATTCTTCTGGAATCCCACTGCACACAGAATCTGAGAGTCCTATATTGCCAATGTGTGGTGCTGACTTACAACTCCTCCGTGGCTATCATCTGGGGCGTTAATGATCACCCAATAAATCAGACAGTGGATGGATATACAATGACCACTTCTACAAATGGAAGCACAACATTGGCCACAATTGAAGGAACTATAACTTTTTCCCCTGGCAAATTCTGGTGCTCTGCAAGGAATAAGGGAGGAACTGAGCTATCCAATCTCCTTTTACATGGTAATATAAGCTATACTCTTTAAAATGGTTGGCCAATTTGGAAACCCGTTTTGGTTGGAAGGGTCCCCCATTGCTAGTCTGCTGGCAACCTCAGGGAGCATCTGCACCACCATAGAGGATATAAGGCCTTACATTGTCCCCATTGAATTCAGTGTGCTGTCCATGTAATGCATGCAGATGTAGAGCAAGAGATGCTCTCTGATGCCCCTCTCTCATCTGGCTAAAGTTATTCTAAACAGGTGACCTCCCTCTACTAGCTGCAAATATGCTAACGGGGTATTTGAAAATTAGATTTCTAAACGAGTCAAGTTCTTCAGAGATTGGTATTAAGATAATACATACATTTAATTTTTAGTTGACTTTCACATAATACATTTCACATTGTCATAAGTAGGTGTATTATTCTTCACCAGGTTTGGTTGTCCGAACATGCTGATTACAGAGGGGCTGGATGCCTCACTAATGCATTTGGGGGCAGCTCAACTCTCCTCAGACTGATGATGTTGGGTGGGCAAAGAAGGATCGGGATGTTGAAGTTCAACACCCGATCCTTTTGTACCAATAGAGATAAGTTGCTGCTACAGTTGTTTGGCTGCAGCTTAACTAAGCTCACAAACATTCGGCCAAGCTCTTCTCTCTCCTTCTTCTGCTCAGGTCCCTGGCAGTCAGTATGAATCTCCTTCTATTAGGTAAAAAGAAAAAACTTTTTTACTGTTTTAGCCAGTAGAGCAAAATGTGATTTTTCTCAGTTAGGCCGGACTCACACGAGCATGTCGGTATAGCGTTACCTTCCCTCGTAATACGCTGTACCAATCTCCTTTAGGCGGCTATGTTACCGCTAACATGAACTGTGCAAAATACACGCAGAAGAAAAATCACAGCATGTTCTATCTTGGCACATATTACGCACACATGCACGCTAAGATAGTACATGTCGATGGGCGACAACAGTCCATATGCAATAACAGCCCGCAAGCTATGTGATACGTGTGAACACGGCCTAAGAGAAACAAAGTGATCTTGTAGATATGATAGCTTTTAATGGCTGACAAATAAACTTGATGCTATAGCCAGCTTTCAAACCTACTGTGGGTTCTTCCTCAGGAAGAATGAAGTAGCTCAAAGAAGCATATATAGATCTATTCTATTAAGCCTGAGAAAGACCCCTAAGGCCTTAGTCAGACGGGCGTTTTTTCGCGCGATTTGCGGATCGCATGACGGATGCGCATCCGCAAATCGCGTGACCGGTGCGCGCAAGTCGCCCGCAAATCGCCCGAAAATCTGCTCCTAGCCGCGTTTCATTAGAAACGGGCCGGAGCTGTCCAGCTCATTGCATTCAATGGAGACGGCAATAGAGCCGCCTCCATTTAAAGCAATGCGCTGCAGGCGAGCCCGGGATGAATTGTCGGTAAGGGCTTAAATATATAAGCCCTTCCCTGCAATTCATCCTAAAATGTGTTAAAATAAAAAAAAATTGTATACTCACCTTCTCCCGGCAGCCGGAGCTCCGTGCGGCCGTCCTGCAGTGGGTGTGAAGGGGGTGTGAGTCAGACCTGCCCCCTGATTGGCTCAGCGCTGAGCCAATCAGAGGCATGCCTCACTCACACCCATTCATGAATTCATGAATGGATGTGAGTAAGACCTGCCCCTGATTGGCTCAGCGCTGAGAGGCAGCAGTCACTCACCCATTCATGAATTCATGAATGGGTGTGTGAGTGAAACCGGCCTCTGATTGGTCAGGGCTGTGACCAATCAAAGGCAGATCATTCAGCAGGCGGGGATTTTAAAGCCCCGCCGGCTGAATAGTGCCGAGAAGCAGTTCAGGAGAACTGACAGCGGCCGCGGCTGGACTCCGGCTGCAGCGGAAAGGTGAGTATACAATTTTTTTTTATTTTAACACATTTTAGGATGAATTGCAGGGAAGGGCTTATATATTTAACCCCTTCCCGACAATTCACCCCGCGCACGCCGGCAGCCCATTGCTTTCAATGGAGCGGCTGTATTGCCGCTCCATTGAATTCAATGGGCAAACATCGTTCTTCTCTGTCACAGCTGTAACAGCTGTGGCAGAGAAGAATGATTTGTCTTCTATATGTTCTCAGTGGGGTCGGCGCTGCTGCCGCCGGCCCCATTGAGCGCAACAGGAATCGCAGATCGCAGATAGGTGCGATCTGCGATTTTTTGTTCTATAATTTATCGGACGAGCGCATAAAAAGCGCTCATGTGTCCGATACCATTGCAAAGCAATGGTTTTATAAAATCGCCGGACGCATGCGCATGCGCAAATCGCGGCTAAAAACGCTTGTCTGACTAAGGCCTAAGTAGGTTTGAAAACTTGCTGTAACACCTCTTTTTGTCAACCATTAAAAAGGTATCGTATCTACCATATTACTTGGTTTCTCTTACTGAGAACAATCACATTTTGTCCTTCTGTTGTCATACCCTATCTGCTTCCTATTAGCGTTAAAACAGATGGGTGCGTGCGCAAATACACTAGCTGCAACTGATCGTTTTTGCACATGAACCATTACAAAACTTTTTTTTTAACCGTTTAAATTTTGCAGTACTATCGTGCAAGAATCCCGCCAGTGAAAACAAAACCATTGAAATCAAGAAAAGATTGCAGAAAGATATATACAGTTTATATATGTACTTAGGGAATGAAAAGCAAAGCTCTTACTATGTAGGAATAATCATGTTCTCTCAGCAAAGAGTGCAGCAAATTATACTTCTATAGACACTGCAATGGAAATCCAGCGTAATCTATGGAAATACAGTGCTGGCTGAAATTTTAATGAATTCCAAAGGTCATTGATCTTCATGCTGCGACCACCAGGTGAAGCACTGCGTGTATGTCAGCTCTACTAGACACCCTAATGCCTGCTGGTGGCTGGCATGCACAAGTGTAACCTGGCAAGTTGGTTCCTGCATTACATCTCATACAGAATATGTGTTAGGGCTTCTTGTGTATACACTGAATTTTGAGCACGTGTTGAATCTGCTAGGACTGATCATTTATAGATAAAGTTTCTTCTAAAATTGTGTCCATTCAGTTTTCGGTAGCGAATAGAAGCTGATACACAGTAATACCTGTTCACGTTTTTTTCATAGTGAATTGGACACAGCCTGCTCTGATTGCTGGAGGAATTCTTGCTTTCCTGATACTCTGTATTATCGGTGCAGTCTTTGCAATCAAAAAGTGCAGGTACTATATATAAAGTGCAGATATATTGTGTGCAGATACTATATATAAAGTGCAGGTATATACTGTGCAGGTACTATATATAAAGTGCGGGTATATACTGTGCAGGTACTATATATAAAGTGCAGGTATATACTTTGCAGGTACTATATATAAAGTGCAGGTATATACTGTGCAGGTACTATATATAAAGTGCAGGTATATACTGTGCAGGTGCTATATTTAAAGTGCAGATATATACTGTGCAGGTACTATATATAAAGTGCAGGTATATACTGTGCAGGTGCTATATTTAAAGTGCAGGTATATACTGTGCAGGTACTATATATAAAGTGCAGGTATATACTGTGCAGGTACTATATATAAAGTGCAGGTATATACTGTGCTGGTACTATATATAAAGTGCAGGTATATGTTGTGCAGGTACTATATATAAAGTGCAGGTATATATTGTGCAGGTACTATATATAAAGTGCAGGTATATTCTGTGCAGGTACTATATATAAAGTGCAGGTATATACTGTGCAGGTGCTATATATTTAAAGTGCAGGTATATATTGTGCAGGTACTATATATAAAGTGCAGGTATGAATTGTGCAGATACTATATATAAAGTGCAGGTATATACTGTGCAGGTACTATATATAAAGTGCAGGTATATACTGTGCAGGTACTATATATATTGTGCAGGTATATACTGTGCAGGTACTATATATAAAGTGCAGGTATATACTGTGCAGTTACTATATATAAAGCGCAACTATGCACTATACAAGCATACAGTATAAGGTGCAGGTATATAAAACACAGATTCCATATTTGCCTCCAGTTTATCATTTTGGGTCTAAAATTGATTTTTGATATACTGTAGTGCTCACTTCTGTATGAGGTTTGCTGCATATGCCGAGTTATTTCCCTCACTAGTTACTATGTTGCAGAGGGAAGCGCCCCGCTATATTCAGAGTAAACCGCTTCATAGTTTGTTCTTGCTTTTTATTCCACTTTTCTCTATATAATACCCAGCTCTCCAATCCTAGCAGTAGTGAATATGTGAAAACGGACACCATTTATAGGCAAAAACATCTACAGGGAGCAAATTGGTGGTGATGTGGGCACATGTGGTACATTGCTGACCTCCCACAGCACTTGGATTTCACCTTAGATTTCCACCCTCTTGTGCAGACTGGCATTGGCGCTCTAAGAGGGCTTTTCATAGTATCTGCCCACTGCTAATGCGGGCATGTATAGCTTGCATTATTTATCTGGGCACAGTTTAGGCGACATTCACATGAGCGTTAATCTCAGACAAGTTTTGTGAGCTGTGAGATACACAAAACTCGCGTGGATATAAACTCCATTCTTTTGAATGCAGTCATACACATGAGAGATGTTTTGTTCACAGCGATGCTGCCAGGTAAAAAATATTGCTGCATGTTCTATTTTTCCCGTCTCGTGGAACACATTGAACATTGTTTTCAATTGATCAAACCCATTGCATACTATGCGATGTGCATGCGAGTGCGATGTGATGCCTCCAATTACTGGGAAGCACTCTCCAATCCTATGATGAGCTGGAGGATGGCAATTTCAATGTCAGTGATGCGAGGCATTTTTGCATGGTAACAAGCACGATATCAAACCAGATTTCTTGGCCTGATATCGCGTTCGCCCGTGTGAATATAGCCTCACTTTTTGACCTTCTAGCAATATTTTTGTGAATACTCTTCTACTTGCACTGTTAAGGCCTTAGTCAGACGGGCGTTTTTTCGCGCGATTTGCGCATCGCATGTCGCATGCGCATGCACAAATCGCGTGACCGGAGGCGAAAAATCGCGGGAAAAATCTGCACCTAGCCGCGTTAATCGTCGCAGCAAAACGCCCGTCTGACCGGAGAAAAATCGCCGTGCGCATCAAAATGCGCATGAAATTTCGTCTGACCGGCGAAAAAAATGATTTTGGTGCGCACATAAAACGCAGAACGCAGATAGGCGCGATCTGCGAATCGTCGTGTCCTATAATTTTTCGCATATGCGCATAAAAAGCAGACATGTGACCGATACCATAGTGAACCATTGGTTCTATATATGCGCAAATCGCATGCGCATGCGCAAATCGCGCGAAAAAAACGCCCGTCTGACTAAGGCCTTAAAAGAGGCCTTTGGCATTGTTTATGGGAACCTCTGGATCTGTTTATCTGGGCACTCTATTGTAGACTGATGTCTGTTACAAATTAATGATACTTGTTATACATTTTATATTTATATTATAATTATTCTTGTTATACATTTGCTGTTTTTATGCTTTTTTCAGATCCCAAGAAAAGAAAACATTAAAACAAAACACTTACATATTGACGGGCACTAAACATGATAATATGAGTACTAATGATGGGATGGTGCGGTATCATACAACGAAGGACAAGAAGGACGTTTGTGAGGCTGTTTTATACGAGGTGAAGGAAAAATAACATATCAATTTACATATGTAGCATAACTAAGGCCAGGCTCACACGAACATATTGAATTCTATATTACACGCAGTATACATGTGCATAGTATGTGGTGAATGGCGCCACTAAAAGTACATTGATTTTCATTGTTCTGTATATTTATTGCATATACTACGCACATGAAAAAATGCAGCATGTTCTATTTTACCACATATTATGCACATACATCCCTATGGGTGAGTTCGGAATGCAGTACATTCGCAGCTCCACTCCATATCAAATAACGGTGACATCATCACAGGTCCTGTAAGCACATGGCTGCTGTCAGGCTTCGTATGTTTTAGAACCTGTGATGACGTCATCATCATGTGATCAGGGGCGGGGCTCAGACATGGTGACTGATCATATGTTGGTGACATCATCACTTGCAACTCATACAATCACTCATCATCACTCAGTCACACATCACTCACAGATAGTTGGTCATTAGTACTAGCAATTATTAGGAAATTATAGCACCAGTGTTTCTAGTGGTGCAATGTGCCACACAGCTCTGCTACATGCATGTCACACACACAGCTGTGGTACAAGCACTTTACACACACACAGAGGTTTGCTACATGCATGTCACATACACACAGCCCTGCTACATGCATGTCACACACACAGCTCTGCTACATGTACGTCACATACAGCTCTGCTACATACATTTTTCATCCCATACAACAGGGATCACAACCGCCACAGCAGTGTCCTGCACACACTGATCGCCCCCTGGTCATGTGACCCCGGACTCCTCTCACACAGGTGACTGATCACATGACAGTGACATCATCATAGGTCCTGTAAGCACATGGCTGCTTTCAAGCTCTGCATGTTTTATGATTTAGGACCTTTGATGACGTTGTCATCATATGATCGGGGTGGAGCATATAACTCACTCACAGGCAGGTGATCATTAGTTTTTTGACTAGTAATTATTAGCAAATTATAGTACCAGTGTTTCTGGTGGTACAATGCATCACACAGCTGTGCTACATGCATGTCCCACACACAGCTCTGCTACATGTACATCACATACAGCTCTGCTACATACATTCTTCATCCAATACAACAGGGATCACAAGCAACACGGCACTCGGGATGAAGGACCTATGATGACATTACCATCATGCTCTGCCCCTGATTACACAATGGTGACATCATCACAGGTCCTTCATCCAGAGTGAGGGAGTTACATGCTCTGCCACTGATCACGTGATGGTGACATTATCACAGGTCCTTCATCCTGAGTGAGTTACATGCTCCGCCCGTGATCACATGACAGTGACGTCAACACAGGTTCTTCATCCCTGTGCAGATTACACGCAGACTACATTACCTACAAACCCCTGTGGCCTGTGTGTATAACCCTGATGCTGGAATAAAAAATATGAATTCCAGATTACAGTGAGTGGCTTTTTTTTGTTGTTGAAGCTCTGCTGGGAGTTATCCTTTTAAGAACACCATCAGGGGGCCACAGAGTGTTGATTGATTGGATTTATACATTTGGGCCAAAATTTTGACCCAGGACAGGAGGGGTAGGGGGTTATTTTATCTGCAGTAGTTTTTCTCTACCATCCCACTAGCTTTGGTACCTGTTTTCAGATGGGCCCATTGCAGCCAGGGGCGTAACTATAGGGGATACAAGGGAAATGGTTGCACCTGGGTCCAGGAGCCTTAGGGGGCCCATAGGGCCTCTTTTCTCCATTTAGGAAGCCCAGTACTATGAATAAAGCATTATAGTTGGGGGCCCTGTTACAGGTTTTGCATTGGTGCCCAGGAGCTTCAAGTTACGACTCTGGCTGCAGCAATTTTCTAACTACCAAATGCACACTATGCACTGCTGTAATTCGCCAGTGTTGATTACATGAGCAGCTCTGGCCAATCAGAGAGCAGGTATAATGCATTAATAGTCTAACACTAGAATATCTAATCCCCATAGTGTATTTGTTAACGACTGTGCTGGCCATCTTGGATGCCCCCCAAAAAAAGGACCCTGAACTGGCTGATTGGAGGGACAGTAGAGAAAAGCATCTGCAGGTTATATACCCACCTTCCCCTCTGGTCTCAGGACAGAACTTTGTCTCAAAACTGGAAGGCTACTTTAAAATCTGTGTCACATACTTAAAGGGAGTCTGTCAGCCGGAACATGCTGTCCAAACTGCAGACAACATGTTATAGAGCGGGAGGAGTTGAGTGGACTTTATTCATTAAAACTTCTGTACTTTCTGAACTGAACAGTCCAGTGGGTGGAGCTATAAGTGATTGGCAGCTACCCCTGTATGTACAGTCCTACACAGATGGCTGCCAGTCACTGATAGGACCGCCCATTGGACTGTTCAAATCAGAATGTACAGAGATAAAAATGAATAAAATACAAGTTATACTAAATCTTTCCCCATTAAACTATACATCAATCTGCTCAGCTCCTCCTGCTCTATAGCATCATGGCTGCAGTCTGGACAGCCTGTTCCAGCTGACAGATTCCATAATGAGAAAATTGCCTTGTATGAAGACGAGACAGCTTTATGTATTCATTTGAAAATGATCAACTATCTGGTCATTCTATTCAGTAGATTCTTGTTTATCTTTGCACTAAATATACTGAGTTTTTAATTTTCTATGTTTTGTTCTCCATTTCAGGAGTCAGAAAATCATTACATGAATTCGAGGTTCCAGGTACCAGATTATTAGTTGTATAATTAACCCTATTTATTCCTACTATATTTTTGAGACATACCAAGATGCACATTCATTTCTATATGGCGATGAGCAAGTATGTGAAAAAGTTTGCTTCACACAACGATTTCCTACCTGCAAAGCTGTATTTCCCACATATTTGACAGATGAAATGAATGCAGAGAAATTTGCTTAATTATAATGTTGACCGTTTGAAACGCTCTGACTTTAACGGTTTTAATTCATGCATAGCTATAATAATCAATCAGCTTCTCCTGCAGAGCTAAATAACTTCATTATTTCTGGCGCACGGACAGCAAAAGACGTGCCAAACATATTAATAAGTATGCACCTTTAAATACTTTGGGCAGATCTTTCTCCAGCATATTGCTGCTAAATAAAGACTTGAGCAACGTGGTAGATACATTACAATACATATCTTGATCCTGAGTAGAGATGAGCGAGCGTACTCGCTAAGGCAAACTACTCGAGCAAGTAGTGCATTAAACGAGTACCTGCCCACTCGTCTCTAAAGATTCGGGTGCCGGCGGGGAAAAGCAGTGAGTTGCGGGAGTGAGCAGGGAGGAGCGGGGGGGGGGGGGGGGGGGAGGAGAGCTCCTTCTCGCCCCCTGTGGCACCCAAATCTTTAGAGACGAGCGGGCAGGTACTCGCGTAAGCACTACTCGCTCCAGTAGTTTGTCTTAGCGAGTACGCTCGCTCATCTCTAATCCTGAGTAATATATATTATTTACAAGAGCTACATTCTCAATTCTGCTTGTTATAACTGAAGGAGCAGTAGGCTTGTGGACAGATATACCTCTAAGGCCCTCAATGAGATGGGCGTTTTTATGTGCGCATCTTTATTGCGTTTGCGATTCGCATCTATATAGAACCAATGTTTTTCAATGGCAGCGGTCAGATGTCTGATTTTTACATGCGCATAAAATTCGCACCTGCAAAAGATAGAACATATGGGTGGCAATGGACGTGGTCACGCGTTGTTTTTTTTACACGCGCAGTGCGATATTTTTTACGCGCGAATAAACGCCGTCTGACTGAACCCTAAGAGCTTTCTCTGTGCTCTAATGCTACACTGGGACAGATAGTTTAACCTACATCAAATAATGCCATAGTATCTAGTGTAAAGACTTCCCAGGATGTAAATCATCAGGATTTGCTGTGTGCAGACACTGAACAAGCAGGTAATAAATCCACAAAGAAAATCCTTTTAATGGCATTGTAAGCGTTGTCGTCATCATTGTACATGAAGGACATATCAATATAATCTAATAGGTTAAATGTGACGCATAAGCAGTAAGCCCTAGTCACATTTGATCAACTTCAAAGTCACCTCCAAATGAAGTAGTCTCCTGCTGAATATTTGTGACCTATTATTGAGCCAAAGCATAAAGTCAACCAGAAGTGGTACTCTAATGAGCCAGTCTGACACTTCCCATTCCTTACTAAGGGCTTTTACCCACTAGCGCTTTTTTAATGCTGCAATATCGCTGCGTTTTTTTTACTGCAAATGTCAATGGGACTTTCTAATGTTAAAATCGCATCGCACAAAAAAATCACAGAAGCGCAAACTTGCGATTTTTGTGTGATGCGATTTTAACATTAGAAAGTCCCATTGACATTTGCAGTAAAAAAAAACGCAGCGATTTCGCAGCGTTAAAAAAAACGCTAGTGGGTAGATGCCCTAAGGGTAGCTTTTAGAGATGAGCGAGCACCAAAATGCTCGGGTGCTCGTTACTCGGGACGAAATTACCGCGATGCTCGAGGGTTCGTTTCGAGTAACGAACCCCATTGAAGTCAATGGGCGACCGAAGCATTTTTGTATTTCGCCGATGCTCGCTAAGGTTTTCATGTGTGAAAATCTGGGCAATTCCAGAAAGTGATGGGAACGACACAGCAATGGACAGGGCAGGCGAGGGGCTACATGTTGGGCTGCATCTCAAGTTCACAGGTCCCACTATTAAGCCACAATAGCGGCAAGAGTGGGCCCCCCCCCCTCCCAAAAACTTTTACTTCTGAAAAGCCCTCATTAGTAATGCATACCTTAGCTAAGCACCACACTACCTCCAACAAAGCACAATCACTGCCTGCATGACACTCCACTGCCACTTCTCCGGGCTTACATGCTGCCCAACCGCCCCCCCCTCCCCCCCACAGCGCACACCAAAGTGTCCCTGTGCAGCCTTCAGCTGCCCTCATGCCACGCCACACTCATGTCTATTTAGAAGTGCGTCTGCCATGAGGAGGAACCGCAGGCACACACTGCAGAGGGTTGGCACGGCTAGGCAGCGACCCTCTTTAAAAGGGGCGGGGCGATAGCCCACAATGCTGTACAGAAGCAATGAGAAATAGAATCCTGTGCCACCGCCATCAGGAGCTGCACACGTGGGCATAGCAATGGGGAACCTATGTGCCACACACTATTCATTCTGTCAAGGTGTCTGCATGCCCCAGTCAGACCGCGGTTTTTAATTCATAGACACAGGCAGGTACAACTCCCTATTGTGAAGTCCCTGTGGACCGACAGCATGGGTGGCTCCCTGGAACCCACCGGCGGTACATAAAAATATCCCATTGCAGTGCCCATCACAGCTGAGGTAGTAATGTCATGTTTAATACAGGTGGGCTTCGGCCCACACTGCATGCCCCAGTCAGACTGGGGTTCTTTACAAGTGGAAACAGATGCATTTATAATTCCCTGTGGACCCACAGCATGGGTGGGTGCCAGGAAGCCACAGGCGGTACATAGAAATATCCCATTGCATTGCCCAACACAGCTGAGGTAGTAATGTCGTGCGTAATATAGGTGGGCTTCGGCCCACACTGCATGCCCCAGTCAGACTGGGGTTCTTTACAAGTGGACAGATGTAGGTTAAACTCCGTGTGCACCTACAGCATGGGTGGCTCCCTGGAACCCACCGGCGGTACATAAAAATATCCCATTGCAATGCCCAACACAGCGGATGTAACATCAGCTGTAATGCAGGTGGGCTAAAAATTCATTTGATTACACTGAAGGCGAGGGCCCACAAAAATAGCTGTATCAACAGTACTAATGTACATCCAAAAAATTGGCCATGGCCAACCAAGAGGGCAGGTGAAACCCATTAATCGCTTTGGTTAATGTGGCTAGGCCTGGAGGCAGCCCAGTTTAACGAAAAATTGGTTCAAGTTAAAGTTTCAACGCTTTTAAGAGCATTAAAACATATAAAAATTGTTTAGAAAAATTATATGAGTGAGCCTTGTGGCCCTAAGAAAAATTGCCCGTTCAGCGTGATTACGTGAGGTTTCAGGAGGAGGAGCAGGAGGAGGAGGAGGAATATTAGACACAGATTGATGAAGCAGAAATGTCCCCGTTTTGGATGGTGATACAGAACGATGCTTCCATCCGCAGGTGCAGCCTACGTATTGCTTACGTATCGCTGCTGTCCGCTGGTGGAGAAGAGAAGTCTGGGGAAATCCAGGCTTTGTTCATCTTGATGAGTGTAAGCCTGTCGGCACTGTCGGTTGACAGGTGGGTACGCTTATCCGTGATGATTCCCCCAGCCACACTAAACACCCTCTCTGACAAGGCGCTAGCCGCAGGACAAGCAAGCACCTCCAGGGCATACAGCGCGAGTTCAGGCCACGTGTCCAGCTTCGACACCCAGTAGTTGTAGGGGGCAGAGGCGTCACGGAGGACGGTCGTGCGATCGGCTACGTACTCCCTCACCATCCTTTTACAGTGCTCCCACCGACTCAGCCTTGACTGGGGAGCGGTGACACAGTCTTGCTGGGGAGCCATAATGCTGGCAAAGGCCTTAGATAATGTTCCCCTGCCTGCGCTGTACATGCTGCCTGATCTCTGCGCCTCCCCTGCTACCTGGCCCTCGGAACTGCGCCTTCTGCCACTAGCGCTGTCGGATGGGAAGTTTACCATCAGTTTGTCCACCAGCGCCCTGTGGTATAGCATCATTCTCGAACCCCTTTCCTCTTCGGGAATGAGAGTGCAAAGGCTCTCCTTATACCGTGGGTCGAGCAGTGTGTACACCCAGTAATCCGTAGCGGCCAGAATGCGTGCAACGCGAGGGTCACGCGAAAGGCATCCTAACATGAAGTCAGCCATGTGTGCCAGGGTACCTGTACGCAACACATGGCTGTCTTCACTAGGAAGATCACTTTCAGGATCCTCCTCCTCCTCCTCTTCCTCCTCCTCAGGCCATACACGCTGAAAGGATGACAGCCCAGCAGCATCTGTACCCTCAGCAGTGGGCCAAGCTGTCTCTTCCCCCTCCTCCTCATCCTCCTCATGCTCCTCCTCCTCCTCCTCAACGCGCTGAGATATAGACAGGTGGGTGCTCTGACTATCCAGCGACATACTGTCTTCCCCCGGCTCTGTTTCCGAGCGCAAAGCGTCTGCCTTTATGCTTTGCAGGGAACTTCTCAAGATGCATAGCAGAGGAATGGTGACGCTAATGATTGCAGCATCGCCGCTCACCACCTGGGTAGACTCCTCAAATGTTCCAAGGACCTGGCAGATGGCTGCCAACCAGGGCCACTCTTCTGTAAATAATTGAGGAGGCTGACTCCCACTGCGCCGCGCAAGTTGGAGTTGGTATTCCACTATAGCTCTACGCTGCTCATAGAGTCTGGCCAACATGTGGAGCGTAGAGTTCCACTGTGTGGGCACGTCGCACAGCAGTCGGTGCACTGGCAGATTAAACCTATGTTGCAGTGTCCGCAGGGTGGCAGCGTGCGTGTGGGATTTGCGGAAATGTGCGCAGAGCTGGCGCACCTTTCCGAGCAGGTATGACAAGTGGGGGTAGCTTTTCAGAAAGCGCTGAACCACCAAATTAAAGACATTGGCCAGGCATGGCACGTGCGTGAGGCTGCCGAGCTGCAGAGCCGCCACCAGCTTACGGCCGTTGTCACACACGACCATGCCCGGTTGGAGGCTCAGCGGCGCAAGCCAGTGGTCGGTCTGCTCTGTCAGACCCTGCAGCAGTTCGTGGGCCGTGTGCCTCTTCTCTCCTAAGCTGAGTAGTTTCAGCACGGCCTGCTGACGCTTGCCCACCGCTGTGCTGCCACGCCGCGTGACACCGACTGCTGGCGACGTGCTGCTGACACATCTTGATTGCGAGACAGAGGTTGCGTTGGAGGAGGAGGAGGAGGAAGGTGCTTTAGTGGAGGAAGCATACACCGCCGCAGATACCACCACCGAGCTGTGGCCCGCAATTCTGGGGGTGGGTAGGACGTGAGCGGTCCCAGGCTCTGACTCGGTCCCAGCCTCCACTAAATTCACCCAATGTGCCGTCAGGGAGATATAGTGGCACTGCCCGCCTGTGCTTGTCCACGTGTCCGTTGTTAAGTGGACCTTGGCAGTAACCGCGTTGGTGAGGGCGCGTACAATGTTGCGGGAGACGTGGTCGTGCAGGGCTGGGACGGCACATCGGGAAAAGTAGTGGCGACTGGGAACGCCATCATGCTTTTGAAAGCCTCCGTTTCCACAAGCCTATACGGCAGCATCTGTAGGCTGATCAATTTTGCAATGTGCACGTTTAACGCTTGAGCGTGCGGGTGCGTGGCGTCGTACTTGCGCTTGCGCTCAAACTGTGGCACTAGCGACGTCTGGACGCTGCGCTGAGAGCCATTGCTGGATGGGGCCGAGGACAGCGGAGGTGATGGTGTGGGTGCAGGCCAGGAGACGGTAGTGCCTGTGTCCTCAGAGGGGGGTTGGATCTCAGTGGCAGGTTGGGGCACAGGGGGAGAGGCAGTGGTGCAAACCGGAGGCGGTGAACGGGCATCGTCCCACCTTGTGGGGTGCTTGGCCATCATATGCCTGCGCATGCTGTTGGTGGTGCCTCCCCAGCTGATCTTGGCGCGACAAAGGTTGCACACCACTGTTCGTCGGTCGTCAGGCGTCTCTGTGAAAAACTGCCACACCGTAGAGCACCTTGACCTGTGCAGGGTGGCATGGCGCGAGGGGGCGCTTTGGGAAACAGTTGGTGGATTATTCGGTCTGGCCCTGCCTCTACCCCTGGCCACCGCACTGGCTCGGCCTGTGCCCACACCCTCACTTGGCCCTCCGCGTCCTCGGCCGCGTCCACATCCTCTAGGCCTACCCCTACCCCTCAGCATGCTGTATTACCAGTGATTTGATTTCCCAGGCAGGAAAGAAATTGGCGCAAGGCTGCACTCAACCGTAGCTGGTTGCGTCTGATTTTTTTTACGTTCTCCACGCAGCACACACGTACCCAGAGCCCTTAGGACTGACACAGGCAGGCCAAATATAATTAATTCGCTTTTTTACAAAGGGAGGGCCCCACTGTGGATATTCAATGAACAATACGTTTAATAACTGTGGTGTGGCCCTGAAAAAGTGTCACACAACTTTAGTGTAGCAGAGTTATTAACTCTGGCAGAGCAGGTATTTGCCAGTCAGGAAAGACAATGGCGCAAGCCTGCAGTAAACTGTAGCTGGTTGCGTTTGATTTTTGTACGTTCTCCACGCAGCACACACGTACACGGAGACCTTAGGACTGACACAGGCAGGCCAAATATAATTAATTCGCTTTTTTGCAAAGGGAGGGCCCCACTGCGGATATTCAATGAACAATACGTTTAATAACTGTGGTGTGGCCCTGAAAAAGTGTCACACAACTTTAGTGTAGCAGAGTTATTAACTCTAGCAGAGCAGGTATTTGCCAGTCAGGAAAGACAATGGCGCAAGCCTGCAGTAAACCGTAGCTGGTTGCGTTTGATTTTTGTACGTTCTCCACGCAGCACACACGTACACGGAGACCTTAGGACTGACACAGGCAGGCCAAATATAATTAATTCGCTTTTTTGCAAAGGGAGGGCCCCACTGCGGATATTCAATGAACAATAACTGTGTTGTGGCCCTGCCTACACAATTCTGTCCCTGTAGTATCAATGGAGGGTGCAATGCTCTGCACAGACGATTTTTTGAAAAAAAAAAAAATGCAACACTGCTAACAGCAGCCAGCACAGTACTGCACACGGTTAAATTTGGCCCTAGAAAGGACCGTTGAGGTTCTTGAAGGCTACACTCACTCCTAACACTCTCCCTGCCTAAGCACCACTTCTGTCCCTAATACCGGGTGCAATGCTCTGCACTGCCGATTTTGAGAAAAAAAAAAAAAATTTCCACTGCTAACAGCAGCCTGCACACACGTAGATGTGGCCCTAAGAAGGACCGTTGGGGTTCTTGAAGCCTACACTCACTACAAACACTCTCCCTACAGCAACTCCAATAGAACAGCACTTTCCCTCACTAACTCACACGGCATCTGAGCCGAGCCGCGGGAGGGGCCGACTTTTATACTCGGGTGACATCTGATCACCCCAGCCACTCACAGCAGGGGGGTGGTATAGGGCTTGAACGTCACAGGGGGAAGTTGTAATGCCTTCCCTGTCTTTCAATTGGCCAGAAAAGCGCGCTAACGTCTCAGAGAGGAAACTGAAAGTAACCGGAACACCGCGTGGTACTCGTTACGAGTAACGAGCATCCCGAACACCGTAATATTCACACGAATATCAAGCTCGGACGAGTACGTTCGCTCATCTCTAGTAGCTTTACATGGGACAACTGCTGTCCAAATAGTCCCTTGATAGAAGCAACAGTAAGCTCTTTGTTTCAACTCACCTAAAAATAGTCACTGGTTAATTATCATCACAGTAGATAAAGATGACTGGCAACAGGAAGTGATGCAGTTAAAACTCCTTTATTCTTCCAAACACCATATGACGTTTCGATCAATAGTTTGATACTTGATAAAGATCAAACTATTGATTGAAACGTCGTATGGTGTTTGGAGGAATAAAGGAGTTTTAACTGCATCACTTCCTGCTGCCACGGTCATCTTTATCTACTGTGCTGATTTGGGGCTGAGCGATCCGGTTCCCTGCTGTGGCGTGCACATTGGACGGTCCCACCCTGTGGGTTTGATGGAGCTGTGCTGTCTTGGATTCTATTATGGGGTTAATTATCATCAGGTGTAAACAGGTAATCTTGTCTTTCAATGACTAGCCAACAGCGTTTTAGGAAGGTGTGCGCTTGTACGTCGTCTGCCTTCCGCCGAATGCTGATTGACTCACGATTTTTTTTGAAATTTTGACTTTTCACTTGACGCTCATTGATTTGTGAAGAGACATAAATATGTGTAAGCGATCCTTTACTGAGCAGTCCCTGCTGATCTTCAAAAGAACACTCGCATACCTCTGATAACAAATGCAAAAAGAAAGTCCCTGCCAGTGAGAAGAATGAGAGACCGCAACACTGGCTGTTCAGTTCAACCAGAGACCTCAGCAGCGAGTGTTCACTTGAAGACCTCTCACGCACACTTATGTGAGTTCACTGGACTCGGCAACCAATGAACGTGCATTGGAGAGAGGCTGAAATACACGTTCATCAGAGACCCTCACGCCCTGTAGCTAGACAACCAGTGCTATTTCAGTCCATGTAAATGCTCCCAAAAAAATCACAGGGGTCTAATCTTAGCCGAAATCTTTATGGATGCTAAATAAAATGTACAGTAAATACTATATTTGACATACTCTGAAGTTAACCTTGACTCTTCCCATATTTTGCAGAATAAAAATGATAATGAGGATTCTAAAGAAGTTTACACCGCTGTACTAAAAGAAGAAGAGGAAACAGATGAGAACGAAGAAGAAGGGATCTATGCCAACTACTGATCTTACTTATAGCTGTATGATCGTACATTGTTGAAGATTTTGGATACTTACTTTGTATACAGTCTACTATTGTTCATGCACTTCTGTAGATGCATGGATTATTCTGATCAGTGCAGTCAAACACTTATCCGCTCTTCATGGCAGCATTGCTCTGAATATGATATATATTATCTTGAGATTTTAGTAAATGGCACATATATTTTTTTGTTAATATACTCAGAATTTTAACGTTTTTGTAGTAGACCTTAGGTGATAATCACTGTAGGCCCCTGTCTATGCACCCTTAGGGCGAGCACCCACTGGCGTTTGCGTTTTCCGCGGGTAAAAAACGCGTTTCCCACGATTTTTCCGCGCGTTTTTCGCGGCGTTTTCGCGGCTTTTCCATTAATTTCCATTGACTTTCATGGGTGCATTAGGAGAAAAATAAGGACACATATGCAACTGACAGTTCCTATGTTAAAAACGCAAACGCAATGCAAAAAAAACGCCAGTGGACAGGAACACATGTTATCTCTATGCCTGTGCAGGAAAAACGCAAAACGCAAAACGCAGGTAAAAAAACGCCAGTGGGTGCTCGCCCTTAGTCTTGATCTTCTGTACTATAATAACAGTAAACTACTGTTTTTCCTACCTTTAACTTAACCCCAGGGAACAAAGTCACAGTACAAACTTATCTTTTCGAACTTTGTATAAACTTTGTGTGACACAGTCCCAATAGCCATCTGTCTACCCTACATTTGGATTGACAAGAGTACACACTTATCCAGATATCTTTGGACTTTTCAAGCATGGTGGATTCTTTTGTATGCCTTGTTTGACCAAATATTGACATTGACCCTGTGCAGAGGGAGCAGAGCTGTAACAGTAAGATGAAGCATAGAGGTCGGTCAGCCCTAGCATTTTGGTGAGTAGCACAATATGAAGAGGGCAGAAGATACCAGACCTTGCTCATATATGTAGAGGAATAATATTATTCCTTTGACTTATCACTCAAAAGGGATAATTACCTGCATCATGACACTTTCTACACATGACAACTAGATATGACAAAGTATCCTAGAATGATAGCTACATATGGCAACATACCTTACAATGATGGCAACAAATGATAACGTATCTTATGATGCCTACTACACGCGACAACATATCCTACAATGGCCACTATTTGGACTTTTCCTATAATCACTACTATATATAATGTCTCATATAACGACCAATACACATGACAATGTTTCTTATTTTGTTTTCATGAGTAAATAAACATTCTCACATTCTTGCCTCACATTTCATTCATTCTGTATGACTAAGTCACGTCTATTGCAATCATGGATGGGGCTGAGATCACGGCTACTTCTGCTTTCTAGCATATGCAGTTCTAGATATAGATAATCTAAAGGAGGGTAGAAAGTCAGGAGACCCACGGAGAGTAGCCGAGCTGTAAGAGCATGTAGTGAAGAAATACATCATCTACCATCAAGCCAAAGAATTCTAACTTCATTTCCTGCAAGACATAGAGGTAAGCAATGACCTGCAGGACGCCTCTCTCTAGAAGAGGTGTATTGTTAGCAAACAAGGAGGCATGGAAGTGTCTTAAGGATGAGGCAAAGCGTATGAAGGAACAAACAACCATCAGACCCGTCTGTCTTGGTTGGTAAAATCCAGCACCATAACGGGGGCCCGTTTTGATCTTTGCTACGGGGACCTGCTCTTCTGGGCTCACTACTGGTGTTCCTGGAGACTGATGCCAAGGGAATGGGAATCCATAAAGTGAATATTGCACAAAACGTACAGCATTTTATTTGAAACTATTAAAGAATAATTTTTAGAATCCTGAATACGGGCAGCCTTGTGAATCAAGTCATGCCTGGAAGGGTGAAGCTTGAGGCTGGCCACCCAGCAGATCCTTCACCATGTTCCTGACCATTTTTTAAAGTATGAATTCTCTGAAACATTGTTCTTTGTACTGAGGGTGACTGTCCTGTTTTATGTTGCTGGTGGTTAGAGCAGTATGAAGTTGATGTCAGGTTGCCTTTAAGGATATTAGTTTGTGGTCAGGGAATAAGTACATTCTTGTTTACATTCACAGGCAGCAAACCCCATGCATAGCTAGCTAGCCCTGTTCTCCGCTGAGAAGTAGATCCCATTATATCCAGTCTAGACAATGCTCTGTGAGCTAAACTTATGATCAACAGCTGCACAACTATAAACTGTAGTTTGCTCTAATGTATCAGTGTGGAGTCCATGATGTTTAGCTCAGATATTGTCTAGACTGGGTATAATGGTATCTGCTTCTCAGCTGAGAGCAAGACTAACGGTTCCTTCACGTGACCGTATTTGCACGCGTTTTTGTGTGCGTAAAATATATGCGCGCTAAACACAGACTAGAATGCCTTGATGTTAATGAGTTTGGTATCATGAGTGCGTTTTGTGTGTAAATTTCGCGTGCACAAAAAAAAGGAGGAATTGCTTTGCTTTCCTGCATTTTGGGTCCCATAGAAATCTATAGAAGGTGCACAAATACTCAAGGGGAGGCATGAAACACTTCTCCAAAATGCAGGGACCTCATTAGACTAATTAGCCTTTTAATGCCCTGAAAGGCTGTGTCACATACACATGTAAACCAGCCTCTGCATGTGCAAAAGGTACAGTGATATGCACAGACACGCGTGCAAAACAATCTAATCAAACCTTGTTCATTCACAAATAGGTTACTCTGCAGCAAGAGTTTTTGCACATATGCTCGTGTGAAGACGCACTAACTATGTATGGGGTTTACTGCCTGTGAATAAATGAGGGCTCATTCACACTTGTGACTTAATCTGTTAAAGCTTTCTGTCTCTTTGTTTCTTTATAGGAGTGAGGGAGATGGAATGAAAACAGAATTAAAAGGATCCATATTTCCCCATTGATTTCAATGGAGTTTTAAAAAACGGAAAGCTTTCAATGGAAAACTTTATTGAAATTATTAGTGGAGAAAAATAGATCTCTTTAACTCCGTTTTAATTCTGTCGAAGATGGAAAGCCTGAAAAGACGGAAAACTCTAGTGTGAATGAACCCTGAGAATATCCTCCTTCTCTGATAGCAAATTAGTATCTTGAAAATGGCGGAGAAGTGAAATGCAAAGTCTATGGCAAAGACCGCTCCATTTATACAGTGATTGAACTCGGATGATCTTTTGCCAGGCTTAGGTATATTTTCCACTAGGTAATGTTGTCAGCAGTTAAAGTGGTTTTGCAACACTATTTAGCAATGTGAAAGACTGGAATTTACAGTATATCTCTTACATGAGGTATAAAAAAAGGAAGAAGCTGAGGACGTGATGTCATAGTTTTGGAACTTTTCATCTAAACTATTTCTAAATTTTTGTTTAAAGAGACTCAGGGTCCTGTGCATGGTCTCAGAGGATAAGTGGCTTGATAAAGGCCAATTGTAGGCCGAAATGTTGCCTAAATCTGACCTATGGAACAATAAAGATTTATATGCTATTCTAAGAAACTCCTTTGCACCAATCTATGCTGCCATATCATGATGAATTTGAATACGTACTGGTTGACAGTTCACAACTAGAGATGAGCGAACGTACTCGGTAAGGCCGATTTCGCAATCGAGCACCGCGATTTTCGAGTACTTCACTACTCGGGTGAAAAGATTCGTGGGTCGCCGGGGGGCGGGGCGTGGTGGAGCGGGGGGTAGCAGCGCGGAACAGGGGGGAGCTCTCTCCCTCTCCCCCCCACTCCCCTCTGCAACCCCCCACTCACCCACGGCGCCCCCTGAATCTTTTCACCCGAGTAGTGAAGTACTCGAAAATCGCGGTGCTCGATTGCGAAATCGGCCTTACCGAGTACGTTCGCTCATCTCTATTCACAGCCTATCATTGGCTGTTGCATTTATTGAAGCTTAAACAAGGTTCCCCCCTCTGGGTGGATTTTTGTCCCATTGTGAGTGCTGCAGGCCCCTATATTGATGAAAAAGTGACATGTAGCAAGGAAGGGCTTCATAGCAAATCCTAGTGTGTTCCCTCTAACTTACAAACTGAAAGGCAGGTATTGAGGTCATGTGCGAGTCAATAAGCTAATAAGACATGATGAGAAAAAAAAATATTGAAAGAAAAACATGGAAGCCCATCATTGACATAAGCCAGGGCAATTGGCAATGCCTCTGGTATACAACAGCACACAACTACCCATAAGCTAAGCATGGTATACTTCTGTAGTAGGCTGGCTACCCATTTGCTTTTTGAGTTGTCTCATTTATGGAAAGAATTGGGGTTTGATATGATTGTGTGCTGTCAAGTAGATGAACAGTCCAAGCCTTAGCCTTCCTAATCTTCAGTATCCCACTGCTCACCCCTCCCAGTAAGCCAGAAGGAACTAGACAACTTCTTTTTAGCAGAAGGACTATCCACTCACTGTTAACTTTCATCCTATTTATTTGAACAGTTGGAATTTTATATAGTTGTGTGCAATTATGTCACCTATGGTGGTTCGCACCGTCACTAAGTTTGAAAAAATAGGGCGAAGAGCCTTGAAATTATTTCAATAATCACAATGTGTTGCAAACATATGGGATCATCAGGAACATCTATTCTATGCCTTGTTAATGACTCAGTCATCGCTACGTAAGATCGCTTCTGCGGAACGTATGCAATTTAAACAGTGGGAATGGAAATAAAGCTACTCACTAATACAATGTGTTAATGATTTTAGAGACCATTACCTGGTATACAACTTCAACATGAGAGCAATCGCAACCTGCTGTCTACATTATAAAGCAATAATACTAATTCTTTCTCTGCTATGGAGAGGTGAGTACAGAGACACGCTCTTAAATCATTTTCATTCGACTGAGTCCACCCTTTAATATGGAAATGTGGGTAAAAAATGAATTGGGCTCTGGAGACACTGTGTTAATGACCTTCATGGTATTGACTCTTGCCGTACAGTGTTAAGGTGAGTATTTTATGAAATTTAGTCTAGAGACATTCTTTTGCTCACTTTCCTAGTACTGAGTCTTCCCTTACTGTTGAAAGGAGAGTACTTTGTAGACTACAGGCACTCCATTATTTTCACTTTAGTGAGTGGAATTTCAGTGTAGATTTTTCTTGTAACATGTGGATGAAATTTATTAAAATAGGCTATTCCACTGCGAAATATCTGCTCTGTTTACATCCCATGTGCCGGTAACCCAAGAGGATGGAGAGTTGATGGGAGAGGGAATTATTATTTTCCCTCTCCCGATCCTTCTTATCTTATTATTTTTTTTTGCTTGAGTACATGAATGTTTATCAAGGCAGAAGGGTAAGGCCACAGATACACATTCTTGGTAGCCTCATACCATGCATGTGGAACTTGTGACCTGGAAGTGTAGTACCCCAGAGTTGGGGTCCCACAGCACTTCTATCACTGCTGCAGATTAAATGTCAATATTCTAAGTAAAAGATGGAAAGATGCAGGTGGTACATATTTAATTATGTGGAAATATGTGTATCCAGTCAATGGGGTTAATTGTTCATGTTCCCATTAGCTAACACTGCATGATTCAGCAGAATGCAACCTAACCCCCTCTCCCCCCTCCCCGTCAATCATCCTTAGGAAGTTCGGGGATTGGTCAGTTAGTTGGGCCCTAGGTCAGGATTGGTAGATGCAGAAAGTATAAAAGGCAGAGAGAGGGCAGGGTTAGGGAATTCCAACCAAGTCTAGCCAGCTCGATAGAGACTGAAGGACACCAGGGAGAAGAAGGAGGTCATCTATTCTAAACCAGGGTGGTGGGAAGAATAATGCAAAATGTGTGTACAAATGCAAAAGCATTATGGAGAGAAAGGTCAGGAATAAAAGGAACATAAGTTGAGTTTGGTTGAAGTGAGAACAGAGGAGAGAAAGATAAAAAATGAAGAGAGAAGCAGACAAATGAAGGGAGAAGAATCGAGTCAGTAATGTGACTACTAAACATTAGTCAAAGCTAGGCATGAAAGCTGGAAGTGTTTTACTGCAAGGTATTGCCACAGTCTCCCTGAGAAACTGTTTCAATGCTTTGTCTACTAATGTGATTTCAAGTTTTCTATTACCACAAATCAATGTGATGCAACAGTTACTGCAAGTGAATCTGAACTGTGGTTGTCTGCTGCAAAGTTGCCCTATTCCTTCTCTCTCCTGCAATAAAGAGTTGAAATTTGTTTTATCAAAAGCCTGTCTGCTGGATTACTTCCCGCCATCTACAACAGCTACACTGAGGTACCACACAATGACATTCACTGAAAAAGCCAAAAAATGCAATACCGGATAGGCTGCAAAGCAGGCACAATCGCTACACGCATAATCGCCATAGGGCAGGCACAATCGCCATAAGGCAGGCACAATCGCCACAGAACAGGTGCAATCTCCGTAAACCCTCATAGAATGCAGTCTGCCAGACTATGATTTGGAGGAGCAAATTATTCAGTGCAGACTAATGTGCAGTCATCCACTCAACCCAGCCCAGATTGGGGAGGAGCGACTGCAAACAAACACAGCCTGCACATGTGAATGATACCAAAGAAGCCAACCAAAGATGGGTGTGCCCCACCATACAGGATAGGAACTCTCACTGACATAGCCTTGGGTTGCCCTGTATCTGCAAAGTGGGCTGCACTGGCCGATATCTTGGGTTCCCCAAAATCTACAGCAAACTGCATACAAAAAAATATACTTGTATGATTTACTGAAGATTGCATTAAAGACATATACAAAATAAAAAAAACAAAATGCCATGTTACTGCAAAAACAAAGAAATGGGAGAAGCTTTCATTATCACTGATGACAAGTGGTATTTGATGAAAATGCTTAATTTGTCCCTACAATATATGCAACAAGGAGAGTCTTTTTGGCGTACGTGTGCGGGCTGACATAACTCTGCTCCCTCAACGCCATGCTCTATTTTGTGCTGATCTTTAAAATATGTTTATTCGGAAATGCCATAGCATTATAGAGTCACTCATATAGTCCTGCAATGTACACTTCTGTCCAAGGTTCATGTTGTCCATGGTTTGGATAGCATGAACCTGCTGACAGGTTCCCTTTAAGAAATTCCATTAATAATACGTCTTTTTTTTTCATTTAGATTTGGAAACAGCATTTATCAATTTTGGTGATGCTCCAAACTTGCCAGGATTCAGCGTAACGGCTCCAAGCAGTATTACAGTCCAGGCAGGACTCTGTGTGCATATTCCATGCCGTTTTAAACTTCCACCAATATACACACTCTCCAGGGAAACCCGAGGCATCTGGTTGAGGGGAAATGCCTTGACAATGAAACCTGTGGCTGTTAAGATTAGTTCTGAAGTTCCGAACAGAAGTGAGAAGTTCTTTCTCACTGGAGATATCTCAAAAGGAGATTGCTCCCTGATGATCAACGATGCGAGACAACAAGATGAGGATTATTATACTTTTAGAGTTGAGGATGGAAGCTCAAAATATACCTTCAATTCCTTCACTACCTTTGTAAAAGTGATAGGTGAGTAGATTATCTCAACTTTTCCATTGTTCCACATTATCTTCTCATTACTTACAGCTTGAAGACTCAACTACCGACACTTAACCCAATACCATTGCCTAGAGCTGGTCATACACATGAGATAGCTGTCAGCCAAATGCTGGTTTGGTTGACAGCCATTCCTCCTGACTAGTGTAGAGCAATTAATGAAATATTAAGTTTAGGAATACCCAACTTAGATTAAAATTAGCATGAATCGGGATGGAATGGGATCATTTTACAAATAATGATTGTGTCTCATAAGTCCCTGTTTCATCTGGCCATACATTTCCTCTGCAGAGGATATATAGTTTTACATGATGTTCATACATATGAAAGGGTAACCTTGTAATATCTGGGAGGCTGAGTCCAATAGTACAGGATCTGTTCTTCCTCAGCAGATACCATCTAGAGCAGCATTTCCCAAACTTTAGTCCTCATAACCCGCCAACACGTGAGGTTTTTAGGATTTTCATAGTTCAGGTAATATAATTGTCAGTGCCTCATACATTGCCATATCCTGAAAACCCAATCAGTTGGGGGTTGTGAGAACTGGAGTCTGGGAAAAACACTGATGCAGGGGGAAGTATAATACTATACAATTAAAGCATATTCTGAGTATAAATGAAACACTATGCAAATAAATATGTTCTTGAAGTTACCAGAACCTTTTAAGGTCTTTCTCTTTCGGTAGAGTTAACGGATAAACCAGAAATATCTGTTGTGGGAAGGATTGTTGCTGGTAAGGAGATAACACTGAGTTGTACGAGTCCCGGGAGATGCTCTGGAAAAGCTCCCATAATCGCATGGAAAGGAAAAGCTACTATAAAGACAGAAAAAGTATATGCATTAGGTAATGAAGATGGAACCACCACACATCAATCCAATGTCACCTTTGTTCCATCATTTGAAGATGACCAACTTGTTTTCACCTGTATAATCATCTTTGAAAGGGACGTGACTACAACTAATAGCATCTCCCTGAACATAAAAGGTGAGTTTCCTTGGAGCAGAATTTTGGTTCTCCTCGAAACGATATGTCTGAGCTACTCCGTCTTCCATTGAGAGAGATGGAGGTTTAGTACCTGACCATATCAAGTAGATAAGAGAGATTAGAAGTATTGGGAGGTTCGTGTGTGATTGTGTGAAGCTGGCAGAAGGTTTCTATAAAAGAACTTCCTTGGGTGATAAACTAAGGGTAGTTAAGCATATTTTATTAACCTGTTCAGTTATTTGTTTCAAGAAAGGCATAATTTCTGGGAAATCCCACCAAATATGAAGTAGGATATCTCCTTGGAGTCCATATCTCTTCTATCAATTATCCGGAGACATTAGGTTCAGTTTAAATAAACTATCTGGGGTATATTACCATCTAATAAGCAGTTTAAAAGAGTTTAAATGAATGTGGATACACCTAGTGAATCCATGTGAAATGTTAAAGATTTTCCTGACATCTTTTCTGAAAAAATGTGTTTTTCAAGTCTCTCTCCCATTGTCTAAGAAACCAAGATTTGTTAGAAGAGGAGTCTAGCAGTAGTCCCTCATATAACTTTGTCATTAGTTTATTCGGTTGTTAAGTAAGCCGCTGGCCCCATTGAAATTCAATGAATGACTCAGCACTGCCTCTGATTGGTTGAGCTCTGTGACCAATCACAGGCAACGCTCAGCTGTCATTCAATGAATGGTTGAGTGCTGCCTGTGATTGGCTGAGTGCTCAGCCAATCAGAAACAGCCCTTTCAGGAGGCAAGAATTTTAAATGACAGTGACGGGGGAGCCAAGCGACAAGACACGCTGGAGCCCCGACAGTGGCGGAGAGGTGAGTATATATATTTTTAATATTTTACAGCAGCTAGAGATGTGGGGGTTGCCTGCATCCCATTGCTTTCAATGGGGCTGGCTGCAGCGCTGGTCCTATTGGAAGCAATGGAATAAGATTGCAATTCTCTGCCACAGCTGTGACAGCTGGGGCAGGTGATTCCTTCATCCCCGCAGGGTGTCCCCTTGTCACTGAACACTGTGACAGTGCTGTCACAGTGTTCAGTGATGAGGGGACTTCCCGCGGGGAATCTTTAAGGGCAGCATGGACCTTGCTGCTGTACGCATGTCCTATCTTTTGCTAGTGCAAAGAATTTGCGCCTGTGAAAGGTGGACATGTGAACACATCATAGGGAACCAATGGTTCTATCAGCCGCGCTTTTTTTGCGCAGATAGCTGTGCACAAAAAAACGCTCGTCTGACTTCGCCCCTAGGCAGGTGGTTTTAATGTTGTTGCTGATTGGTACAGTGTATCTTCTTCACAGTAGAACCATCACTTTATCAACGTATGCTTTTTCCATGGCTGGTGAGTTTAAAATATGGCTAGTAATAGTATGTGCTATGTTAGTAGAATCATTAGTATGATAGTACAGTTTTAATAGTCACTGTTATATTGGTAATAGTAGAAGTATTATTATTCTGCAATAATAGAAATATTTGTAAAAATAACAATCTAGCAGCGGTAGTGATCTATTAGTAGTTAGAGTAATTGTAATCTAGTAGCTGTAGTAGTCTATTAGTTTGCTATAGATAACTTTACAGTCACAGTAAAACAGTCACTTGTAATTTTTCCACAGATGCTGCTTCCACGGACATATCGATGCCTGGTGAGTCTACATATATGGCTATTAAAAGTATTTGTTGTACTGCTACACATAGTAGTGGCTGTTGTAATAGTAATAGAAGTATTATAGTAGTAATAGCAATATTTTTACACAAGCATATTTACGCGTATTTTTGTGTGCACAAAATGTAAGTATGCAATATGCAGTGATTTTAATGGGATTATTCACATTTCCGTATTTTGTGTGCACATTTAGAGGGGGCCGGGAGCTCAGTTACTGCTCCTGGCTTTTCCATCCTCCACCCCCCCTGGACACGAGGACAACGTATATCGGCTCAGCGTAAAAACCGAGCCGATATACGTTCGTGTGACTTCACCCTTAGCATGTGCGGAAAAAAAACACCACATGCTCTACTTTTATGTGTATTTGTGCACCAAAGATTCCCATGGGATTCTATGATGGGTGTGCAAATGCGTGTGCAAAATGTAAGGTGATGCGTGAAACACTGTGCAATTCTGCTGAAAAAAGAAGACTTCTGGAACTCATTAGCTGAATTAGCCATTTAAATCTGGGCATGCCTTGCTCGCGAAAAAAATAGAGTAAAATATGCAGACATGTGCAAAAAAGACTTGTTCACAGCGCAAGTATGTTGCACTAAGGTGTGTGCAATTACCTTAGCTCAGTGGACTGATTATGTATTTATTTCTTCAATAGCTGAGAGCTGCCCCTGATTGGTCCCTGCGCTGAGCCAATCAGAGGCAGCACTCACTCACCCATTCATGAATTCATGAATGGGTGAGTGAGAGCTGCCTCTGATTGGTGAGGGCTGTGACCAATCAGAGGCAGCCCATTCAGCAGGCGGGGATTTTAAATCACCGCCTGCTGAATACTACTCAGAGCAGTTCAGGAGAACTGCCGTCCGGCCGCGGCTGAACTCCGGCTGCAGGGACAAGGTGAGTATATATATTTTTTTTATTTTTACACATTTTTGGACGATTTTCAGGGAAGGGCTTATATTTTTAAGCCCTTCCCTATAATTCATCCTGCACTCGCCGGCAGCCTATTGCTTTCAATGGAGCCGGCTGTATTGCCGGCTCCATTGAATTCAATGGGCGAACATCATTCTTCTCTGCCACAGCTGTTACAGCTGTGGCAGAGGAGAATGATTTTTGTAGTATATGTTCTCAATGGGGTCGGCGCTGCTGCCGCCGGCCCCATTGAGCGCATATAGAGAACACAAGGAATCGCAGATCGCAGATAGGCGCGATCTGCGATTTCTCGTGTCCTATAATTTATCGTACATCCGCATAAAAAGCGTCCATGTGTCCGATACCATTGCAAAGCAATGGTTCTAAATATGCGCAGATCACATGCGCATGCGCAAATCGCGGGAAAAAACGCCCGTGTGACCGAGGCCTAAGAGCCATAAAAGCCCCATTTAACACTCTGAGGGTATTATGCAGGGCTGTTATGGCCCTTAGACAGTGTTATACAGCAGTGTTCAGGATTAGTGTTGAGAGAACCGATGCAGTAGAACCCAGTTTCGGGTAGAACTTTGCTAAAAACTCAATTTGAGTTTGTGCTAAACCGAACTTCTAGCAAAGTTCTACCCAAAACAGGCTTTTATTGGTTTGGTTTGCTCAACACTAATCCTGAGAGTTCAGGCACTTACAGCATCCAGTAGCTGATTGATAGTAACTCTCTAGCCCTGTGATGCCCCCAAAATGAGAGCTAGTGTTTTCTATATCCTGTCACGGAGTAACTGCCCTGACAAATGTGACCCTGTGCTATTCCTAACTACATTGAGAAGTCTTTAAATCAGTCTTATTTTTCCAATTGCATCCAACCAAGTCTCCTTAGAGGACTTCACAACAACAGGGTTAACCAAGAACCAACCATCTAGTAGGACTGGCTTAAGTTCTCTAGTTTGACTGTTGTGTGATATAATCACCAACCACTTAGTGGATGAGGTGATTTTACACTGCTCTCATGTAATTCTAACCACAGATTGACCTTTGAATTTACTGATGCTGCAATTCACAAATATATCTGTAGTTTGCAGGTCTGTGGATTCTAAAATCATCGTTGGAATGGTTGTTGGTAATGTTTTGATCCTGATCCTGATTATTGTGGTGACTTACTGCTTTTTGAAGAGAAACATGGAAAAAAGACCATTAGGTAATTGTAGATTCTGCAGCTATCTGGAGGACACAATAACACCATGCTTAGTGCCATAAGAACATATTGCTGGTTCCTTAACAGACCCATCATATAAGCCTGTCTTCTGGTTGTCGAGGTAAACCTGAGAAAACACAACTTCCCCAGTCGCATCATGGTGTCAGTCATGGTTACCCCACTGGTTATATTATCACATTGCCCCATAACCGTTCCAACTAGTGCATCAGTAAGAGTCTTGTCCCCACCCCCAGGGACATGAAGAAGTGCTCTCATATGAGTACTAGCCTCAGTGCCTCAAAACGTTTGATCAATGGTGCCCCCATAACTGTGAAATAATTATTACTTATCAATCTTCTGACCAGAAATTTTACTCCCTTCCTTACCAGGCATGAGGCACCTGGATGAATATAGTCTATGGGTAGTCAGAAACTAGTTAAAGATACTGAGGAAGCTCTTCTAACGACTTGCATCTGTACAGACCTTGTCGTAAAGTGTGCTAAAATGGGAAGCATTTTTGGGTGCATAACATGAAGATTGAGACATAGATATGAAGCAAATTCACCGACAAGAGTAACCTACTATGCCTAGCTAGCCATGTGGATGTAGCTTGGCAGAAAGGGCCACGGCTTAAATGAGCTCAGTGACTCCATCAGTGCCAGTCACAGGTTCCAAATAGAGATGAGCGAGCGTACTCGGATAAGCGGTACTCGCTCGAGTAATTGGCTTTATCCGAGTATCGCTGTGCTCGGGGCTAAAGATTCGGGTGCCGCTGCGGCTGACAGGTGAGTCGCAGCGGGGAGCAGGGGAGAGCGGACGGGAGAGAAGGAGAGAAAGATCTCCCCTCCGTTCCTCCCCGCTCTCCCCTGCAGCTCCCCGCTCCGTGCCGTCACCCGAATCTTTAGCCCCGAGCACAGCGGTACTCGGATAAAGGCAATTACTCGAGCGAGTACCGCTTATCCGAGTACGCTCGCTCATCTCTAGTTCCAAAGCATGGTCAATGGCTTTCTGTACAGAATAAAGTATGCAAATAGGGAAAGGAAAAGTACCTCGACAGCGCCACCTTGTGGAAGGTAGCTTTTCCATCTCTAATTTGCATACTTTTTCTTAGGAAACATTGCACAAACGTATTTAAGACTCCCTACATCAACTTGGCCCTCTGCTCAAGGTGAAACTTTATCCCCCAGACCCATTTTAAAGGCTATTCTGAGCCAGCCAGTACTCTGCTCTGCATGACAAGTGGCAAACACCCTGAAACAGACTATCTGCAGATGGTTGTCTTTTTCTTCTGAAGAACATTCAAGTTTGGCTTATAGCCTTAGTAATGTTATAAGGCATGCTGAAATGTTAACCACTAACTTAAAGGGAAGTTGTCTTCCAATAAGTGGTGCTGTGGAGGTACTTTTACATCCCCTATTTGCATGCTTTTTCCCAGGATACATTGCATGGCATATATAAGACTCCCTGCACTAACTTGGTTCTCTCCTCAGGAGAAACTTTATTTCCCTTGTCTATAAAATCATCTTTCATAGTTGCGAAAAAATATATATACTTCCATTGGATGTTAGTTAACAAATGAAGCAGAGCTGTTGATTAACGCAGCAAAGCAGAATTTGTTAATAGTCATAAATGTGGTTTTCTATATGACTAGAATATACTAATGTACATTAATTTACATCTCACCTACATCCACAATATTTTCCAGGAAATGATTCTCAAACTCAAGTCTCTGGAACACAACGGACGGAAAGACCTTATCAGGTATATTAGTTATAACTGTAGCAGAAGAAGTAACAGCCTAAACTAGTATAATGTATTAATCATGTATTCATGGCATTCAATAATGTGTTTTTCTCTAATCTCTGCTCTCTTACGACCCCTTTTTATGTGCCCTAGGACACTAAAGAGAAATTTATAAAGAAATATCCAACCTAGTATACATTTCTGGTATTAGTTACAACCCTCCCAACAATCCAAGCCAAAAGTCTTAAAATACTTGCATAAACACGCTTTGCACAAAATTTTGCGAGTTTTTTATGCCAGAAACTGGTGTAAAACGTTTCATGAATATCTAGGCTACAGGCATTAAGGCCTACCATCAAGGTTACAGTCTAGACTTTATCATTGACTTTAGATAGGGAGTGCTGGTAGCCGCTTTTGTATTGAGAGTGAGGGCTGTGGCATTTTTCGGCACAGCAGTTTTTGTATCTTTATAGCTGCGTGCAGTAACAATTTATTGGCTATTACAATCGGGCCACCCGTGAGGGATAATGCTGCAACTTTGCTCCCTAGAATTTTGGGGGATTTTTTCCTTTCTATCGACCCTGGTCAAAACAGGACTAGGTTCGACAGATGTCCCTCCTCTCCCACTATTGGGGTTTGTCTGACACTCCTTTATGCTGCTTTCTTTTTGACTATATCTGCAATCAGACCCAATAATTTAGCTACGGTTCCTGATGAGCTGTACCATGTACAGTGAAATGCATTGAACCACGTACCACCAAACTGTAAAGTCGTATCCAATTATCATGAACAAAGACGCATTTCCTATGCGTCCAAAAGGGTGATTGCCAATTCATTCTATATATATTTTTTCTCTTCGGCTGGAACATCTGGGTTAACAATAATCTTCCTCTTTACCCAGTTGATGACTTTGCATAGCAAATTCTATCTGAAGTCTTTTTACTATATCTTCACTTGGAAATCAATTTGAGGGGTATATCACTCCCCATATTATTGGATGACTGTGAACTTTTTTGACCCCTATTGCTCCCATATATCACCACACTTCTATAAATACAATTTCGTTGTAGTGTGGCGATGAGTTGTGTGTGCATCTGAGCCCAATGTATATATAAAATAATTTTAATATACTATTAATAAAATTTTTTGATTTTAGTATAGTTATGTCTATTCTGTGAAGGGCTTCTGATTAAAGGGGTTGTCCCGCGCCGAAACGGGTTTTTTTTTTTTTCAACCCCCCCCCCCGTTCGGCGCGAGACAACCCCGATGCAGGGAGGTAAAGAAAGCTCACCGGAGCGCTTACCTGAATCCCCGCGCTCCGGTGACTTCTCTACTCACCGCTGAAGATGGCCTCTTCCTCCGTGGACCGCAGCTCTTCTGTGCGGTCCACTGCCGATTCCAGCCTCCTGATTGGCTGGAATCGGCACGTGACGGGGCGGAGCTACACGGAGCTACACGGAGCCCCATAGAAGACTGCAGAAGACCCGGACTGCGCAAGCGCGGCTAATTTGGCCATCGGAGGGCGAAAATTAGTCGGCACCATGGAGACGAGGACGCCAGCAACGGAACAGGTAAGTATAAAACTTTTTATAACTTCTGCATGGCTCATAATTAATGCACAATGTACATTACAAAGTGCATTATTATGGCCATGCAGAAGTGTACAGACCCACTTGCTGCCTCGGGACAACCCCTTTAAATATAGACTGTTCTCTGCCTCTTTATATGGAGGGTATTTATGTGCTGCTGTTTGAACTACAGAAAAGAACAGCATAATAAACTCATTCTTTCCTGGGCATCCTGTGCAGCAGCACATATACATATGGGGATATAGCGAAATCCCTTGAGGTGGGAAATACCAGAAATCAAAACTGAACAACCACAGGATGAATCTTCTCCATAGAGAAGTTTCTTTTCTGTTGTCCTCTGTTTTTGTATGAAGTGATAATGGGGTCTCTCAGCCACCTAGCACATCCTATTAGGAGGAACAACAAAAAACACAAGGGAGGAGGAGCTAAATCCCTTCTTATTGAGTTTGTTCAAAATTTAAATGAACTCTTCATGTCACCTGCGGCAGAGGAATAAATCCTCATATGTATATGTGCTGCTGTGCAGGACGTTCAGGAAATATATAATTGAAGCAAAGCCACTGCAGAATTTACCAGGACACTAAATATATATTTTAACTTTCAGCAGCAGTTCAATCATTTTTCTTTAAAGTGAACGTTCACCATTTAACAACATGTTGTAGGCCCAACATTTCGTGCTGATTAGTTATTTGGTAAATCTTTATAGCAGTAAGAACTTAGTTTTTCTGATATTGAGCTCCAAATCCCATGTATAGACTGAGATAAAGAGGAGCTATCACCAGATTAGTCCTATTGCTTTTATTGAAAAAACGTGAAAGACTTGAATTGAAAGACATTTTCATTAATTGTGAACTGTATAGACATACTCTGCTTTGTATAATGACTTTGGCTCATTATTATAAGTAATTTGTTTTCTCACTGTGTATGTTCTTGAAACATTCGAAATTCAAAATCATATATTTTTCATTATTGATGTCCTGACCAGAAGAGCAAACTTTTTTGGAATGAAAGCTATTTTCCATGATATTTAATAAGCCAACAGAAACAAGTAAACTTTTCTTAGGCACAAAAATCGCATTGACTAGTGAAATAATATACGGTTCACCACTGACATCCTGTGCACAAACAGCATTTAATCGTAGCAATTACACACTCAACAGTTGAATGCAATACATGACATAGTAGAGTATGTCAACCATAACTATACACAGTTAGAGAATACAGTGATGGGCGTATTGGTCCACATCGATGATTAACAACCCACTTACAAGCTGATTGTTAAGTGACTTATTTTTTTTTTTTTTAGAAAAAAACAGGTACCGGATACTCATATTTTAAACTGCATTGTATCTTCCATACTTGATACAGTAAGTCTAATGATGTCTTTTGTGACCCTTTCTTTTCAAGGACTTAATAGGACAGACGAATGACATCTACTATAGCATAAGGACACAATGATGATACAGGAAGAGCCTCACATTTTAGAAAATACATCATGGGATACAATCCCAGCAAAACAGAATTTCTAAGCTTCAAATATTGAAAATGTCATTATTTCAAGAATGTGTTGTATACTGTAAGATGTTTTGTTGATATCACATCATTATTTGTCCATAAAGCCATGTATATTTATATATGTAACCTATAAATGTAGCAGTTTTATGTAATAAGCCTACAGTACTTGAGAGATGGGTTCCAAGTCTCATGTTTGACAACCATTATTGTTTTCCCCTGTTTCATGCTTCTCTCGGACGTTCTGCCCCCTTCAAGAGAGCTATACAGGGACTTGAGGTATGCCTTAGACTTATAGTAACGGAGTTCTACGAAGCTACGAAGCACCAGTGTAATTTTATAGAGCCATTCTGTACCTCCATATGCCTCCAATTTCAGAATATTTATATTGTATAGAGGCATCAAATGTTACATCTTTTCATAATCTTTACCTCCAGAGCTTTTAGATACTCAAGTTTGTACCGTTGTGAGTTGGAAATCATGCAGCGACTGGTACTGCACTCATTCTGTGGACTACACTATTTTCTATTTTGAGCAGATTGGACAACCATGTGCTTTCAGCTTTCATAAAATAAAGAGGGTAAATTGTCCTGTTATTTTCATGTGATTGTCTATTTCTTGCTTACTTTTAATATTGTAGGACCAGCCGCTGATTGTCATTCTAATTCTAATTGTTATACTACTGCACAATATGTGTAGTGCAACAAGATGAACTTATTCAATAAAGTGTCCTTGACTCAATGTGGCTCCTGTTTGCTAGATGTATACTGTATCTAGAGTACTGGATGCTATCAATATATACCATAGGTAATCAACATGCCCATTTGACATGTCACTGCCAATGTAGCATATTCATGATGGTTTAAATACACATTTACCTGAAGGTTCTGATTCATTACTTTCATTTCTAGTCCTTCATGTTGTAATCCTGGATGCAATCATTATTATAATCATCTATCCAATGCACGTCTACAGATATTGTTTACTGGGTTGCACAAATGATTTGCAACATCAACTTACAATGGGACTTTTTGAAGACGAGTCTGAAGGATAAGTGTAGAAATTTTCTATTAGCTAATCTGATAAACATCCTGGAGCAGTGATGTACCTATTGCAGAAGAAGAGCACGCTACTGCTACAGTGACTATTGTGTGTGGTGGCCCGGCACAGAGCTGACATTGTCATAGTGACTGCCTGGTTACAATAGCTTAGAAATCCAGATGAGAGTAGCTCACCCTAGTTGTGGTTGAAGGCAGCCATAGTCTAACTAATGCGACAATGCTCTGTAAATATTCACAGAATGATTGAAAACTCAATTGATTTCATAATAACATTAAAGTTGAAAAAACATAGGTCTATGAAGTTGAACCCATTATTCTAAAAAGTTGATCCAGTGAAAGACCTAACAACCCTATGAAGTACTATAGTTTCCTAATTGGTTCATATTAAGGGGAAAAATCCTTCTTGCTTTTCACAAATTCTGCTATAAGCCCCAGTATAGCAGACTGTCTACTAAAGTAGAAGTAAAGTAGTGTCCACACAGTTTTCCAGCATTTTAGTCACTTCTGTCCTGTTTTACATTCAATTCACCACAGTAGTACTAATCTAACAGAACTACCACCAAAGGTAGTCAAAAAGTAACGCCAGCAACAAAGGAGTGCCAAACAATAGGTGAAAGTTGTGATGAGCAAACTTTTCAAAAGTTGGGTTTAGTTGGTTTGTCAAATTTGAGGAAGAAGTTTGGTTCAGGCCGAATTAGTTTAAACGAAACAGAACTGCACCAATACCCCTGAAACTATTGTGTAACACTGTATAAGAACCATGAAATGCCTTTACAATACTCTTGGGTTACCTAGAAGGGTATCTAAGTACTTTTGAACTGTTTAAGGCAACATTACCTAACCCCTTAGTGACAACCCATACGTGTTTTAATGTCCTGAGTGTCTGGGCTTTCATCCATGGGGCCATAAAAACAGGCTCGCCTTGTGTATTAAAGCCAGGGGGTCTGTGCATGTGACAGCTACCTGCTATCGGCTGCCAGATAGATAATGGCGATCGCATAGAAGTGTAAAAAGAGTTAAACAAAGTTAAAGTTTCAGCTCCCCTCACGAATCAAGTTAATGTGGGGAGGTAATAGTACTCACCTCCATCCTCCGCGATGTCCCACGGTGTTCTCGTCCTTCCGGGACTTGACGCCATCTTCTGCGCATGCGCACCTGACATAAAGTGTCGGGCGCATGCGCAGAAGGCCAGGGACCCCGGGAAATTTAAAATCTCCCTGCTCCCAGCTAGCAAGAGTAGCCAAGAGCATGGGGATGTCAGCGGGGACTGCAATATGTGGTCCCCGGTCACATTATCGACATTATCCAATGGATAACAGCGATCAAGTATAAGTAAACAAAAGTTAAAGTTTCACCTCCCATGATGGATGTGATTCATGAGGGGAGGTGAAATTAGTTACCTAAGGCCTCCGGCGATGTCCCCCGATGGGATCTTCATTCACGGACCCTTCTCCAGTTTCTGCACATACGCCCATCAGCAAGATGGTTAACGCAAGTGCAGAAGCTGGGGAAGGCCCGGAAAATTTAAAATCTCCATGCTCCTGGCTACTAAAGGTAGCAGAGAGCCTAGAGCAGTGACCATGGCCTGCGGTGAACGGTCCCCAGTCATGTGATCGCCGTTATCCAATGGATAATGGCAATCACGTAAAGTTAAAAAAAAATTGAAGTTTAATCTCCCCTCACTGATGCGATTGGTGAGAGGAGATGAAACTTCTTACTAGAGGTGTCTGCATTTGAATCCTGACGCGATCCTCCTCTACAGACCTTCCCCGGCTTCTATCCCTGCGCCTGCTGGCAAAAAGACGGACGCCTGCGCAAAAGCCAAGGAGGGCCCGGGAAATGTAAAATCTCCTTGCTCCCAGCTACGAAAGGAGCAGTGACCGGTGGCCTTGTTGAGCGGTCCCCGATCATGTGACAAAAAGCTAGTGATCTACCCTAGTGGTGGTTAAATGCAGTCTCATACGAGCTGATAGGAATTGCGGATTCTGCATTTGTTTGATGTGCGGTAATCCAAAGTCAATCAAATGCATTGGATTACACAATTCCGCTCACATTAGTGGGTTGAAATTACGTAATCCACTCGTACAAAACAGAATGCAGCATGTTCTATTTTATCGCCGGTATCCGTAACATAGAGCCCATTGTGCTCTATGGTCGCGGATATACCCGCAGCCTACATGCAATAAATTGTGTATGGGCACCCATGCCATTGCTATGCGACGGCACAGGAAAAATTAACACAAAAAGGTGTACTGCGTATGACCGCCTGTGTGAGTACGCAGTTATGCACAGTACATTATGCAGCCGTACACAGGGCCACAACCAGGCTCACAGCTGGGATTCGCTATGGGCCTCCACAAGCGGATCCAACATCCGACCGGCATTATTCAGATCACTACCTATAATGCCTACATAATTTACAAGAAGCCCCGGGAACGCTCGCCTTCCTGCAGTTCCAGGAGCAGCTTGTTGAGCGCCTTCTGATTTAGACCACCGTACCTCAGCCAGCTCACAAAGCCTCACATAGTGCCACTTTTTACATCCCATCCCAGCCACTGAGGTCAAGAAATACCCCCCAGAAAATTGTCGGCTTTGCAGCAAGCATGGGAGGAGGACGAATACCCAGTTTTATTGCCTCATCTGCCCATCCCAACCAGGCCTCTGTTTTCAGACATGCAACACAGTTTACATTATTACTTTTATCTAAGCTTTAGAAATGCCAAAGGAGGGGGGATTATTTTTAGGGAGTCTATTTTTTTTTCTGCACAAGTGTGCAATGGGGCCTGGAATTTATTCAATTGTGCCCTGAAATCCAATGGGTGTTCCCTTCATTATAGGCCTAGCCATGTGTACTATAAGTAGATTAGGGCCAAAATGGGTATGTTTCAGAACACGGGACAAACAGGGGGATCCATCTTAGGGTGAAAGTCTAAGTTAATTTTTTCCTTCTGCTTTGCTTAGATTCAATCAAAAACTGTGGGGTCAAAATACGCAGTACACTCCTAGATGAATTCATTAAGTGGTCTAATTTTCAAAATGCGGTCATTTATTGGGTTCTCCATCAATTTAGCCGCTCAAGGGATTTACAAGTGTTCAATGGGACCTAAAACATCTTCCAGCAAGATTTCTGTTCTGAAAACCCCCAGCTGCTCCTTTCATTTTGGGCCCTGTTGTACATACAGACATAAGATTAGAGCCACAATGGTCATGTTTCTGAACACAGAACAAACGGGGCTATCCATTTTGGAGTGCAAATCTTTATTTTCATGTGCACTATAGAAAACAAACCTGTCTTTAAAATGACATATTTGCAAAAATATGATTATTTTTTTCTCCTCTAAATTGTATTAACTCCTGAAAAAAACGGTGGCGTCAAAATACTCATGACCCCCCTCAGTGAATACATTAAGATTTGTATTTGTGGGGGTATCTATCCTTCTGATACCTCTGAGCCTTTGCAATCTTGGCTTGGTGTAGGAAAACAAAATGTTCCTCGAAATGTTAATAACTAATGTTAAATTTGTACGTCTCCTAAATGGTTTTTAAAAACTAAAGTTTTTCCAATGTGCTTCCAGAATAAAGCAAACAGATGGAAATATATATCTTATCAAAAACTTGTACAGTATTTTTGCACATATTTGACATATTACAGTTGAAAATATGAAAAAATGATAATTTTTGGCGGTTTTAATAAATATACACAAATTTTGTCTGTCTATTTTTACCACATAAATGAAGTACAAATGTGGTGAAAAACAATGTTAGAATCACTTGGATATGCAAAGCCTTTACAGAGTTATTCTGTTAGGCCTTAGTCACACGGGCGTTTTTTTCCCGCGATTTGCGGATCGCATGACGGATGCGCATCCGCAAATCGCGTGACCGGGGCCGAAAAATCGCCCGAAAATACTGCTCCTAGCCGCGTTTCAATAGAAACGGGCCGGAGCTGTCCAGTGCATTGAATTCAATAGAGGCGGCAATACAGCCGGCTCCATTGAAAGCAATGCGCTGCGGGCGATCTCACAATGAATTTTCAGCGCAGGGACCAATCAGGGGCAGCTCTCAGCTGTCATTCAGGTGAGTATATATATTTTTTTAGTTTTTACACATTTCTGGATGAATTTCAGGGAAGTGCTTATATTTTTAAGCCCTTCCCGAAAATTCATCCCGCGCTCGACGGCAGCCCATTGCTTTCAATGGAGCCAGCTGTATCGCCGGCTCCATTGAATTCAATGGGCAAACATTGTTCTTCTCTGCCACAGCTGTTACAGCTGTGGCAGAGAAGAATGATTTGTCTACTATATGTTCTCAATGGGGTCGGCGCTGCTGCTGCCGCCAGCCCCATTGAGCGCATATAGAGAAGAGAACAGGAATCGCAGATCGCAGATAGGTGCGATCTGCGATTTCTGTTCTATAATTTATCGGACGAGCGCATAAAAAGCGCTCATGTGTCCGATACCATTGCAAAGCAATGGTTTTATAAAATCGCCGGACGCATGCGCAAATCGCGGGAAAAAACACCCGTCTGACTGAGCCCTTAAAGTAACACGTCAGATTTCCAAAATTTGGTCTGGTCATTAAGGCGCAAACAGGCTTGGCTACTAAGGGGTTACAAAATAGAAAAAAGGAAGGAAAAAGAAGAAGGAAAAAGGAGATTAAAGATGGAAAAAATAATCCTTTTTTCCTTCTTTTTAAAAGAAGGAAAAAGAAGTGGAAAAAATAAGTTTAGTGGGTTCAACTGAGACAAACTGCCTGAGGTTTGAGTTCAGGCTGAATCAAACTTTTAGCAAAGTTTGACCCAAAACTGGTATTTATACAGTAGCCTCAACAGCATAACTATTCCCATATATCTTACCAAGAGACACAGATTCTCTATACAATCACTGTGTTACTGGCTATACCGATGTGTAGACTCTAGGGAATCTCCTTGTTCTTCACTCTTAGCCCTCACAAGGAAGAATGGACTTTACTGGTCAGATTCCCAGGTTGCAGTTTCCATGATAATTGTGAATTGGTTTCAGGTATGCTGGCGGGTCGTAGTGTCATAAAAAACGTAGTCAAGAGACCTCAGTCAAGATTCAACAAAGCGGAGAGTGAGACATAGACATAGTCAGAGGATGGGTTAGGTGCAGAAACAGAGTGCTCAATAAGTACCAGGTGACAAACCCAAGAAGTCTGATCAGAAAACAAAGCCAAGGTCAGCGTTAAAGACAAATTACAATCAGAAACAAGAGCCAAGAAAAGGATATAACATTATTTGTAGGCAAGGTGATGAGGCTGGAGCTCCATTTAAATAGGCAACCAGAACCATCATTATAAGGCTGTGCTCATGCAGGGCGGAATTGCCGTGGAATTTCCGTGTAGACTTTCTGCACAAAAATTCCACGGGCAATTTTTATCCTGGGATAAAGCAGTAAAGTGGATGAAGTTTGCAAAAATCTCGTTCACATGCTGCAGCCAGTCCGCTGAGCCCAAGCTGTGCTAAAATTGACATGACACGCAGAAATCAAAGCCCCGGCATGTCAAATTTATCACCGTTTCTGCTCCGGCCATCTCTCCTCTCTATGGGGAATTACTGGTCACAGCGGAATCAGCCGCTTGAAAACCCCCCAGACTTCAAGCTGTGGAAATCTCACAAAAGTACCATCCGGTCCCGCTGCGGACATTCCACGATATTTCCGCAGGATTTCTGTCTCATGTGACCGCGGCCTAATGGGGCACCGGCTACTAGCAAGAGAGAAGAGGACAGCTGCAGCAAGATTAACGGACAGCTTTGATCAGAAGGTATTGATTAACTGATGGAGAGGTGACAAGGCTAGTGGTTGGAGTTGAAACTCAACACTGGAGTGGGAAGAGGTGAACAACAACTACCGTATACCTTTATAACACTGTGAATTGTGAGATATAGCAGTGATTATAGAACTCGTATAGAAATATTATCTGGACCAGTATCATAGTAGTGGATAGCACAAAAGGAAGAGGTTGTTGCTCCTTCTGCAATCAAGGAATGAATATTTTATAATTGAAAACAATACGGGAGTAAAAAGAGAGGCAGAATAGTAACAATAGAATTAGACTTTTTTTCAAAAAATTGTTACGAGGCATAAAGAACATTGTAACTCCTACTAGCAGGGCTGCAAGAGGTTTTAACAACCAATAGAAAAATGTGTATTCTGTTGTAATGTAAATTCCACTGCACAAGCATTGACGACATGTGATGGATTAGAGTAGGTGACACACATAACCAAGGCACGCAATAGGCAGGATGTACATGAAATGTAGAAATACTATTTCACATAAAAGGAAAGGCTGATGAAGACTTTCAAGATTTTTATGTCAAGAAGAAAGACTGCTCTCATGAATGATCATCTCAGCATCAGGAAGAGGCAGGTAAAGGGCTTTAGCATGTGGCTGCGATTTCTTCCCATCGTCTTTTCTCTACTCTGGAAAAGTAAGTACTTTTTTTTCAACACTGAAAAATCCTGTCAGGTCCTATCTTTTCACGTAGCATGGACTGTAGATGCGGGCATTGTAGTCACGCATGTCCTATCTTTTGAAGGTCGAAAAATTGTTCATATGAACGCTTCAATAGCAAACCATTGGTTCTAATAGACGCAATCTTTTTGCATGGCTATTTGTGCGCAAAAAAAAAAACGCCTGTCTGAACGAGGCCTTAAGGAGTATTCAGGAAGGTTGAATCCTTTGCCAAATGTTTTATGTATTCCACTATTCTTGTACATTAGAAGCGAAAGCTTTATTTTATGTTGAGAAGTTCTATATTTCTTTCAGATGCAGCGCCACTCTTGTGCATTGGTTATCTTTGGTTTTACAACTTATCTCCAAATGCCAGACATGACCAATGGACAAGAGTGGCACTGCGTGTGTAAAAATTAAAGAACTTCTCAACATGAAATCAAGCTTTTGCTACTAATGTACAGAAAGGGAACGTGTCATCAGGTTCATACTGTCCAAACCGAGGACTGCATGACCCCCGGACAGATATGCACAGTGTCCATGTGTGCTGTGGCATTTCTGAATAAACACACCTTGAAGTCTGCCCATTTGACTCGGGCCCAGAGCTCCGAGTCAAAGAGGCGGGCCGTGCCTGGCTCTCCCCACCTGCAGAAAGTTGACTGACAGCTCTCTCCTTATACACAAGCAGGGAGAGAGCAGACAAAAATTGCCACAATTAGAGCTAGTTTCGGTCGTAACACTTAATTATTTAGATGCCACAGTCAAAACTGACTGAAAATCCAAACAGACCTCCAATGCCCCATCAGCTCACTGGGATGTGACTGCAGAGTGCTGATAGGTTAGCAAGGCCACCAAAAACGTAATGAAGACTCCCAGGGCTGCCATGCATGAAAGTCTATTAAAGGTGTTGTTCAACTTTACATTTTTTTAAACAGCTGCCCATGCAATAAAATAACAAAAGAAGCCATACTCACCTCTCTTGAATCTCTTTGAAATAGTACATGATGATCCCCATCTGTACTGATAGCAGAAGTTAGTTGACCGCTGAAGCCAATTAAAGGCTGCAGCATCAGTGTTCCAAACTCCTGGCATTATGGTGAGCAGGATTTGAGTACTGATGCCAGCAGAATGGGCAGTGACACTGCAGCCTTTAACTGCAGTAGTCATCTGACTTCCATTGCCAATACAGACCAGGATTGTCACTGGACTCACAACACCGTTTCTTGGGGAAGAAGAGAGTTGAGTATGGCTTGTGTTATTTTATCACATGGGCAGCAGTTAAAACCTCTTTAAATCCTGTCTTTGACAGATTGAAAATTACTATACAGTACAGTACTAAAGTATTGCAGTATATAGTACAAGTGATCAAGTGGTTGCAAGTTCAAGTTCCCTATGGGGACTTAAAAAACATGTTGAAAAAAGTTAGAGCTAATTTGTAAAATATTTTTAAAAAATTAAGTGCTCTGAAAACTCTCCTTTAACTATTATTCTCATAAAAAAAATCTCAATATTTAAAAAAAACAAAACACATATTTGGTATTACTGTGTTCATAAAAGACCTGACACACTGGCGTAACTACAGAGGGTGCAGGGGATGTAGTTGCACCTGGACCCAGGGGCCTTAGGGGCCCATAAGGCCTCTCTTCTCCATATAGGGAGCCCAGTATTCTGAATAAAGGATTATAGTTGGGGGCCCCGTTACAGGTTTTGGCATTGAGGCTCAGGAGCTTTAAGTAACGCCTCTGCGTTAAGGGGTTAAGAGAAGTTGGGGGGCTGCACGATAAACTTTTGCACCTGGGCCCATGAGCCTTTAGCAACACCTCTGACCTGACTATTAAAATATAGCACTATTTATCCCGCATGGTAAACACTGTAAAGACATATTACAAAATGCCAGAACTGTTATTTTTTTTTGTTACTTCAGCTACCCTAAAAATGTGATAAAAAGTGATCAAAAAGATACATGTACCCCAAAATTGTACTTCACAGTTCGCCCCATAAAAGACAAGCCAAATCGAGATAAAATAGCCAAATCAAAAAGTCAAGTCGATAAAAAATGTAAAAATTTTCTGATTCTCAGAATACAGAATAGGGCAACAGAAAGCAAATTTTGTTTAACCCATTCCCGCTGCAGGGCGTAAGTTTACGTCCTGGGAGCGGGGTACTTCCCGCAACAGGGCGTAAACTTACGTCCTGGAGATAGCGCTGGATCATATGTGATCCAGCGCTATCCCGCAGCGGGAGCCGGCTGTCAGTCACAGCCGGCGTCTCGCTGCAGCAGCGGGGGGACATCGGAGATGCGCCCGCCACTTTTAACCCCTTCCCTGCCGCGATCTAAGTAGATCGCGGCAGGGGAAGAGTTCACAGCGGGAGCGCGGCTCCCTCTGTGTCTCCGGCCGGCTCTCGCGATGTCATCGCGAGAGCCCGGCCTGTCACCATGGCAACAGGACGCCAGACACTGGCGTCCTGTATTGCCTATGCCTGAGATCGCTGTATGAGCGATAAGGCATGGGAGAGCAGTAGCTCTGCCATGCCTTATACCAGCGATCATCAGGGCAGTGGTTAAAGTCCCTCAGAGGGACACAAACAGTATAAAAAAAAGAAAGATTTAAAAAATGAATTAAAAAAAATGTTAAAAAAAAAGAGTAAAAAAACCATTTTTTATGCTTTTTCTCAGATTAGCATAAAAAAAGGTAAAAAAAAAATAAAACCCCACATATTTGGTATTGTCGCGTCCGTAACGATGCGTACAATAAGTTGCACATGCTTTTGACTGTGCACCGAAAAAAACGCTAAAAAAAAAGCTAAAAAACTGAGGCAAAATGCTCATTTTCAGCATTTTGCCTCACTAAAAACGCAATAAAAGTGATCAAAAAAGTCGTATGTACGCTAAAATGGTACCAATAAAATCTACAGCTCGTCTCGCAAAAAAAAAGCCCTCATAGAGCTCTGTACATCAAAAAATAAAAAAGTTACGTGACTTTGAATGCAGCAATTTAGAATAGAAAAAAGATTTCCAAAAAAAAGGGTTTTTATTGCAGAAAAGTGGGAAAACCTAAAAAAATTTTTAGAATTTTGGTATCGTTGTAACCGTACCGGTCTGCAGAAAAAATGGAAAGTCTCATTTATGCTGCATGATTAACGGTGTAAAAAAAAAATAAAAAAATCTATGGCAGAATTGATGCGTTTTCTCTCTCTGCTATCATTAAAAAAAAAATAAAAAATTTACAATATAGTCTATGTACCCAAAATTGGCATCGATAAAAACTACAGTTCGCCACGCAAAAAACAAGCCCTTATACGGCCGCGTCCACGGAAAAATAAAAAAGTTATGGCTTTTGAAAAATGGAGATGGAAAAATACCAAAAAATCGCTTGGTCCTCAACGCCAAAATAGGCCATGTCATGAAGGGGTTAAAAAAAGTTTATTTACTTCTCTAGAGTTAGGAAAACAAAAAAACTATAGCAAATTGATATTACCATAATCGTACTGCTCAACAGGATACAAATTCACGGGTGATTTTTACTGCACTGTAAACGCCATAAAAACTAACCCCCCCCCCCAAAAAAAAAAAATGACGCAGTTGCAATGTAGGCTAGGGCTACATTGTCCTCAAAAATTCCTCAAAATTCATACGACTGTTTCAGGTCTGCAATTTACTTTTTAAAACACAGCCAAATCCCAAGAATGTTGCAGTCATATGGAACTTACTTAATGTCTACGGTGGAAATATTCCCACATGGCTTGCGACCAAAATCTGTGGTGTCACATTTGAGTTATGTAGTAGGTCGCAATGTGACACCATTGGCAATTATTAGACACAACATTGCATGCAACACGTCGCCTGAAGCCCTAGCTTAAATGGGTAGCACATTGTTCAACATGATGTTCTTCATCTGTCCTTCTACAGGTGTCGGGTGTAAGGAGAATCCCGGGTATTCCATTTCCGTTCATCCTACCTTCATAGTCCAGAGGGGGCTCTGTGTCACCATCCCTTGCAATTTAACTGCTAATTCTAGAAATGTATTAAAGAATTCCAGGGGATCCTGGCTCAAGGGACCTTCAACTCCAGTGCAATTTGTAGCTACTAATGTGAAATCCAGACGAGTCCTGAAACAAAACTTCCATCTGACAGGAAATCCAGATAATGGAGACTGCACATTGACTATAACTGACGCCAGGAGAGAAGACACTGGCACCTATTTCTTTAGAGTTGAAGACAGTAATAATAGTTCTGTACATTTTAATTTTCTGGACTCCTTGGTCAGCGTGAACGTGACTGGTAAGTAAATGTAGATGGTAGTATCCTCAGGCGTACCAGTTATATAATTTCTGAAGAGGTTGGGAATTGTAGCACCTTGTTACAAATGGGAGCCAACTGGCTTTAACTGAATTATTTTCACAAAGCAGGATCGGTTCTTGTGCAAAAATTTATTAAAGTGGGGTGGGGCTTTACATCACACCGCATGCCCCCAGATGGTGATGTATCTGCTGTGGAGCAGCTTGATATCTGGAACATAGGTGCAGGTACTGTATATGGCACATGGCGCCACCACTGGTAGGATGCATGTTACATCTATGTATAGGACTGTCATCGTTACTGTATCATATGTAGCATATGTCCCCAAGAACATATGGGACTTGAGGATTAGTTTTATACTCTACAGTATCTGCCAGTTGTGTATATCTACAGGCCCTTATCTACAGAGTTTGGAAGAACCATGCCATTACAGTAGATTTATCAACCCTGAGGATATGTGAATGACTATATTAAAATATAAAGATTTCACAGGTGGGCAAAGAAATTCTTAAATATTAAAGGGGTTGTCCCGCGCCGAAACAGGTTTGTTTTTTTTTTTCAAACCCCCCCCCCCCCCGTTCGGCGCGAGACAACCCCGATGCAGGGGTTAAAAAAGAACACTGCACAGCGCTTACCTGAATCCCCGCGCTCCGGTGACTTCTTACTTACCGGTTGAAGATGGCCGCCGGGATCTTCTACCTCCGTGGACCGCAGCTCTTCTGTGCGGTCCATTGCCGATTCCAGCCTCCTGATTGGCTGGAATCGGCACGTGACAGGGCGGAGCTACACGGAGCTACACGGAGCCCCATTGAGAAGAGAAGAAGACCCGGACTGCGCAAGCGCGTCTAATTTGGCCATTAGACGGCGAAAATTAGACGGCAACCATGGAGACACATATTCACTGAAAAAGCCAAAAATACCTGAAAGTCTGCGAAGCAGACACGGTCGCCATAGGCACGATCGCCATAAGGCAGGCACAATCGCCACCGGCACAATCGCCGTAGGGCAGGCGCAATGGCCTTAAACCCTGAAAATATGTAGTCAGCCAGACAATAATGTGTGGAGGAGCAGCTTGTTCCTGGCAGGCTAATATGCAGTCACCCACTCAACCCAGCCCAGTTTGGGGAGGAGCAACTGCATATACTAATAGCCTGCACATGTGAACGATACCAAAGATGTCAGCCATAGATGGGTGGTGACCCACCATACAGGATATCAACCCTGGCTGATATGACAGTGGGTTGCCCTGTATCTCCAAGGTGGGCCACACTGGCTGACATCTTGGGCTCCCCCACCAACTAGCAAACTACATACAAAGATACTAATGCATACTAATAAAATGCGGGTGTTAGTACTGCATTTTGGCCAAAACGCATAGGCTGACGGACCGCGTCGAGGTCACACCGCTTCCGTCAGTACCTACGCTAACTCACAATAAATTACATAAAATCACAGAGGTGAGGAAAAAGAAAAAAACACATATTCATTGAAAAAGCCAAAAATACCTGAAAGTCTGCGAAGCAGACACGGTCGCCATAGGCACGATCGCCATAAGGCAGGCACAATCGCCACCGGCACAATCGCCGTAGGGCAGGCGCAATGGCCTTAAACCCTGAAAATATGTAGTCAGCCAGACAATAATGTGTGGAGGAGCAGCTTGTTCCTGGCAGGCTAATATGCAGTCACCCACTCAACCCAGCCCAGTTTGGGGAGGAGCGACTGCATATACTAATAGCCTGCACATGTGAACGATACCAAAGATGTCAGCCATAGATGGGTGGTGACCCACCATACAGGATATCAACCCTGGCTGATATGACAGTGGGTTGCCCTGTATCTCCAAGGTGGGCCACACTGGCTGACATCTTGGGCTCCCCCACCAACTAGCAAACTACATACAAAGATACTAATGCATACTAATAAAATGCGGGTGTTAGTACTGCATTTTGGCCAAAAATCACCTCTGTGATTTTATGTAATTTATTGTGAGTTAGCGTAGGTACTGACGGAAGCGGTGTGACCTCGACGCGGTCCGTCAGCCTATGCGTTTTGGCCAAAATGCAGTACTAACACCCGCATTTTATTAGTATGCATTAGTATCTTTGTATGTAGTTTGCTAGTTGGTGGGGGAGCCCAAGATGTCAGCCAGTGTGGCCCACCTTGGAGATACAGGGCAACCCACTGTCATATCAGCCAGGGTTGATATCCTGTATGGTGGGTCACCACCCATCTATGGCTGACATCTTTGGTATCGTTCACATGTGCAGGCTATTAGTATATGCAGTCGCTCCTCCCCAAACTGGGCTGGGTTGAGTGGGTGACTGCATATTAGCCTGCCAGGAACAAGCTGCTCCTCCACACATTATTGTCTGGCTGACTACATATTTTCAGGGCTTAAGGCCATTGCGCCTGCCCTACGGCGATTGTGCCGGTGGCGATTGTGCCTGCCTTATGGCGATCGTGCCTATGGCGACCGTGTCTGCTTCGCAGACTTTCAGGTATTTTTGGCTTTTTCAGTGAATATGCAACCATGGAGACGAGGACGCCAGCAACGGAACAGGTAAGTGAATAACTTTTGATAACTTCTGTATGGCTCATAATTAATGCACAATGTACATTACAAAGTGCATTAATATGGCCATACAGAAGTGTATAGACCCACTTGCTTTCGCGGGACAACCCCTTTAAAATATTAAAGAATATGTAGACCTTTCCAATGAATCTTAACTACAAATTCACCATTTTATGTATGCAGCTTCTATACATACCTGTGTGCGTAAGTGCTTCCTTGATTATGGACCTCAAACCTTGCCTATTCCACTCTGACACTCATACTCCCTTCCATCTGTTTCTTGCTACTTGCTAATTTACTGTACATTAGGTAGGTTAGTAGAAAACAGGTAACAGAAGGAAAGGAGCATGATGTCTGAATCAATTAATGCCCACAAAGGAAAATTACTCCTTGGATATTTCCCCTTAAAAGCAATCTTTATTCATTTATATATAAAAACCACCCAAAAGTAGAAAAAAGCTTGAAGTGTATACTGTTATTATTTTTTTAATTTACAGAATAAGTGATTCTATGCATTTTTGCAATGTGTTTTATTAGGCTATTATGTACATTTTTCCTTCAAAACCCCTCCTCTGCTGTGCAGCTGGACGAATACATTGTTAGTAAGTTGCTAGGGAAATCCCTATTCACCTCACTACATAACAGAAGAGGGAGTAGAGGGCAGACAGCTGTTACCATTGAACACTTTATTCATAAAGGTCGGTTATGATTTTACTCAGTTTTACGCACATACTTGTTGCTGTGCCCCACATCTGCACATTTGTCCCCAGCTCTTCTGCCTGCTGTTCTTACTTGGGCAGCGTTCTGTGAAGGTGAAGCCATTCTATGCCAACAGCTTCTCCATACACAGTGCCCACTCCCTGCCGGTCACGATGCACAGTGTATTGGGTGTACACTACTATATGTCACCACTTGATGCACTAACACCCTAACCCTGGAATTCTGATGGTTTCTGTACTAAGATATGTGTGATACTCTTCTTTATACCTAATGCTCAAACATCCGATCACTAGTGATTTAGCTTCCATCATTATTATATCTATATACAGTAAGGCAATTCTATTTACTTTCAAGTATATCACCAGTTCCATTTATCTCACTGGACCAGGTCTAAATTAGAGTTGTGTATACAGAACGGATTGGAACATTTTAATCAAAGACTGTGCAATGTTGCTTCATACTCTTTAGTAACCAGTTTTTTTTTGTTTTTTTTTAAAGACTTATCAGATGAACCGGAGATATCTCTTGTGGGAAATATTGTTGCGGGTGAGGAGGTAACACTAAATTGCATCAGTCCTGGGAGATGTTCTGGGAAAACTCCACTAATTACATGGAAAGGAGAAGTTGAAAAACGTGGAGAAACCAAGAGATATATGAAAAGGAATGAAGATGGTACAACAGAGTATCATGCCAGCCTCACCTTTATCCCATGGAATGTGCATGATCAGTCTGAACTCACCTGTAAAGTGACTTTTGAAAGTAATGTAACCACCAGTAGAAGCATCAACCTGAATGTTGTAGGTAAGTCTTCTGTTTGCGGCTGGGAAAAGAAAGGACATCAAGGAAAAGGAAAAAAAGAGGAAGAGGAAAGGGAAAAGGAAGGCGAGGGAAAGAACTTGAAGAGTAAAGTAAGGGAAAGAACTTGAAGGCAAAGAGAAAAAAAAGTTGAATGCAACATGAATTATTGGGAATAGAAATGAAAGGAAGGGTAGGATAGGGAAAGCGAAAGGGGAAGGGAACAAAGGGTGAAGATAAAGGGAATGGAAATAAAAATATTACAGTAGCTCATACATATCAGATCTGCAGGGGCCGACTCCTGGCACCTCACCAATCAACTAATTGAAGTGGCCGCAACACTAGCAAGTGTCGCCTCCCCATCACCATTTCATGCATTCCATGGTTTATCAGGAACAGCTTTACACATTTTGTAGTGGCTGTGCCTGGTACTGCTGCTTGACAGATAGGCCATAAATATCAAAGTCCCAGAGCACCTCATTTAAAGGAACTATATCACAATTTTTTCCCATATAATAGGTTGTTTTCTGATGACACATTCCCTTTAAGAGATAGGAAGGGGGGGGGGGGTTAAAGGGTAAGGAATAGAAAATAAATGAAGGGAAAAGAATAGGGATGAGCGAGTATACTCGCTAAAGCACTACTCATTTGAGGAATGTGCTTTAGACGAGTATCTCTCTGCTCGTCCCTGAAGATTCGGGAGCCGCCGCAGCTGACAGGTGAGTTGCGGCGGGGAGCAGGGGAGAGTGGGCAGGAGAGAGAGATCTCCCCTCCGTTCCTCCCCGCTCTCAACCGCCGCTCCCCGCTTCGCGGCGGCCCCCGAATGTTCAGGGACGAACAGGGAGATACTCGTCTAAAGCACATTACTCGGACGAGTAGTGCTTTAGCGAGTATACTCGCTCATCCATAGAAAAGAACATCAAAGAAACAGAAAGGGAAATTAAAGAATATGGAATTAATTGGTTTTTCTGTAGAATATGCACATCTCTTCCAGTCTAGTAGTAATAGTAGATTACATGTATAGAAAAGAGCTTTATCTTACAATGTCTGTCTCTTCTCACTTCTCCAGGTCGGCCAACTTGTCCAGGTAAAAATACTAATTATTTATTCTTCTTTCTATCATTATCATATTCATCTTTATTAGAGATGAGCGAACGTACTCGTCCTAGCTTGATGCTCGTTCGAGTATTAGCGTGTTCGAGATGCTCGTTACTCGTGACGAGTACCACGCGATGTTCGAGTTATTTTCACTTTCATCTCTGAGACGTTAGCGCGCTTTTCTGGCCAATAGAAAGACAGGGAAGGCATTACAACTTCCCCCTGCGACGTTCAAGCCCTATACCACCCCCCTGCAGTGAGTGGCTGGCGAGATCAGGTGTCACCCGAGTATATAAATCGGCCCCTTCCGCGGCTCGCTACAGATGCGTTCTGACAGAGATCAGGGAAAGTGCTGTCTTGCTGGAGTTGCTATAGCGAGAGTGTTAGGAGTATTTTAGGCTTCAAGAACCCCAACGGTCCTTCTTAGGGCCACATCTAACCGTGTGCAGTAGTGTGGAGGCTGCTTTTTGCAGTGTTGCACATTTTTTTTTTTTTGTATATCGGCCGTGCAGAGCATTGCGCCCTGCAGTAATTATACATAGTCCAGGGCCAGTAGTGGTGGTGAGGCAGGGACAGAAGACATATTTATAGAATATAGGCAGTGGGCCTTTCCAAAAACATTTGGGAAAAAAACATCTATTTGGGCCGCCTGTGACCGTCCTCTGTGTACTGGGTCTCTGCTGGGGGTAGTTGTCCTCCTAATTCATACGCAGCCAGCTAAGTGTTACAGCAGGCTTGCGCAAAATTATTTCCTGGCTCTGTGTTGGCTGTTACATCACCGCTGTATTGCAGTCCACAGTGCAACAGTTTGCAGTTATTTTACATACTCCAGGGCCAGTAGTGGTGAGGCAGGGACAGAAGACATATTTATAGAATATAGGCAGTGGGCCTTTCCAAAAACATTTGGGAAAAAACATCTATTTGGGCTGCCTGTGACAGTCCTCTGTGTACTGGGTCTCTGCTGGGGGTAGTTGTCCTCCTAATTCATACGCAGCCAGCTAAGTGTTACAGCAGGCTTGCGCAAAATTATTTCCTGGCTCTGCTGTGCGTTCCGTAAGCGAAGTCAGCCTCCAACCACAGGCCAATAAGCGGCACATTTAATTACAGCGTTCTGTTTCTGCACTACTGCTAATACACCATGCTGAGGGGTAGGGGTAGGCCTAGAGGACGTGGACGCGGGCGAGGACGCGGAGGCCCAAGTCAGGGTGTGGGCACAGGCCGAGCTCCAGATCCAGGTGTATCGCAGCCGACTGCTGCAGGATTAGGAGAGAGGCACGCTTCTGGCGTCCCCACATTCATCTCACAATTAATGGGTCCATGCGGTAGACCTTTATTAGAAAATGAGCAGTGTGAGCAGGTCCTGTCGTGGATGGCACAAAGTGCATCCAGCAATCTATCGACCACCCAGAGTTCTGCGCCGTCCACTGCTGCAACTCTGAATCCTCTGGCTGCTGCTCCTCCTTCCTCCCAGCCTCCTCACTCCATTACAATGACACATTCTGAGGAGCAGGCAGACTCCCAGGAACTGTTCTCAGGTCCCTGCCTAGAATGGGCAGCAATGGTTCCGAATCCTCTCCCACTGGAGGAGTTTGTCGTGACCGATGCCCAACCTTTTGAAAGTTCCCGGGGTCCGGGGGATGAGGCTGGGGACTTCCGGCAACTGTCTCAAGACCTTTCAGTGGGTGAGGAGGACGATGACGATGAGACACAGTTGTCTATCAGTGAGGTAGTAGTAAGGGCAGTAAGTCCGAGGGAGGAACGCACAGAGGATTCGGAGGAAGAGCAACAGGATGATGAGGTGACTGACCCAACCTGGTTTGCTACGCCTACTGAGGACAGGTCTTCAGAGGGGGAGGCAAGGGCAGCAGCAGGGCAGGTTGGAAGAGGCAGTGCGGTGGCCAGGGGTAGAGGCAGGGCCAGACCGAATAATCCACCAACTGTTTCCCAAAGCGCCCCCTCGCGCCATGCCACCCTGCAGAGGCCGAGGTGCTCAAAGGTCTGGCAGTTTTTCACTGAGAGTGCAGACGACCGTCGAACAGTGGTGTGCAACCTGTGTCGCGCCAAGATCAGCCGGGGAGCCACCACCACCAGCCTCACCACCACCAGCATGCGCAGACATATGATGGCCAAGCACCCCACAAGGTGGGACGAAGGCCGTTCACCGCCTCCGGTTTGCACCGCTGCCTCTCCCCCTGTGCCCCAACCTGCCACTGAGATCCAACCCCCCTCTCAGGACACAGGCACTACCGTCTCCTGGCCTGCACCCACACCCTCACCTCCACTGTCCTCGGCCCCATCCACCAATGTCTGTCAGCGCACCGTCCAGCCATCGCTAGCGCAAGTGTTGGAGCGCAAGCGCAAGTACGCCGCCACGCACCCGCATACTCAAGCGTTAAACGTGCACATAGCAAAATTTATCAGCCTGGAGATGCTGCCGTATAGGGTTGTGGAAACGGAGGCTTTCAAAAGTATGATGGCGGCCGCGGGCCCGCGCTACTTGGTTCCCAGTCGCCACTACTTTTCCCGATGTGCCGTCCCAGCCCTGCATGACCACGTCTCCCGCAACATTGTACGCGCCCTCACCAACGCGGTTACTGCCAAGGTCCACTTAACAACGGACACGTGGACAAGCACAGGCGGGCAGGGCCACTACATCTCCCTGACGGCACATTGGGTGAATTTAGTGGAGGCTGGGACAGAGTCAGAGCCTGGGACCGCTCACGTCCTACCCACCCCCAGAATTGCAGGCCCCAGCTCGGTGGTGGTATCTGCGGCGGTGTATGCTTCCTCCACTAAACCACCCTCCTCCTCCTCCGCAATCTCTGTCTCGCAATCAAGATGTGTGAGCAGCAGCATGTCGGCAGCAGTTGGTGTCGCGCGGCACGGCAGCACAGCGGTTGGCAAGCATTAGCAGGCCGTGCTGAAACTACTCAGCTTAGGAGATAAGAGGCACACGGCCCACGAACTGCTGCAGGGTCTGACAGAGCAGACCGACCGCTGGCTTGCGCCGCTGAGCCTCCAACCGGGCATGGTCGTGTGTGACAATGGCTGTAACCTGGTGGCGGCTCTGCAGCTCGGCAGCCTCACGCACGTGCCATGCCTGGCCCACGTCTTTAATTTGGTGGTTCAGCGCTTTCTGAAAAGCTACCCACGCTTGTCAGACCTGCTCGGAAAGGTGCGCCGGCTCTGCACACATTTCCGCAAGTCCCACACGGACGCTGCCACCCTGCGCACCCTGCAACATCGGTTTCATCTGCCAGTGCACCGACTGCTGCGCGACGTGCCCACACGGTGGAACTCTACGCTCCACATGTTAGCCAGGCTCTATGAGCAGCGTAGAGCTATAGTGGAATACCAACTCCAACATGGGCGGCGCAGTGGGAGTCAGCCTCCTCAATTCTTTACAGAAGAGTGGGCCTGGTTGGCAGACATCTGCCAGGTCCTTGGAAACTTTGAGGAGTCTACCCAGATAGTGAGCGGCGATGCTGCAATCATTAGCGTCACCATTCCTCTGCTATGCCTCTTGAGAAGTTCCCTGCAAAGCATAAAGGCAGACGCTTTGCGCTCGGAAACAGAGCCGGGGGAAGACAGTATGTCGCTGGATAGTCAGAGCACCCTCCTGTCTATATCTCAGAGCGTTGAGGAGGAGGAGCATGAGGAGGATGAGGAGGAGGGGGAAGAGACAGCTTGGCCCACTGCTGAGGGTACCCATGCTGCTTGCCTGTCATCCTTTCAGCGTGTATGGCCTGAGGAGGAGGAGGAGGCTCCTGAAAGTGATCTTCCTAGTGAGGACAGCCATGTGATGCGTACAGGTACTCTGGCACACATGGCTGACTTCATGTTAGGATGCCTTTCTCGTGACCCTCGCGTTACACGCATTCTGGCCACTACGGATTACCGGGTGTACACATTGCTCGACCCACGGTATAAGGAGAACTTTTCCACTCTGATACCCGAAGAGGAAAGGGGTTCGAGAGTGATGCTATACCACAGGACCCTGGCGGACAAGTTGATGGTAAAATTCCCATCCGACAGCGCTAGTGGCAGAAGGTGCAGTTCCGAGGGCCAGGTAGCAGGGGAGGTGCGGAGATCAGGCAGCATGTACAGCAGAGGCAGGGGAACACTCTCTAAGGCCTTTGACAGTTTTCTGGCTCCCCAGCAAGACTGTGTCACCGCTGCCCAGTCAAGGCTAAGTCGGCGGGAGCACTGTAAAAGGATAGTGAGGGAGTACGTAGCCGATTGCACGACCGTCCTCCGTGACGCCTCTGCCCCCTACAACTACTGAGTGTCGAAGCTGGACACGTGGCCTGAACTCGCGCTGTATGCCCTGGAGGTGCTTGCTTGTCCTGCGGCTAGCGTCTTGTCAGAGAGGGTGTTTAGTGCGGTTGGGGGAATCATCACAGATAAGCGTACGCGCCTGTCAACCGACAGTGCCGACAGGCTTACACTCATCAAGATGAACAAAGCCTGGATTTCCCCAGACTTCTCTTCTCCACCAGCGGACAGCAGCGATACCTAAGCAATACGTAGGCTGCACCCGCGGATGGAAGCATCGTTCTCTATCACCATCAAAAACGGGGACATTTTTGCTTCATCAATCTGTGTATAATATTCCTCCTCCTCCTGCTCCTCCTCCTGAAACCTGACATAATCACGCCGAACGGGCAATTTTTCTTAGGCCCACAAGGCTCAGTCATATAATTTTTCTAAACAATTTTTATACGTTTCAATGCTCATTAAAGCGTTGAAACTTGCACCTGAACCAATTTTTATTTTAACTGGGCTGCCTCCAGGCCTAGTTACCAATTAAGCCACATTAACCAAAGCGATTAATGGGTTTCACCTGCCCTCTTGGTTGGGCATGGGCAATTTTTCTGAGGTACATTAGTACTGTTGGTACATCAATTTTTTGGGGCCCTCGCCTACAATGTAATCCAATTAATTTTTTGCCCACCTGCATTACAGCTGACGTTACATCAGCTGTGCTGGGCACTGCAATGGGATATATTTATGTACCGCCAGTGGGTTCCAGGGAGCCACCCATGCTGTCGGTCCACACGGAGTTGTAACTGCATGTGTCCACTTCTAAAGAACCCCAGTCTGACTGGGGCATGCAGTGTGGGCCGAAGCCCACCTGCATTAAACATGACATTACCTCAGCTGTGATGGGCAATGCAATGGGATATATTTATGTACCGCCGGTGGGTTCCAGGGAGCCACCCATGCTGTCGGTCCACACGGAGTTGTAACTGCATGTGTACATTTCTAAAGAACCCCAGTCTGACTGGGGCATGCAGTGTGGGCCGAAGCCCACCTGCATTAAACATGACATTACCTCACCTGTGATGGGCAATGCTATGGGATATATTTATTTGCCGCCGGTGGCTTCCTGGCACCCACCCATGCTGTGGGTCCACAGGGACTTCACAATAGGGAGTTGTACCTGCCTGTGTCTATGAATTAAAAAGCCCAGTCAGGTTGGGGCATGCAGTGTGGGCCGAAGCCCACCTGCATTTTATCTGACGTTAGCTCTGCTGTCCAGGGCACTGCAATGGGATACATTTATGTACAGCCGTTGGGTTCCAGGGAGCCACCCATGCTGTGGGTGCACACGGAATTCCCATTGCGGAGTTGTACCTGCCTGTGACTATTTATAAAAAACCGCGGTCTGACTGGGGCATGCAGGCACCTTGACAGAATGAATAGTGTGTGGCACATAGGTTCCCCATTGCTATGCCCACGTGTGCAGCTCCTGATGGCGGTGGCACAGGATTATATTTCTCATTGCTTCTGTACAGCATTGTGGGCTATCGCCCCGCCCCTTTTAAAGAGGGTCGCTGCCTAGCCGTGCCAACCCTCTACAGTGTGTGCCTGCGGTTCCTCCTCATGGCAGACGCACTTATAAATAGACATGAGGGTGGTGTGGCATGAGGGCAGCTGAAGGCTGCGCAGGGACACTTTGGTGTGCGCTGTGGACACTGGGTCGTGCGGGGTGGGGGGTGGGGGGGTTGGGCAGCTTGTAACCCAGGAGAAGTGGCAGCGGAGTGTCATGCAGGCAGTGATAGTGCTTTGTTGGAGGTAGTGTGGTGCTTAGCTAAGGTATGCATTGCTAATGAGGGCCTTTCAGAAGTAAAAGTTGTTGTGGGGGGGGGCACTCTTGCCGCTATTGTGGCTTAATAGTGGGACCTGAGAACTTGAGATGCAGCCCAACATGTAGCCCCTCGCCTGCCCTATCTGTTGCTGTGTCGATCCCATCACTTTGTTGAATTGCCCAGATTTTCACACATGGAAACCTTAGCGAGCATCGGCGATATACAAAAATGCTTGGGTCGCCCATTGACTTCAATGGGGTTCGTTACTCGAAACGAACCCTCGAGCATCGCGAAATTTTCGTCCCGAGTAACGAGCACCCGAGCATTTTGGTGCTCGCTAGAGATGAGCGAACGTACTCGTCCGAGCTTGATGCTCGGGCGAATATTAGGGTGTTCGGGATGTTCGTTATTCGTAACGAACACCACACGATGTTCGGATATTCGGGTTACTTTAACTTTCTTCCCTGAGAAATCTTTTCTATATGCGCTCAATGGGGCCGGCGGCAGCAGCGCCAACCCCATTGAGAACATATAGAAGACAAATCCTTCTTCTCTGCCACAGCTGTAACAGCTGTGACAGAGAAGAACGATGTTTGCCCATTGAATTCAATGGAACCGGCAATACAGCCGACTCCACTGAATGCAATGGGCTGCCGGCGATCGCGGGATGAATTGTCGGAAAGGGGTTAAATATATAAGCCCTTTCCTGCAATTCATCCAGAAATGTGTAAAAATAAAAAATATATATATACTCACCTGGTGCCGGCAGACGGAGTTCAGCGCGGCAGGCTGCAGTTCTCCTGAACTGCTCTGAACAGCTGTGAGTAGTATTCAGCAGCCGGGGATTTAAAATCCCCGCCTGCTGAATAAGATGCCTCTGAATGGTCACAGCCTGACCAATCAGAGGCCAGCCCTCACTCACACCCATTCATGAATTCATGAATGGGTGAATGAGGGCTGCCTCTGATTGGCTCAGGGGCAGGAGAGCCGCCCCTGAGCCAATCAGAGGCAGCCCTCACTCACCCATTCATGAATGGGTGTGAGTGAGGGCTGGCCTCTGATTGGTCAGGCTGTGACCATTCAGAGGCATCTTATTCAGCAGGCGGGGATTTTAAATCCCCGGCTGCTGAATACTACTCACAGCTGTTCAGAGCAGTTCAGGAGAACTGCAGCCTGCCGCGCTGAACTCCGTCTGCCGGCACCAGGTGAGTATATATATATATTTTTTATTTTTACACATTTCTGGATGAATTGCAGGAAAGGGCTTATATATTTAACCCCTTTCCGACAATTCATCCCGCGATCGCCGGCAGCCCATTGCATTCAGTGGAGTCGGCTGTATTGACGGCTCCATTGAATTCAATGGGCTAACATCGTTCTTCTCTGCCACAGCTGTTACAGCTGTGGCAGAGGAGAACTTGCTGTGTCGTTCCCATCATTTTCTTGAATTGCCAAGATTTTCACACATGAAAACCTTAGCGAGCATCGGCGAAATACAAAAATGTTCCGGTCGCCCATTGACTTCAATGGGGTTCGTTATTCCAAACGAACACCCGAACATCGCGGGAAGTTCGTTTCGAATAACGCGAACCCGAACATTTTGGTGTTCGCTCATCTTTAGTGCTCGCTCATCTCTAATCTTTATCATAATCTACATTCACATCATCATCATTATTACCGCTCCTAGCAGCTGTTCTTTAGTAACTGAAATGTGGATGACTACCGCATGGCGTCTATCGCCTTCTTATTTTTCCTTATGGCCACAGCTCATCTTATTGTTATTTTGTAACACACATGCTTGTGCTATAACTTAAGACCTATGTTCAAGTTGATATACAACCGCTATAAAACAGTATATCACGTTTAGCAATCACACTGCAGCCCACTGGAAACTAAGGGGTTTTACAACATTTTCAATTTCTGTTCATATTTTAATTTTCTAGACTACTTTAAATAGATATAATATTACTATTACATTCTGTACACTAACCAAATCCCAGTAAAGAAAGCGATACAGAAGATAATAGTAACATTGCCAGTAATAAATAATAGTAAACCTCTAGAAGACTAAAGATAATGTAATGGTATTCTGAAAAGGAATACTCCACAACTGAGACACCTTGTTATATTTGGTGCTGGATCTTTGAACATGGCCTGCCCTAGCTATGTGTGACTCGTGCAGTCGCACAGGGCACCAGCCACCAACTTGTAGGAAAGGAGGAACCAGGTGGATATAGCCTCGAGCTCTTCTCTCATTAGGTCCACCTGGACAATGATCGTCTTCCACCTAGCAGCAACATCTTGTGGAGCTACATGAATTATATCCTACTTCTAGCTCTGTCTCCTTCCTTCTTATGTTCGGAGGTGCCGCTGTCAGCCCATGGGTGCTCCCACGACACAGTTGCTTAGTTTTTCTACTTTATTTATATTATGAGCTTGGTCCTGGCATCATGTTGACATATTGAAGTTGGTTTTTGCTGTATTTATGTACAGAATTTGGTTCTGGTATTGTGTCTAGATACTGAGGTTGGCCCATGCTGTACATATTTACTGAGTTTGCTTCTGCTGCTGTATTTATGCTTTGAGCTTGGTTCTGATGCCATATCTTATGAGCTTGGTTCTGGCATTGTGTTTACATACTGAGGTTGGTTTGTGTTGTATTCATGTTATGAGTTTGCTTTTGGTCCTGTATTAATGTTATGAGTAGAGATGAGCGAACGTACTCGGATAAGCACTACTCGTCCGAGTAATGTGCCTTATCCAAGTACCGCTGTACTCATGCTGAAAGATTCGGGATGCGCTGCGGAGCGGGGAGCTGCAGGGGACAGCGGGGAGGAACGGAGGGGAGATCTTTCTCTCCTTCTCTCCCGCCCGCTCTGCCCCGCTCCCCGCTGCGACTCACCTGTCAGCAGCGGAGCGCCCCGAATCTTTCAGCACGAGTACAGCGGTACTCGGATAAGGCACATTACTCGGACGAGTAGTGCTTATCCGAGTACGTTAGCTCATCTCTAGTTATGAGTTTGATTCTGGTGATGTATCTATGTACGGAGCTTGGTTCTGGTATTTATATACTGAGCTTTTCAGGTGTAGGTATGCAGCTCTCCTGCTGCTTTCTGCACAAGCAGAATACAGGCAGACTGCCTATCAATGCAATAAATATAGTTTTTTCTTATGACCAGGTGGAGGTGAAAAAATATTGCACAGTGTGCCAACTAACCTAAGATCAGCATTACCTTTGAATCTTTAAGCCATGCATCACCTTTAGAGATGAGCGAGCATACTCGTCCGAGCTTGATGCTCGTTCGAGTATTAGGGTGCTCGAGATGCTCGTTACTCGAGACGAGCACCACGCGATACTCATCTCGATTAAACGAGCACTGACCATTGAATTCAATGGAGCCGGCAATACAGCCGACTCCATTGAAAGCAATGGGCTGCCGGCGTACGCGGGATGAATTGTCGGGAAGGGCTTAAATATATAGAAGGGCTTAAATGTATAAGCCCTTCCCTGCAATTCATCTAGAAATGTGTAAAAATAAAAAATATATATATACTTACCTTGTCCCGGCAGAACGATGTTAGCCCATTGAATTCAATGGAGCCGCAATACAGCCGACTCCATTGAAAGCAATGGGCTGCCGGCGATCGTGGGACGAATTGTCGGGAAAGGGTTAAATATATAAGCCCTTCCCTGCAATTCATCCAGAAATGTGTAAAAATAAAAAATATATATATACTCACCTGGTGCCGGCAGACGGAGTTCAGCGCGGCAGGCTGCAGTTCTCCTGAACTGCTCTGAACAGCTGTGAGTAGTATTCAGCAGCCGGGGATATGAATGGGTGTGAGTGAGGGCTGGCCTCTGATTGGTCAGGCTGTGACCAATCAGAGGCATCTTATTCAGCAGGCGGGGATTTTAAATCCCCGGCTGCTGAATACTACTCACAGCTGTTCAGAGCAGTTCAGTAGAACTGCAGCCTGCCGCGCTGAACTCCGTCTGCCGGCACCAGGTGAGTATATATATATTTTTTATTTTTACACATTTCTGGATGAATTGCAGGGAAGGGCTTATATATTTAACCCTTTCCCGACAATTCATCCCGCGATCGCCGGCAGCCCATTGCTTTCAATGGAGTCGGCTGTATTGACGGCTCCATTGAATTCAATGGGCTAACATCGTTCTTCTCTGCCACAGCTGTTACAGCTGTGGCAGAGGAGAACGATCGTTATGCTGACAGTGGGGGGGGGGGGGGGTCTCACTCTTGCCGCTATTGTGGCTTAATAGTGGGACCTGGGAACTTGAGATGCAGCCCAAAATGTAGCTCCTCGCCTGCCCTATTCGTTTCTGTGTCGTTTTCATCACTTTCTTGTGTTTTGCAGATTTTCACAAATGAAAACCTTAGCGAGCATCGGCGATATACAAAAATGCTCGAGTCACCCATTGACTTCAATGGGGTTCGTTACTCGAAACGAACTCTTGAGCATCACTGAAAGTTCGACTCGAGTAACGAGCACCCGAGCATTTTGGTGCTCGCTCATCTCTAATCACCTTCTTAAAATCTGCATTAGGTATAACACAGCGTCTCAGTTATGTCTGGAGTGCTCCTTTAATCAACCAATAGTTTACTATTATGTCATGTTTCATTTCACCTCTATTTTTCATAGCTTGCTCATCTATATCTGTCCTCTTCATCATTGGGATGGTTGTTGGGAATGTCGTCATCTTGGCCCTAATCATTGTGGGGTCTTGTTGCTTTCTCATAAAACACACGAAGAAAAAACAAGCAGGTAATAGTAAACATTTACAGTGTTTCTTTTGCATTTCAATATCGCTGTCAAGCTTATGACATACTATGAGCTGGTGCAATATTTGGTACTTGCTGCCATCTATTAAAAGTAACAAATCCTACAATCAACCCACAATAACAGTATCAGTAATTGGACGTCACTGGCTTTACTTTGAATACAAGATAACAGTAAGCCTATATTTACACGGCCAAGTTTCACGCACGATTGTTTGTGTGTTGCAAGATGCACAGAAATCATATGCGAAAATAACCCACTGTTCTCAAAGGGTTAATAAACATGAGTGATTTTTATCTTGCACCGGTATATTAAAAAATTGTAGCATGTCCTATTTTTGGGCGGTTCTGTGACTAGCATGCGAGTGCCATGCATGTCTTCCATTTTAACAATTAGAGCAGCATGGAATTTTTTACAGGCATGTGCGATATCGGTCTGATTTTCTAGGGCTGGTATCACACTTGCCTATGTAAATACGGCCTGATGCAAAACTATTTCATCACATAATATGTCATAGCAGACGCCAAAAAAATAGGCTCCTCCTATAGATCTGCATATATTTTTTATGTAACTAATGTTTTCAGCTATTACAGTACTTTACCACATTAAAGATATTCCTAAACTGTACTTGGAATATAACACAGAATGTAACTCAGGAACAGTACGGGATAAGTAACACATGTACACAGTACCTCCACTAGCAGAATAGTGAGTGCAGCTCTGGAGTATAACACAGAATGTAACTCAGGAACAGCCAAGATAAGTAATGTATGTACACAGTGACTCTACCAGCAGAAAAGTGAGTGCAGCTCTGGAGCATAACACAGAATGTAACTCAGGAACAGCCAGGATAAGTAATGTATGTACCCAGTGACTCCACCAGCAGAATAGTAAATGCAGCTCTGGAGCATAACACAGAATGTAACTCAGGAACAGCCAGGATAAGTAATGTATGTACCCAGTGACTCCACCAGCAGAATAGTAAGTGCAGCTCTGGAGTATAGCACAGAATGTAACTCAGGAACAGCCAGGATAAGTAATGTATGTACCCAGTGACTCCACCAGCAGAAAAGTGAGTGCAGCTCTGGAGTATAACACAGAATGTAACTCAGGAACAGCCAGGATAATTAATGTATGTACCCAGTGACTCCACCAGCAGAATAGTGAGTGCAGCTCTGGAGTATAGCACAGAATGTAACTCAGGAACAGTTTAGGATAAGTAACACATATACACAGTGACTCCACTAGCAGAATAGTGAGTGCAGCTCTGGAGTATAATACATGATATAACTTAGGATCAGCCAGTATAAGTAATGCATGTACGCAGTGACTCCATCAACAGAATAGTGAGTGCAGCTCTGGAGTATAATACAGACTATAACTCAGAGTCAGCCAGGATTAGTAATGTATGTACACAGTGACTCCATCAACAGAATAGTGAGTGCAGCTCTGGCGTATAATACAAAATGTAACTCAGGATCAGTACAATGTATGCATGCACACATTAACTACTTTAGCTCTGGAGTATAAAAGGGCATATAAACTGTGAAACTATATTTTAATATAGATATAGTTGTTAAATTCACCCATCTGATAGATGTGCGTGTAGATTTGACTATGTTAATCATAATTTTTCTAGGAAATGGATTGCAGGATAGTAAACCAAGTGGAGAAGACACAGATTCTACTTATCAGGTATCATCATCATAACAGCTACTGAATTTAAAAAAAATTGTACACAAAAGCAAATAATGTTCTGGACCTTTGCTATATGAACAGCACACAGTTTCCATAACTATTCTTGGTAGCATGAAGACTAAAGCGTTAAACAAGTCAGGTGGCACAATATTACCCAGAGATGCTTATAGTAAGGACTGTACTGTGACAACCTGTCATTCATGTACATTGAAATGGTTAGTGATAGATACGTAGATAGATAGATAGATAGATAGATAGATAGATAGATGGATATGAGATAGATAGATATGAGATAGATAGATAGATAGATAGATATGAGATAGATAGATAGATAGATAGATAGATAGATAGATAGATAGATAGATAGATAGATAGATAGATAGATATGAGATAGATATGAGATAGATAGATAGATATGAGATAGATAGATAGATAGATAGACATGAGATAGATAGATAGATAGATAGATAGATAGATAGATAGATAGATAGATAGATATGAGATAGATAGATAGATATGAGATAGATAGATAGATAGATATGAGATAGATAGATAGATAGATAGATAGATAGATAGATAGATAGATAGATAGATAGATATGAGATAGATAGATATATACATAGATAGATAGATATGAGATAGATAGATAGATAGATATTAGATAGATATGAGATAGATAGATAGATAGGTATGAGATAGATAGATAGATAGATAGAATCTGTCCATCCGACTAAGAAATTCTGCAAACATGATTGAGAGTTGATGATTGACTATAGTGATGAAGTATGAAAATTATTATTCTGTATAAACTTTTGTTTTGAAGGATTTAATAGGACAGAAGGATGACATTTACTACAACTTAAGGATACAGAGATAATGAAGATCTTCATATTCTACAAACTTATTCTTTAAACATTCTCTAATCACATTACCTCTCATAATTAACTTATGTCTAATATAGTCTATTTTTCTTACATTTACAAAAGTTCAACATTCAATTTCCAATAAATGTTTAATGTTTCTTTATATAGAGTTGAGACTTCTTTGTTCATACAATTAAATTGTACTATTCCGACTATAGGGCACATACTACATTTTGTTAATGCAAAGAGTGCTACAGGTATAGTCTTATGTTTCAAATTGGTGGGTGAATATGTGAGATGCTTGTAGAATCATTAACAGGTCACACAGCACTTTGTGTAATCAAGACTGATTTCCTTTATTTGTTAACAGGCCAAAGTTTTTATAATCTTTTTAGACAAATACATTGAAAGCAAGGCTAGAGGACACCTGACTTATGCACATGCAGAACTTGTTATTATTAGTTTATTATTGGTTACTAAACTTTAACACTTGCATTGATTTTGGTATCTGGGCAGAACTCCTCTCTGGTCATGCGCTGTTTGCTAATTGTTTGAGGTTGTTAATTGGTAATCTATCACTGGAGGGCAAGATGACGAGACTCAGACTCACATATTTTGGTCATGTAATATGAGCAGAGTCACTCTAAAGATCTGTAATGCTTCAACAGGTCACTGGTAAAAGAAGACCTGGTTGCCAAAGGACACAATGACTGATACTGTCAAAGTTAATACTGGCATGGATCTGACACAACTGAAAGAAGCAGTGCAAAACTGAAAAACATGGAGAGAGCCTTTAGGGTTGCCAAGGGTCGCTAATGACTAAATGGCTAACAACAACAACAAGCATTCCTGAGTTTAGTTAAGGCTTACATAGTTAAATATATGTGTAGAAGATCAAATTAAGAACTCTTTATCATCTTATTTTACTATTTCTAAAGCAGAGTACATTTCTAAAACAAAGTCCATCTTTAATCAGCCTACTTCCCCTGAGCACACACTTGTGTGAGTGAAGGTCAATTGCAGCTTTTCTTCTTCAGGCCTTATAAACTACTTATTATCTTGTTCATGAGTCAAGACATTTGGATACGAGTTAAGCAATATACAAGAATGGAGTAGAGAACAAGATGGAGTGCAGCAGACATTATAGTTTATCTCACAATACCATATGGAAAAGGCTTCTAAAGATATTCATTCAGTATCGGTAATTCTTTTATTTCTTCTTTGAGACTAACTTTTGTTGTAATGCTGATCCAAATTTTAGACTTAGATATTCGATCTTTAAAAATTGTGTGCAAATAAATTACCTGCCGTTTGCAACTGAATTGCAACAGAGTTTTCATAGCAAAAAAAACGACAGCAAACTCCCACGGCCAAATGTATTCCTAAATGGTGCAAATTTTGCTGCAGAATTTGTTTCAGATTTGCAGCAGGTTTCAAATTTTGTATTGAAATTCGCTGTCCAAGTCCACAGCGTAACTATACATGCTGCGGATTTAGAATCTACAGCATTTTTCAAATACACTGCAGATTCTGTGAGGAAATTTTGGGTTCCATGTGAATTTTTTTAAAATCTTGTCCACATGGCTTGTAAATGCTGTGGACATTCTGCAGCATTTGCAGTATATGATGGTGGCCTAAAACTAACAACAAACACAAGATATTGATCTGCCGCATGTTTATCAACTGGTGAGACTAAACTGTTAGATCAGAGGAGGTACTATAAAAAGCTAAAACAAAACAGCAGGCTTGCACAAAGCAGGAATTGATCATCCACATGGGGTCAAACATGACATTATGTTTTCAGCCAACAGCGGCAGTAAATATCCAACCCGACAAATAACGTTAACAATTTACCATTGGCTTTTGTGAATTATTGTTTGCATTTAATTTTTAAATGATTGGTGGCTGGAATGGTCAAAATCCACAATTTCAGCAACATGTATGTTATGTGTATGGGCAGTTGAAATCATTTGTAAGGTAGTGGAGGAGCACCCCGGGAATAATATCAATATTGGATTCAATTTGTGCATTTAAGAGTTTATTGTGCTGCAAAAATTACATTATTTAGATATGTTTTAACACTGTGAGGTGCAGTGGTATCACAGCGGGTCGTATCCTGGAAAAACATGGGTAGGCATAGCCTGTTGTCATGGTCATCATAGCCAGGAGACAAGTTGCAGTGGGAGGATGCAAAAGATGCAAGAACTTTACATGTCTTATGTCACGGAAGAGAGAGGGGAGACCTGACAGATCCTGCCTCTATGACTGATTTCTCACAGATCGATTATTCCAAACACCTCGCCGCTATGACCACGTGTCACGGTTGAGCCTCGATCGATCACTCTAGTGGGGTTGAAAGCTTGAAGTTGTTAGAATACAGGCTGATTTGTACCTAGCTTCTTCCGGCTTCTGCACGCATGCGAAGCACAAGCTTAAATCACCACCTGATCCAGTCTAATGCACTCCAGCACTCTACAATGCCACGCACATACACACTGCCATCACCAGCTTGTAAGGGAAGCTGGGACCTAGACTATAAATTATGAATACAATCTTCAGAGTTCTGGATCGTTTTAAAACATACAAGGCTTAACTAATAAATTGCAGATTTATTCTAAAAATATAGATATATATACAAAGAATATACAATAAAGATTGTTACATGGGAGTATAAAAGACAATATTTGAAAAGAAACAGGAATAAATTTTAAAAAAGATACAATATTTTTGTTCCAAGGTTCTGATTGGTGGAGTTCCTGGATGCAATGGGAAAGTCCTTATGCTGGGCAAAGGTCTGATGCCTGGCCTCTGTGAGCCCCCCATTATAAAGTTTCCATAAAACACTCCTCCGCTTGCTTCCTTTGAGGTCATACAAAGAAGGAAGGGTTGGATTTGTACGAGCTCCAAAAAAATTATAATTCCCCATTTTAGTCATATCTCCCCACAAGGTCCTTTGCTTGGGCAGATATGCCTGCCATATTTCTGGTCATGATTTATCTATTTATTGATATCAATAATGACACGTAAATTATAACAAGGTACAGGGATACGCAGTTTAAGTGTGTTCCGGGGCTCGTACTGAAACGTGTGTGGGCGTATTTTATTCAGCTGGGCTGCCCAATTCTGGAAATATATTTCATATTGGGCTGGGACCCTCACACAACTAATAATCTTTATTAAAAGATTTTTCCTTAATTTGCATTCTGGCTCCACGAGGTCTGTGAGACTCCACTCCTGGGTGAATGATTTTTCTTAGAATTCATTAACAAGTGCATGGTCATACAACTCAGTATCTTCATGCTAATACTACCCAAACAAACACAGGTAGGAGAAGAAAGAAAGAGGGGTTATTTGCATCACAGCACAGCTCTTGTTCAGGGAAGGTGAGACAATGGCCCTTTCTAAATGTGAATATCAACATGCAGAGGGAAACAGAGAAGCCTCTATAACTGCATTTCTACAATTAAAGGCCTGCATGGGATTATACAGTGGCTAAAAAAATGGATGCTGAATCTAGATCTATGGCCTGACACACAGAGCAAAATGGCTGATGACCTAACAATCTCTATATCACACCTTATGTGTCACTAGGGGAGTCACATGTATTGGTGTTCCTGTTCCCACTCTCATGGTTGGGGTGTTGATGGGGGCTTTGGATGCCGGTTCTCATACAGCTACCCGTATGGATGGAGCTGTGGTAAATCCCAGGGTCTGGAGTGCAAGCAGAGAGATGGAGTGACATAAGGGCACTTTAAGTGTACATAAATCCAGGTTACCAGAGACAAGGGTATCTGTTGCATATCTGCCCTAGGATAAATACCACTGCTGCCAAGGTTGGCCATACTGGCTTTGGATCCTTAGTTATGTCTAACTGTGTTACTGTGGCCAGTTTCTGCAACCCATAAAGACCCATGTTTGCCAATTGCCAGGCCCCTGACATTCTCCATGCGACACCTTGCATCTGACTGATCTCTGCATATGCACGCACAAAAACACGCTTCTGTTAGAAACAATGCATTCCCTATGGTGTGTTCACATGTCCGTGTTTTACAGGTACGTGCCTGTAAAGATACGACATGCGTGCACCATAGGGATGCACGCATTGTCTTCAATAGAGCAGTGGCTGCTGCTGGCGGCTCCATTGAAGACAATGGTCTACCGTCACCCATGAATTGCTTTTCAGGGAAGAGTTTTACATGTAAGCTCTTCCCAGAAAAACAAACATTTTAGTGTAAAAAAAAAATGCAGGCATTGTCTTCAATGGAGCCGCTGCTACTGCCGGCGGCTCCATTGAAGAAGATGGTCTGCTTGCACCCCTGAATTGTTTTTCAGGGAAGAGCTTTATATATAAGCTTTTCCCTGAAAAAACTGAATTTTAGTGTAAAAAAAAATAAATAATGCATGCATTCTCTTCAATGGAGCGGCGGCTGCTGAGTAGGCACTCCTGTGAAGTAAATGCCTTTCCACTTCCAATATTGTGCATTGTCTGTAGCGTTGTGTTTTTTTTTTTAGTTTGGTGTCATCAAACTTACATATTTTTATTTTGCTTCCGGCTATATTTTTGTATATGCCTTGGTCCCCCATTGACGCTCTCCACTGTGTGATGTCCATAGGACCAGTATGTGCCTGCTAACCAGAATTCTGGACGTACCGGAGTTCCCTTTATCTTAAGGGATACCTGATTACGTCAGCGTGAGTCACCAATCTATTATTGTGTCACCTTATTTAATTTTATAAAAACACTATATCTGAACATTCTCTGACCTAGCTCTGGAGCGCTGCCTTTATTGACTATATACTGTACATGTGATTATCCACCCTACCTGCTATCTCCACTGCTCTGAAAAACTTAAATTTAATGCCAACAAACACTTCAGTGGCATAGCAGCTTGCCCATTAGCTTGTTGTTTCCCTTAAAGCCTTATTCATATTTTATTAGCAATAGTGTTCTCATCCCAACCAATAAATTCCTTAGATAGCTTGATAGGAGCATTATTTCTAAAAGAGAGTAAAAAGGGACGTTATTTCTAGAGATGAGCGAGCACCAAAATGCTCGGGTGCTCGTTACTCGGGACGAAATTTTCGCGATGCTCGAGGGTTCGTTTCGAGTAACGAACCCCATTGAAGTCAATGGGCGACCCAAGCATTTTTGTATATCGCCGATGCTCGCTAAGGTTTCCATTTGTGAAAATCTGGGCAATTCAAGAAAGTGATGGGAACGACACAGCAACGGATAGGGCAGGCGAGGGGCTACATGTTGGGCTGCATCTCAAGTTCCCAGGTCCCACTATTAAGCCACAATAGCGGCAAGAGTGCCCCCTCCCAACAATTTTTACTTCTGAAAAGCCCTCATGAGCAATGCATTCCTTAGCTAAGCACCACACTACCTCCAACAAAGCACTATCACTGCCTGCATGACACTCCGCTGCCACTTCTCCTGGGTCACATGCTGCCCAACCCCCCCCCCCCCCACACACACGACCCAGTGTCCACAGCGCACACCAAAGTGTCCCTGCGCAGCCTTCAGCTGCCCTCATGCCACACCACCCTCATGTCTACTTATAAGTGCGTCTGCCATGAGGAGTAACCGCAGGCACACACTGTAGAGGGTTGGCACGGCTAGGCAGCGACCCTCTTTAAAAGGGGCGGGGCGATAGCCCACAATGCTGTACAAAAGCAATGAGAAATATAATCCTGTGCCACCGCCATCAGGAGCTGCACACGTGGGCATAGCAATGGGGAACCTATGTGCCACACACTATTCATTCTGTCAAGGTGTCTGCATGCCCCAGTCAGACCGCGGTTTTTATAAATAGTCATAGGCAGGTACAACTCCGCAATGGGAATGCCGTGTGCACCAACAGCATGGGTGGCTCCCTGGAACCCACCGGCTGTACATAAATGTATCCCATTGCAGTGCCCTGGACAGCAGAGCTAACGTCAGATTAAATGCAGGTGGGCTTCGGCCCACACTGCATGCCCCAACCTGACCGGGGTTTTTAATTCATAGACACAGGCAGGTACAACTCACTATTGTGAAGTCCCTGTGGACCCACAGCATGGGTGGCTCCCTGGAACCCACCGGCGGTACATAAATATATCCCATTACAGTTCCCATCACAGCTGAGGTAATGTCATGTTTAATGCAGGTGGGCTTCAGCCCACACTGCATGCCCTAGTCAGACTGGGGTTCTTTAGAAGTGGACACATGCAGTTACAACTCCGTGTGGACCGACAGCATGGGTGGTTCCCTGGAACCAACCGACGGTACATAAATATATCCCATTGCAGTGCCCAGCACAGCTGAGGTAATGTCATGTTTAATGCAGGTGGGCTTCGGCCCACACTGCATGCCCCAGTCAGACTGGGGTTCTTTAGAAGTGGACGCATGCAGTTACAACTCCGTGTGGACCGACAGCATGGGTGGGTGCCAGGAAGCCACCGGCGGTACATAAATATATCCCATTGCATTGCCCATCACAGCTGAGGTAATGTCATGTTTAATGCAGGTGGGCTTCGGCCCACACTGCATGCCCCAGTCAGACTGGGGTTCTTTAGAAGTGGACACATGCAGTTACAACTCCCGGTGGACCGACAGCATGGGTGGCTCCTGGAACCCACCGACGGTACATAAATATATCCCATTGCAGTGCCCATCACAGCTGAGGTAATGTCATGTTTAATGCAGGTGGGCTTCGGCCCACACTGCATGCCCCAGTCAGACTGGCGTTCTTTAGAAGTGGAAACATGCAGTTACAACTCCGTGTGGACCGACAGCATGGGTGGGTGCCAGGAACCCACCGACGGTACATAAATATATCCCATTGCAGTGCCCAGCACAGCTGAGGTAACGTCAGCTTTAATGCAGGTGGGCAAAAAATTAATTGGATTACACTGTAGGCGAGGGCCCCAAAAAATTGGTGTACCAACAGTACTAATGTACGTCAGAAAAATTGCCCATGCCCAACCAAGAGGGCAGGTGAAACCCATTAATCGTTTTGGTTAATGTGGCTTAATTTGTAACTAGGCCTGGAGGCAGCCCAGTTAAAATAAAAATTGGTTCAGGTGCAAGTTTCAACGCTTTAATGAGCATTGAAACGTATAAAAATTGTTTACAAAAATTATATGACTGAGCCTTGTGTGCCTAAGAAAAATTGCCCGTTCGGCGTGATTACGTCAGGTTTCAGGAGGATGAGCAGGAGGAGGAGGATGGGTGGGTGCCAGGAAGCCACCGGCGGTACATAGAAATATCCCATTGCATTGCCCAACACAGCTGAGGTAGTAATGTCGTGCTTAATGCAGGTGGGCTTCGGCCCACACTGCATGCCCCAGTCAGACTGGGGTTCTTTACAAGTGGACACATGTAGGTTAAACTCCGTGTGCACCTACAGCATGGGTGGCTCCCTGGAACCCACCGGCGGTACATAAAAATATCCCATTGCATTGCCCAACACAGCTGAGGTAGTAATGTCGTGCTTAATGCAGGTGGGCTTCGGCCCACACTGCATGCCCCAGTCAGACTGGGGTTCTTTACAAGTGGAAACAGATGCATTTATAATTCCCTGTGGACCCACAGCATGGGTGGGTGCCAGGAAGCCACTGGCGGTACACAGAAATATCACATTGCATTGCCCAACACAGCGGATGTAACGTCAGCTGTAATGCAGGTGGGCTAAAAATTAATTTGATTACACTGTAGGCGAGGGCCCACAAAAATTGCTGAATCAACAGTACTAATGTACATCAAAAAAATTGGCCATGGCCACCCAAGAGGGCAGGTGAACCCATTAATCGCTTTGGTTAATGTGGCTTAAGTGGTAACTAGGCCTGGAGGCAGCCCATTTTAACTAAAAATTGGTTCAAGTTAAAGTTTCAACGCTTTTAAGAGCATTGAAACATATAAAAATTGTTTAGAAAAATTATGAGTGAGCCTTGTGGCCCTAAGAAAAATTGCCCGTTCAGCGTGATTACGTGAGGTTTCAGGAGGAGGAGCAGGAGGAGGAGGAGGAATATTAGACACAGATTGATCAAGCAGAAATATCCCCGTTTTGGATGGTGAGAGAGAACGTAGCTTCCATCCGCGGGTGCAGCCTATGTATTGCTTACGTATCACTGCTGTCCGCTGGTGGAGAAGAGAAGTCTGGGGAAATCCAGGCTTTGTTCATCTTGATGAGTGTTAGCCTGTCGGCACTGTCGGTTGACAGGCGGGTACGCTTATCTGTGATGATTCCCCCAGCCGCACTAAACACCCTTTCCGACAAGACGCTAGCCGCAGGACAAGCAAGCACCTCCAGGGCATACAGCGCTAGTTCAGGCCACGTGTCCAGCTTCGACACCCAGTAGTTGTAGGGGGCAGAGGCGTCACCGAGGATGGTCGTGCGATCGGCTACGTACTCCCTCACCATCCTTTTACAGTGCTCCCGCCGACTCAGCCTTGACTGGGGAGCGGTGACACAGTCTTGCTGGGGAGCCATAAAGCTGGCCAGGCCCTTAAAGACTGTTGCACTGCCTGGGCTGTACATGCTGCTCGATCTACGCACCTCCCCTGCTACCTGGCCCTCGGAACTGCGCCTTCTGCCACTACCGCTGTCGGATGGGAGTTTTACCATCAGCTTGTCCGCCAGGGTCCTGTGGTATAGCAACACTCTCGAACCCCTTTCCTCTTCGGGAATGAGACTGGGAAGGTTCTCCTTATAGCGTGGGTCGAGCAGTGTGTACACCCAGTAATCCGTAGTGGCCAGAATGTGTTGAATGCTAGGGTCACGAGAAAGGCATCCTAACATGAAGTCAGCCATGTGTGACAGGGTACCTGTACGCAACACATGGCTGTCCGCACTAGGAAGATCACTTTCAGGATCCTCCTCCTCCTCCTCCTCCTCCTCCTCCTCCTCAGGCCATACACGCTGAAATGACGACAGGCAAGCAGCATGGGGACCGTCAGCAGTGGGCCAAGCTGTCTCTTCCCCCTCCTCCTCATCCTCCTCATCCTCCTCCTCCTCCTCCTGAACGCGCTGAGATATAGACAGGAGGGTGCTCTGACTATCCAGCGGCATACTGTCTTCCCCCGGCTCTGTTTCCGAGCGCAAAGCGGCTGCCTTTATGGTTTGCAGGGAACTTCTCAAGATGCATAGCAGAGGAATGGTGACACTAATGATTGCAGCATCGCCGCTCACCACCTGGGTAGACTGATCAAAGTTTCGAAGGACCTGGCAGATGTCTGCCAACCAGGCCCACTCTTCTGAAAAGAATTGAGGAGGCTGACTCCCACTGCGCCGCCCATGTTGGAGTTGATATTCCACTATAGCTCTACGCTGCTCATAGAGCCTAGCCAACATGTGGAGCGTAGAGTTCCACCGTGTGGGCACGTCGCACAGCAGTCGGTGCACTGGCAGATTAAAGCGATGTTGCAGGGTGCGCAGGGTGGCAGCGTCCGTGTGGGACTTGCGGAAATGTGCGCAGAGCCGGCGCACCTTTCCGAGCAGGTCTGACAAGCGTGGGTAGCTTTTCAGAAAGCGCTGAACCACCAAATTAAAGACGTGGGCCAGGCATGGCCAACGGTCCGTCTGCTCTGTCAGACCCTGCAGCAGTTCGTGGGCCGTGTGCCTCCTATCTCCTAAGCTGAGTAGTTTCAGCACGGCCTGCTGACGCTTGCCCACCGCTGTGCTGCCACGCCGTGCGACACCGACTGCTGGCGATGTCCTGCTGCTGCTGACACATCTAGATTGCGAGACAGAGGTTGAGGAGGAGGAGGAGGAGGGTGGTTTAGTGGAAGAAGCATACACCGCCGAACATACCACCACCGAGCTGGGGCCCGCAATTCTGGGGGTGGGTAGGACGTGAGCCACTAACCGCATTGGTGAGGGCGCGTACAATGTTGCGGGAGACGTGGTCGTGCAGGGCTGGGACGGCACATCGGGAAAAGTAGTGGCGACTGGGAACTGAGTAGCGCGGGGCCGCCGCCGCCATCATAGCTTTGAAGGACTCCGTTTCCACAACCCTATACGGCAGCATCTCAAGGCTGATAAATTTGGCTATGTGGACGGTTAACGATTGAGCGTGCGGGTGCGTGGCAGCGTACTTGCGCTTGCGCTCCAACAGTTGCACTAGCGACGGCTGGACTGTGCTGTGCGAGACATTGCTCGATGGGGCCGAGGACAGCGGAGGTGAGGGTGTGGGTGTAGGCCATGAGACGATCGTGCCTGTGTCCTCAGAGGGGGGTTGGATCTCAGTGGCAGGTTGGGGCACAGGGGGAGAGGCAGCGGTGCAAACGGGAGGCGGTGAACGGCCTTCGTCCCACCTTGTGGGGTGCTTGGCCATCATATGTCTGCGCATGCTGGTGGTGGTCAGGCTGTTGGTGGTGGCTCCCCGGCTGATCTTGGCGCGACAAAGGTTGCACACCACTGTTCGTCGGTCGTCAGGCGTCTCGGTGAAAAACTGCCAGACCTTAGAGCACCTCGGCCTCTGCAGGGTGGCATGGCGTGAGGGGGCGCTTTGGGAAACAGTTGGTGGATTATTCGGTCTGGCCCTGCCTCTACCCCTGGCCACCGCACTGCCTCTTGCAACCTGCCCTGCTGCTGCCCGTGCCTCCCCCTCTGAAGACCTGTCCTGTGTAGGCATTGCACACCAGGTGGGGTCAGTCACCTCATCGTCCTGCTGCTCTTCCTCCGAATCCTCTGTGCGCTGCTCCCTCGGACTTACTGCCCTTACTACTACCTCACTGCAAGACAAGTTGCCGGAAGTCCCCAGCCTCATCCCCCGGACCCCGGGAACTTTCCAATGGTTGGGCATCAGTGACGATAAACTCCTCTGGTGGTAGAGGAACCACTGCTGCCCAATCTGAGCAGGGGCCCGAGAAAAGTTCCTGGGAGTGTTCCCGCTCCTGAGCATGTGTCATTGTAGTGGAGTGAGGAGGCTGGGAGGAAGGAGGAGCAGCAGACAGAGGATTCGGATTTGCAGCAGTGGACGGCGCAGAACTGTGGCTGGACGATAGGTTGCTCGAAGCACTTTCTGCCATCCAGGACAGGACCTGCTCACACTGCTCATTTTCTAATAAAGGTCTCCTGCATGGACCCATTAATTGGGCGATGAATGTGGGGACGCCAGAAACGTGCCTCTCTCCTAATCGCGCAGCAGTCGGCTGCGACACACCTGGATCAGGAGCTCGGCCTGTGCCCACACCCTCACTTGGCCCTCCACGTCCTCGGCCGCGTCCACGTCCTCTAGGCCTACCCCTACCCCTCAGCATGCTGTATTACCAGTGATTTGATTTCCCAGGCAGGAAATAAATTGGCGCAAGCCTGCAGGCCAAATATAATTTTTTCGCTTTTTTGCAAAGGGAAGGCCCCACTGCGTATATTCAATGAACAATAACTTTTATAACTGTGGTGTGGCCCTCAAAAAGTGTCACACAACTTTAGTGTAGCAGAGTTATTAACTCTAGCAGAGCAGGTATTTGCCAGTCAGGAAAGACAATGGCGCAAGCCTGCAGTAAACCGTAGCTGGTTGCGTCTGATTTTTGTACGTTCTCCACGCAGCACACACGTACACGGAGACCTTAGGACTGACACAGGCAGGCCAAATATAATTTTTTCGCTTTTTTGCAAAGGGAAAAAGGGAAGGCCCCACTGCATATATTCAATGAACAATAACTTTTATAACTGTGGTGTGGCCCTGAAAAAGTGTCACACAACTTTAGTGTAGCAGAGTTATTAACTCTAGCAGAGCAGGTATTTGCCAGTCAGGAAAGACAATGGCGCAAGCCTGCAGTAAACCGTAGCTGGTTGCGTCTGATTTTGTACGTTTTCCACGCAGCACACACGTACACGGAGACCTTAGGACTGACACAGGCAGGCCAAATATAATTTTTTCGCTTTTTTGCAAAGGGAAAAAGGGAAGGCCCCACTGCGTATATTCAATGAACAATAACTTTTATAACTGTGGTGTGGCCCTGAAAAAGTGTCACACAACTTTAGTGTAGCAGAGTTATTAACTCTAGCAGAGCAGGTATTTGCCAGTCAGGAAAGACAATGGCGTAAGCCTGCAGTAAACCGTAGCTGGTTGCGTCTGAATTTGTACGTTCTCCACGCAGCACACACGTACACGGAGACCTTAGGACTGACACAGGCAGGCCAAATATAATTTTTTCGCTTTTTTGCAAAGGGAAAAAGGGAAGGCCCCACTGCGTATATTCAATGAACAATAACGTTTATAACTGTGGTGTGGCCCTCAAAAAGTGTCACACAACTTTAGTGTAGCAGAGTTATTAACTCTAGCAGAGCAGGTATTTGCCAGTCAGGAAAGACAATGGCGTAAGCCTGCAGTAAACCGTAGCTGGTTGCGTCTGATTTTGTACGTTCTCCACGCAGCACACACGTACACGGAGACCTTAGGACTGACACAGGCAGGCCAAATATAATTTTTTCGCTTTTTTGCAAAGGGAAAAAGGGAAGGCCCCACTGCGTATATTCAATGAACAATAACTTTTATAACTGTGGTGTGGCCCTGAAAAAGTGTCACACAACTTTAGTGTAGCAGAGTTATTAACTCTAGCAGAGCAGGTATTTGCCAGTCAGGAAAGACAATGGCGCAAGCCTGCAGTAAACCGTAGCTGGTTGCGTCTGATTTTTGTACATTCTCCACGCAGCACACACGTACACGGAGACCTTAGGACTGACACAGGCAGGCCAAATATAATTTTTTCGCTTTTTTTCAAAGGGAAGGCCCCACTGCGTATATTCAATGAACAATAACTGTGTTGTGGCCCTGCCTACACAATTCTGTCCCTGTAGTATCAATGGAGGGTGCAATGCTGTGCACAGACGATTTTTAGAAAAAAAAAAAATGCAACACTGCTAACAGCAGCCAGCACAGTACTGCACACGGTTAAATTTGGCCCTAGAAAGGACCGTTGAGGTTCTTGAAGGCTACACTCACTCCTAACACTCTCCCTGCCTATACACCACTTCTGTCCCTAATGCCGGGTGCAATGCTCTGCACTGCCGATTTTGAGAAAAAAAAAACAAAAAACACTGCTAACAGCAGCCTGCACACAGGTAGATGTGGCCCTAAGAAGGACCTTTGGGGTTCTTGAAGCCTACACTGACTCCTAACGCTCTCCCTACAGCAGCACCAGCACGATAGTACTTTCCCTCAGCTAACTCACAAGGCATGTGTGGCGAGCCGCGGGAGGGGCCGACTTTTATACTCGGGTGACATCTGATCGCCCCAGCCACTCACAGCAGGGGGGTGGTATAGGTCTTGAACGTCACAGGGGGAAGTTGTAATGCCTTCCCTGTCTTTCAATTGGCCAGAAAAGCGCGCTAACGTCTCAGAGAGGAAACTGAAAGTAACCGGAACACCGCGTGGTACTCGTTACGAGTAACGAGCATCCCGAACACCCTAATATTCGCACGAATATCAAGCTCGGACGAGTACGTTCGCTCATCTCTAGTAATAATGTAATAACTGTTTGTTAGTGTTATTTAGCACAACATATAATGATATCATGATATTTTATCTATGAGATTGCTGACTGCTTTGCAAAGGAATAACCATTAAATAACAAATTTAACACTGATACATTTATTTTCCTTGGTTATTTGCCAAGTTTCTCATGTATTTGTTTTTGGAAGAGTAGCGGCATAGCATGTGGGCCTTACTTTGAGCTGATTAAAATCTACATAGGCAGAATATTAGGAATACTACTATGAAAAATATGATCTTGTATAATTCATACAATAAATGCAGAGAAGATGAAATGGTAAAAAAGGAAGTGAAGGAAGAGCCGCCGGAGGAAATTACGAAACACAGCAATGTTAAGCAATGAGTGTAAGCAAGAGCTTTCTCGTAAGCAAAATGAGAGGAATAGAGGAATCTTGGTAAGAACTTCATCAGTGGAAGGTGACACAGGACAGAGGGGTCAGTCAGAGGTGCCTTGGTTTATACTCCCATTATTTCTCATTTTACAAGGTGAGTGCAGACTCTTCTTTATCTTTATATATAAGCAATACAATGATCTAAAGTAAAACTCTAGTGCTGGGCATTACCTAACAAATATAGAAATAGTAAAAAGGTAACATACAGCTCACCAAAACTCTTGATCCACAGTGTTCTACCAAACAAAATCAAATCAAAAACTTTTCTTCCTCTAAAGCATCCCAGACTTTTTATCTAAGTTTATTTAAAAACTGTAACACCGCTCATGTCATTTAATGTACTGGTTGTTGTGAGTCATATGTCGGCTGTACATCACGCAAATTAAAACTACATATTGCTGAGCTCTAATCCCTCCTCAGGTGTATATGGAGAGGTTCTTTGTCTGCAGCATCCGGACATTTTTTGAAAATACACCAAGGGGATATATTCTCATTTAAAATCACTGGCATTATAAGGGTGCTCTGCCTAGCGAGAGGTGGAGGTTGGTTTAAAAAAAATGCTTTCAAGAGAGACTTATTGTGTTTTGTGGTTTAAAACTGACTTTCTAATTATTTATTCATTAGTAGGAGTGGTCATGCTTTTGTTATGTCATATCCTGTAACCTTCAAACTACTCGCTTCTTGTACAGGTGATATGCTATGATTAAGACTTGGTTTCTTGCCGAAACACATAGGCCATGTTTACTTATGTGAGCGTTTTTACCTTTTTATGGATATATCCTAATAAATTAGAAGTGCTGGAGCTATATGTTATTTGCATTGCATTCTTAAGCAATCGGCTTGGCGCTGTTCTCCCGTCACTCTCCTAATGAGAGGTGGGCCATTTGGCATAAAGCAGAGGATCAAGATCTTTAGTGAGCTGTATTTTAGTTTTTAACAGTTTATACAATAGGGGTGAGCACCCTACTTGCCACAAGAGCTTACAATCTGGGAGGAAAGTGGATCACACAACACATAGAAGTGTCTATAATGTACAGTAGTCTGTCCGTCTCCTATATACAGTAAATAGAGTAGTAAATATAAAACTGTATAAGCCAGATAGCGGCTGGTAGCTGTCTTCTACAGATATGAAATGCAGTAGGGTGTAAAGGTGTTTAGACAGACGAGAATAGGACATGCAATGTACAGTGTCTGTATACTGGACAGCACACAGACTAGTCTTAGGTTGGTTACTAGATGGCGGAAACACAAAAAGTTCAGTTTTTGAAAGATTCTGTTCAGAGAAAGGACCTAATGTTAGACACAGCGGACAGACAATGACTTGTGTTCTGTAGTAACGCCAGGGTGATGGCACTACAAGTATGTAATTGTGTGTCATCAGAGTAAAGATGATACCGGTAGTCAAATCTTCTGATCAGCAGCACGGTGAACATGGTGAGGGATCTTGGGCAAAGAAAGACAGTAGAGAAAAGAGCCATAGGAATAAAGCAGAGGTCAAGTAGGTTTAAGAGCTCCCAATAGTAGCACCTTCCTTCAGTTGCCTCCTGATTCAGTTCTGGTAGAATTCGGACAGTCACTTATCAAACCTCATATGTATAAATGGCCAAATAGGTTGCTATGGAAGCGATCATACAAAGCTTTTTTATCAGCGCAGAATCTGCTCTGGTAAAAAAGATAGAACAGCGAGTGCCGACTAGTCTGTGAACTCCGTGCTGGGACGCTTTCCATGGTCGTGACCACAGGCTCATATGGGAGCTGCGGCAGCACTGACATGTGAACTGGCGAGTCGGCACTCGCTGTCCTGTCTATGGATCATGAAACAGCTCGTTCACCGCAGAATTCCTGCATGTCAGCAGCATGGTTTACACGTTGCTGTAGCAGCGTGTAAACCATGCTCGTCTGAATGCACCCTTACGCTTCTATCACAGGAGGGCTAGTGGCAACCGCTAGTGCCCATGTTTTCCTGATAATTATCATTGAAGCCTTAGTCACACGGGCGTTTTTTCCCGCGATTTGCGGATCGCATGACGGATGCGCATCCGCAAATCGCGTGACCGGGGCCAAAAAATCGCCCGAAAAAAACTGCTCCTAGACGCGTTTCAATAGAAACGGGCCGGAGCAGTGCAGCGCTGTCCAGCGCATTGAATTCAATGGAGCCGGCAATGCAGCCGGCTCCACTGAAAGCAATGCGCTGCGGGCGATCTCACGATGAATTTTCGGGAAGGGCTTGAATATATAAGCCCTTCCCTGCAATTCATCCAGAAATGTGTAAAAATAAAAAAATATATATATACTCACCTTGTCCCGGCAGACGGAGTTCAGCCGCGGCCGGCGGTAGTTCTCCCGAACTGCTCAGAGTAGTATTCAGCAGCCAGGGATTTAAAATCCCCGCCTGCTGAATGAGCTGCTTCTGATTGGTCACAGCCTGACCAAGCAGAGGCAGCTCTCACTCACACCCATTCATGAATTCATGAATGGGTGTGAGTGAGAGCTGCCTCTGATTGGTCCCTGCGCTGAGCCAATCAGAGGCAGCTCTCACTCACCCATTCATGAATTCATGAATGGATGTGAGTGAGAGCTGCCTCTGATTGGTCAGGCTGTGACCAATCAGAGGCAGCTCATTCAGCAGGCGGGATTTTAAATCCCCGGCTGCTGAATACTACTCTGAGCAGTTCAGGAGAACTGCCGCCGGCCGCGGCTGAACTCCGTCTGCCGGGACAAGGTGAGTATATATATTTTTTTTGTTTTTACACATTTCTGGATGAATTTCAGGGAAGGGCTTATATATTTAAGCCCTTCCCAAAAATTCATCCCGCGATTGCCGACAGCCCATTGCTTTCAATGGAGCCGGCTGTATTGCCGGCTCCATTGAATTCAATGGGCAAACATCATTCTTCTCTGCCACAGCTGTTACAGCTGTGACAGAGGAGAATGATTTGTCCACTATATGTTCTCAATGGGGTCGGTGCTGCTGTATATATATACAAGCTGATATACCCGGGTTCACCCGAGTTAATTTGGTACTGGTGTTTATCTGGTGTTCACATGGAAAATCTTATGAAGTCAAGGTTACTTTAGAGATACCGAGGAAAAAAATATGTTCACCATTTTGCATGGCTCTTTGCGTTACCCAGGAAACACCACGTGGAGGTAACCATGCGACGTTTCCTTTCTATAAAATGACAACAGGAATTAGATTTCGTACGTAAAATTTGAAGGCTAATTCTTTTGCGCTTAGAATTGAACATTCAAGTTGGGACCCATTAACTTTTCCTATATATGACATAATCAATGCCCGTGCCAAATTTCAAGTTTCTTTGCAATTGGGAAGTGAGGGAATTAGATTCCGTACATAAAATTTGGACGCTAATTCGGTTTCGCTAGAATTGAATAATCGAGTTGGGACCCATTAACTTTTCCTCTTTATGACATAATCAATGCCCATGCCAAATTTAAAGTTTCTATGACATCATGAAGTGAGAGAATTAGATTACGTACATAAAATTTGGACGCTAATTCTGTTTTGCTAGAATTGAATAATCGAGTTGGGACCCATGAACTTTTCCTATTTATCACATAATCAATGCCCGTGCCAAATTTCAAGTTTCTATGGCACTGGGAAGTGAGAGCATTAGATTACGTACATAAAATTTGGACGCTAAATCTTTTTCGCTAGAATTGAATAATCGAGTTGGGACCCATTAGCTTTTCCTATTGATGACATAATCAATGCCCGTGCCAAATTTCAAGCTTCTATGACATCGGGAAGTAAGAGAATTAGATTCCGTACGTAAAATTTGGACGCTAATTCTTTTGTGCTTAGAATTGAAAAATCGAGTTGGGACCCAATAACTTTTCCTATTTATGACATAATCAATGCCCGTGCCAAATTTCAAGCTTCTATGACACCGGGAAGTGAGAGAATTAGATTACATACGTATAATTTGGATGCTAATTCTTTTGCGCTTAGAATTAAATAATCGAGTTGGGACCCATTAGCTTTTCCTATTTATGACACAATCAATGCTTGTGCCAAATTTCAAGCTTCTATGACATTGGGAAGTGAGAGAATTAGATCACGTACATAAAATTTGGACGCTAATTCTGTTAAACTAGAATTGAATAATCGAATTGGGACCCATTAGCTTTCCCTATTTATGACATAATCTATACTTGTGCCAAATTTCATGTTTCTATGACATCAGGAAGTGAGAGAATTAGATTCCGTACATGAAATTTGGACGCTAATTCTTTTGCGCTAAAATTGAATAATCGAGTTGGGATCCATTAACTTTTCCTATTTATGACAAAATCAATGCCCGTGCCAAATTTCAAATTTCTATGGCATCGGGAAGTAAGAGAATAAGATTACGTACGTAAAATTTGGACGCTAATTCTTTTGCGCTTAGAAATGAATAATCGAGTTGGGACCCATTAGCTTTTCCTATTTATGACATAATCAGTGCCCGTGCCAAATTTCAAGCTTTTATGACACCGGGAAGTGAGAGAATTAGATTCCGCATGTAAAATTTGGACGCTAATTCTTTTGTGCTTAGAATTGAATAATCGAGTTGGGACCCATTTACTTTTCCTATTTATGACATAATCAACGCTCCTGCCAAATTTCATGTTTTTACGACATCGGGAAGTTGGAGAATTAGATTCCGTACGTAAAATTTGGATGCTATTTTTTTGTGTGCTAGAATTGAAAAATCGAATTGGGACCCATTAGCTTTTCCTATTTATGATATAATCAATGCCCGTGCCAAATTTCAAGTTTCTATGACATCAGGAAGTGAATTAGATTACGTACATAAAATTTGTGCGCTAGTTCTTTTGTGCTAGAATTGAATAATCGAGTTGGGACCCCTTTACTTTTCCTATTTATGACATAATCAATGCTCCTGCCAAATTTCATGTTTTTACGACATCGGGAAGTTGGAGAATTAGATTCCGTACGTAAAATTTGGATGCTAGTTTTTTTGTGCTAGAATTGAAAAATCGAGTTGGGACTAGAGATGAGCGAACGTACTCGTCCGAGCTTGATGCTCGGGCGAATATTAGGGTGTTCGGGATGTTCGTTATTCGTAACGAACACCACACGATGTTCGGATGTTCGGGTTACTTTAACTTTCTTCCCTGAGAAATCTTTTCTATATGCGCTCAATGGGGCCGGCGGCAGCAGCGCCAACCCCATTGAGAACATATAGAAGACAAATCCTTCTTCTCTGCCACAGCTGTAACAGCTGTGACAGAGAAGAACGATGTTTGCCATTGAATTCAATGGAACCGGCAATACAGCCGACTCCACTGAATGCAATGGGCTGCCGGCGATCGCGGGATGAATTGTCGGAAAGGGGTTAAATATATAAGCCCTTCCCTGCAATTCATCCAGAAATGTGTAAAAATAAAAAATATATATATACTCACCTGGTGCCGGCAGACGGAGTTCAGCGCGGCAGGCTGCAGTTCTCCTGAACTGCTCTGAACAGCTGTGAGTAGTATTCAGCAGCCGGGGATTTAAAATCCCCGCCTGCTGAATAAGATGCCTCTGATTGGTCACAGCCTGACCAATCAGAGGCCAGCCCTCACTCACACCCATTCATGAATTCATCCCCGGCTTCCCTGAAAAGCCAATTAAAGGTAGTGTAAAAAAAATAAAATTACTTACCTGTCAGCCGCTGCTGTGTCCCCTGCGGGGATGAAGAATACATCTGCATTCGGCAGATGTTTCCTTCATCCCCTGCTTATTAAAAGAATTCCTACATCTGCCACATCTGTGGCAGATGCAGCAGAGGAATTCTTTAATTCTCTACAGCAGCTGTCACACGTGTCAGCTGCTGTAGGGCAGAGGATTCTGCTGCCGGCAATTGATTTCAGGGAAGTAAAAGTGGTTTATAAAACAAAAAAAAATTGATACTCACCTCCCTTCAGCTGCCGGGGCTCAGCCGCATCTTCTCCTGCTGTCCCCTGCACTGTGGTGCTGATCTATCAGCAGGTGGGGATTTAAAATCCCCGCCTGCTGAAAGAGCTGAATGTGATTGGCTGAGGTGCTCAGCCAATCACAGGCAGCTCTCACCTGTCATTCAATCGGGGAGAGCTGCCTGTGATTGGCTGAGTACCTCAGTCAATCACATTCAGCTCTTTCAGCAGCCAGGGATTTTAAATCCCCGCTGCTGATAGATCAGTACCACAGTGCAGGGGACAGCAGGAGAAGACACGGCTGAGCCCCGGCAGCTGAAGGGAGGTGAGTATCTATTTTTTTTGTTCTTTAAACCACTTTTGCTTGATTTTTAGGGAAGGGCTTATATTTAAAGCCCTTCCCTGAAATCAATTGCCAGCAGCAGAATCCTCTACCACACCTGACATGTGTGACAGCTGCGGTAGAGAATTGAAGAATTCTTCTGCTGCATCTGCCACAGATGTGGCAGATGTAGCAGCAGGGAATTCTTTTAACTAGTGGGGATGAAGGAAACATCTGCTGCATGCGGCAGATGTGTTCTTCATCCCCGCAGGGGACACAACAGCGGCGGACAGGTAAGTAATTTTTTTTTTTTTTTTTACACCAAAATTTTTCTTTTTCAGGGAAGAGCTTATATGTAAAGCTCTTACCTGAAAAACAATTCAGGGGTGCTAGCAGACCATTGTCTTCAATAGAGCCGCCAGCAGCAGCAGCGACTCCATTGAAGAGAATGCCTACATTTTTTTTTTTTTAAACAAATTTTTTTTTTCAGGAAAGAGCTTATATATAAAGCTCTTCCATGAAAAAGAATGCAGGGAGCCGGCAGACCATTGTTTTCAATGGAGCCGCCGGCAGCAGCCGCGGCTCCATTGAAAACAATGGGTGCATTCCCTATGGTGCACGCATGTCCTATCTTTGCAGGCACGCACCTGCAAAGTACGGACATGTGAACACACCATAGGGAATGCATTGTTGTAAATAGAAGCAGAATCAAACAGGTGGGAACTTGAAGTGCCGTGAATAAAAACTCCTTTTATTGTAATCTGTGCATATAAAAATCACAGGTCCAGAGGACCTCATGAGGAGCGGAAACTAGTCCTCTGGACCTGTGATTTTTATATGCACAGATTACAATAAAAGGAGTTTTTATTCACGGCACTTCAAGTTCCCACCTGTTTGATTCTGCTTTACGTATAAATACCACCGGATCGAGTGGTTAATGAAGTATGTGAGTATACTCCTACATGTGAAATATATGCTGCAAGCTGAAGTGGATAAGACGAGGTGAGACTTTTTTTTGCTGCTTTAAAAATGTTGTAAATAGAAGCGTGTTTTTGTGCGTGCATATGTACGCACAAAAACACGCTTGTGTGAACGTACCCTAAATTCAGGGATGGTCTCTTCGTATTTTTTATTGTTATTCATGATAAAATATTTGTTAAAGTTATTTTACGAATATATTTATTTAGATGTAGAGATGTAGAGTTCAAATAAAGATGAGTTAGTTGGTGGACAATAAGATCGACCTTTTTGTAATAGTTCTAGATCATTTTTATACAATGTGTGGCTAGAGATATTGAATATGCCATATTGAGCAGCTATTTGAGGACTTATTTCTGGATTCTGATGAAGGTTTTTCTGTGATTTTTTTGTTATTACTTTTATTTCTTTTTCCGCCTCTTTTTCCTCTCCTGCGTGTGTATTTTTTGTTATTGTTGGGGTTTTGAGTGCTGATGGATGAAAAAACTGGTGTATTTTCAATCTGGTGATCAGTGGTGGGGTTATAACTCCTGTTGTTTTTTTCTTTTTCGTTGATATGATTTCTGAATTTGATGGGGGCACGTTCTTTGTTTTCGGGAGTGCCCCTATAAAATGAAGGGTGCCTTTCTTTTTTAAGGTTGAATTATTTGTGATGGCAACCAAGGCTGTAGAGTTGCTTCCAATAGGGGTCTTTATTGATTCTTTTGTGAATTCTGTTGTTTTTTCTTCAATAGTTGCAAAATTAGGAGGGGATGTACATGAGGGTAGTTTCAGCAAAGTCTGTTCAAAACGAAGAAGGGAAGACAATTCTTCTTGTGTATTTTTTGAAGTTCCTGGAGTAGATGAAATTACCATTGTTGAAATCTTAGATAGACTAAGACATGTAGTGACATTAGATTTATTTTCATTTTTTTTTTTTCATTGTCTATTAGTATCTCGAGGTGTTGGATTTTTAATGTTTTTATATTCGTTTGCATAATAATGTATATTCTTATAATCTAGATGGTCTCGTATAAGCTTGCCTATCTTTTTGTGTATAGTAGGAATATCTATCATATTCATATCAAAGGAATGTAGACTAGAAAGTAGTGAAGAGTTAAAATATAGATTAGACAATAAATTCTGTAATAAAAGATGAGTTAAATATTTTCTTTTTTCCACTAATTTTGTAATCATTAGATATTAGATATTGAGCACAATGAGCCATTCTCCAGAAAAGTCTCATCTTTTTTAGAAAGCCAATTTTAGGGGAAAACCATGAAATTTCTATTATGCGATGTATGGAGACACACACATGATTGTTTTTTTCTGTTAATTTATAAAGAAAATAAGTTAGCAACAGGAGGACTACGTGTTCCCCTAAAATCGGCTTTTCCAAAAGATGAAGACTTTTGGTTTAGCAGAACACATAGATAAGTTGTTGCAAAATACGTTGTCTCCTTACCTACCTATTAAAAAGACACAGGCCATTTGCTTGAACTAGTTAAAGAAATAGAATGGAAAGAGAATTTTATATGGTGTACCTTTATTGTAGAATCACTTTACACTAACCTTCCCCACGATCTAGGCATTTGAGCAATACAAACATTTTTAAACGAGGACCCCCTGATGCTGCCTAATCAGAAATTATTTATTCTTAAAGCCATAGATTTTATTCATAAATATAATTATTTTTTATATAAAAAATCCTTTTATCTCCAAATTCTTGGCACTGCTATGGGCTGTAAGTTCGCACCGTCTTTCGCTAATTTATATATGGTAAATTTTGAAAAGTTGTACTGTATAGATTCTAACATAGCGTTTTATCGGAGATTTATCGATGATATTTTAATTATTTGGAAGGGTTCAGAAGAAAGTTTAAAACAATATTATGTACATAATTTAAACAGAAATGAAAATAATTTAAAATTTACTAGTACTGTAAATAAAAAATAATTTTCTTAGATTTGGTTCTTGCACATGATAATAATAACGCATTTTTAAAAAGTCGACAAAAATACCTATCTCGACTACCAAAGCTGTCACGCCAAGCAATGGAAGAAAAACATTCCTTATGGACAATTAAAAAGCATTAGAAGGAACTGCACGTCGGATAAAGACTATGAGGAACAGTCTGTTATCATCAAAAGACATTTTAAAGAGAAGAACTACCCGAGTAAATTGATTGAAAATGCCTACCAAAAGATTTTCATGGAAACCGATAGTTGAAGACTATCGACAGTTTAGTAAAAAAGAAACATACCACCTTAAATAGTGTAAAGAAACTAAATCCTTCATTTATCACCAAATATAGCAATAATAATGTACAGATCAGAAATATTTAAAAAAAACACATTGGCCAACAGTTTTAAATGATCCTTACCTGTCTGAAAATATTGAAAAAAAACCCTCGATTGGTTTTTAAAAGAAATAAAACAATACAAAATTTTATCGCTCCATCTAACCCCGATAAGAAAAGAATTAATACATCTAAACAAATATCTTTGAACAAACCTGGTATATACAAATGCAATAAAAAGAAATGTAAATGCTGTTCATATATCACGCATAAAAGAACATCAATAGACCATAACACTGAGAGTTACACGCTACGACAGCACATGACTTGCGATACAATAAGGGTTATATACCTAATTGAGTGCCCCTGTGTCTTAAAATACGTCAGAAGAATGAAAAAAAAGCTAAAAACTCGTATTAGCAATCATAGACTAAATGTTAAAAAGAATTTCCGACTACATAGCAAGTCAAGGCATTTCAATGATCATCACGATGCAAATTACTGTGAGGCCTCGGTCAGACGACCGTTTTTTGCCACGATTTGTGGATCACATGACGGATGCGCATCCGCAAATCGCGTGACCGGGCCGACAATTCGCCGAAAAATTTGCAGCTAGCAGCGTTTTCGGCGAAACGGGCCAGACATGAGGAATCGCAGATCGCGCCTATCTGCGATCTGCAATTCCTTGTGTTCTATATATGCTCTCAATGGGGCTGGCGGCAGCAGCGCCGACCCCATTGAGTACATATACTACAAAGATCATTCTCCTCTGCCACAGCTGTAACAGCTGTGGCAGAGAAGAACGATGTTCGCCCATTGAATACAGCCGGCTCCATTGAAAGCAATGGGCTGCCAGCGAGCGCAGCATTAATTTTCGGGAAGGGCTTAAAAATATAAGCCCTTCCCTGAAAATCATCCTAAAATGTGTAAAAATAAAAAAAATATATATACTCACCTTGTCCCTGCAGCCGGAGTTTAGCCGCCGCTGGCCGGCAGTTCTTCTGAACTGCTCTGTGTAGTATTCAGCAGGCGGGGATTTAAAATTCCCGCCTGCTGAATGGGCTGCCTCTGATTGTTCACAGCCCTCACCAATCAGAGGCAGCTCTCACTCACCCATTCATGAATTCATGAATGGGTGAGTGAGTGCTGCCTCTGATTGGCTGAGCGCAGGGACCAATCAGGGGCAGCTCTCAGCTGTCATTCAATAGCTGAAAGCTGCCCCTGATTGGTCCTTGCGCTGAGCCAATCAGAGGCAGCACTCACTCACCCAAAAAGGGTCGTCTGACCGAGGCCTGAAAGTGACCCTATTGGAATTTATATCTGCCAAATCTATCATCAGTCTATGGCAAAAAGAGATGTTTTGGATGCATAGACTGAACACCTCGGCATTCAAATCTTAGAAAAAATTTAAATGTGATTTTATATGAAATTAGGAGAAATACTACATTAGTTAAATTATTTTTTACAGATGTTTATATGGTCATAATGAGATTAATTTTAGACAATTTTAGACAGATTAATTTTAGATAGAAGTATCGACTATCATGCGATAAGGACAAAAAACAATGTGACCTTTATTTGTATACGGTAGCTCCTATATATATTTTATATATATTAATCATTAGTGATTTATATATATATATATATATCATTAAGTGATTTTTTTTGTAAATTTATTCATATATGGTAGCATGTGAATAATGATCGAGGAAGAAGTTCTGTTTTTAATTATCTAAATAGTTATTTTTAACGGGTATATATCTATACACTTGTCTCTCAGATATGAAGATATGATTGCTTGTGGACACCTTGTCTTTTAAGACAAAGTGAAATAAAGTTGGTTTAAAATTTGGAACGCTATGTGCGTTCCATGCGACGTACGATTACGTAACATTTCCCACAGCGGGATTCCCCTCCCTCTGTGATGTCGGAGAACCACCCATGGCGTCCTCCTGCAGCAAATCCATGGGATATGTAAGCTTTATATTGTCTGTGTTGTTTTAATGTATGCAGTTTTGAGCTTGAGAAAGGCTTTACTAGCCGAAACGCGTTGCTCATAATCCATAATAAAAATCGTATGAAGAAATATCAAGGAGACTGAATACTATAATCTTATCCATATGAGCGCGGAAACCTTTTTTTTCCTATTTTGCTTAACTACACATAGAAGTAATGGCTGCATGCTGCAATAGCTCAGCCGTCTCACTATTCTAGTGTTGTAGGTTCTGGGAGAGATCAGCAAACAGCATTCAGAGCAGAGTTTTCAACACATCCAGAAGAATGAGTTTGCGGCGCTCAGCGGTACCTAAAATGTTGCGGTTACTTTATTCCATTGCTTAGTGTGAACAGATCTGTTGCCCCGTCTGTCTCTAATCCCACTAAGTAATGGAATAAAGTAACCGCAAAATCTGTACAATCAGAGAAACAATCTCAGTGCAAAGAAAAAGCCTGCAGAAGCCGTATAGTTACAGCAGTTTTATGTCAGACACAGTAAGATATGTTGTAGTTATCATAATAGTGATGTAAGATGTTCTGCCATATATGTTACTCCTGTGTTACTCTTATAGGACTCCCAACAGGACAGACATAAAGCAAGAACTAATTTGTTCCAAAGAATCTACAATCCATACATGATCTTACCCAAAGGTTCATCTCAGAATCAAGATGAGGCACATAAAGCACAGCAGCATGTGGGTCGGTCTTGTGATTATCCTGCCTCTCTTCTGGGAAGGTAAGTACAACATATGGGTATCTTGGGGATATAAAATAGACCTGATATCAATATTAATGAAGGTATTGAACACTGTTGTCACATCTCAGGTAGGTGAGATCTCCGGCCCTGTCTTGTAGAGTCTCACATGGAAGAGTGTGGGTCAAATGAATCTGTACAGTAAAATGCACACGCAAAATGCACATATGAGAACAAACCCTTTGAAATCAATGTGTTCTATTCTCTATGTTTAGCACACGGACATTTTTCTTGCACAAAATTTGTGCAAGGATACTTGTGTGAAGAAATCCTAAGGGGCTACAAACAAATTTTCACGTAGTCCAGCAAATGAGTCATGTTTGGAAAGCTTATGCGAAGAGGCTAAATCAGTATAATTACAAGGTTATTGTGATCTGCACATGAACACAAAGTTTTCTTATGAAAGAGAAAATTAAAGCCAGTCAGAAGAATTCACAATTTTTTTCCCATAGGCAAACTAAATATGCTGTGGAGCCTTAATCTTCAAGCTGCTGGTGGGGCAGAAACATACAGGGAACATGAGTGTTGCCCACTGATGCTGTTCTCTGTTGTATGTAAATTTGTTTTGCAGCTGTGCACAGCATGATTTAGGTATAGGTACAGGTACAGGTGGGGCATACCCAAGCTGAACTTTTGTACCTGGACCCCTGAGCCTTTAACTCTGACATTGGATGTCAGTCTTTCTCTGAGGCACCTACAGTATAATGTGATGCTTTCTCTCCTGCCCAACACGGATTACACAGATCAGTATCCGCTGCTGCACAGTTTTCAAAGCATCCGGTGGAATGATTGTTGAGGATGCAGTCAGGGTGGTCTGGCACTGGCAGATCCTCTTGAATTTGGACTATAAGACACAGGCACTTTTTGGTAAAATATTTTTAGCACATACTATAATTAGTGGGATGAGGTTGAGTTTTACTGAGTTGTAAAAGAAATAGATAAGGATTAAGAGTGGCTTCAGACAACTATGTGTGCAACTGTGCACACCTCAGCGCAACATATTTGCGTAGTGAACAAGGTTTGATGAGATAGATTTGCGTGAGTATTGACGCATAGTACTATACTTTTCACACAAGCAGGGACTGTTTACATGTGTGTGTGTCACACACCCGCAGTGATTTAAAAGGCTATTAAATCCAGTTGTGTAGACTTTATTTATGACATTGTGCGACGTATTGCGCATTTGCGCACATATTGAGTGCACATTTGCACACCTCCCATAGACTTTTATGGGGCCCTTGGTGTACAAATACGTAAGAAAATAGAGAAGGTACTATTTTTGAAGGGTTTCCTGGGAACAAACCCATTGACATCAATTGGTTCTACTCTCTGCACGTTGTGTGTGTATATTTTATACGCACAATAATGCCCACAAATATGTCACTGAAGAAGTCCTAAGAAAAAACCTCAATGTCTTTGTGGATTATTTGATAAATGTAAAATACTTGATATGGAGTAATGACATATTTTCTCCTTCTGCAGGTATCACATGTCAGGTGGCTGGTTATTCTATTAACGTGCCTCGTAGTGTCCGTGTACAGGAGGGTCTCTGTGTCACGATTCCATGTAACTTTACTGCTAATTATAGAAATATGTTCAAGAATTCCTTTGGATACTGGATGCTGAATCCACCCAATTCACCCAGTCCTTCCAATCCGGCTACTATTGTAGCTACTACTGATAAATTCGGGCCTAGAGGAAGAACAAACTTCTATCTGACAGGAAATCCAGACACTGGAGACTGCAGCCTGACAATAACCGATGCCAAGAAAGAAGATGCCGAGACATATTACTTTAGATTTGAGGAAAGCAAGACCAGTAAAGTGAAACTTAATTTTATTGACTACGTAAAACCCACTATTTCTGTGACCAGTAAGTTCTCAGGAATCCTACAGTAATTATCAACTGTCATTCATATGTACTACAATGTGGTGATTGGTTGGAGCAAATTAAATGAAATGTAGTTTTTTTTGAAATTCTTACATTTGTCAGTAAAATCAATTACTGATAAGAAAATGCAGATTTGTGGAGAACTGCAGCTTTTCCATTAGGCCCACTACACATGAGCATATGCGCATTTGCGCATGCCTAAGCGCTACATATTTGTGATATGGACAATGCTTTTTTGTGCGTATTGGTGTATTTTGCTGCAGTTTTTTGCACCTGCAAGGCATTTTCATTTGCGCACAGCAAGCAAAGACACACCAATTGAAATAGCTAATTAGTCTAATGAGTTGCAGGTGTGTTCTTTTTTTTACACAATTAAGCAGTGCTTCATGCTTTAAGCATCTTCTGCTAGCGTATTTTTCGCACATTTGTACATCCCCTTTGACTTCTATGCGGACTTAGAGGGCGCAAATGTGCACAGAAATAGAGCATGCTGTGTTTTTTTGTGTGACCAAAATGTGTAGGAAAATACACACGTGTATGAACTAGAGATGAGCGAGTATACTCGCTCATCACTAGTATGAACCCATCGAAACCAATGGGTTCTATTCTCTGTGTGGTGCATGCACAAATACACCCGCGTGAAGGGGGCCTTAAACTATAAAAGTACAAAAATTTTTCTTGAGGCATTTGTGTGTTCACAAAATATTTTCATTATGTGCCTCTGGGACATGTCCATGGCATGAGATTACTTGGCTCGGCAGCAGCGGCCTGGCGCTAGTTGCTACAGTTCAGTTCCAAATGTTTCTCTGTGTTAGTTTCACCCAGTAACATTAATATGACAACATTACATATTTCATCATTTTCCTCTTTTTATTGGTTTATGTGACTACTAGTTTAAAAGTGTACAGTGTAAAAAAAGCCATAATGTTCTCTTGTATGCTATTTTGCCATTGTTCTGCGTTTCTTTTTCCATTTTTCTCTCTGTATCTTCATGCAAGACAGGTGCCCAGGTGGCTAATGAAGAAAACAACTAGAGAAATGCAAGGTCACTTCTCTGAAACCTGACAAGAGCAATTATCCTTCTCCTAACTAGATCAAAACTACACGCAGGCTACAGGGGAAAAAAAAAGGGGGGGGGGATATACGTGATTTAAAAGCTTGTTTAGAAACAGATATCTGCATGCATAATTAGTCTATCTATTTATCTATCTATCTCATATCTATCTATCTATCTATCTATCTATCTCTCATATCTATCTATCTATCTATCTATCTATCTATCTATCTATCTATCTATCTATCTATCTATCTATCTCATATCTATCTATCTATCCTCATATCTATCTCTCTACCTCTCTATACTCTATTTAACTTTATATTCCTTAACCAATTAATAATTACTAAACACTGCCAGTAATATACATTAACCAACTAATGATTTTAAAGAACGATAACATATATGTAAGTAACTAGTAACTAGAGATGAGCGAGCATACTCGCTAAGGGCAATTACGCGATCGAGCATTGCTTTTAGCGAGTACCTGCCCGCTCGGAAGAAAAGGTTCGGCTACCGGCGGCGGGCAGGGAGCGGCGGGGGAGAGCGGGGAGGAACGGAGGGGATATCTCTCTCTCCCTCTCTCCCCCTCGCTCCCGCCTGCTCACTGCCACAACTCACCTCTCGCCCGCGCCGGCAGCCGAACCTTTCCTTCCGAGCGGGCAGGTACTCGCTAAGGGCACTGCTCGATCGAGTAATTGTCCTTAGCGAGTATGCTCACTCATCTCTACTAGTAACAGAATTAACTCAGGAAACTTATACATTATATATATATATATATATATATATATATATATATATATATATATATATATATATATATATAATTAAATTAACAAGTCTAGAAATAGTTAATATAACAAACTGTGCATGACTCGATGGGAGTAATAAACAGATGGAATAGATTAGATACAAGGTATAGTTGAGGAATTGGCCAAATCACTTAGGCCCGCAAGACCACTTCAAGGGTCCCCGTGGTCTTGCGGGTCCCTACTCTAATGAGACAGCTAACCCTCATGAATCCTGCCGGCATGCAGGACGATCGTCCCCATAGGGACTGCCCCACTCTGGATCCTATGGAAATAACTCATCCTAGATGGTAAACGATCCAAGTAGCACAGGACACACCTCATGTGGCAACCCACACAGACACACAGGACACCTAGCATAAAAGCAAACACAAGGGGAATGAGGCTGGTATTTAAGTGCCACAGACCAGAGGGGATTGGCTGACTGCAGAACACCACACCCAGCCAGCACAATCATGCCACATCTGAGGAAGTGTACTAATGGAAACCCATAGTATTACAGGTCCCAGAAGCACCTAACACATATGTTTAAGTAAGGTGTCTTCTAGCCTCACTTTCAATGTCTTTGTCTAAAAACCGTAAAAAATACTTCAGCATGTTAACAAATAAACTAGAAATTGTGATAACTGCACAAAATGCTGTGTGAGCAGTCAATCATTTTGTGAGAAGCTCATATTTTAACCCTTAATTTGGAACATTAGAATATACCTGTAGTGCTCCATTGAGCTAACAGAATGTAAATGTTGATTCACAATTATTCCTCTGCATACATTACAGAAGGCATTAGTGTGATATATGTCTTTCTGTAGATCTCACAGAAGAACCAATCATCTCAGATCCTGGAACAGTCATTGCTGGTATAAATAAGACCCTGACCTGCACTCCTCCAGGAAACTGCTCTGCAACATCCTTAGTAATCCAATGGAGGAAGAGTAATGTGGCCGGTATCTGGGAGAATTCATCTACTGTAACATTTACCCCATCTCTATGTGATCACCAGCAAAGCATCACATGTCAGATGACAAACTCCAATGGGAAGACAACTCAAAAAACTATTCTTCTTCATGTCTACAGTAAGTTCATGTTGGCAAGACCCAACAGAGAGGTTCAGATGATCCTACAGAGGGCTTAGACTCTTTTATACAATAATGGCCCAGAATGTTCCAGCAGAAGACAAACCCCTTTGGAGATGACTTTGGAGCAGGCAGTAATTATATCCTGAAGTTTTCACTACACAAAAGTAACAGTCACTGGAATGATCTCTTGACTCTCTCCAAACCATGGGTATACCAAATGGCAACTTATCACGCGTTCCCTTCATCCACATCCATAAACTCTAGACACACTGCTTGCACACCTTGTGAGGGACCCAAGACTTATTTTGATCACCAAGTCTAAGTTTGAATTATGCAAAATTTTAAACTTTGCTTTCTTGACAAATGCACTGATGTTTACCCTTTGACTAGAAACAGCGAAACTGCCAGAAATATAGCAAACGGAATCAGGGCTGTTTAGGCACTTAAAATGAGAAATAGCAGATGCAGGCATGATCTGAGGGAAGGGAAATAAGTGTGTAATTTAAAAAATAAATTTAGCTAATTCACTATGTAGAGCGGCAGACAAGTACTCGCCACACTGTCACACATGTAACTGAATTAACCTAGATGATTAACAACCTGTTTCCAGTTGCCAAGGTTATCCTCCATTTCTCCCCACTTGTGGGAGGTTCGCTCTCGGCCAATCGGAGAACACTTAAAACGAACTTCACAGGCCAACAAGAGATGAACAATCAATCACTTTTAATGCTATTTCCTTTCATAATGAGACCTTGTACTCTCTGAAAATAAGTTCCAAAGCTTTCTTGTATGGAAATTAACAGAGAAGATTCATCTGGCCAAGATTAGTCAATGTGCCTCATGGTAGGGGCGTCCTCTCGGTGCTGGCACCCGTCTTGCCGGTCCAGGTTTGCTGGGTGCTGGAACCGGGCTTGGTCTAGTGAGTTGTATTTAAATTGCATGTCTCTCAATAAAAGTTCTTGCGGGGTATCGACCCAGGCCGGCGCCACCAACATAGCGACGGCACCTTACACAGATATAGGAGACTGCACCTTGACAACAACTGAGGCCAGAAAAGAATATGAGGGGACATATAATTATATCACATAGAAATGACAACCATTATTACAATGACTGGTAATTGTCATACTGTATGTAGACACTTCATGGCAAATATAAGACCGACAGGAAGAAGCTGATACATAAACTCATATAATCCTTCTACAATATATAGTAATGCAGCCCCCTGACATAGGTATTACAAATTGCAGGACATTTAAGCCTCGCTCCAAAAATAATAAGGACACAACTCTTTTATGCAAATTTGAACAAATCTTTTCCCTCACAGTCCTTTTTGAAGGACAATCCAATAAAATATAGAACTGTTGGTGGATATGGTTAATGGTGTGCTGCATTGTGAAATCTCACATCCATTATATATAACCATACGTTTGAATGGATGTCATATACTGTTACATTTCCCTTCTACATGGGGAATGTCTGGCCAGAAGTCACCATGAATTGCACCAACCGCTCAGATCTGCTGTATCTCAAAGAATGAACTTTGCTTCACTATTAAATAGTGAATTTGTAGAATCCAACCCTCTGAAGAACCATCAAATTTGACTATTATATGCTAAACCAGCAGCACACAGAGATAAAGTATACATATGGGTGCTTCTGGTTTGGCTGATGACTGAGTCGTTTCAAGTCTCTTAAAGGGGTTTGACATTAACCTATAGGGTAGTGATGTATGGAGAACACACACAAGAGAGTCCACATCTATCTAGAGGAGTTGTATTTTGATTTACAGTATAGTCACTTCTAGATGATGCACAGAAGACCTTTCTTGCTACCTGGAGTAGCTGAACTTTTATATGTTAAGCGTCTACAGGAGGAGTGTAAATGGCAGTGGTATCTGAAACACAATTTTTTCTATATTTTTCTTGGAGAACAGTGACTTAAATAGCCGAGAGGGGAATGTCAATGGGAACTTAGGAAACAGCGTAGCACAACTTACTATGCTGATTCCGTAATGCCATGAGTTATGGAAACAATGTAGCGTGCAGTGCTATGCTGTTTCCCAGTCACTTCAATGACAGGTACAGAGAGAATGCAGTACTAAGCGCTTCTCTCTTCACAGCAGATAGTCAGAACAGAGATTGTGGGTTTTCTTATTTCGTCCGTGAAAAACTGGGATGGAAATATCCCATGAAAAACTGGGATGAAAATATCCCTTGAAAATCTGATTAAACCTTGCTGGATCTCCACAAGGAGAATCAGTTTCCTAGTAAAGCTGTTCTTAGTTACTAAAACATAGCATTGAAACATATCAATAAAGAATTATTTTTAAATCTCTACTTTGTTTTTTGCTGTTTAATCAGATTTTGGTTCTTCCTTTTTTATTCCAGAATCTCCATCAGACAAGGAGGATACAAATGGTAATGTCTTACTAATATAATACTAAATTGTTTCACTACTCCCCTTCACATCAGTCAGTAAAATGATACAATTCTATCAACCTAAAGCCTTGGCTTAGCTAAAGACTTATAGGCCCTGGTGCAAAAGTTCAGCTTTGGCCCCCTGTTCCCCTTCCCAAATAACTATTCTTTTTGGCTGGCAGTTTTTTTGCTGCAACTTTTCACTGCATTGCTGGGTCTCGTATGTGGCCCAATGATGCAACTCTAGCAGCCATAATTTCGCTGGAGTCTTAAAAGATTAGGGGCACAAACCCTAAAATGTGTTTTGCTGACCACCTACAAAAATTAAATGATATAAATAAAATATCTATAACACAACCTTTATAAAACAGTGGGCTTAGATACAGTGTCTCAGCTCTAGTATACTTCTAAATAATGCAATGACCACATAATAGTCAGATACCAGTTCCACAGAGTGATAGTGATTGCAGTGCAGAAACCTCCAATGATCACAGGTGAAGTGTGATCTATGATTCTCCCCATACTATTTTCAGTGCCCCTCGTAGTATCTCCAATAGTAATAGTGCCACATTTTATTGCCCATACAGTACTAGTGTTCCCCTCTGTGCCCCACAAAATAATAGTGCCCTCAACCAGTAACAATTCCCCCACAGTGCCCACTACAAGAAATAATGCTTTCTTTGTGCCCTGCAGTAATCGTGCCCTGCTTTTTACCTCCCTAGAGTCATAATTATGCTTTGTGCCACCTCACAAAATAATAATGTCCTTTTTTTACCCAGAGACCAATTGGGACCCATCTGACAAAGCAACCCAGTTGCAATTGCGGCCCCTATTGCTGCGTCACTGGGTTGAACTCACTTCCCAAAGTTCGATTAATCCACAGAATAAGCAGTGAGCTCTACCTAGAAGTGATTGCAGGCAGCCAAAATGTCCTCCCCCTTCTGTTCTGAGGTCTGCTATGGATCTCTGATTTCTGTGTATGATCCTCGTTCACAGCATTTGCTACCTGCTCAGAGATGCTAAAGTAGATCATAAAAGAGATATTCAAGAACAGAAGAAGGAAAAAAAGTAAAATCCTCAAAAGAATAGGAACCAAACTCGGTCATGAGGTTTTTTTTAAAAAATAACTTGCATGTACAAAACCTGGGATCTCCTGCGCTCCAGGTGGCAGCTCTCCCCAGCGAGCTATCAGCCTGTTGAACAGCTCCTCTGTTAACAAGAATATAACAAGAAAAACATTTATTTAAAATATTCCTATTGAAAATTTGTTATGTCTTGTGTGATCTAATGAGAAGCTATACTATTTAGGGGTGGGACAACCCCTGTAACCCTGTATTGTAGTAGTGTCATACCTGATGAAACTCATCATTGACATCCTTGCAGTTTGTACAGTAAGAGCCGTGGATTCCACCATCATTATTGGGATAGTTATTGGGAACATCACCGCCTTCATTCTCATTAATGTGGCGTCCTATTTCTGTCTGAAGAGACACATGGAGAAAAGACAATTAGGTAAGGAAGGACAATATTTGGCTGCACTGAGCACAAAGCTCTACGGTTTTCAATGTACTGTATATAAAATGCTGAACGACTTTTTAAGTATTTTGCTAGAAGATTATAAATCGGCCATGGGTGAGACAAATGTGCATAGATAGTTATAGATGTACTAGTAGAAAGCCTGTCCCAGGACGCCGACTGCATTCTATATATATAAATCTCCATGCTTAGGAGCCAGCTCGCTGTTCTTCACTTCTGTTGGCTCTTCCTTGCCTCATTCTCTCTTCTTCACTATTATATATTTGATGACATACTATGACTTCACAGTAATTGTCCCACTTCTAGTTGTTTTGCTGCAGGAAGCAGACAGCTCCGTACATTGCTTTGTGACCCACGTTGGTACTGCAGGTTGAGTCTCATTCACTTTAAAAGGACTCAGCCTGCAGTACCAACTAGGGCCACTGAGTAATGTACAGAGCTGTCTGATTCCTGCAGCAAAACAGCTAGAATCGGACAGCCTATTTAAGGTTGGAATTTGTTAAATTGCGATTTTGTCACATCATGAAACCGCCATTGTTGAATCTCAGCAGATGATTGATACATGTTAGGTATAGGTTGTCTTTGGCAGCTGCTGTCCACTCAACAACAGCCACATTTGAAGATAAATCTGATCACAGCTGGTAACTAATTAAATGCTGTCAATTTTAATGAGTTTAGGGTGCCATCCAGGTGTCATGGCAGATTGGGGCCTTCTGAAGAACCCCAGTGCTGTTATGATTGTTTGCTTATTAAGACATGCCTGTTAAAATACAGCATAATGTAGTGCCATAGTATTGCAGTCACCCTATCTCTAAGAAAAATGTTAACAAAAAGTGATCAAAAGGTCATATGTAACCCAAAATGTGCCAATAACAAGTCACCTCACAAAAAGCAAGCCCCACACACCTGCCTTGATAAAAAATAAAATTGAGGGAGTCAAAAGATGGCAACAAAGTAATATTTTTAAAGGTATTTTTTTAAGCACTACTACATAGGAACTATAAAAATTTGATATGCTATAATTGTAATGACATTTAGAAAAAAATTAACATCATCTTTTCTGCACCATGAATGCTGTAAAAACATACCCCCCCCCCCCCTTCATGGGCAGGTACTCGAAAAGGACAATACTCGCTCGAGTATTTGTCCTTAGCGAGTATGCTCGCTCATCTTAACTCCTGTCCAGATGTTTTACTAGGGCACATAGACATCATCAAGGAGGATTTCCCACATTGAAGAGAAGGAAGGGACATAAATAAATCTTTTTTGACTTGGTGCCATGTAACACTCCGTTTCTCCTGTTATGGTCGCTACAGCGGAAATATGTGGCCTGGTACTTCTGAGAAGTGGTAGACAAGTTGGGGTGACCTCTTTATGCTAATGGTAATAAATAGAAGTGAGGGTGAATACTTATCTAACACTACTATATGGACATACAACTGACTAACAAATATACATTCTTTTCTAGGAAATGCATCTCCTGACTCCAAGACACAAGATAAGGAATCTACATATGAGGTACGAGCCGCTCAAAGGAAAATATTAATATTAGTTGTTTTATTCCATCCTTTCTCATTGAAACGTGAAACCCATCTCCTTGTAAAGAAAGTATTTGGAAAGAATCATTCCTTAATATACAGATGTGTTGTTCCTTAAGGCTACCCTCTGGTCCTGGGCAAACAAAGGTGGCCGACAGGGCCTGTATTTGCGGACGGAGTGGGGTGGGGTGAAAGGTTTGAAGCACACTGGGCAATTGCCCAGGACCCCCTTCCTTCTCTCTTCAGCACCACCACTACTGTAACTGCCATTCAGTGGCAGCGCTGCCCTTCTTGAGGGATTGGGCAGTGCACAGCTGAAAGGAAAGCACAGCTACCTGTCAGTGGCCAGCATAGATCTGCAGAGGCAGGAGCAGCCTTGCCAGGCCCACAGTTCATCCTTGTCTGTGCCGACCCCATTAACTCTCCAAGAATCCTTGGCCGAAGCTCCGACTCCTGCCCTCTCTCCAGCCCCATGACGCCCCCATCACATCTTCCAGTGCCAGGGGTCAGGATGGCTGCAACAAGGCAAGGGGTGACATCACCTACAGAAATACAAAGTTGAGGAGATGCCAGACAGGAGGGCACACTGTTCAGAAGTGCCCAGCACCAGCAGCAGGATGGGAAGGTTAGGTGCACTGACAGCTGTCTGCTGCCACCCCAGGTCTTTAACAGCACAGCAAGTTTGCAGAGTGTGTGCAGCAGGGGGTGGAGGTATAACACAGGTTCAGGATTGCGCATCAGCTGACAGATGGAGACTAGAAATTTATAAAAGAAATACAACTTTTTGAACCAAAACCAGTATAGTATTTCCACCCCATAGGAGGACTCCGTGCTTTAACTTTTCATAAGTTTTAACAAGCATTCCATGTCAACAAAATGTCTTAATTCTCAGAAAGGTAAGAAACCTTCATTTCTCTGGTTGCTGTCCTTCAAACTAGTACTACATACTTTATTTCCGGAGGTCCACCACACACTAACATTTCGGCTTCAAGACGCTGTAGGTGCTGCCGTCCGCAACTAAAGCAAATTGTCTCTCTTGTTTACACGTAAATTCAGAGCTTTGCCACACACTGTAGGTGCAAAAGGTGCATCGAGTACAGCCGCACTAAATGTGGTACCTCATTTCAATATCATAGCTTGCCTATCATTTCAATATCATAGGATCCCAGTATATGGCCGTCATTAACTCTTGCAGAACCAATGCACATCTTTAACATATTGAACTCTCACATTACCAGTGGACATATCAACCCATAACAGCTAGTCATGTCCGACCGTCATGGTCTACAAAGTCCATAAAGTAAATGAACACTTAACCATTTGAGACGAGTCTCACATGTCTGGTAACTTTTGGTGTTCTGAGTCTACTTTGCAATCATCTACTTTGGGACCCTATGGGAAAGGGTCTCCTTCTCCATGTGGTCTATGTCTTTCATTTGGCCCCGGTCATTAGTCCCTTTCTATACATCTTTTTTGCATTGCTTATGCAGTATATGAACAGCGCACTCACACCACTCCATTGCTGCTGATAACAGATATTGACACATCATTCTGCAGCCTCTTCTTTGCCCCCTCTCTCAGTTCTGGGGCCTCTTTTACACACTATGGGTTGCAGCTCTGCAGACCCTAGTGGAATTGCATATCTGGTCTGTCTGCCTCTCCTCTGTCTGCCCGTGTCTGTGATGCAGCTCCCAGGTCTTTTATATGCACCTATGGTGCCAAAACCTTCATGGGCTCTCTGAGCTTTGCTTCAGTGCTCATTTTTTCCCCTAGCCGTATCAGCCTAAGGGGCGGGACTCTTTTTATTCAGCCTCTATGAGGTCACAACAAAATGGCTCCACCTTGTGCTCTTCAACTTGGCGCTCTGCGCCCTTCTCTGTCTCCCTGGCTGTGGCTCTGGCCGTTGGAGGGGAGCTTGTTATACAATGCTCACAGACCAGCAAGCACCTGTCCCCTCGTTCCTCTCCTAGCCAAGTATCACTCTAAGGGGGGTGGGGCTTACCACACAGTACTCATGGCAAATTTTTTATAAAGGCAGACTGCTCCTGTGTGTAAGCACCCCCCTCTTGCACAAACATAGAATCATAGAATAGTAGAGTTGGAAGGGACCTCCAGGGTCATCTAGTCCAATCTGGTCCAACCATCTGCTCAGTGCAGGATTCACTAAATCATCCCAGATAGATATTTGTCCAGCCTTTGTTTGAAAACTTCCATTGAAGGAGAACTCACCACCCCCGTGGTAACCTGTTCCACTCATTGATCACCCTCACTGTCAGAAAGTTTTTTCTAATATCTAATCTGTATCTCCTCCCTTGCAGTTTCACCTCATTGCTTCTAGTCTTTCCTTGTGCAAATGAGAATAGGGTTGATCCCTCTGCACTGTGACAGCCCTTCAGATATTTGTAGACCACTATTGAGTCTCCTCTCAGCCTGCTTTTTTGCAAGCTAAACATTCCTAGATCCATTAACCAATCCTCATAGGACATGATTTACAGATCACTCACCATCTTGGTGACTCTTCTCAGAACTTGCTACAGTTTGTCTATGTCTTTTTTAAAGTGGAGTGCCCAGAACTGGACACAGTATTCCAGATGAAGTCTGCCTAAAGAAGAGTAAAGGCGGATAATTACCTCACGTGATCTAGACTCTATGCTTCTCCTAATACATCCCAAAATTGTGTTTGCCTTTTGGGCTGCTGCATCACATTGTTGACTCATGTTCAATCTACGATCTATTAGTATACCCAAGTCTTTTTCACATGTGGTGCTGCTTAGCCCAATTCCTCCCATTCTGTATGTGCTTTTTTAATTTTTCTTGCCCAGATGTAGGATTTTGCATTTCTCTTTGCTAAATACTATTCTGTTAGTCGCCGCTCGCTGTTCAAGCTTTTCCAGATCTTTTTGAATACTCTCTCTCTCATCCCTAGTGTTAGCTATCCCTCTTAGCTTTGTGTCGTTGGCAAATTTGATCAGTTTCCCATCGATTCCCTCCTCAAGATCATTTATAAAAATGTTGAACAACACTGGGCCTAGGACAGAGCCTTGTAGTACCTCACTTGATACATTCTTCCACTTGGATGCACAGCCATTTATGACCACTTTTTGAGTACGATCACTCAGCCAGTTGTGAATCCACCTAACAGTTGCCCTGTCAATCCCATATTTGGTCATTTTTTCAATAAGTATAGTATGAGATAATTTGTCAAATGCTTTACTCAGGTCAAGATATACTATATCCACCGCATTTCCCTGATCAATCCAGTCAGTGTTATTGTTATACAAGGAAATTAGATTCGTCTGGCATGACTTGTTTGTTACAAACCGATGCTGGCTCTGGTTAATTACTCCATTTTCACCCAAGTACTTGCATACATGCTGTTTAATAATTTGTTTAAAGATCTTTCCTGGTATAAAAGTCAGGCTCATAGGTCTGTAGTTTCCTAGATCCACCTTCTTCCCTTTTTTGAAGATAGGGACAACATTTGCCCTTTTCCAATCTTCTGGGACTTCTCCTGTTCTCCAGGAATTTTCAAAGATTATGGCGAGTGGTTCAGCAATTATCTCTGCTGCTTTCTTCTGTATGCTAGGATGTAATTCATCTGGACCTTGAGATTTGAATTAATTTAAGTTAGCTAAGTGTTCCCTCACCATCTTTCTGCTTATAGATAGCCTGCATTTTTTTATTCCCCCAGTAGCACAGGGAAGATCACTTGATGTTCCATCTACTTTCTGAGAGAAAACAGATACAAAATAGGAATTTAAAAGTTCGACCTTCTCCACATCATTGTTAACCAGTTCACCATTTTCATCTTGTAAGAATCCAATAGCATCTTTGACTTTTCTTTTGCTTTTGACATACCCCCTAAATCCTTTTTTATTGCTTTTGGCCTTTGTTGCAAGCATCATTTCATTATCAGCTTTAGCTTTTCTGACACTTACCCTACAGTTTCCGCAGACGGCATTATATTCTTCTTTAGATATTCCCTACTCTTTCCATTTGATAAACATATTTTTCTTCGTTTTTAACATGTACATAATTTCCGTGTTTATCCATCCTGGTCTGTTTAAATGCTTCCCATTCTTCCTTCTTTTAGGGATTGTTAACGGTTGTGCTTTGAGAATTTCATTTTGCAATATTTCCCAACTTTCTTGGACATTTCGGTTCTTAAGAACATCCAGCCATTGGATTCTTCCTACTCTCTTTCTGAAAAAGATATATGTTTGACAGATGCCGTCCATCATCCAAAGATTTTTTTTCACTGGATGGTGTGAGACTATATTGAATTGGTACTATGACAAATTGTATTACTTAACAAAGTTCTAACTAAGTTAAAGAGGTTATCCGAGAAAGATTAAAAACAAAAAAAAAGCAGGTCGCCCATGCAGAAAATTATAAACTAATAGATCTACCACGCCAACAACTCCCTAGTATTGTACTGTTAAGCTTCAGTAGCCTTTGTGCAGGACATCACAAGCTGCTGTCACCAATCCCAGACCTCAAAGCTCATTCGCGGAGATCAGTGATTGGCTGTAGCTGCTGATTGGCAGTATTTTGTCCAGGTACCAGAAGCTCATCATGGAGTTAAATCATCATATTGTACCCCAATTTTCAACTTCATTTCACCAGAAAGAACTGATATGTACATATGCATGCACACATTTAATATATATATATATATACTAACTTATATATTTTACACACACAGTATTCATTATGATAGAATGTCCAGCTCCATCACTGCGCCTCTTACAGTATGTATTTCCAAACGAGTCAGTGCTTGATTTCAAACAAGAGCAACATGTCTATCATTTATCGACAGACGTCCCTATACTGCACATCACCATCCTTCATGTCCCCACAGACCATCTGATTATCTGGGGATCATTATTAGATAGCGGCTCCTGACGGTCAACTTAAAAGTCCCATTTAGCTGCATAAATTTTGGTCTTGCTTTTACGGAAAAAAAGCAGATCTGGATGTATTCATCTTCTGATCATGTTTCTTTTTTATCAATTTCTGTTTTATAGGAATTATCAGGACAGAAAACTGCTATCTACTACAACTTGAAAGCACAATAATAATAAAGACCTCTATTATTTTATTTCCCATTACTTATGGAGCGCTAACATGTCCTGCAACGTTGTACAGTGTATATCACCACTTACGTCTGCCACTAATGGGGCTCATCATCTGATTTCCCTTAAACTCATTAGGACCAATTTCATAGTGCAGAAAACCTACTAGTATGTTTGTGGACTGTGAGAGAAAACTAACCAATGGTGGATTATAATAGGGGCAAAGGCTGTGGGCGCCCTAGGCTCAAAGCTATAGGGGGGCCTATGGCCATTCAAATCGCCCCTATTAATGATGCATCACTAGACTGCTGCCACAACATTAATGATACTTTTCTGTTGCTCCACCCTCATTGGATCCTCAGTCAAGCAGGCATAGCCTTACCCGTAGCAATGGACGGTGTGATGATTTCCCACGCATGGGAAGTGCTGCTAAATGGGTCATGTAAGGAGAGGTGCCAGCCAGGGACAGCAAAGGAAGAGGGCTAAGGGAGATCTGGCTGGGTCTCAGGCCACCGTCCGCCGAACATGGGAGGCTTGGAGGAATACTGAAAGACAAAGGAAGAGGCAGGAAGCGCCTTTTACACCAGACAACCATTGGTCACTTAAGCAATGGAGGGCTGTTACAGCAATTATCACTCCTGTGATTTTACACAACAGTGATAATTGCTCCCTGGATGGAGGAGGAGCGTGACGAAAATCTCTTCCAGGTGCCTGTCTCAATTTAGAGTAAACAGGCAGTCATTCATAGATGAATGACTGCCTGTTAAACTGGCTGATAGTCACTTGTTTTTTAGTTGCAATATAAACTTAGAGACTCTGATACGTGAGTGATTGTCGCTCACTTGCTTTGTGGGTTTCTGTGTTTACACAGCACAAGAATCGCCCATAATCACTCGTTTGATCTATACTGGGGTGACTATTGATGTATGTAAAAGTATTAGGTGATATACCTGGCTTCGCCCAAGTTAATTTGAAGCAGATGTTTATGTCTTGTTCACACTGAGACTTTTGATGTATATAAAAGCATTCTAGCCAGAGAAATTTTGGGTATGTAAGTTCCCTCTGTGCTTAACATGCAGCTTGCCATAGTAGCCTTAGGAAATATACACGGACTACAATATATTTACATCAACAATGTCACTGGTGTACTCTATACCCAGAACACTGGTAATTTGACATATGTCCGTTATTACAGTCGTCCTGACTTTTCATTACATTTATATGTAATCCTTGATGGAAGAAAATTGTGGAGGTATTGCTGCCTGGTCAAAAGCCCCACAATCATCATGGCATCATTGCTAGAGGTTTTCCCTTAAAAGTTAAAGCATTGATGGCATTGTTAACAAAGGGGCATTTCTTTGAAAATGTGAATGGTTTTATGTATTCTGTTGAATGGCAAAAGGGAGGTCTTCCTCATATCCACATTTTGTTGTGGCTAGAGCAAGGCATTTCTCCAAGCTAAATAGATGATGATATCTGTGCAGAGATACCAAAACCTGAAAAAAATCCTCTCATTCATGAAATGATCAAGGCCAATATAATCCATGGGCCTTGTGGTCATTTATAGAGATGAGCGAGCACACTTGAGCCTGCAGTTATTCGAGAAGAGCGAAGCTCGCTTGAATAACTGCCTTATCCAAGCGTGCTGGCTCATCTCTAGTAATTTAAACACCAATGCTCCCTGTATGAAAGAAGGTCGCTGCAGCAAAAAGTATCCTCGACCCCTCCTGAAAGAAACTCAAACAGGAAATGATGAATACCCACAGTACCGGCAAAGAGCTTCAAAGGACGATGGTTTCACTGTTGAAATGCATGGTATAACCCTGGATAACCGCTGGGTGGTGCCTTATATTTCTGTTGTATAACATACATATGTTGCCCATGTTAGTGCAAATAAATGTATTTGCTATATGGTTAGCTTCTGGGGTCAAAATTTAGTTAGAGGATAGCTGAGGCCAGGAAATAACGTTCGCCACAACACAGCTGGACGTGTACGAAATTTATTGATTGATTGACAGGCAGCAGTTTTTATAGAGGCACATGCTTCAGTTACAATAATTGAAAATTATAATTAATTTATTGGTGGATAAAATCTAAACACAAATATGAATATGCAAGATAAAAAATTTAACATCTAAAATGCCAAACACACAGGCTCAGTAGAATCATACATGATTAGCTTCTCAGAACACAAAAGTACAGTAATGGTAAACAATAAGTTATTTAGAGAGAAATTGGAGAATAGGGCACTACAATCTGAGTAATTCAATCCAGGACCTTGGAATGTTCTAATCACCGAGGTCCATTTTTATTCTTCAATACATTTGAGCAAATCTTGTTCAAAACAGTACAGAAAAGTACAAAACATTGACACAGACTATATCATACCAAATGGAAGGAGCCTACTAGAAATTGGATAGGGGAAAATCGAGTCATATTTATTTCACTAACACCCATATTAACATAGAATATTGCAGTTCTGGAAAATCTATTAAATACATATGGAAATATGTTAATAAAGACAGTGACCAGGCTTGATTTGGTCTTGAAAATGAGAGTGATTAGATCAAATTACATGATAGTGGTTGATACATTAGCTGTTTTGAGGCAGTCTGGAGAATTCTGCAGTTTCCCATACACGAAAGGTTTCCAACAGTCGTTCATCTTGCTGTGCATTTGGAAAATGGCCAGTGTATCTATTTAATCCAAATGACAACAATAATTTGCTACACAACATTAACAGCCCCATGAAAACTACACTTTTAAAATTTTTTGACCCTTGCAAAACAGATGATTATGCAAAACTTCTTCTTTATGTGGAAGTTCCTTCCTACAATGTTTAGAAAAGTAACAGATTTGAGAGGAGAAAATGTGGAAATGACTTTAATGGCTGGCCAGAAGTAAAAAGGGATCAAGCTTTGGGCACAGTGTACACCGTCCACCCTAATAACTCTGAGTGCTATTATCTTCATCTTCTACTTCATGAAATTAGAAGTCCAACGTTATTCTTGGATTTGAACACTGTTAATCGTATTGTTCACCCGACATATCAGTCAGTCTGTAAGGCTCTAGGCTTGCTACAGGATGACAAGCACTGGAATGCGACTATGGAAGAAGCTTTATGATTCTCCACTCAGACTATGAGAATCAGAAACTTTTCTCAGTATTGTTGATATTTTGTCAACTGCCAGACGCTTTATGTCTTTGGGTTAAATACAAGGATAGTATGTCAAATGATGGATGCTCCTGCGGGTACTGAAAAAATAAATTGGCCTAAATCTACTACTAGCCAGAATACGGAAAGGTTGTTGGGATGGCTTTGGATGTCATGTCTTCTGGCATTGCTGACACATTAGTATATGGAGGTAACATAGCTCATTCAGCTTTTAAACTGCCCTTAAATCTGATGCCTGTAGAGACACCTCTGTTCAACATATCAAATCAGAATAATATGGGGCAGATGCTGAAAGAGACTAAGCTAATAGTATGACAGAATTCACAGTGTAGCTAAATGGAATGTCTAAGTTAGGACTTGGGATATCACTGAAAAAAACCCTAAAATATGACTTTTATTAAATTATCTAAAATCACAGAGGTGAGAGAAGAAATGTCAAAGACATAACTCACAGAAAAGGTCGCCAAAAAATGCAGCATCTGATAAACAGCAGAGTAGGTTCAATCACCATAAATTCTGATAGAATGCAGAAAACCAGATAGTAATGTGAGAGAACCAAATGTTCAAGTGGAGACTAATATGCAGCCACCCAGCTCCACCCAGCCCAGATTGGGGGAGGGGTGACTGCAAACAACATAGTCTGCATATGTGAACTCATACCAAGGATGCCAGCAAAAGATAAATGTAACACACCATATAAGAATGCAACCCTTACTGACAAAGGAGCGGATTGCCCTGTATCACCATAGTGTGCCAAACTGGCATGACATCCGGGGCTTGCTTTGCATCAATAGCAAACTACATGAAAGAAAACACACTGATAAATGCAGTTGTTGGTCTGAATTTTGGCTAAAACAAATAAGCTGATGGGCCACGGCAAGGCCACTGCACGTACATCAGAACCTACATTATGAATAAATAGCTTTTCTTACCCACATCACAGGCCTCTCTCTAGCAAAGCGAGAACCCTGCTGCACACTGATGAGTGGCAAATACTCTGAAACAACTGTCTGTGTATGGAGTCTGGCTTTGCTTTAAAATCCTGGTCATTGTTAGAAGGCTTGTATAAAGAGCCTAACATTGACTTGAAGGAATGCTGCCTTCCAATAGGTGGCATTGTGAAGGTATAGTTCCATCTCCATTATTTGCATCTGTCAGTCATAAATGGTCATCAATAAGCATGTTTATAAGATGGAAAAGATGCTGACCAAGTCATGCCCCCAAAGTAGATCGTAAACTACAGTTGAAGGTAAGATTATCATTACACCAAGCTTAGCGATAGTGATGACATATCTTAAGGAATCGACTGCTTTGCTCAAAAATGACAAAGCAGCTGCTATTAATGATCTTTTGCTGAAATCATTTGAAGGAGAAGAAAAGCAATATAAAGTCTATAGATTCAGTACTACAAACTGATGTCGCAGTAAATTATTCCATGGAATTCCTAAATACCCTCAACCCAACCGATCTCTCCCACATAACCTCATTCTTAAGATTAGCGCACCAGTTATGTTACTAAGGAATAGAGATGAGCGAGTATACTCGCTAAAGGCAATTGCTCGAGCGAGCATATCCTTTAGCGAGTATCTCCCTGCTCGAGACTGAAGGTTCGGGTGCCGGCGCGGGGGAGCGGTGAGTAGCGGCAGTCAGCAGGAGGGAGCGAGAGGGAGAGAGAGAGATCTCCCCTCCGTTCCGCCCCGCTCTCCCCCGCAGCTCCCTGCCCGCTGCCGGCACCCAAACCTTCAGTCTCGAGCAGGCAGGTACTCGCTAAAGGCAATGCTCGCTCGAGCAATTGCCTTTAGCGAGTATACTTGCTCATCTCTACTAAGGAACCTAAACTCTCTAAAATTATGAAATAGCACAAGACTGCAAATAAAAGTTCTCCTTCAAAATGTTATCGAGGCCACAGTAATCACTGGATGTGCTAAAGGGAAAATTGTATTCGTACTTAGTTATTACCCACTGAATACCCGTTTGAGTTCAAAAGACTACAGTTTTCCCTCAAGGTCTACTTTGCAATGATGATCAATAAATCACAGGGGCAATTGTTGACAGCCAGAATAGACTTGAGGGAGGACTGTTTTTCACATGGCCAGTTCTATGTGGCCTGTTCCAAAGTGAGTTCTGCTGGCAGTCTGGTAATCCTTGCACCTGAAGGTAATACTACAAATGCAGTTTACAAAAAAGTCTTTCAATAATCAGAATTAGTGATGGACCTCTCATAATCCAAGTATTATTAGAATGGTTTCTATAATAAAGAAACACCAAAAATATATGATAAAGAAAGATAAAGGTTTATAACATAAGCTAATTAGCGATCAGTTAGCAACATATTAATTATAGTTATCATTTGTACCATCTAGAAAGCGTAATACGAATTTCTCATGGACAAAGGAATTTACCTTGAATCACTGGGAGGTAGCATCATCTGACTTGAATATCAGCAGCCAGAGAAGCCAACTTTCAATTGGCGCCAAGACAGAGGAATTCTCCAAATTCTACTAGTAGAGTAGAGTAGTAACTCATCTGAATGGCTTCTGTCTTGGCTCCAGAAAGTAAAAGTTTTATGCTGAATTAGCAAAAAATGACTACTTGCCGATTTACTAGTCTTTATGACAGAATATCGTCATTTTCTGCCGTGAGAAAGAAAAATAAATCTATTGTGTTCAGTCTTTATCCTAAAAACACACACAGGTGATCCTGCTCCAAGACAATAACATAACTCTTTATTGTGTAATAATTTACTCTTGACACATACACATCTTCATTTTATTATACAGCTTATGGCCCATTTACACGCAATGATTGTTGTTTAAAATTTGTTCAAATTTTGAACGATGGTGAATGGTAATTGTTACATGTAAACACAAAGCCATTGTGCACTTTTCGTTCAGTAGTCGTTGGTCGCTGAGTTTCAGTCTGCATAAAAATAGTCACCAGTTCATTCACTTGTCGTTTGGTTTAAAGAGCACTCGTTCAGTCATTCAAAAAGCTCGAAGGGTGGGGTGATTGTTTGTCAGGGCGTACTCTCATGCACCACTAAAAGCCTCAGCGATTGGCTGCCAGCATAACAAAGCGAGTCTGATTTACACACCCTCCTAATGCTCTACCACTGGCTGGTAAATCATCGGCTGGTATGACGTACTCCACAGGAACTACACAAAAGCCTTGAAATACATTCGCCATTCCCTTTACATGCTAAGTTTACGCCCTATATTTCAAGGATTTATCTTTGGTCGCCAGCAGGTTTTGCTACTTCTTCAAACGTATATTCGTTATAGTGAACGCTTCTAACTATAAGGTGAGTTTGCTTGCTCTAATGTTTTGTTAACAAGACCAACATGTACCCTCTAGTAGCAGCCAGAATACTGCAACCTTAACTCCTGTTGCTGGGAACAAGCATTGCAGTGCCCTTCGAAGTAGCAAACAAAATGTCTCGCAGGTGGCAGCATCTCGCGGCTCTATGAAGATATTCTTAACAGTGAATGAATAGCCATGTGGCCCTGCCATCAGGGAAATGATTTTATCTACTACTTTAAAGAATATTTCAGCATATTTGTTCGTCATTACTGCCTTCCTCATTTGATTCCCATTTCAGCATTATTGATTTCAAAGAGAGCATAGGTTCACTCGAATTAGGGAACACAAATGTTTCGCTGGTGGCAGCCATTTAGAAAGGACTGTTAGAGCCACACAGCGCGACCACCTGCGAGGCATCTTTGTTCGCTACTGCGAAGATTATTTATACCTGCGAATGTTTTTTTTCTTACAGTTGTTGATGAAGAGGAAGTTTGCCACTTTCACAGCGACGATGCTAACTAATGTGAAAATCTTTTTGGTAGCAAAAATCATAAAGCACATACCACAGATGGAGGAAGAAAAAGAGGAACGTCCCCGCAAGTGTCAATATAGAGTTTCTTCCAAATGGTGGTGCAGCATAGAGACAGCTTGTCACACATGGGGTGTGTTATGGAGATACAGAAAAATAACCAAGAGGATTTTAGAAATTTTCTGTGCATGTCTGAGGAATCATTTTCTGCTTTCCCAGCATATGTGAAGCCATTTATTGTAAAATTAAACACTGTCATGCATGAAGCTATCTCAGCAGAGCAGCGGTTGCTGTAACATCACGGTTATTGGCTACCGGCAGATCACTGCAAGACCTAAAGTTCCGGAAACGTGTTGCCATAGTGAGAAGCCTGAAAGTGGATTATATCAAGGTAGGTTGTTGTAGTTACGTATGTGTTACATTGCCCACTCTAAGAACAAGCTAGGGTGGGCTATGTAAGGTCTGGTAAATTCTTTTTATTCTCCTGCATGGTGATTGATTAATGTTTACTTCTGCATGTGAGCTTTACTCCTGTGTCATTTCTTGTAACCAACTTTGAACTCTTTTTACAGTTCCCAAACACCGCAAAGGAGTAATAGACTGTGGCCAATGAATTAGATTGGCATTGGCAATTCCCCAACTGTGGAAGGGTCCTGGATGTCAAACATGTTTGGATCCCACAGCCTACAAACTCAGGCTCTTACTACTACAACTACAAGGGCTGCTTTAGCATAATCTTGATGGCCCTCGTGAATGCAAGCTAGGAATTCCTAATGGTAGATGTCGTCAAGAATGGGTATTGAATGATAGTTTATTAGACCACACCAAATTCATGGAGATGTTAGAAGTAGACAGGCTACAACTACCAAGCAATACAAAGACTAAAGAAAATATGAATTTTGTGTTCATTGGAGATGAGGACTTCCCACTGCAGAAACATCTACTAATACCTTTTCACCAAAGACTATTGTACACTGAAAGGAAAATATTTAATTATCGTCTGTCAAGATCAAGATGTGTGGTGGAGAATGCTTTTGGCATTATGGCCAACTGATTCCACATATTTCACACCAGGATTAATTTGCTTCCAGAAACCATAGGCAAGGTAGTGCTTGCCTATTGTGCCTTGCACAACTACTTGTGATGTCATGATACACTGTCCTACTTCCATCTGCAATGCTTGATAGTGAAAACGTAGACAGCATGGAAATGGAGAGCGGTGTTCTAAAGCACCAAGGATCTTACCCCTCCAGCCCCGCCATGTTCGCCATGCCTGTGATGATGCCATTCACTGTTGTGAGCGCTACAGGACATATTTCAACATGGTTGAAGCAGTACCATGGCAGACAGGAATGATATGATGTGCATGCAATGCTTGTCCTAATGCGTGGATGTGTTGAAATGTAGCCTATAGATAGCATGTTATAGATCATGGGGAGCTGGCTAGATTGATATGTATTTTTATAGAGAAAGATTCAGTATGATTCCTACTAGATTCACTCATATCTCTGTACATCATAAGCCGAAAAGATCGATGGCCAGGATGTGCAGAGATACAAATGAATACACAACCTGGGTCTCTCCCCATGAAACTGTGCGTCAAGCAGCACTGCTCCTCTGGCTCTACAACATACTGCTTGCTTATTGGACAGCTGACAGACTTCCCTAAAGCCCATTTTGCTTAGAGGGAGTCTGTCAGCTCAAATTATGTCAGTAATCACTCTATATGACATGTGCCACCTGGCTGACATTTGTGTATGTAAATGTCACGCACATGGCAGATATGATGAAGGCTCGTGAAAGGTATTTTAAGGAACCATTTATGTGAGCTGATCGATCTTCACTGTTATGAGGAAGTTGTACTGTATTGATTTATGCTTAATAAATGAGTACAAACACACAAACGCAGTCTGTTTAGCTGTAAACATTTTCTATAACTTAAGAAAATGACAACATTGTAACTGGGATGCTAGGAAACGCTACATAGTAACCCAGCTAATAGACTAGCAGAAGAATCAGGGATGGGCCCCATCTGCATCTGACTTCATAGAAGCAACGGATCCTGAGGGTTCCGCAGATGCTGGAGAGAAGAGATCGTACCATCTATGAAGTGCAGTGACCTAAACCTCACCATTGGTAGTGGGCCTCTTGCAGGAGGGAGGAAATGTCTTCTATGCGTCAGAGGGCCTCGAAAAAATGCACCCCCTTCTCAGCAGGGGGAAAGTCTTGCAACACTGTGGAACAAAGAATAAGTATCAGTGACACAACCTGTTATTAAAAACTATGCTTAATAAAAGAACAATAATAGTATTCCGTGTGCAGGAACAAAGAATGTAACAAGTGTGAAACAGTACTTCCTGTTCCCTGACCTCTGAGGCCCAGGAGGTATGGGTTATTAGGCCAGTAAGGTCACTGAACGGGGAGTGCTGCTTCCAACTCACCATAACCCCTGTTCCTGTGCCCCAGTTATGCCCCATTAACACTAGAGGAGCTGTCAAGCAATCGATGCCTGACAGCTCATCCCACTAATGCTCGCTCCAGTGGTATTATACAGGGAGTGTTTTTCCCCTGCTGCATGCATTCTCTTTAGGCCGTTTTCACAAGAACTTTTGATGGCTTGATCGCTCCTGCATTATGATGTAATACATTGCATTATCATATCACAATCTGACTGGCTTTTTATTAAGCCCCGCCACAGGCATGGCTTGATAGGCAATCTGCAATGGCAGCCCTGGGGGCTTTCACATGGCAATCTCATCGAAAGGGGCAGTGCTGGAGAGGACAACAGTCACTTCCTTCAACACTAAAGGTCTGAACTCACCAATCACACGTCACCATGTTTTCTCGCTATTGAGGGAAACAAAATCGCACATTGCGTTTCTTCAGGAAATGTACTTTAAAAATGGCAGACTCCCCTTATTCCCAAAAAGCTGTTTATCAGAATGGTTCCATAACTGTGACCCTCATCAGCTTCAAAAGGAGTCTCAATTGCCTTCCATAAAGCAATTCCTTTTAGCTGTAGCAGACAATACATAGATGCAAAAGGCAGGATACTTTTTTGAAAGGCACGATAGACAGTATTGTCAGCACAATGGAGCTCAACAGGTATATTCTTGTGTTCCAAATGGTTAAGTATGAGCTGCTCGGAGAATCACAGGTCACACAGCATTTGTGTAAAGCATGAATCATTCTGTTTATTTGTTAACAAGCCAAAGTATTTATAGTCCTTTCAGACAAATATATTGAAAATAAGGCTAGAGGACACCTGACTTATACACAAGCATAACTTGTTACAATTCTCTGTTATTGCTTATTAAACCTTTGCATGTGAAGTGACATCGATCTTTGGGTAAAACTCTTCTCTAGTCACACGCTGTTTGCTAACTTCCTTGGATTGTAAATTGGTTAATCTATAAGCATTCTTGAGGTTAGTTAAGGCTTACATAGTTAAATATATGTATAAAAGATCAAATAAATAACTTTTTATCATCTGTTTTACTAATTGCTGAGCAGAGTACATTCCTAAAACAAAGTCCATCTTTAGTCAGACGTCTTCTTCTGAGCACACACTTGTGTGAGCGAAGGTCAATCGCAGCTTTCTTCTTCAGACCTTGTAAATTTCTGAATGTTCATATGCCAAAATATCTGAATACGTGTGTCAAGAAAGCTACAAAATGGAGTGTGGGACAAGATGGTGTTCACACAGAATTGTTTCCTTCACAAGTTCATATTACACATTTTCCAATATTTATGCTCCAAATTTGAGCCAGGCCTCTTGGTTGATAAAAACAGTGGACCTCCTTAAACATTTTTCAGAAGGTCATATCATTTTAGGAGGCAACATAAACATTACAATCAACCTCATTGTAGACTCCTCATCTAGGAGGTCCCAGGACTCATAGACTGCAATTAGGAAGAAATACCTTGCAGGATCTCAAATTGTTAGATATTTGGCACCAGGTAAATCTGTCTGTCCTCGATTACACTTTCTATTCCCCTGTACATTCGTCTCACCAAAGCCTAGACTACGTTTTATTGTCATCAGATTTATTAAATACTAATAAACCAGCACAAGTTAGTAACATTACAATTTCAGATCATACTCCAGTCCATGTCATTCTTAATCTATTCCCTGATACATCAGATGAATGGCGACTAAATGAGATAGCTTTAGATTCCAAAGAGATACAAAAAAGAAGTTTCTGCATGTCTAAAAGAGTTCTTTAAATTCAACTCTAGGGGCAATAGAGTTGGGAAAAACACAAATTTATCATAGGCGTTTTTGAAGCACAGAGCTCAAAACTTAAAGAGCAGAGACAAAAAGAAACAGCTGTCTGGGATGATTTAGTGAATGCTGCATTGATTAGGGAGGTTGGACCTGATGACAATGGAGGAACCTTCCAACTCTACCATTCAGTGAGTCAGGCAATATCCTTCACCAAACTGAAATATTAGAACACACTGGTAAACGCTTGGCCATCTGAAGAGATCAGAACAAACTCATCTTCCTGAGAGAAAACCTAAAAGCTCTCCGGGATTTCATACACATTGAATCATATATAAACTATGGACACATGATCTTTGCTCATGGGGATGAAGGTGGGAAACTGATTTCCTCCTTAATTAAGAAAGCCTGTGAAAAAACTTTCATAAAAGCAATTAAAAACAAACTCTGGATCGGGAGCTACTTCTACTTCAGATATAGCCAAAGCTTTCCAAGCCAACTATTAAAGACTCTATAATCTTAACGCATTTACTCCCCTATGATCCCCTGACTTTAAAGAGCAGGTGACAGGTATTTTCCTTGATGCCCTCAAATCTTCCCTGTCTTGACCAGGCAGCGGTCGATGAATTAGTGGTTCCCATCTCCTTTTCAGAACTCAGCTTAGTAGTTAACAGCTTTCCGCATGGTAAAAGGCCTGGCCCTGACAAACTGCAATTAATGTATTACGAAACATTCCAGAAAACAGACCTACCCCAATTGCTACTTTCCCTTAACGCAATCATGAAGAGTGTTTTTTTCAGTAAATAAGCACATATCACACTTATTCCTCAGCATGGTAATGACACAATGCAGTATGGTAGTTACAGACATATATCTCTCCTAAACTATGGCATTAAGATTTGGGTCAAATAGCCTCCAGATTTAGTAAATATATAAATTAGTAGCAGATGAACAAGCAGGGTTTTTTTTACAGGTAGGAAGGGTTCGGATAGAGCAGCTTGCCTCTTGCATGCTATGCAGCATGCTCAACAGGGTAAAACCCCTTTGGTCTCCTTGGGAATAGATGTGGAAAAGGCCTTTGATAGGGTGGATTGGTCATTTATGAAGGCTGTGCTGTACAAAATTAATTTACCTACACAATTCACTGAAGCTATATTTACTTTATCTTCTCAACCACACGCCAGACTTACAATAAATGACGATTTGTCATCAGACTTGATATCACAAATGGCACTAGCCAAGGATGCCCCCTCTCTCATACACTCTTCATTTTGACCTTAGAGACTTTGCTGCAGGCAGTTAGATGGTACCCCTGGATATGGGGATTACTCTTTGCAAAGAATACATCCAATTGGCAGCCTTTGCTGATATTCTTCCTCGGGTAACCTTTGATTTCCAACTGCAAGCAGATATAGAGTTTGCAGGTGGAAAGACATTAAACCTTCTCTTGCATGGTCCCTGCGAGGCTTGGGATTCCCTCAAATCCCCTCTTGCACTTTCTCCATCACCAACCACCCCATTAAAGTTACTTACAAAACTTTTAGACAAGTAGCCTGACCTTACATTTTATGAAACCTGCAACCTTCTTGCTGGTTACTTAATCACAGACTTCCAAGCCCTCTGCCATCTGGATCTTGCTTTGGTAACCCAAACTCTTTTTCCACACTCGATTTTTCCCACTTACAATCTAAACATTTTACAACACTTTTCACAATCTTAAAGAAACAATTCCGTTCCATAAAACCTCTCACAGAATTTGAAAAGTTGTGCAACATTCAAGGTGGAAATCTAACAAGATTTCTAAATTAATTAATAAATTTATTGCACCCTCTGTGTTCTCCAGGCCAACTTTCCTTATATCCTGGGAGAAGGAATTAAGGATCAGAACATCGGACTCTGAATTTAAAACTATTCTCGGGATAGCATATGGAATTTCACCATGTGTCCATTTGCAAGATAGTCACTATAAAGTACTATCAAGTTGGTATAAGACACTTGAGTGGCTTTACATATACAAACTGTCAAACTCAAACAAATGCTGGAGATGTCATGATTATGTTGGTTCATACATGCACATTTGGTGAAAATGTGCCAAAAGTAAACCTTTATGGTCATATAAAAAAAAACATAAAAATAACTGGATACTCACCCCTAACAAAATAATTCTTAGCAGACAAAATGCACTCTTACATTCACTGAGAGACAGACTAGTATGTTACTTACTAGCAGTGGCAAAGTCTTTGGTCTCACTTAACTTGCGCAACATGGAGACCCCCATCTGTGGAGGAAGAAGTTCAACCAGTTGTAAAGATTTGAGTAGCTAGTCAGTTAGACCAAGCAAACTCATGACAGCTTTACTGAAAATTGGAACCCTTAGTTGCATCTCAACTGGCAAACTTTATAATTTGTTAACATGCTTACCCGCCTTTTGCGCTTTTGGCCCTTTAGATATCGTTTGCACCTCCTTATTAATTCTTGGGGAACTTGGCCTGGAATTTACCTGCTAAAGATTCCTCAATTATAAAAGGTGTTTTCATGTAATGTTTAATCCATTTTACTTGACGTGCCTTATGGTGTTAAACAACCCCCTGGCCCCACTCAATTTTTTACTCTTGATCCATCAGACCCCCCTTTTGTTCCCTTCCTCCCCTTTCCTCCTTATATGCTCATTTTACATATTTACAGTTCTCAGTTTTGTATTTCTTACCAATTTCTCTCCTTTGCAGAAAATTAGCCTTAAAAAATAAGAGATAGTAACATAGTATGTAAGGCGAAAAAAGTCCATCCAGTTCAGCCTATTACCCGACAATGTTGAACCAGAGGATGGCAAAAAAATAAATAAACAATGATGTAGAAGCCAATTTTCCCCATTTGAGGCAAAAAATTTCTTCCTGACTCCAATCTGGCAATTGGAATAATCCGGGTTCAACAACCCTACTGAAATAATAAACTATAATATTATAAGGCTCAAGAAAGACATCCAGGCCCTTCTTGAACTCTTTTATCCAATTCACCATTATCACATCCTCAGACAGAGAGTTCCATTGTTTCACTGCTCTTACAGTGAAGAACCTCTCTTCTATGTTGATATAGAAACCTTCTTTCCTCTAGGTGCAGAGGATGCCCCCTTGTTTGCACCATCTTAGTCCGCTACCTGGAGTGACTTCCCACTGTCTGCATCATCTGCACTGAGGTACCACACTATACACTCCAGATGCTGGGACTACTGCTCCCATTTTTGCTTTGTTCTCCAAATTTTTGTATTTTGTTGTTTTGCTCTAAGCGGGTCCCTACCTGTGCATGGGCTGGCATTACGACAGACAACATCATTTCTACCTAGCTCCGTAGGCAGCCCACAATGAAAATTGCCAATATTATTTTAACTAAACTAGCTTCACTCCCAGACCCACTCTACCACATTACTCCGCCTGATAACATGCTCCCTGACCTACTGACTGCAATCCCTGCTAGCCATCATAAACCGCTCCTGCAGTCACACCGTTTCTGCCGTCACACGGCTAAATGTCTGACCATTGTCTATGTGTATAACATCGCTCACACTTCGCCATACCGTGCACATCTCCAGCCCCTTTACCCTCTGTATCACCCCATTACTTGTAGTATGTAAGCTGGTTGGAGCAGGACCCTCACCCCTATTGTTTCCATCAACTGATTACTATATGTAACCGTGGTTCTGTTATGTTTGTATTTTGTCTTTCTGTATTCCCCCCTGTCTATGTAAGCGCTGCGGAATATGTTGGCGCTATACAAATAAAGTTTATTATTAAGTTTATTATTTCCAGGAGGAGGAACAGATCCATCGTGACTACCATCTTAATTTATCCTCATTGCTTAAACCTCTCCCGAGTCGGGACTGTTGCAGAAACATCCTATGAGAAACCATATTTGGGCTGCTATTACTCATCTGAGATCTGAACAGATAAGTTATTGGCTGTACAGTTTTCTGTATATAGAATAGGCAAATAACAGAAAGGAGAAGTTTAAGAGAATGATAAAATGCTTCAGACTTAGACTAAAGAGCACAGAGAGAAGTGAAGGGAGTTGGTGAGTATCATGCTGGTTGGTAGAGGCATAGACCTTTTATTTGTTTAAGATTTGTACACCTGCCCCCCCACACACCCCACTACCCACTTACCCCATGTATCATCTACAATATTGCTCTCTCCTATTGTGGCAGAGGAGCCTTTAAGTCCCCCTCGAGCACCAGAACTCAGATGTGACGGGTTACTCTTCACCCCTGTAGTTAGAATATAGATTACACATGTTATGGGGCTGTTATTAAATCATTGTTGTATGTATGGCAAGTTTTATTACATAGAGCAATATTTACACAGCAATTACCTTCAGCTGGAGCTGTGAGTCTTATGTATGGAGAAGTTATAGCTGGAGAATATATCAAGCAGCAGCAGACCTTGGGACCCCCATAGATATTTTTAGACATTGTTGACCAAGTTATAATATTTCCAGGCAGTTTAATGAAATTTTGGTGCAATTTATGATTTTCTCCACAAAAAGAGCTGAAACTTGTCATCTCCAGATAGGGTTGGACTAGTAGTCAGGGGTCTATGGGGTCAACTAAAATGGCTTCTGATGATTCAATATTAAGTTTCTATTATTACGGGAAGAAGTAGAAGGAAGACGTCATATTTGGGTTCATTTTCAGGGTGAAAAAGATGGATAAAGTTCTGCTGGTCACCACTAAGCTGTGGGCCCAATCATCAGATTCATACAAGCGTATTTGCCCACCTGTTTGTACACAAAGAATTTGCGCATGCAATATGCAGAAAATAAAAAACCACTGATGTTAACAGATTCATTAACATGCGCGTATTTGGCATGCAGAAATCGGTTGTGCAAAAAAATATGCAGCATGCTCTATATTCCTGCGCATTTGAGCAGGGAAAGAGTACATTTTGAACTCATGAAACCTTTGGCCATTTCAATGGCTGAGAGCATTGGAGTGTTTTTCTTGCATGCAATTGCGCATGACTTGAGTGAGGAAAAAGTACAGTAAAATATGCTAATGCTCGTGCAAGTACAAAACGTCCATTCTGCAAAATTATTGAAAATACACTTATGTTTGTGTTTGGTGTTCCTGCAGTGATTGCTTGCCCTTTATTAACACCACTGGTGTGGTGAAGCCCCCAGGGGACATGAGTTTTGCTCCCTGTTGTCCTTCACTGTTGTGAGGTATACCAAATATGTTCAATGTTATTTTTCTGTAAGTCTGTAATTTGAAAAACATTCCTACAACATAAAAACTACCAAGTAAATTCCTGGAGTCTTCATGCTGTCTCCGGGCACTCGTTTATATGGATGCTGCAACATGTTTAACAGAGAGGAGGTAAAAGGTTTAGTAGCTCCAAGAGTTTTCTATTTTGGCTTCCTTTCCGTGTTGTAATGCATCGATAATATCATGTTCTGCTCATCGCTATTTTATTACTCAGCAGAGTAAAATAAAGTCTGTAATGCCACCATATACTGTATTATATCCTCAAGACCTGGTCCAACTGTGGGTCTAATTGCCTGAACTAAGAGGGCCCTATGATCATTCAGGTCATTAGCCAAAGAGGTGGAACTTGAGGTCTTAGTGCTAAAAAAATATATATATTTAAATACAAAAATGCTTGCACCTTTTTTTTTACCAACTAGAACTTGTATAGTTGAAGGGGTTTGGGTTAGGCCGGTGGGGGTGGAAATGCAAACAGCAGGACAGGGAACCAGGGTTATCTGACCGTGTGGTAGTTCATGTTCCCATGAGCCTCCCAAGTAGGGAACGTGCAGGCCAGATATCAAAGGACATACAGCCCCAAACTCCAAGCATCATAGCACCCAGGATATGAGCACTGATGACAGGAGTGCTGTCGGTAACACTGCAGCTTATGATTGGCCACAGTGGTCACATGCTTCTGCCCAGTTGCCTATGCAGACGGCAGCGCCAAAGGTCTGGAATGAGGTGAATATGATCTATTTTTTTTTTTACTTTGTAATGGGCCCAGCTGCTGGAGAAGCTTGTCACAGAGACGGAAAAAGTCTATAGACTAAATTATTTGGCCCTTATCACAGTTATAGACTAAAATGTATATACTTTAATGGAAATTTAACTTAAAAACATGAATGGGCTCACACACATGCGTATCGCATGGACGAACAAAACAACCACACAAAAACACAAAGGTCGCCTCTTCCTTATCTCAGGAAACTTATGGAGGCTAGAAAAATCAATATTGATAAAGGACTACTAATGTTATGTCCTCTATTTTTTATTTATATCACATAGGAGGTAGGAGGAAGGCTCTATCTGCTGTAGGGCGCCTGTAAGTATAATGCCCCCCGCAGAGTATTTTAGGTAGGGAACCTCTTCCTAACAAAAATTCGCCCCTCTGTGATTACAGTATAGCGCTTAGCGCATGACGAGATGGTTCAAATAGGAGAAACTCCAAGAGAACTAGACCCTTATGCGCAAGAATTGCGGCGCAGACCAGGGTTATTCAATTGCAGTATGCTCGGCTCAACGCGTTTCCCCACACGAATGTGGTTCATCAGGAGCACAAATATTTTGAAGAAAGAATGATAAATCAGGATGATAACTGATTCTGCTTTTTGTTGTTTTTTCGTGATAAATAGATATTTTAAAATATTAGAACAGGGTAGCTTGGGAAAGCGCAATTTATGTGCTCGATCATATATAGACTGGATCACAGCATCTGATTTATTCAGGACAATTTCGAGCACTAAATCGCCATGGCGTGTCTCTATAGCCAAGTTCTTGGGAAATCCACACAATGGATAGCTATAGTGACAAATAACAGTACAGCTAGGGCTGAATGCGATTCACCACAAAAAGCCCACAAGTAGATCTTGCCCAGAACTAGGTATTGATTGCCGCAGGCAAAAGAAGTTGTTGCAGAGATAAATGCAACAGCCCCAAAAAGGCTAATAAGCCCTAGAGATTTTTTTTGATCCTTATTTGGTGTATTAGCTGCAGATGATGCAGCCAATTTCAAGAGTCAGCAGCTCATGAACAGCAAATAGTTCTATCATAAAACCCAGTGAGGGTATTAGAGGAGCTATCTAATAGAGCCTGCAAGTAGATGTCAGATATCTAATTCGCCAAAGTATCCCTAAAAGCACCCAATAATGCTCCTGTGGCTCACCATCAGAGCCACAGGCTTTATCCTTTTATTTATTTGTTTTTCTATTATTGGGTGCTTTTAGGGATACTTTGGCGAATTAGATATCTGACATCTACTTGCAGGCTCTATTAGATAGCTCCTCTAATACCCTCACTGGGTTTTATGATAGAACTATTTGCTGTTCATGAGCTGCTGACTCTTGAAATTGGCTGCATCATCTGCAGCTAATACACCAAATAAGGATCAAAAAATCTCTAGGGCTTATTAGCCTTTTTGGGGCTGTTGCATTTATCTCTGCAACAACCATTTGCTGCTCATGAGCTGCTGACTCTTGAAATTGGCTGCACCATCTGCAGCTAATACACCAAACAAGGGTCAAAAAATCTCTAGGGCTTATTAGCCTTTTTGGGGCTGTTGCATTTATCTCTGCAACAACTTCTTTTGCCTGCGGCAATCAATACCTAGTTCTGGGCAAGATCTACTTGTGGGCTTTTTGTGGTGAATCGCATTCAGCCCTAGCTGTACTGTTATTTGTCACTATAGCTATCCATTGTGTGGATTTCCCAAGAACTTGGCTATAGAGACACGCCATGGCGATTTAGTGCTCGAAATTGTCCTGAATAAATCAGATGCTGTGATCCAGTCTATATATGATCGAGCACATAAATTGCGCTTTCCCAAGCCACCCTGTTCTAATATTTTAAAATATCTATTTATCACGAAAAAACAACAAAAAGCAGAATCAGTTATCATCCTGATTTATCATTCTTTCTTCAAAATATTTGTGCTCCTGATGAACCACATTCGTGTGGGGAAACGCGTTGAGCCGAGCATACTGCAATTGAATAACCCTGGTCTGCGCCGCAATTCTTGCGCATAAGGGTCTAGTTCTCTTGGAGTTTCTCCTATTTGAACCATCTCGTCATGCGCTAAGCGCTATACTGTAATCACAGAGGGGCGAATTTTTGTTAGGAAGAGGTTCCCTACCTAAAATACTCTGCGGGGGGCATTATACTTACAGGCGCCCTACAGCAGATAGAGCCTTCCTCCTACCTCCTATGTGATATAAATAAAAAATAGAGGACATAACATTAGGAGTCCTTTATCAATATTGATTTTTCTAGCCTCCATAAGTTTCCTGAGATAAGGAAGAGGCGACCTTTGTGTTTTTGTGTGGTTGTTTTGTTCGTCCATGCGATACGCATGTGTGTGAGCCCATTCATGTTTTTAAGTTAAATTTCCATTAAAGTATATACATTTTAGTCTATAACTGTGATAACAGCTGCTGGAGAAGGTTTTATAGTCATGATGAAACCTCTTTAAGCATGGCACTTACTAACTATTGACCTCGTACACATCAGCATACCATAACGTATGCCCCATACCATAACTCAGGCGTCTCCTCCTCTGTTGTGCCTTGTATAGAGCCTCCCCAGAAACAGTGGCACCAGGAACCCAGGAGCAAACAAGTGACTAATGGCAACTTCCCACTTTTTTTTTTAACAAGGCCTTTCAGATGGAGCATAATGAGGCTGCTTCAGATCAAAGAACCCCTGTCTACAGACATTTTTCCTATACTATTGCCTCCAGCAGCTCTGACTTGTCCTTAGAGTTGCTAAACTGGCACAATATGTAACAGAGCTGAGTTTACCAGTGTCATTTATCAAAACATATAATAATAATATCACATATATCAGTGCAAAGAAATAACCATTAAATAACAAATTTAGCTCAGAAACTTTCATTCTTCTCAGTTAGTTGGCAAGTTGGCGGTATAAATTGATCTTTGGAAGAGCAAAGGTGAAGCATGAGGACCTTACTTTCATCTGACTACATGCACCAAAATCTACAGACGTAGCAGTCATCAGAATGACTGACACATCATGGTTACTCCATTTACAGTATTTTTGTATATTGTAGTTAAGTTATCATAACACGTTAATATTAGCTATATCTGTACAAGCAGATTACAAGGAATGTTATTATGCAAATATCATCTATAATGCTTCAGAAAACAAATGCAGAGAAGATAAACATGTAAAAAAGCAAGGAAGTAAGGAAGTGAGGCTAACTTCACATAGGCAAGCGCGATATGGGGCAGTTAATCCCACCCCCATATCACACTCGCCATCCATGTGAAAGCTCTTTGGATGTGAGGCATTTTCATGTAAAAACAGCTTTGCATCACTTCAGCGATAAAGGGAATCCCCCGCCGCAGCTGTCAGTCATAATGGGGGATTGCGAAGTTTCTCCCATTGTTTTCAATGGGAGATATCGCATCGCGTGCACCATGCACATGGTGCGATGCTGCTACCTACCCCATTGAGAACAATAGGCGCTGCGATGCGAGAGCACGCAGCATGATAGAACATAGCATCAGTGCCATACACGGAAACATTGCTCATGTGTATGACCTCATTCAAGAGATGCCCAATTCCTCCCACATGAAGGGCTGCCTAAAAGACATTGGTATCCCTCTTATATTGCTGTTGGCTCTTATAGCTTTTTCCAGTGGCTCTAATGTCATAATGAATAAGATAGGTGATAGTGAGCATTCTTGTTGTGTCCCATTTGTTATATGGAAAGAGCCTGTATATCATTTATTAGAACTCAGGATTGTCCCTCGAACCCAAATTTTTGTAATACTGCAAATGCAAAATTTCAATGTATCCTGTTGGACATCTTCTGTGCATCCAGCGTGAGGAAGAGAGAAGGCATTCGAACGGTTACTGCCCTATACATTAAATCAATAACATGTGTTGTACCATCCGGGGCTTATCAGCCCATTTACGAACCCTGCCTGGTCGCTATGAATTAAAGAGGGAATTATTTTTAAAAGTCTTTGGGCTAAGATCTTGGCATATAGTTTAGTATCACTGTTGAGAAGTGAGGTTAGCCTTAAGTTTGCTGGGAAAGTTGGGGCCTTGCCTGGTTTGGAGATTGCTGTTATTCTTGCTTGGAGCATTTCTTTCTGGAAATTGCCTGTTACCCTGGCTTTGTTAAACATCTTTACTAGGTGTGGAACCAGGGTGTCTTTATGAATCTTGCATTACTCATTCGAGAACCTATCCGCTCCTGGGGCCTTGTCTTTTTTAGATGCATTTATGGTCTCTAATACCTCCTGTGGGTTGAAAGGTAAATTTAAGGAGGTAATTTGTTCTGTAGTTAGCTTGGGCAGTTGTATGAGATCAAGGAATGCTTTTATTAGGTTGTCTCAGGGTCCTGTCTCAGGTGGTATGGTTTTTGGTAGAAATTACATAACATTTCTGCAATATCTTGTGGGTTACATATCTTGTGCTTGGAGCTAGGTTCTATCAGATATTAGACCTTCGCTTTCAATCTTTTTTTGTTTGACTCTATGTGCCATCAACCTACTGCATTTATTGTAAGCTGATTAGTAGGATAATTTCAGGGTTTTTATCTGCCTATCATAATCCGCCATCAACAAGCCCCTGTGCTCATGTTGCTTCTTCATCAGTTCTTTATGTCAGGCCTTAGTGGGTTTATCCCTAACCTGTCCCTCTATTTCTTTAATCAATGCTAGAAGAGAGGCTACTTTCTTGTTTTTTTTTCTCTTTTCTAGATAGATCCCTGTTAAATCATAATGCCTCTAACTACAGACTTGTGAGCATTCCACAGTATAAATGGGTTAGTTTCTGGTAGATCATTAAGAGCAAAATATTCCTACAAGGGTTGTTCAATTTTCTCCTGCTGCACAGGGAGCCCCATCAGATACATGTTATTGTGCCAGATCTTATCTATATGGGAAGGCATGGACATGGTTAATGTCAAGATGATGAGGGTGTGGTCCGACCAGGAGATTTTTCCAATAGAAGCTTTTCTCATTCTCTGTGCCAGGAAAAAAATCAACCACAATCATTTCAATTCTAGAAAAGGTCTAGAAGAACAGAAATAATATTCTCTAGACTGTGCATTAAGGCAGCTAAAAGAGTCATACAGTTCCTCTTTGTTTATCCACGGAGACAGTGAGGGCACAGACATCCTGCCCCGGCTACTGGAATCTATTTCCCTGTCGGCTCCTAGGTTAAAGTCTCTACAAAACAGTAGAGTTTTTTTGTTTATTGCTATATTCAGAGACCCCTGACACTTTTTCTTTTTTTTGTTGATCGTCTTGTGAAAGAGGTTTTTTTGAGTTGTACGATTTAACAGCACCACTTTTTGATTAATGCAGTTTTGATCACTTTCTATTCCATTTTTTGTAAAGTGAGCTATTTTCCTCACAGTTTTTTCATGGCATGCACTGTACGGGTTAAATATTGTACTAACATTTTTCTCTGGGTCATTAAAAAAACACAGCGATACTACATAGTAAAAAGGGACGTGGAGTTTTGACATTTTTGCTTTTATTATTTTTTTACTATTTTTCATACTTTTTTAAAACTTTTTATTTTTGTCCTACTTGGGAACTGTAATATCAGCATCTTTTATCTGCCTTTTATCGTTCTGAGCCTCATAGGCCAATGTAGCTGGCAGACCCAGAGGCTATATTCAAGCCTTCAGGTGCCATAGCAACCCAACGGGACCCCGTGATCACATCACAGGGGTTCAATGGGTGATAAAGGGAGCCCCCTCAATCCAATCAAGCATCTGTGGGATGAAAAAACAAGTCCAATCCTTGGAGGCCACAATTTACAGGATTTAAATTACCTGCTGCTAATGTGTTGGTTTCAAATTATTGTAAGGGATTTCTCCTAAGGAGTTAAACTTTTTGCATAGAAATTGCCCGGCTGTGAAATTTGTGTGACAATTTAAAATGAGCATGCTCCCCAGCCTATGTTTGATTGGGCATTACATAGTATGTAAAATAAACTTGATTTTTAAGCTGCATCAGTGGTGATGGTGGTGTGCCGCTTCGAGAGAGCAGCCTGTTGTGGGCAGTGCTATTGCTCTGGCAGGGGCAGAGGCTTTCAAGTGAGCAGGACTGCTTTGTGGCAGAAGAGATAGCTGAGTGAAATAGCTTATAGAGTTGTTATAGAACAGCAGGCTGAGAAGCTGGTGCTGCTGACGGGATGCAGGTACCCCTAGTTATATGACTGGAGAACGTCTGGGTCTGTGAAATATAGCAACAGAGAGTGCCTAAAGCGTGCAGAAGGGCTTCAAATTGAGGAGCAACGATCTGAGGATTTGGTACTGCACTGTGGATACAATGAATCAGAGCGCACTGGAGGACATCAAGAGTTTCTCCAGCATTGTGTTGTAAGTGAGGTCAGACTCATTAAAAGCTGAACATTGTGCACATCAATGGTGACTTTTTACGGACTAAGCAGACTCGTTAATAGTGTAACACAACAAAGGCTTAACTTTAGGACAATGTTAATTGTAAGGCTTGAATACATACTTGCTATTTGAAACTGTGACTTCTGTCAAAATTGAGCCTGGAATTATTGGATGACAGCATTAGAGGCCCAAAAAGTGATTCCACCCTTGACCTATAAAAATTCTCTCAGAGTCTACTCAAATATGTGTACTAGACCCCTTTTTCCACTTGTGTAAAGCTAGTTGACCACTAGACATACCTCTATGAAGGATCAAAAATATTTAGCCCAGTTAAATGACTTTGAGAGGGGCACATTATTGGAATGTGAGGAGCTGAATGGCCATATCAACAAATCTCCGCCTCCTGGGCTGTTTTCCGACCAGACTGTTAGAAAGTGTTGTGACCACTAGATGTGCGAGAGCGTGCAGAAAAGGTGATTACACCTGGGACGTCCCCAACAAACCAACTGTAGAGAGGATCATCTGATTGTTCGATAACATTAGCAACTCAAACTGCTTCATTGTCTGCCATCCAGAGACAGGTGGAACCCTTGTTACAGGACCCCATGTCTGTTGGAACCATTTGCAGGCACTAGCTGAAGTACATTTGGTCTCACAGCACCCATTACATGTACTACCTTTGACACTCACCATCACCTCCATTTGCAGTGGTGTCATGAATGACAAAACTGGACTACTAGTGGAACTGGGTTGTCTTCAGTAATGAATCCAAGATTAGTTTGGGCACTGACGACGGCTGTGTTCGTGTCTGGAAACCTAGCGGTGAGCTCTTCAATCCTGCCTTTGCTGTGAAACGGCACACTGCCCCCTGCTGGTGTGATGATCTAGGGTGGCCATCACATACAACAGTCGGTCACCCCTAGTAGTGGTACAAGGGACAATGACAGCTCAGTGATATGTTTAGGACATCCTGCAGCCACATATTTCTCTCATGGCGGCTTCCAAGAGGCATTTTCCAGCAGAATAATGTTCGGCCACACACACAAGGGGTCACATGAATGTCCCCACAACATTGCCACACTTCCGTGACTTGCCTGGTTGCCTGGTTTATTGCCAATAGAACACGTATGGGACCATCTGGGATGTCAACTTAGACAGCCTATGAGTTGGCATAATCTAGAGGCTCATTAACAGCAAATGTGGATGGTATGCTTCAGGATATCATACAGCACTTTTATGCCTCCATGCCCACCTGTATCACATCTTGCATCCAAGTTAAAGGTGATCCAACAGGGTCTTAGTGCCTCCATGCCCGTCCATATCACATCTTGAATCCAAGCTAGAGGTGGTACAACAGGGTACTAAAACCTCTATGCCCACCCGTATCATATCTTGTATCCGAGCTAGAGGCGGTACAACAGAATACTATAGCCTCCATGCCCCCTGTATCACATCTTGTACCCGAGCTAGAAGCGGTACAACAAGGTACTAGAGCCTCCATGCCGGCCCGTATCACATCTTGTATACAAGCTAGAGGTGGTACAACAGGGTACTAGAGTCTCCATGCCGGCCCGTATCACATCTTGTATACAAGCTAGAGGCAGTACAACAGGGTACTAGAGTCGCCCTACAAGGGGTTAGTTTTCCGTAATAAATTATCCTTTTGCTCTGATATTGTAATCACTTAATTATATCACTGTTACAATCACATGTGAAAAGTTTCAGTTAGTTCCGACAACTCATGCTAGGGGCTTGATGTTTTTTGACAACGAGGGTTCCTAAACACAGATATATGCACAATTGTGTACGCTTCAGTGCAATGTATTTGTGCTATGAATCAGGTACGTTTGCGTGAATTTGCACATTTTACTTTACTTTTTTGCACATGCAGGGCATGTTCACATGTGCAAAGGGCATCCCCCTCCCTGATTTAAAAAGCATATTTAGCCTAATGAGATCCAAAATTGATCTTTTCCCTGTGGTTTTGTGCTGCATTTCACGCATACCTTTGTATATTGCGTGTACATTTGTGCATAGTCAAAGGCTTCTTTGGGGCCCTTAGTGTGCAAATAGAGCATGTTCAATTTTTTTGTACACAGAAGAAATGCGTGCACAAAAAAGGAATGTAAATGAACCGAGTGAAATCAATGGGTTATCCTCTCTGCATTTTGTGCACACAATTCTTGTGTGCGCAAATACGCCTGTGTTAAGGAGCCCTGAGTGTGATGCTATATTGTGATAGAGATGCCCTTCTGCTGCATTGATCCCTGTAAGCACACATTTATTAGATATATTTTGGCATGAAATTGGCAAATAGGGGAGTTAATTGAAGACAGATTTATCCAGCTGGTGCAGATTGTAATGGCCCTGTAATAACTCTGTACAGTTCGCTCCTCTAGTGGTTGCACAAATAACGTGTAACAAATCACCACACAGAAGTAATGGCGGCATGCTGCAATATCTCAGCCGTCTCACTATTCTGGGGTGTGTAGGTTCTGGGGAAGATCAGCAAACAGCGTTCAGAGCAGAGTTTACAGCACATCTAGAGGAATGAGTTTGCGTCTCTCAGCGGTACCTAAAATGTTGTAGTTACTTTATTCTATTACTTGGTGGGATCAGATCTGTTGCCCCGTCTGTCTCTGGTCCCACTAAGTAATGGAATAAAGTAACCACAAAATCTGTACAAGCAGAGAAACAATCTCAGTGCAAAAAAAGCCTGCAGAAGCCGTATAGTTACAGCAGTTTTATATCAGTCATAGTAAGATATGTTGCAGTCATCATAATAGTGATGTCAGATGTTCTGCCATATATGTTACTCCTGTGTTACTCTTATAGGACTCCCAACAGGACAGACATAAAGCAAGAACTAATTTGTTACAAAGAATCTACAATCCATACGTGATCTTACCCAAAGGTTCATCTCAGAATCAAGATGAGACACATAAAGCACAGCAGCATGGGGGTCGGTCTTGTGATTATCCTGCCTCTCTTCTGGGAAGGTAAGTACAACATACGGATGTCTTGGTGATATAAAATAGGAAAATAATATTCCATAGTAATTAAAACCTCTGCAGTGGTCCAAGGAAGTCAAGGGGTCAATGTTACTAATGTTGGTGGTCTTGGATAAGGCCTCCGCTTCTGGTATGCTACACTAGGGGCCGAGGTTAATAGACAACAGTAAGCTCCTGTTAAACTTAATGTGTCCTCAACTCCTCATCTTTTGACCAATGAAATAAATTGCAGCGGTGCATGTATATTAGCAAGAAAAGGTGTGGGAATCCGGACACATGGATAAAATTTTTCCTTTGCTTTATTTCCTTACCAGGCTTGCATAGTCAGATACATGGTTTCACAGATACATGGTTTTACAAGTACAAGAACGCGTATCGGCGTAAAGCCTTGGTGCATGTATATACCTCATTACATTTTGCTGTCCACATTAGGCCTCCTGCACACGGGCAGATTTGCATTGCGAAATCTGGAGCGGAATTCCGCCTCCGGACTCTGCAGTAAATGCAGCCGATAGCGTGCTATGAGAAAACACGATTTTCTGCCCATGAGCGGAAATCGATTGCGATTTTCCGCTCGCGGGGGAAAAATATCAGCATGCTGAATTTTGGCAAGGCTATGGACGGCTGGCTTCCATTGAAGTCAATGGAAGCCACCAATCCCGTGCCCATTCTGCAATCATCAATGCAGAATGGCCGCATTAACCACGTCATCGCTATAACGGCGGCGCAAACTCCTCTCACTTGCGCATATGTGCTGGCGCTCCATCTGGCACATTTGCAGCAGAGGAGAGGATGGTGGAGAGGTAAGCTGGGGTCACCGGTCGGGCACTGGTCAAACTACACTGTGGGAATCCCGCATGTGGGGTCCGACCTGACCGTGTGCCGGTGGCCTTAATGTCTGCATTACATGTCTCCGTGTCCTGCTTTGTCTTTTCTCCTTTGCTGTATTTTTATGATGTATGGTATTTTATAATCCCTTTATGACATTATGCACACACTATACACACACACAGCACTGCTGCATATGCAGTATATATATATACACACACACACAGCTCTGCTACTCGTAAAATTTAAATACACACACAACTCTGCTGCACACAAGATAAGGCCTCATGTCCACGGGCACGCACGGTGGATTCCTGCAGCAGTTTTCACCCGTGCCCGCAGCCATGAGGCCAAAAATGACACTTTACTCACCTGCCCGGTTGCTGCGGGCTCTCCTCTGTCACGGCCGGATCTACTTTCTTCAGCACGGCGAATGTGCACGGCAAATCGGCAGCGTGCTGTGTGCATGCGCCGTGCACACTTTTTTCTTTTGAATCTTCTGCTCTCCCACAAATTCACGGCACGGCACAATGACAGCTGCGGGTGTGCCGCGGGTCTGGACGACTTCCATTGTCTTTAATGGAAGCCGCGGGAGACGTCCATGTGGGAGATCCGCAGGAAAATAGAGCATGCTGCAATTTCTCCTGGCGCGTGCGACCGGCATGCCGGGAAAAAAAAAATCACATCTGCATGCATTTATTTGCCCTGAGGATACTAATGCATCACTATGGGCTTCTGGAGCTGTGGATCTCCCACGCGGGAGACACATGGATTTTATTATTAAAATCTGCACGTGGACAGCAGGCCTAAGTCGGGAGGATCTGGCTCACATACACTAACAGTTCTGCTTATTTATTTTAATCATGGCTATAAACACTAATGCACACTAGACTAGTAGCCGATGTAGAAGGTTTTCCTCCGGCTGCCTGATTCTCACCAGGCATCAAACTGGTCACATAATCATGAAGGGTCCTTCAGTCCAGGATATTTCAGCTCCTTCTCTGCTGCTGGCTGTGTTCCCTTTTGTCCTTCTCAGTGGGATGTCAGTCCTTCTCTGCGGCACCTACTGTATATCTAACAGCTGAATGTGATGCTTTCTCTCCTGCCCAACATGGATTGCACAGATCAATATCCGCTGCTGCACAGTTCTCAAAGGCATCTGGCGGAATGATTGTTGGGGATGTAGTCAGGGTGGTCTGGCACTGGCAGATCCTCTTGAGTTTGGACTATAAGGCTGGCTTCACACTGGCGATGGCGATATTCGGCTGTGATTCATGGCCCAATATCACTCTAGCAATCCTCCTGAAATACCCTGGATGCGAGTGGCCTGTGACAGGCTGAACTAGATGGACATTGTCTTCATTCGGCCATACATACTATGTTACTATCACTGCGGGGCTGAAGGAATCCCCACCGCAGCTGTCACAGCTGCAGCAGGGGATCGCAATATTCTCCCATTGTTTTCAATGGGGCTGGCGCTGTGGCCACTGGCCCCATTGAAAACAATGGGCGATATTGCAAATAGAAAGGACGTTTTTATTTTTTTTCATGCAGGATTGCAGGAGTGAAAACACCGCAAATGAGAATGAAACCATTGAAAATCATTGGTTTAATAACGATGCGTTTTCACTCACTCTCGCATCGGAACGAAATCATGCAATTTTCGCGCCAGTGTGAAGGAGCCCTAAGACACAGGCACTTTTTGGTAAAGTATAGCACATACTAAACTTAGTGGGATGAGGTTGAGTTTTATTGATTTATGAATGAAACAGATTAGGATTAAGAAAAAAAACCCTTCAATGTCTTTGTGGATTATGTGATAAATGTAAAATACCCGATATGGAGTAATGACATATTTTCTCCTTCTACAGGTATCACATGTCAGTTGGCTGGTTATTCCATTAACGTGCCTCCTAGTGTCAGTGTACAGGAGGGTCTCTGTGTCACGATTCCATGTAACTTTACTGCTAATCATAGAAATACATTCAGTAATTCCTTTGGATACTGGATGCTCCTAAACACCAATCCAATTACTATCGTAGCTAGTAATGATAAATCCAATCCTGGGACAAGAACAAACTTCAATCTGACAGGAAACCCAGATTCTGGAGACTGCAGCCTGACAATAACCGATGCCAGGAAAGGAGATGCCGGGACATATTGCTTTAGATTTGAAGAAAACAAGAGCAGTAACGTGAAATTTAATTATATCAATGGTTACGTAACACCTATTATTACTGTGCCTGGTAAGTTCTTGGGGATCCTACAGTAATATCAGACATCATTCTTATGTACTACAGTGTGGTGATTGGTTGGAGCAAATGAAATGAAATGAAATTTAATTTTTGGGAAATTCTTACGTTTGTCAGTAAAATCAATTACTGATAAGTAAATGCAGATTTGTTGAGAGCGGCAACTTTTTCGGTCCACTACATCCGAGTGTATGTGTATTTGCAGCATGGACAATGCTTTTTTGCAGGCACTGGCATATTTTACTGCACTTTGCGCCCGCAATGCAGGTTCATTTGCGCTCAGTAAATTAAGACACACCTATATAAATGGCTAATCAGTCTGAGCTCCAGATGTGTTCTTTTTTCTACACAATTAAGCAGTGTTTCATGCTTCTCTTAGAGCAGCGATGGCGAACCTTTTAGAGACCGAGTGCCCAAACTGCAACCCAAAACCCACTTGTTTATTGCAAAGTGCCAACATGTCAGGGGGTGGGGCTTATCACGACGTATGATTTTACACCCGTCATTCTAAAATGGACAGGGCCGCTTCAAAATAGACAGGGTGCAGATTGTGACTGCTTTTTGGAAGCGGAAATACTGCAGAACTTCCTCAGCGGAAAATACTGTAGAAAATTCTGCTGCATTTCCACATCCAAAAAGCAGTCAAAATCTGCACACTGTCTATTTTGAAGCGGCTCTGTCCATTTCTGCCACATGTAAACATACCCCAGCGGTAATGATGCTAACCCCCCTCAGTGGTAATAGTGACCCCCAAGCAGTAGTAGTGACCCCCTCCTGGCAGCGTACCCCAGTATAATAGTGACCCCCTTCCAACAGCGTCCCTTGGTACAATAGTGACCCCCTCCTGGCAGCGGTCCCTGGTACAATAGTGACCCCATCCCGGCAGCGGCCCCCGGTAGAATAGTGACCCCTCTCACGGCAGCATCCCCCAGTACAATAGTGACACCCCACGGCGGCCCCTGATACAATAGTGACACCCCACGGCGGCCCCCGGTACAATAGTGACACCCCACGGCGGCCCCCGGTACAATAGTGACACCCCACAGCAGCCCCCGGTACAATAGTGACACCTCATGGTGGCCCCCAGTACAATAGTGACATCCCAAACAAAATTAAATGCATACCATCAGGTGTGATGCTGCCACTGGCGCTCAGTGTCCTGGTGCCGCCGCCGCTCCTTTCAGCTTCCGCTGCCAGCGACTCAGGTCCTGCTGCCGCCGCTCCCTGTCCTCATCCCGCCGGCGCTGCATGTGCTGCTGCTGCCGCCACCCCAGCCTCTTGTGATGCCGCCAATGCCTCCACTGTCAACCCTTCCTCTCCTCAGGCCACAAACACCCCAAGCCAATCACAAGCTGGGGGCGTTATATGCCAAATTCATGTATTATGTCGCCAACCCTAACTTCCGGTGGCGACATAATACAAGAATACTGACGTCGGGAGAGGGAAGAAGGATCCTGGCTTCACACTGATGTCATAGTGTGCGCGGGGATCAGCGCTGCTAACTGCACAGCTGAGAGAATGCCGGCAGGGGAGCCAATGCCCCTGCCAGTATTTACTAAAGTGGTGAGCGTCTGATGGTGGCGTGTGCCAGCAGGAAGGGCTCTGCGTGCCGCCTATGGCATGCGTGCCATAGGTTCACCACCACTGTCCTAGTGTATTTTGAGTACATTTGCGCATCCCCTTTGACTTTTATGGCAACTGTGGGTGCACAAATGCGCAGGTATGTAGAGCATACTAAGGCCTCATGTCCACTAGGAAATTCGGGCCCGCGCGGATTCTCCATGCAGAATCCCGTAGCGGGACCCTCCTTTCCCGCGCACATGAGGCCTGAAAAAAGATTGAACTCACCTGTCCGGCCGCTGTGGGTTACCATCCGTCACGGCCGGATCTTCTTTCCTTCTGGCCGGCGGATGCGCTCGACATGCCGGCAGCGTGCCGCGCGCATGTACCGTGCATTTTTTTTCTTTTTGAACTCCTGCTCTCCCGCGCCGGAGAGCAGAAATTCAGCTGCGGGTGTACCGCGGGACCGGACGGCTTCCATAGGCATCTATGGAAGCCTGCGGGAGCCGTCCGCATGGGAGACCCGCAGAAAATGGAGCATGCTGCGGTTTTTTTCTCCCGCACGTGAGAAAACGCAAATCCATTAAAATGCCATCCGCGGGTGTAAATTTCAATTTAATCGACCGCAGATGGCTAATGGATCCCTATGGGCAAAATTGAATGCAGATTCCGCAACGGTATCCGCAATTCAATTTTGTTAGTGGACATGAGGCCTAAGGGTTTTTCTGTGTGACTGAAATGTGCATGAAAAATACACACATGTGAGTAAACCCATTGAAATGAATGGGTTCTATCCCTTGTGTATTGCGTGTGCAAATTTTGCATGCACAGACACACCCGTGTGAAGGAGGCTTTAAACTAAAAAAAGGACCAAAATATTTCTGGAGGCAGTTGTGTGTTCACAAAATATTCCTATTATGTGCCTCTAGGTCATGTGCATGGCATGACATTATCTGGCTTGGCAGCAGCTGCCTGGCGCTAGTTGCTACAGGTCAGTTCCAAATCTTTCTCCACGTTAGTTTTCCTCAGTAACATTAATATGACAACATTATAGATTTCTTCCTTTTTCTCTTTTTAAAATGTAAAAGCATACAGAATGTAACTGTTGAGTCACTATTATTCCCCTGCATACATTGTAGCAGGCATTGGTGTGATATATGTCTTTACACATTCCTATATCTCACCGCTTGTTCCTCCTGTAGATCTCACAGAAGAACCAGTCATCTCAGATCCTGGGACAGTCATTGCTGGTATAAGTAAGACACTGACCTGCACTCCTCCAGGAAACTGCTCTGCAACATTCTTAGTAATCCAATGGAGGAAGAGTAATGTGGCCGGCGTCTGGGAGAATTCATCTACTGTAACATTTACCCCATCTCTATGTGATCACAAGGAAAGCATCACATGTGAGATCACAAACTCCAGGGGAAAAACAACTGAAAAAACTATTGTTCTTCATGTCTGCAGTAAGTTCATGTTAGTTTTAGAAACATCCTTCTTCATGGTTGGGGAGACCCCAAAGAGGAACAGAGGATCCTACAGAGGGCTTAGACTCTTATACAATAATGGACCAGAATGTTCCAAATAACGTATTAGTCCTGTGTGTATCATGATTAGCCTATTAGTCCTGTGTGTATAATGATAAGAGTTTATACCATTAAAAGTGGGTGTAATGAATGCACGGAGCTGTTCTTGCCTATAAGCAATGCCTAAATATCTTTGAACATATAGAATCCAATGGAACATGCCATGATTTGTTTTCTATCTGATTTATATGTATGCAGTTATCGGCTACAGACAACAGTAGAAGCCCCATACACCGGTATGGTAGTACTATGATGGCTGCATACAATGTGAAACCATACTACGTCTGTTTACAAGACCTTACATACCAAGTAATGTAAAGTATCCAAGAACTGTGAGAAGTTCCAGTTTTAAGTAAAAATGAGGAAAAGAAAAGTAAGAGGGCTCCATAGTAAAATACTGGAGTTAGATTCCTTCCGGTGCCAGTTAGAACCACCATACCCCTCACCAACTGGACCAGGAGGACTTAAAGTAAACATATCACCCAGATTTTTTGCTAATTAAAACCAGATATTGAAACAAATTCCATTTTTCTAATTTGTTTACATTTTCTATTTATAGATTTTTATTCTATTGTCTATACATGACTATGGGTCGGCCAGCTAGCCTGAGCTGCAGTTAACAGCATTTAAAGATATGCTTTACAGCAGAACTCATGGGCCAGTCTCACAATGGACAGTACCTGGCTATTAACTTCTGTAAGATAATGTTGTGGTAATGCACTATGACATGTGTAGAGGTCATTGTGGGGACATTCAATCACATTGAATGGCTGTGATTGGTTCATTGAGTGCTGGCACTGATTGGTTTTGGAGCGCCACGGCTCAGCCAATCAGAGCTAGCACTTCCTGAGGCGGGATTTTGAACCTCCAATTTAGGAAGTTTATCCCCGAGAAGAACTGTCTGACTAATACATAAAACTTAACTTTTAATATTTAATTCATAAAAAAATTGTGGACAAACACATACAAAAAGTATTTAAAATGATAGTCACACCACCCTCAGGTATTGGGGATGGCTCTTTATGTAGAGCCTAAAGAACTCCACAGACCCCTTAAAGGCAAGGTGCATCCGCCACCTAATGCCCAGATTCATACATTCCGAGTAGTGGGTATAAACACTGTCCCATCTACGAGAAGTGGGTACTCCAGTGATTATTCCACTTATGGACTCACAGTGTATACTCACACAGACCCCTTAAAGGCAAGGTGCATATGTATACGTCACCTAATGCCCAGATTCATACGTTCCGAGTAGTGGGTATAAAACACTGTCCCATCTACAAGAAGCGGGTACTAGAGTGATTATTCCACTTTTAGACTCACAGTGTATAATAACAATATATGGGGGAAAGGGACTGTTCAATATCTCCCTTTAACGGGGTGACCTATATCGGGTTTCACTGTTATCGGGTAAGGCAAGAGTGGTTGTCACCTCCACTATTCACAGTGGATAGGGAAAGACAACATGTGGTCTTTACTCCGCCAACCCTAGATATCCGTATTAATGTGGCATTAAGCGGTCTGATACTGCCGCATTAGGAGCACACATTTAGGTATGTTGGTAGCTCTGTCTTTCTGATCAATTGATAGGTCGGACTTACTGAACATCAACCAAATCGATCTCAATCAATCACTCTCAATCATCAATCTCAATCATCAATCTCAATCAACGCGTTTCCGCAACAGGTAAGTATACCTATTGCTTCATCAGGATTGAACTAAGTACTGTAAGGCTGAGGTTTTGGTAATTATCCTCTAAGCCTTTAAGTACTTTGTGACCTAACTTTTTAAGGTAGATGAGACTTATTTAAGTCAATATAATATCCTAGGCCCAATGTTCCACTTAGTTTAATAGTGGCGATTAAGGGCTAGTTAAGGATGAAATGCAGCAGCCCATATGATTAGGGCACAATTTGTAGCACAAGCAGCTACATAGACAGAGGCAGCACTTAGAGAAGAGTTCAAACAAGTGCCGAAGACCTGCTACGAGAAGTGCGGCGCAGCGGACAGCGCCTCTTAGGTGATGTATTGTGTTTTTTAAAATATTTTTTCAGGGTAGGGCTTATATTTCAAGCCCCCCTCCAAAAAAAAATAAAAAATCTTGGCAAAAGTAGTGTGACTTTGTAGTGACACAAAATCGCACAGAGCACAGATGCAATATCGCTGTGATTTTCTTGCTGCAATATCACCGTTGCCCGTGTGGAAGAGGTCTTACACAGATACAGGAGACTGCACCCTGACAACAATTGGGGCCAGAAAAGAACATGAGGGGACATATAATTATCACATAGAAATGACAACCACTATTACTGTGACTGGTGAATGTCAGGGAGCGTGCAGAAATGCTGCAGTAAGGCCCAATGTCCACATGTGGATTTTATTTATAAAATCCATGTGGATGTGATTTTTTTCTCTGCGTGCGAGTCGCACACAGGAAGAAATTGCAGCATGCTCCATTTTCCCGTGAGTCTGCCGCACGGATGGCTCCAGCTGCTTCTATTGAAGCCTATGGGAGCCTTCCGTATCTACAACACGGCCGCAGATGTTTTTGTGCTGAGCTGCGGATACACGGGAGAGCAAGCATATGCGCACGGCACTCTGCCGGCATCCCGAGCACATCTGCTGGCCGGAAGAAAAAAGATCCGGCCTGCACAGAGGAGAGCCCCACAGCATCCAGAGATGTGAGTATAGTGTATTTTCCCTCTCCATGGCCGCGGGCACGCACGGATTTCACTGTGGGATTTAGCAGTGAAATCCGTGCATGCAAGTGGACATGAGGACTAACAGTCAGACACAATATGTCATTTAAGGCCTCTCTATAGCGTATGTAGACACTTCATGGCAAATATAAGACCGACAGGAAGAAGCTGATACATAAACTCCTAATCATTCTACAATATGCAGACCCCGTGACATACTGTATGAATATCAAATCGCAGCACATTTTAAGCCTCGTTCCAAAAATAACAAGGACACAACTCTTGTATGCAAATCTGAACCAATTCTTCCCCTCCCAGTCCTTTTCGAGAGACAATCCCATAAAATATAGAACTGCTGGCGGATATGGTTAATGGTGGGTCGCATTGTAACAAATTTCACATCCATTATATATAACCATTAGAGATGAGCGAATCTACTCATTTTGAGTATTTACTCGATCGAGCACCGCGATTTTCAAGTACTTCAGTACTCGGGTGAAAAGATTCGGGGGGCGGGGGAGGCGTGGCGGCGCGGGGGGTAGCAGCGGGGAACAGTGGGGAGCCCTCTCTCTCTCTCTCTCCCCCCACTCCCCGCTGCAACCCCCCACTCACCCACGGCGCCCCCCGAATCTTTTCGCCCGAGTACGGAAGTACTCGAAAATCGCGGTACTGGGCGAAAAAGGGGCGTGGCCGAGTAGGCTCGCTCATCTCTAATAACCATCAGAGATGAGCGAGTGTACTTGGTAAGGACAAATACTCGAGCGAGTATCGTCCTTACCGAGTACCTGCCTGCTCACCCGCAAAGATTCGGGTACCGGTGGGGGGCGGGGAGCGAGATCTCTCTCTCTCCCCCCCCCGCTTCCTCCTGCTCACTCCCGCAGCACAGCGCTCACCCCCGCCGGCACCCGAATCTTTGCGCGCAAGCAGGCAGATACTCGCTCGAATATCTGTCCTTACCAAGTACGCTCGCTCATCTTTAATAACCCTATATTTGAATGGCTGTCATGTAATATTACATTTACCTTCTACATGGGGAATGCCTTTGCTTCACTATTAAATAGGTGTGTGGTCAGAATTTATAGAGTCCAACCCACTGAAGAGCCTTCAAACTTGACTATTATGTGCCAAACTAGCAGCACACAGACAAAGTATACATACGGGTGCTTCTGGTTTTGCTGAGTCATTTCAAGTCTCTTAAAGGGGTTGGACATTAACCTATAGGGTTGTCATCTATATTGACTTTTCAGGTTAGGCGCCTATAGGAGGTGTGTAAGTGTCAGTAGTATCTGGAAGACACTTTTTTGCATATTTTTTTTGAGACCAGTGACCTTAAGGGATATTACCATCTCTGCTTTTCATAGCTGAGATTGGAAACGGCTCCAATGGCTACCAGCCACCCGGACGGAGCCTACTGAAAGTGACGCATTTGAAGTGAATGGGAGCTACAGAAACCACATAGCACAGCTGGTTATGCTGTTTCCCTAATGCAACAAGTTACAGAAACCCTGTAGTCTGCTGTGCTACACTATTTCCATAGCTCCCATTCACTTCAATGAGCGCTACAGAAAGAGCGCAACCCTAAGCGCTCGGCTCTTTGCCACTGATAGTCGAAACAGAGATTCTGGGTTTTCTCATCTCAGTCATGGGAATATCCATTTATACCTTGCTGGATCTCCACACGGAGAATCAGTTTCCTAGTAAAGCTGTTCTTAGTTACTAAAAATGGAAACATGGCAATAAAGGATACTTGTTGAATATTTACTTAGGTTTTTACCATTTAATAACATTTTGGCTTTTCCTTTTCTATTACTATAACTTCTTTTAACTATATTTTTTGTTCCAGATTGTCCATCCTTCCCAGACAAGGAGGATACAAATGGTAATATCTTACTAGTATAATACTAAATTCTTTCACTACTCCCCTTCACATCCTCAGTCAGTAAAATGACAGAGAATATGAAGGGAAGCCTTCACTAGGTAGAACCAGTGGTGTAGCTAAAGAGTTATGGGCCCTAGTGCAAAAGATCAGCTTGGGTTCCCTGAACCCCTTCTCCTGCACAACTATTCTTCATGGCTCTCAGTTGTTTTTCATCTGGAACTTTTCACTGCATCACTGAGTCTCTTAAGTGACCCATTGCTGCAGCTTTAGCAACCATGAACATTGCTGGAGTCTTAAAAGATTAGGGGCACAATCTCCAAGTGTGTTTTGCTGCCTACCTCCAAAAAAAAAATTATATAAATGGCATTTCTATAACAACTTTTTTTTAAACGGTGGGTTTAGATACCATGGCTCAGCTTTAGTATACCTCTCAATAATGCAGTCACAACATAATAGTCCTATACCAGTTCCACACAGTGATAGTTATTACAGTGCAGTTACCTCCAATGATCACAGGTGAAGTACTTTCCAAGTGGTGTTATTCACTTTTGCTTTTCTTCAACTGGAGCCAGACCTTGAAGATTTTTTTCCAGTCACAGTTTGCCTCTGCACATTCTCCCCGTACAGCCACTATTGCCAGTGCCCCTCTTAGTAGCTCCCAAAGTAATGCCCCATTTTGTACCCCATACAGTACTAGTGTTCCCTTCTGTACCTGCAAAGAACTTGCAGGTACAAAACATATAGAGACAGCTGCAGATAAAGTTATTCTAAGAAAAAAAGGGGTCAAAAAGAATCTGTAGGAGTAAAGAACAGTCACTGCATTGTGCGTCAACCATGAAGGATGAAACTGGGCTGCAAATATATTTAAGGAGATGCTGTGTGTCAATGATACATCCACATAGATGCCAGGGTTTCTCAACAGATCATTGCCCATGGCATCACACTGCTTGCCATCTTTGTTGCCAAGTTATGAAAACAATGTAGCTTACTCGCTCGGGCCGTTTCTGTACATCCCCACCACTGCCAGGGACCACCATTCAGCCGGGCTGGGGGTCAGTGTTGACAAAACTAGAGATGAGTGCAAGTCCAAGACGTGGGACTCACATCTATCAGACTCTCATAGCATCACTTGTGGATGTGCCATGAAAGTCTCAGGTGGGAATACTCCATTAACCTTTCATGTGGGCGCTGTAGTGTTTGAATAAATATCACTGGGGAACAATTTTTTCATTTTCTGTTGCATGAGGTTTCAGAACTATTTCTATATATTTCTGCTGATTCCAAATCTGAAATCCGTGATTTTGTGCATGCTCTAGTTGTCATGCAATTTTAATTTATTCTTGTTATAGTTAATGGCACTTATTAGTTTTTAAATTGGAGTTAAAGGGCAACGATGCTTAGATTGAACATAACTACAAGGTAATTAATGTTCTACAAACATCACTTTTACATAATTGTGGTTGTTTTTGAATGTAAAAAATTATTATCTGATAAAAACACCGTTAGTTGTTTTTTTTTAGATTGAATCATGTCTTATTCGAGTAGGCACAAATGTAAAAATAGTCCTGACACCTTCTGTTATATATGTGGCTGCTACACATTTCAATGTCAAAGGCACAATATTTCATCATTTGTGACACGTGCATATATTGCCTATTTTCAAGTTCCCCTTGGCGATCAAGACAAGAATTGGGCTCCTCATATTGTGTGTCATAATTGTGAGGAAATGCTTCGTGCCTGGACAAAAGGAACATGCAAAGGCATGCCTTTTGGTATTCCCATGGTGTGGTGTGAACCCAAGGACCACAGCAGTAAATGTTATTTCTGCCTGACCAATACATAGGGCATCAGCAAGAAAAAAAGGCATATGATCACATATCCTAATATTCCTTCAGCAATACAACCTATCCCACACTCTGAGACACTCCAGGTTCCAGTTTTCAATGGTTTTGTTTCTTCTATGGACAAAGAAAGTGAACATGGTGATGAAGGGGATTTTGATAAAATGCATGAGGAAATGGCTGTAGAATCTGAAGGATCTTCTTTTGATGCCAAGCAGTCATTAACCCCTCAGCAGTTTAGCCAACTGGAATTGAATGACTTAGTAAGGGATTTGGGCCTATCAAAGAAGGCAGCTGAGTTATTAGCCTCCAGGCTTCAAGAAAAGAATGTACTTCACCGGTCAGCTAAAGTATCCCATTTCAGGAAGCGTGAACAAATTTTTGTAGACTTCTTTTCCGAAGACAAACACTTTGTTTACTGTCATGATATCAGTAGTCTTCTCAACCAGTTAGGTGTTACCATTTACAGTCCAACAGAATGGCGGCTATTTCTTTATAGCTCTGAACGGAGTCTGAAATGTGTTCTCTTGCACAACGGGAATGTTTATGCAGTGGTTCCAATTGGTCATTCAGTTCATCTGCAAGATTATAATGACATAAAAATTGTCCTTGACTTGCTGAGGTATCAGGAGCATAACTGGATCATTTGTGTGGATCTTGAAATGGTAAATTTCCTCCTTGGACAACAGAGAGGTTTCACGAAGTATCCTTGCTTTCTGTTTTTTTTGGACAGCCGAGCTCGTGAGAAACACTGGACACAGAAGCAGTGACCGAAACATGAAGCTTTGGAAGTAGGGATGCCAAATATTGTGAATGAGCCTAAAGTCAGTCGAGACAGGATCATTTTTCCCCCTCTTCACATCAAACTTGGATTAATGAAGCAGTTAGTTAAGGTTGGAATAGAGAAGGGGAGTGCTTTCAACATATTGTTTCTGCTTTTCCTGCCTTGTCTTTCGAGAAGATAAAATCAGGTGTGTTCAATGGACCTCAAATTCAAACCCTCATACGTGACGAAGAATTTGCCAGGAAGATGAATAAGAAGGATATAGCAGCATGGCTGTCTTCTGTGGCAGTTACAAAGAACTTTCTTGGCAACAAAAAAGCAGAAAACTATGAACTTCTGGTTCAAAGGATGCTGTTGACTTTCCTCAACATTGGATGTAACATGAGCATTAAGATTCACTTCCTGAACAGGCACCTTGATAAGTTTCCCAAAAACCTTGGAGCTGTTAGTGATGAGCAGGGAGCACGCTTCCATCAAGATCTAAAGACGATAGAAGAGCATTATCAGGGGCGATGGGACAGAAATATGATGGCAGACTACTGCTGGATCATCTAACGAGATTGTCTTCAGCAAGTCCGCAAACACAGAAGCTACAAACGCAAAATCTTGCCTTAATAGAATCTAAATGAGTTTTGCACAAATCTTATGCTTAAAATAAGAGTTTTTAATTTGTTCTATTTCAAAATTGTAGACAAATTCTGATGTAATCATATATATGTGTTAGTGTATTAGTGTATTTACTGTTATATACAAATTATTGTATTCTCACTAGGATGATGCCCAAGAAGACATTCTACTTCAGTATGTTAAACTAAATGTTGAAAATTTTACATTACGATGAAAACCTAAAATCTCGAATTGCAAAGAAACTGTAGCTTACAGAGAAAAAACTAATTTTAGATTTGAGATCAGCACCCTCAAATTAAGTAAGAACAAGTGTTTTTATGGATGCAACAAAAATTTTGTTCCCCAGTGGATCTGTCACTGCGGATAGGCATAAAGACCCCAAGATAGAAAAATATGTCATTTTATGTGAAGCACTAAGCGATGCTAACACATCTGACCATCCACATGAGGGAACAGAGAATTAGTTCATTAGACCCAGCCATCTTCTTCTTCTATTGCCGCACGGGTTGGTTCTGATGATGTGCCCATTGTGGGGGGCTTTCTGGTGTGGTCTTCTTTTTCATAATGGTCCCCAAAAATAAAGCTAATTCACAAGTGTTTATCACCGTATGCTACAACGTAAAAGTGTGCTGTCACTTTATATATGGTCTCAGGCAACGTATATACAAATCCATTAATCAAAAGATGGTGTTTTTTATCATCAAAAGCAATCGGGGCGTTAGGCAGGGCCAATATTTCTAAAACTAACATCTCGTGGGGTTTTCTTCCATATTGGTGGTGAGAGTATACTGAGAATGACATGTTCCAGGAAAACCATTCAGTGACAGAGGATCCAGTGGACATAAACCACTCATTGACGAAAGGGGTCAGAGAATGCTGTCAAGAATCCTTCTGAAGAACAGGCGGTGCACAGCCAAGCATATTACAAATGAATAATAATAGAATAGTTGTGCGCCAACTAAATTGTCAGCTGTACAGAACATGCCGGCACTTCCATCTAGTTTGCCACAACTGCAAGAAGCTATTCGGTCTGCATTGGCCAATATTTCTGCAGAATGATTATAAAATCAATGGAAGTCTATGTCATAACGAAATGTTGCGGTTCTGAAGGTCAAAGGTATTCCACTGCACTACTAGATGGTTGCAGGGCCATCGGCTGCATGAGGTAAACCCGGTCAGCTGTCAGGGCCCACAGCACACAAGGGAAAGGAAGGGAGCCCAGGCTGCTGGGTCAGGTACAGCAGTCGGGCCCCACTGATTTTAATGTTAAAATCTATTTATTAAAAACAGTACATTCTCACCTCCTCTGTCGCTGTAGTCGGCACCACTGTCCCTGCTGTCTGACTTCTGGGTTATACAACCATGTGTTTGTTACATGATCGCTGCCGATATCCCCTGATCACTGAGATCAAGGAATGTCCACAGCAATCATGTGTCTGTCACATGATCACATCATCTGGAAGTCAGACAGTGATGCTGACTACAGCTGCCGGGGAGCTACAGAGGAGGTATGTACTGTTTTTTATTTTATCACATTTTTAAATGGGGCAAAAGGCGTCATTATATTTTAAAAGTCGGCAAGATTAGGTATTATAACAGACTGGAGCAAAGGGGGTATTATTATTATTATTATTATTAACTGGGTCATAAGGGGCATTGATAGAAAGAGGGGCCCACTGAGATGTCTTGCATGATCTAATGACAAGATGTAACATTTAGTGGTGGGACATCCCCTGTAACCCTGTATTGTATTAGTGTCATACCTGATGAAACTCATCATTGCCATCTTTGCAGTTTGTACAGTAAGAGCCGTGGATTACACCATTATTATTGGGATAGTTATCGGGAACATCGCCGCCTTCATTCTCATTAATGTGGCCTCCTATTTCTGTCTGAAGAGACACATGGAGAAAAGACAATTAGGTAAGGGAGGACAATATTTGGCTACACTAAGCACAAAGCTCTATGGTTTTCAATTTATATAAAATGCTCAACAACTTTTTAAATAATACTAGATGATTATATATAAAGCGGGCATGCATGAGGAAAATGTGGATAGATAGTTATAGATGTACTAGTAGAAATCCCGTCCCAGGACAGTGACTCCAATCTATGTATGTAAACCCCTATGCTCTGGAGCCACTTGTCGCAGCTTTGCAGTTCGCTGTTCCTCATTTCTGTTGGCTCTTCGTTGCCTCATTCTTTCTGCTTGTGCATATCAGTGCTTCACTTTACTCTTATATATTTCGAGTAATTACTCGACCGAGCACCGCGATTTTCGAGTACTTCAGTACTCGGGTGAAAAGATTCGGGGGGCGCCGGGGGGCGGGGGGAGGTGTGGCGGCGCGGGGGGTAGCAGCGGGGAACAGGGGGGAGCCCTCTCTCTCTCCCTCTCCCCCCACTCCCCGCTGCAACCCCCCACTCACCCACGGCGCCCCCCGAATCTTTTCGCCCGAGTACGGAAGTACTCGAAAATCGCGGTACTCGGGCAAAAAAGGGGCGTGGCCGAGTACGTTCGCTCATCTCTAACTAGGATTTAACAGGATTAAAGAGGTTTTCTCACTTCTAGCAGTTTTGCAGCAGGAGGCAGACAGTTCATTGCACAGTGACCCAGGTTAGTACTGCAGGCTGAGTCCCATTCACTTCAATGCAGTACCAACTCGGGCCACTGAGTACTGTACAGAGCTGCCTGCTTCCTGTAACAAAACAGCTAGAAGTGGGAGAACTCCTTTAAGTTTGGAATTTGTTAAATTTACGATTTTGTCACTTCATAAAACCATGATCATGGAACCTTAACAGATGATTGATGAAAAAGTGTACATTTTACACTGTAGGCTTGTGTGTTTGATTGAGAGAGGTAGCTTTGTGTGGATGCAGTTGCTGTAAGGCATGTAGTCAGTTATACAGGATGGGCCATGGAACTCATATAAAAGCTGTCTAAAAGAAAATCTTTATTGCCAATAGCAACCAATCACAGCACAGCTTTCATGTTACCTCAGCAGTATAAGAAATGAAAGCTGTGCTGTGACTGGTTGCAGTAGGCATCAAAGACAGATTTTCTTTCTGATAGCTTTCATAAGAGTGTGGTGCTGGCTACTTTCCCATGGCGCACCCTGTAGATGCTATGGTGATGATGAGTGAATGTGAGGTATAGAGTGTAGTTACAAAATGCATCCACATGAGGGCAGAGTTGTTTTGATTACAAACCGCACCACATCAGCCTTAGATGTACATTAGATCCTGAAGAAACCTTTTAAACTGCTTTACAAAAAGTAAATGTAGGAGAAATTGCTAGGAGGAGGGGAAAATATATTCTTCATTAGATATACATTTTGGAAATGTCCTTCAGTCAGTAGCTTGTAAGTAAGTTAGCATGAGTGTATCAAGCATTTACTTCTACAATGGATAAAGGTGAATTCCTTCCCAGACTGTTCCAGTTCCTCCTGTTCCTGGCTGTTGCTCCTCCTCTCTATAGTCTTCCCTTAGCTCTTCCTCTTCCCTGGTCCTGCCCATGCTTCCAATCCTGCTTTTCCTTTTTGAAATAGGTTGAGTATAAGCCATGGGAAATTATTGTGATAAAACCCAGCTGCTGCAGAAACTCTTTCTATAGACACAGCCTGACAATCAATAAGTGCAGCACACAACACTCCCAATCCTGATCAATCTCAATATTCTGCAGCATGAGGCCTTAGTCAGACGGGCGTTTTTAGCCGCGATTTGCGCATGCGCATGCGTCCGGCGATTTTATAAAACCATTGCTTTGCAATGGTATCGGACACATGAGCGCTTTTTATGTGCTCGTCCGATAAATTATAGAACAAAAAAATCGCAGATCGCACCTATCTGCGATCTGCGATTCCTGTTCTCTTCTGTATATGCGCTCAATGGGGCCGGCGGCAGCAATTCATGAATGGGTGTGACTGAGACTTGCCTCTGATTAGTTCAGGCTGAGCCAATCAGGGGCAAGTCTGAGTCACACCTCCTTCACACCCACTGCAGGACGGCCGTGCGGATCTCCGGCTGCCGGGAACAGGTGAGTACATATATATTTTTTATTTTAACACTTTTCTGGATAAATTGCAGGGAAGGGCTTATATATTTAACCCCTTCCCGACAATTCATCCCACACTCGCCCGCAGCGCATTGCTTTCAATGGAGACGGCTGTATTGCCGGCTCCATTGAATGCAATGCGCTGGACAGCTCCAGCCCGTTTCTAATGAAACGCGGCTAGGAGCAGATTTTCGGGCGATTTTTGGGCCGATTTTACGGCGCCGGTCACGCGATTTGCGCATGCGCATCCGTCATGCGATGCGCAAATCGCGCGAAAAAACGCCCGTGTGACTAAGGCCTAAGAAATAATATAGCCTATCAATTCAGAGAGAAGGTCCATGTAGAAAGGTACTGAAAGATCAGGTTTTTTTAATAAGATACCCACCCAATTATCAATTGCTGCAAAATCCTACTTGATTTTTATTCACCCATAATCAGATAAAAGTAGCGACGTTTTGACCTACTGATAGGTCTTGGTCAAGCTCATAAGTGTGTATAACAACATGCTTTAAATAGACCATGATAAAAACGTGGTACACCAATCACCAATTCTTAGCTAAACCAAACACAGATGTTACGGATTATTACTAACAGACATATAACTATTAAACTTACATATTAGGTAATCTGTCCATCGGCGATCCCTCCATGTGCCGCTCCATGTCCATATCCTGATAGATCAATACGCCAGTGTCACTGGTCATCCAAGGCACAGGCGCAAGACAGCTGCATATCTCATGAAATTCTCGTCACCGCTAGAGACCATTTCTGCATAATGCTCAAGTTGCAATGGGAGGCGTGTCTTTACTACCAAGGGAGGAAAGTCATCACATGACAGCCACAACCTGATAGCCATGGCAACAGAGACACATTCGTCTCGCTTACCAATCATATTAGAAATTACAGTCAATTTACCCATAGATGTAAATAAAAATCTTACATGACAACCCATCAATAGTATTTGATGTCAGGTCCATCTCATCTAAGGGGTATTGCAACAAATGTAGCCCGAATTATACAGTAATAAGCCAACCATTGCACGATGGATCCTTGATGCACTTGTGAGAAACATCATTTTCTTAAAGGTAGTTTTGTTTTTTATAATCATTACTACATAGAAAATCTATATAAATTTGATATTGCTGTAATTTTTTATGATCCTCACAAACAAGATCTTTACAGCACCGTGAATGTTGTGAACTCCCCCCCTCACCCACCCACCCATTTAGCACTAGTTAAAAAAATTAACATTTTTGCAATACATAATATTGCACATTAAAGGCTGCATTACAAAACACAACTCATGTTGACAACTCATATTCAGCTATGTCACCAGAAACATAACAAAGTTATAATTTTTGGAAAGTGAGGATGGTAAAAAAAAAAAATGGAAGCAGTTAGGCCAAAACCAGAAGTTGGTCCAACTGGAAGAAGTACAAGACCTACTTTTAGATTTCCCATTCCTGTTGAATCCTCTTCTGGATTTGGCTCAAAAAACTGCATGAAAAACTGCCACAAAACTGCAGCTTGTTCCCAAAAAACCCTGCTGCCAGGGCAAATTAGCCTGATTAGTTTCATATGTGCAGGAAAATAGAACATGCAGCGTATTTTTTTGCACAATGGAAATGGTAATAAATAGAAGTGGGGTAAATACTCATCTAACAATACTGTATGGACATACAACTGACTAAAAATATACATTCTTTTCTAGAAAATGTATCTCCTGACTCCAAGACAGAAGATTCGGAATCCACATATGAGGTACGAGCCGCTCAAAGGGAATATTAATATGAGTTGTTTTATTCCTTCCTTTCTCATTGGGACGTGAAACCCCATCCCCTTGTATAGAAAGTATTCCTTAATATACAGATGTGTCCTTCCTCAAAATGACTCTCTGGTTCTGGACAAACAAAGATGGCCGACAGGGCCTGACCAATGAGACTGAGATCTGAGGGATATGCTGACCCTAAGTGTAAGTTCACACTGCGGAATCCAATGTAGATTTTCCGCCTCTGAAACTATAGTAGAATTCCGCATCTACGTTGCACAGATCCGCACACAGAATAAGTTCTGTCAATTGGGCAAAATCCATGAGCAGAATTTTCAATGCGTTTCTATAGAAAAAAGTGACGGGTCACAGAGAAATGCGTCTGAAATTCTGTAGGTGGATTTTGCCAATTGACATGCTGAATCCATGTGCAGATCTTTAGCAAAAACGCACATTTCTGCTTCAACCCTTCAGCTGCTACATTTATTTATTTATTTCAAAGGGAGTGTTAAATATTGGCAAGAGCAAGCACTCAGTGATCGCCAGCGATCCCACTGAAATGAATGGCGACACAACATGCATGCATGACCTCCACCCCATTCATGCGGGTACCTTCAGGACTCCCGTTCTCGAGATCAGTTGGTCTCAACAGTCACATCCCTTCTGATCATAAAGTAATCCCCTATCGTGTGGATAACTTTATAACTTGGGCCAACCTTTTTAAGGACTCCTTTACACTGGCGATTGTGATATCGCCGCGAGAAAATAGAATCAAAATCGCAATTTGTGTTTAAGCGAGCGTCTGTGATGATTTTTCTTGTGAAAAATCGTGCATCACATTGCTGCTGTGATTTTCTCGTGCAAATGTCAATATGATTTTCTAATGTTAACAATGCATCCTATCGCACTAAAATAACAAGTTTTTGCATTGTGATGCGATAATAAGGAGGCTCCATAGGGAAACATGGGCTAAAAAAATGGCAAAATGCAGAAAGATAGGACATTTTAAAATCTCGCAACATCGCATGAGTCAAAACATCGCAAATGAGAATGAAACCATTGAACATCATTGGTTTCATAATTCTGCGTTTTTACTCACGCTTGCATCGCACGCAAATCACACAATTTTATCCCGAGTGCGAAGGCGCCCTAACTTGTCTCTAAACCTCATATACCCTGAGCTGTATGGCACTTAATGTTAGACAAATGTAGCAGGTGGAGGTGCGATGCAGGTTCAGGATGGCGCAGCAGCTGACAGACGTAAGCTAGGATTTTATAATAAAATATAACTTTACTGAACTAAAACCAGTATACTATTTCCCCCCCATGGAAGGGCTCCGTACTTCAATGTTTCATAGCTCAACCAGCATTCCATGTCAACAAAATGTCTCAATTCTCGAAATGACAAGGAATCTCTATTTCTCTGGTTACTGTCCTTCTGCAAATTAGTACTGTATGCATCATTTCCGGAGGTCCGCCACACACACTAATTTTGCGGCCTCATGACCCTGTAGGCCCCCTGCACAGGAGCGGAAATTCTGCGGCGGGATTTCCCACACAATTTCCGCCCATGCCCGCCTGCATAGGATTGCCTTACAAAACACAATCCTATACACACAGCTGCGATTTGTCCGCGTGAAATCACACGCGGAAAACAAATTGCGGCATGCTCTATTTCTGTGAGGGTCTCACAGAGGCCCGCACAGAAACGTCACTCCCGGCGCCCCGGCTCTGCTGTGCAGCCGGCAAATCACAGAGCCGGAGCTGCGGGAGAAGGTGAGACCTGAACTGGTCCCTGCAGGGGCACAGATCGGGTCCTGCTGCGAGATTTCTCGCAGGGGATCCGACCCGGTCGTCTGCAGGCGGCCTATCTCTTATATTTTACACACACAGTATTTGTTATGATAGAATGTCCAGTTCCATCTCTGCACCTCTTACAGTATATACGTCCAAACGAGTCAGTGATTGACTTCAAACAAGGGCAACACGTCTATCATTTATCAGCAGATGTCCCTATTATGCACATCACCATTCTTCATGTCCCCGTAGATCCATGTGACACAGACCGTCATCAGATAGCGGCTCCTGACTGTCATCCCTAAAGTCCCATTCAGCTGTATATTGTTTGGTCTTACTTTTGTAAAAGAAAGCAGATCTGGATATATTTATCTTCTGATCGGGTTTCTTTTTATCCATTTCTGTTTTCTAGGAATTATCAGGACAGAAAACTGATATCTACTACAACTTGAAAGCACAATAATAATATAGACCTCTATTATTTTATTTCCCATTACATATGAATGGCTAACATGTCCTGTGATGGTTGTTAATGACATCAGCTGTATATTTGGGGTTGTTGTCCTGCTACAGAATAAATTTAGAGTCAAATCTTTGCCTTCTGTTTTTGATAGAAGTTTGCTCTTTGCAGCATTTTTTCACGCCTGATGAAAGCTTTTGCACGGAACTGTATGTAACCCAAAATGATAGCCATTAAAACTACAGCCCACCACGCAACAAGCCCTCACATGGGTACATTAATGGAAGAATAAAAACATTATAGGGGACGTTTATAAAGCCTTTTATTTCAGTTTCTGGCATGTAAAAGTTGCACAATTTGCAACTTTTCGGCATTTTGCGATGGCCTTTCCACCTTTGCAAAAAGTGGGCGTAATTTGTTGGGAGGGGGCATGCCTGCACAGAACAACAGATTTATGTAGAATTTACACCAGAAATGTACCCATGGTTGGACCTGTCAGATATTTCTGTGTAGGCGCACGGAGGTGCCAAGATGTGCCTAATACATGAAGAGACACACGGCTCCTTGTGTATTAGATTCATCATGTGCCAGGTGAAATTTTACTAAGACCAGCGTTGGGAATGCTAAGGCTTTTGAAAGGTGGAGGTGAAAATCCCAAAAAACAGTAGGCACCGTCCTTAAGAGGTTAATATATGACATCTTATGACATTCAAGATCATGTCACTGAGAAACAATGTAACAATCCGCCATGAACCATCTTCTACATTGTCTTTGATCCAGGCGGCTCTGCTCTTCTGTTCTCCAGCGCTGCTACATCTCATCAGTCACGGAACAATAAATACTTTCCTGCTTTGGACTCTACCGCTCATCACCTGTTTGCTGTTTTCAGTTTAGCTTCTGTGATATATACCCTGTGGAACCGATCACACAGGACAGAATATGATGGAATATACTGCAGCAGCGTTGAGGAATACGTTGTCTCTGAATTCTGCACCAAAATCCACAACGCTATGTGTAGATTTTGCTTCAGAATTGCCGGCAGAATTCTGCAATTTTCAATTCCGCACCAAATTCCACACATTCGTAGTGCCGATGTTAGGGCTGAGTGATCTGCAGGAGGGCATATTCCACAATGCTGTTGCAGAATATTCCATCCCGTGTGAGAAGTCCCTGTTAGTTTCTTAAGTCCTTGCTTGTTGGTTAATGTCTGTTTAGTTCCCATGTCCGGTTCTCTGCTCTGTCCTGTTGACACTTGCTTTGTTCCTCACCCAAGCCACAATGCCAGTTTCGGCTCCGATTTCATTCCCTGTCCAATCACAGCCACTTATCGACTGGCTCAGCCAATCAGAGCCATCGAGCTCTGATTGTCTGAGCCAGTCAATGAATGGCTGTGATTGGGCATCAAGCCAGCGCTGAGAACCAATCACAACAATCTATTGCTGTAGGCGGGGTTCTCAAACCTTGCTTACAGCAATAGATAATCTGTCAGTGCAGGGGAGACCTGGAGCAGTGCCAGAAGCTAGCGGCCGAGAACCGTCCGCCATCTGCGAGGTGAGTATTGCTTTTTTTTTCCCATCTAGTATAGCTAGGGATGATTTTCGGGGTAGGGCTTATATTTCAAGCCCTCCCCAGAAAATCGCTGTGCGGTTAATGCTGCCAAAAACGCAGCACCAAGTTGTGCCATGCTATAAGCAGTGCTGAAACTGCTGCCCTTTCATTTCAATGGGCGATGCAGGGCTGAAAACACTTGTGTGAATAGCCCTATTGAAATGAATGGGAGCGTTGTATAGCATTTAGCACTGCGCTGAAAAAGCAGCAATAAATGCTTTACAAAAATGTAGTTTGATGTGTTTTTTGGATTGTCTAGAACAAAATAATTGGATTTACATTGATTACTATGGAAATAATTGCCTCGATTTTCATTGTTTTCAAATTTAGCCGATTGCTTTCGGATAGATTACCAATGTAACTAGAGGTTTGACTGTATCTTGTACAGCAAAAAAAGGGGGGAAAAAATTACACGTTTTCAATTCCTATTGCACAGACAACTTTTAAATCACTGTACATAAACATACTTTCAATTCAACCTTCGTATAACCAGCACACACTTGCTGAGACACTTTAATTCACTTAATTTTTTTTTTCAGGATCTGCTATCTAACATTCACCTATATACTATGCTACAGTCCTTCTGATCCACTGTACAAATTTCTCCTAAGCTGACAGCCCCACCCTTCGGAACGCACCTTTTCTATGAGTCTGAGAAGCAAGAAACAATTAACCCTCTCTAATCAAGATTATTGGGGAAGGCAATGGCAAACCACCCTGCAAAAACAGTCTGCCAAGAAAATGTCACATTGTGACGTCACTCTAGGAGTCAGTCATGACTCAATGCTTGCACCAGAGGATATTTTTAAATCAAGACTCTATATAAGAAAGTTTCTTCCCCCTACGAACTGCAAATCCACACTACACAAAAACAGCAACAATATGTATTCATTAACTATAGATGGTGAACAAAGCACAGGTAAGAAAGGTTTTACGGCGGTTTGACGTCTTTGTTCACTATAGGTCATCTGATGCTGAAGACAACACAATACATGCCTGATTTCCACTTGCATATTCCTTATATCCATAATACGTCACTTCATGCGAAACTCTCCTTCAACTATTCAACATTTCACCTCTCAACATCCTAGCATCCAATAGTGCCACCTCACAGTGTCCTAACGACATGACTTCTGGTGATGATAGGGGAAAATCTGCACTTCAGACAAGTCTGTCTACAGTCGGGATTTTGTTGTCTGCAATGTCTGCATCTCCAATAGAGGCCTATCTATTTTCAAGTTGTCTGATTGCCATCTTGAAATTTGAATTTGTAAACACCCATAGTCACTTTCTCTGGCGCATCTTTCCACTTAAGTGCTTTCTCAGTGAGCTTATTGTCACTCAAAGATCCTCTCTTTCTACTTTCAAGACTTTTCTCCATTTTTCAACATCCAAGCTTCCTTCTAGATTCATACCAGCTCTCTTTGACATTGCTTGGCATCCTTGCACTGCATCCCTATCCTTTATCTGTTCTACCATCTGTCTGGCTGTTTTCCTTTGAGAATCTGATCTATCATTTCCCAGTGAGTTCCCCATGACTCACTTTGGGCTTTTCTCATAATCTTTGACACAAACCCAAAGTCCTGTCTGGTCACAATTGGAAAAACCTCTTGAACATACTACCCTTCACTGGTAACTGTTTTTATTGGGATTGAGCAATCAAATATCCTTTGACATCCAATTGATCTCAGAATACCTTTATCAACAGCCATACTAAGAACAGACAGAATAGTAGACCCCAAATTACCAACAAAGTGATTCCTTCTTCCATTCAGACAAAACCACACATTATATCTCTTTTACAAGTTGTTTGACTCGAGCTTAGAAGAGCATATAACTCACCCAGACATGGGGATGGACACCTCAGGGAGGGACAAAAGTTGCAATGTAATAATAAACTTCTTACCCATGTGGCTGCATATGGTCTGCCCATCCCAGATTCAAACTCCCCCTCTTCTAGGTCCAGAAGAGATATAGACGATGTCCAAGGTCCCTGTTCAGGCACCAAATTTCTGTTAGCACAAATGCACTGTTTGGATATAATGTGCGTGCCAAATTGAGTGTGGTCGGTAAGAGCTTGAAGAATCAATACACGCAACACACAAGATATGTTTCAAGAGTGACACTACTCTTTTATTACCAGGCATACGTTTTAGGTCTCGTTCACACGGGCTTCAAAATCATTGCTACAAAAAGCATGTATGTGAAGCCCATGGTTTCCAATGGGTTCTTCCAGGCTACAAAAGATAGCGATTATTTTGTAGCGAGATTTTGTAGCCTGTGTGAATGTGGTCTTATAGACTAAGGCAAATGCCTTTATGTCAAGGGGTAGCAGACATGCACATTAGAAAGTGCTGCATCATTCTTAGGCCTTTTACACATGACATCGCCATGAGAAAATCACAGTATTATTGCATCGCTGGTCCGTGCGATATTGCTGCATTTTTTCACGGCAATACCATGATTTTGTAGCCCTACAAAGTAGCATATGGCACTACAAAGTCGCACAAGAATTTTAGGGTGGGTTGAAATATAAGCCCTACTCCGAAAATATGCCCTAACTGCAGAAATTCTTTTTTTTTAAAAAGTATACTTCACCTGGAAGCGCTCTTCTTTATCTGTTCTGGCCGGGGATTAAAAAATCCCTGCCTCCTGGAAGTGCTGGCTGTGATTGGCTGACACTAAGCCAATCACAGCCAGCGCTCGATAAACGGCTGTGATTGGTTCATCGAGCACTTCTGTGATTGGCTAAACGTCAGCCAATCACAGCCAGCGCTTTCACGAGGCTGGGATTTTTCAATCCCCAGCCAGAATAGATGAAAAAGAATAGTGCCGAGGCCCGGGAGGAAGCTGCAGCAGCATTGGACAGCGCTTCTAAGGTGATGTATACTGTTTTTTTTTTTTTCCTACACCTAGGGTTTAGTTTAGGGCTTTGACAGTAGGATTTCCTACGGTCAGTTTTCTGGGAATTCCTAAACAGAAAAAGTGAAGTAAGGATTAAAAGCTGAAATTAGAATTCAAATAATATTAAGTATTGGTTGGAGGTGTTAGGACCTCCAGCTTCAGGGATAGGGGACATACCAGCGGGGATGGGTCCCATAGGGTCCTACTCTTGTTCAGGGTGCTGGTAGGTACTTGCAGTTCAGACGATGGGATTCTTTCTTCCCATAGGGAGGATCCTGGGACCTGTACCTGTTCTTCAGCCATGGGATAGGATTTCTTAAAGTGTCTCTGATTGCCACTTTGGCTTGTGCCTATATACACGATGGGCTGGCCTTTATGCTGCAACAACTTTTATTTAACCCCGTAATAGACACATTAAATTTGGAAAAACCCTTCCGAAAATGTCAGTTTTTTATTGTGGATTTTAAATGTATGACTCATGCAAATGTAATTTTGGTGACACAATTAAATTGCTTCTTTATTTGTGTTCCAGTGGTCAGTGGTCATAACTTTTTTTATTTTTTGTCAATGCAGCTGTATGACACCTTGTATTTTCTAGAACCACATCTAGTTTTTAAGAGTTTAATTTGGGGTACATATAATGTATTGAGTAACTGTGGAAAAAAACAATGTAAAGGCTCAGTTACACGGGTGTTTTTTTGCCCGATTTGCAGAAGCGCGTGCGATCTGCACATATATATACCCAATGCTTAGCAATGGGATCAATCACATGGCTGTTTTTATGCGGATGTGCCGAAAATTATATGACACAATGACTCGCAGAACGCATATAACTGCGTTCTGCGCAAATCGTTGTTCTTGTATATGCGCTCAATAGGGCCGGTGGCAGCAGCCCCAACCCCATTGAGAACATATACTAAAGATCATTGTCCTCTGCTACAGCTGTAACAGCTATGGCAGAAAAGAACGATGTTCTCCCATTGAATTTGTTACGGCACTCTGCCCCCCGAGCGCCAGGTGGGGTGCCCTGAACTTCCCGCACCCCACTGTCCCTGCCTACTTGCCTCGGCCCTGGCTAACCCCAGGCGGACAACTGGGCGGCGGTCCCTGCTCTGGCTAGGGACCTGGCGACTACCTAGATGGAACTCACTAACGGGGGACAGAGTGCCGACAGAAGAGGCAGGTGGAACAGACCAACAGTACTTACAAGGCAGAGCACGGCTGGAGATGGAGCTCACAGGCAAACTGGAAGGACACTGACTAGCAATTAGAGCAGACTGAGACAGACCTGACTAGAGGCTAACAGAACCAATAACTGGCAGTGAGCTCAGGTCACTGCCAGTCTTTTAACTTCGAGCCTCTGCCCAGGGGCGGAGAGTGGGAGGAGCCGACTCTCCCACTGTTGCATATGGAAGGTGGGGGAGAGCGGGCGGCACCTACGGGCGGACATGCCCACGCCGCCACACGCCGGCTGCCCCACGCCGCCGGGAGAGCCCCGTCTGCTGAGCTCCGGGATGCCGGAGCCGACATCGGAGCAGCGCGCGCCGGCCGCGGGACCCAGCGCCGCCCTGCATGGTAACATTACCCCCCCTCTGACGGGGGACCTCCGAATGGACAAAAGGTTTCAATAGCGATTTATGGAACACCCTGTGAACCCTCCATGTGGCTGGCAACCCCAGCTCGTAGGCGAGTGGGTTCACCACACGTGTGATGGCAAACGGCCCCACGTACCGTGGCGTCAGCTTCAAGGACGGGACCCGCAATTTGAGATTTTTAGAAGACAGGTATACCATCTGTCCCACCCCGTAAGGTTCAGACACAGACAGACTCTTCTCACTACGCAACTCCATACGGGCCCCCGCTGCCTCCAAGTTTCTCTGTACCTTTTTCCATACTCCCGTATCTGTGGCGACATCAACTGCAGGACAGACCGACGGAGTAGGGATTGCTGTAAGGAAGCGAGGATGCTGACCATATACACAAAAAAAATGGAGACACCCCGTGGAAGAACAAAGGCGGTTGTTTAGTGCAAACTCTGCCAACGGCAGGAACTCTGTCCACTGATGGGCCTTTTCGCTAGCAAACAACCGTAAATATTGCACTAAATCTTGGTTCTTCCGCTCAGTCTGACCATTAGTCTGCGGGTGGAACGCTGAAGAGAAGGAAAGTGACGTTCCCAGGTTTCTGCAGAAGGCACGCCAAAACTGCGACACAAACTGAACCCCGCGATCAGATACAATATTTTGGGGAACCCCATGTAGGCGAATTATTTCCTTTACAAAAATCGTGGCAAATTCTTTTGCCGAGGGTAGCTTTTTTAACGCCACAAAATGTGCCATCTTTGAGAACCAGTCGACCACCACTAAGATAGTGGTGCACTTCTGGGATTCTGGTAGGTCAGTGATGAAATCTACTGATAAGTGCGACCATGGACTGGTAGCGGTCTCAGAGGACCCTCCGGAGGACGCCGCTGACTCTTATTGCGAGCACAGACCGAGCAACCCCTCACAAAGCTGCGGATCTCCTGAGACATGCCTGGCCACCAGAAGTGTCTGGAACAAAGCTCCAGGGTCCCCTGGAACCCTGGATGCCCTGCGAGAACCGACGAGTGAGATTCATCCATGACTCTAGGGCGTAGGGTCTCTGACACAAACCATCTGCCCTCCGGCACCCCCGAAGGAGCGTCCTGCCGAGCATCCTGTAGTTGAGGGACGAAGTTAGACTCTACAGCTGCCACCACCACGCCGGGGGCTAAGATATTCTCGGGAGTCATGGTCTCACTATCCGGTACCCCGAAACTCTGTGACAGGGCGTCTGCCTTCACGTTCTTCTCTCCTGAGATATATGTCACGATGAAATTAAAGCTGGCGAAGAACAACGCCCACCTGGCTTGACGGGCTGTGAGTCTTTTCGCATTGGCGAGATATACCAGATTCTTGTGATCAGTAAATACGGTAATTGGTGTCGCCACTCTTCCAGAGCCAATTTGATAGCCAATAATTCACGGTTACCCACGTCGTAGTTGCGCTCTGCTGAATTGAACTTCCGCGAAAAGAACACACATGGGCTATACCCAGACCTCCCACTGACTTCCTGCGACAATACTGCTCCTGTCCCCACTTCAGACGCATCTACCTCAATGAAAAAGGGTAATCGTGCGTCTGGCTGTATTAGCACCGGGGCAGTCGTAAATGCCCTTTTTAAACGGCTGAAGGCCTCAAGGGCTGCAGGCGACCACTTACCCAAGTCGGCCCCCTTCTTAGTCAGGTCGGTCAGAGGCTGAGCAATAACTGAGTAATTCCTAATGAATTTGCGGTAAAAATTTGCAAAACCTAAGAACCGCTGGAGAGCCTTGAGGTTGTCTGGTCTGACCCATTGGGGGATTGCTGCTACTTTATCAGACTCCATCTGAATCTCTGTGGGTGAGATTACATAACCAAGGAAGGATACTTGTTTAGAACCAAATGTACATTTCTCTAACTTGACAAAAAGTTGATACTCGCGCAAACGGGTCAGGACCAACCTCAGGTGCCGCACATGTGAGTCCCAGTCAGGCGAGTACACCAGAATGTCGTCAAGATAGATGACCAGAAATACCCCCAGGAAGTCGTGAAAGACCGCGTTCATAAAACCCTGAAACACAGCGGGGGCGTTACAGAGTCCGAAGGGCATGACCAGACATTCAAAATGTCCTATCGGGGTGTTGAACGCCGTCTTCCATTCATCTCCCTCTCTAATGCAAATTAGATTGTAAGCCCCCCGCAAGTCCAGTTTGGAGAACCAGTGGGCCCCTATCACCTGATTCAGCAAGTCGGGAATCAGGGGCAAGGAGCACTGGTTCTTCACTGTGATTTTATTCAAGGCCCGATAATCCACACAAGGCCTTAGCGAGCCATCCTTCTTCTCTACAAAGAAGAGACCTGCCCCGGCGGGTGACCTGGACGGCCGGATATGTCGGTTGGCCAGAGCCTCCGAGATATAGGACTTGAGGGCCTCGTGCTCGCGGCCTGACAGATTAAAAATGGCTCCCTTAGGGATGGGACTGTCAGGAATCAGGTCAATACCACAATCCCACTCCCTATGCGGAGGCAGAGCCTCAGACAGTTTTTTGGAGAACACATCCTGAAAGTCTGACAAATACTCCGGAATGAGCACCGTATCTGCGGAGCACATGGCTATAGTAGACAGGTGATTATAACAGGATGATCCCCAATGAGTCAATTCCCGGGTGGACCAATTAAATTGGGGGTTGTGCAGTGCCAACCAGGGCATACCAAGCACCACATCAACCGACATTTTTCCCATAACCAGGAACGACAGTTCTTCCGAGTGGAGAACCCCCACCGTGAACTGTAATCCTGGGGTCCTCCATCGTACGAGGTCTGTAGAGAGAGGGGTAGCATCAATACTGGTAAAATGAATTGGCGTCTCCAGCGCCACAAATTCTGCCATCAAGGGTTTAACAAAACTCATGCTTATCAGGTTAGCGGCTGCTCTGGAATCAATAAACGCCTTCCCGGGTCAGGAAAAATTCCGGAATCTAACCTGACAAGGTACCAACAGTTTAGGAAGTACCTGAAGTCCTAGGCGATCCTCCCTACAATCACCTAGGACTCAGAGCTTTTCCGCCGGTTTAGGCTGTGAGTGCTGAAGCCTCAGGGGACAGGTGGTCACCCGATGTCCAGCTTTCCCACAGTAGAAGCAGAGGTGATGCAACAAACGAATCCGGCGTCGCTCTTTGGGGTCCAGTGGGTCCACCTCCATCGGCTCGGGAACAGAGACAGGTACGGAAGAAGAGGGAACAGGACAAATGACCTCCCTGACCCTACGGGCCTGTCTATCCTGCTTCCTAGACCTGAGCCTCCTATCTGCCTTCACCGCTAGCTCCATGGCCTCCCTTAAGGACCCGGGAATGGGATGGGAAATCAACAGGTCTTTTACCGCATCCGAGAGGCCCTGCAGAAAAACGTCCTTCAGAGCGCTATCGTTCCATGCAGTATCACCTGCATAGCGTCTGAAGTTGGAGCAATAATCCTCCACACAAAGCGGCCCCTGGTGCAACGCCAATAACCAGGAAACCGCCAACCCCGCTTGGTCCCGTTCGTCGAAGATACCCCCGAGTTCCTGAAAAAATGCGTCCACGGCCTGCAGACAAGGGGAACCCTCGGGGATGGAAAAGGCCCAGGTCTGGGCGGAGCCCCGCAGCAGGGACATTATCAGCCCGACCCTCTGAGCCTCCGACCCGGAAGAACGGGGACGCATCCGAAAAAACATGCGACACGCCTGTTGGAAAACAAAAAACTGGTTCCTCTCCCAAGAGAATACCTCGGGAAGAGGGCACTTGGGTTCGGGACTGGTTGAGGCGTCCGGCCCCTGCGACTACCCCCGCTGCTCCTGGGCCGCCATGCGAGTGGACAAATCCTGGACCACGGCTTGCAGCTGGGTCGAGAGGGAGCTGATCGCCTTCATGACAAAAAGGGTTTAAAGGGCCAGTTATTATGTTATGGCACTCTGCCCCCCGAGCGCCAGGTGGGGTGCCCTGAACTTCCCGCACCCCACTGTCCCTGCCTACTTGCCTCGGCCCTGGCTAACCCCAGGCGGACAACTGGGCAGCGGTCCCTGCTCTGGCTAGGGACCTGCCGACTACCTAGATGGAACTCACTAACGGGGGACAGAGTGCCGACAGAAGAGGCAGGTGGAACAGACCAACAGAACTTACAAGGCAGAGCACGGCTGGAGATGGAGCTCACAGGCAAACTGGAAGGACACTGACTAGCAACTAGAGCAGACTGAGACAGACCTGACTAGAGGCTAACAGAACCAATAACTGGCAGTGAGCTCAGGTCACTGCCAGTCTTTTAACTTCAAGCCTCTGCCCAGGGGCGGAGAGTGGGAGGAGCCGACTCTCCCACTGTTGCATATGGAAGGTGGGGGAGAGCTGGCGGCACCCTACGGGCGGACACGCCCACGCCGGCTGCCCCACACCGCCAGGAGAGCCCCGCCTGCTGAGCTCCGGGTCGCCAGAGCCGACATCGGAGCGGCGCGCGCCGGCCGCGGGACCCAGCGCCGCCCTGCATGGTAACAGAATTCAATGGAGCCAGCAATACTGCCGGCTCCATTGAAAGCAATGGAATGCCGGCAAGCGCGGCATTAATTTTCGGGGAAGGGCTTCAAATATAAGCCCTTCCTTGAAAACCATGCAAAAAAGTGTAAAAAATAAAAAAATATATATACTCACCTTTTTGCAGCTGCCGGAGATCAGCCCCGTCTAGCCGGATCTTCTCCTGAACTGCTTTATGTAGTATTCAGCAGGCAGGGATTTGAAATCCCTGCCTGCTGAATGGGCTGCCTCTGATTGGTCACAGCCCTCAGCCAATCAGAGGCAGCTCTCACTCACCCTTTCATGAATTCATGAATGGGTGAGTGAGTGCTGCCTCTGATTGGCTGAGCAGTGTGACCAATCAGAGGCAGCTCTCAGCTGTCATTCAATAGCTGAGAGTGGAAGTAAGTGAATTAAGCCTTTACAAACGTGTGCACATGTCTTATAGCCCTGGACCCCCACCCCCCAGCCAATCATATCCTTCCTATTACACACTACGAAAAATGTACAGACAGCAATAACGGAAAAAATAGCAGAGGTCATACTTGTATAACAGGTTGTGTCTACCTATGAAACTGACCAGAGCTCATTACTGCACAAGCTCATGATCATAAAACGCTTCCCCCTTAACACCAGTATAAATATTCGCTATGCAGATTATCTCTCCCACAGTTCAGAGCACATTTTCTATAGACATATAAACGTGCTGCAGCTTCTATGGTCCCTGGAATACAGCACAGTGTGTCTGTTTGCTGGTATATAATATTTGACACCAGCAGAAATATCCGCTCTGCAGAGTATCTCTCCCAAACTACAGCACACATTTTCCATAGACATATAAGCTTGATGCAGCTTTTACGGTCCCTGGAATGCAGCACTGTTTCTCTGTCTGCTGCTATATACTAAAATGTGATTGTTCTCAGTAAGAGAAATCAAGTAATTTGGTAGATTTGATGCCTTTTAATGGCTAGCAAAAATACATGATGTTAATGCAAGCTTTCAGACCTCACAGGATCCTTCCTCAGGCATATACTATATTCTATACACTGTTTCACTGCAGCCTTCTTGTGATTTTACAAAAAAGGAGTCAGGCTGACCAAATCCGATGTTATTGCGTAGCCGATCATGACGAGCAACAGTATTAATATATGACACCCTGCAATATTCTAGATCTTGTCACTGGCAAATACAATGTGAGGCTTCGTTCACTAAAGCGCTGCTGTGCGCATTAGAGGCACGCACAGAACACGCTTCTATAGGAACCAATGGTTTCCTATAGAACGTTCACATTAAAGAATGTTAAAGCCCATTTAGAAACAACAATTATCGCTCAAAATTCCCTTAAAAGTCGTCTTTTGACCTATAATCGTTGTGTATAACTGCAGTGACATCATGCAGTTTTTATTAAGCCGTTGCTCCTCGTTGTCTTTCAGCACGCTGAAAGACAACTATGAGCCTCTTCAGGGATTCACAGCGGGATACAGCTGATACTATTGTTTCAGCTGTATCCCGCTCCCTGATCACAGGCTGGTTATGAAGAACAGAAGGGTCCAGCTCTGTTCTCCATACCCGGCACAGAGTGCTCGGCTGTATAACACCCGGGCACTCTGTGCAGAAAACATCTGGATGCAGAAGACAAGCAGGGACACCCCGCTTGTCTTCTGCATTCTCCGCGTGCAGCACAAGGTGATCGCACATCTTGAGCGATCATCATGTGCTGTAAATGACACAATGATTATCGCTCAAAAGTCGCTTGAGCGACATCTTTTGAGCGATAATCGTTGTGGCTAAATGGGCCTTTAGACGCACTAAATTTGTGCACGTAACAAGGACATGTGACTGCATGTTACATCTAAGCTCCAACGCAAACACAGGACCTGACCTATCCTTGGTGCGTGCTTTCCTTTCACGCCATTTTTAGTGCAGTATGGCTGTGATATTTTCATGTGTGAATGAGGCCTTACAAGCATTCTATAGAAACTATATTTGGGCTGCCATTACTCATCTGAGATCTGAACATATAAGCTGTTTGGCCATACAGTTTTCTGTATATAGAATAGGGAAATAACAGAAAGGAGAAGTTTGTGAGAATGATAAGATGCTTCTGATTTATCGGACTGAAGAGCAGAGACAGAAGTGAAGGGAGCCGGTGAGTATCATGCTGGTTGGTAGAGGCTTATACTTTTTCTTTATCTAAGATTTAGGCACCTTCCCCACCACCACCACACATACCCCATGGGTCATCTACAATATGGGTGTCTTCTTCTGTGGCAGAGGAACCTTTGATTCCCAGAACTTAGAAGTGACAGATCATTCTTCACCCCCTATAGTTATAATATATATTAAGCCTCGTTCACATGAGCGCTGTCCGCACGCATTAGAGGTGTGCACAGAGCATGCTTCTATAGGAACCAATGGGTTCTTATAGAAGCATTCACATGAAAGAATGTTAGGTGCACTAAATTTGCACACCTAACAAAGATGGGACATGCAACCTGCATTCACATCTAAGCTCTGAGTTGCCTGCAACAACAGGACCTGACCTATCCTTGGTGCGTGCTTTCCATAGAACATATGGGAGCTGGAAGGCACGCACCACGCACCTTGGATCGTGTGAACGGGCTAGTTCAAGCAGCTGGAATTACCCATTCACGCGATTTTTAGAGCAGTGTCACCATGATCTTTTCACGCGGCTATATTGCGCGCCCACAGCGCTCGTCTGAACGAGCCCTTACATGTCGCAGAACTGTTATTAAAACATTGTTGTATGTATGTCAAGTTTTATTATATAGCACAACATTTATACAGCAATTACCTTCAGTTGGAGATGTAAGTCTAATCTATGGAGAAGAAGGAACTGCCCTAGATATAGTTAGAGAATATAATCAAGCAGCCACAGATCTCAGGACCCCCATAGATATTTTCAGACATTGTTGACCAAGTTATAATACTTCCAGGTAGTTGAATGAAATTTTGGTGCAACTTATGATTTTCTCCACAAAAATGGCTGAAACTTGTTGTCTCCAGACTTGGGTTGGACTAGTAATCAGGGGTCTATGGGGTCAACTAAAATGGCTTCTGATGATTCTGTGTTAAGTTTCTTTATTACAAGACGGCATATTTGGGTTCAACTTCAGGAGAAAAAAACGATAAAGCTCCGCTGGTCACCACTAGGTTGTGAGCTTGTTAGTTCCTCAATGGTTGCTTGCTTTTTATTAACACCACTGGTGGGGAGAAGCTCCCGGGAGACATGAGTGTTGCTAATTGTTGTCCTTCACTCTTGTGAGGTTTTCTAAATATGTTCAATGTTGTTTTTCTAAGTCTGTAATATGAAAAACATTCCTGCAACGTAAAAAGTAACAATTAAATTCCTGGAGTCTCCATGTTGTCTCAGGGCACTCGTTTATATGGATGCTGCAATGTGTTTAACCCCTGGCTTGCATGAGAGGAGGTAAAAGGTTTAGTAGCCCCAAGAGCTTTCTATTTTGACTTCCTGTAAGGCATAGATAATATTGTGTTCTGCTCATTGCTATGCTGCAACTCAGCAGAGTAAAATAAAGTCATTATTCAGATGGTTGTAATGCCACCATATACTGTATTATATCCTCAAGACCTGGTCCAACTGAGGATCTATTCACCTAAACTAAGGCCGCCTGCAGACGGGCGGAAATCCCGCGGCGGGATTTCCCACGGGATTTCCGCCACTGAAAGTCTGCATAGGAGTGCATTACAATACGCACTCCTATGCAGACGGCCGCGGTTTGGCCGCGCAAAATCTCGCGCGGCAAACAAACCGCGGCATGTCCTATTTTTGTGCGGGGCTCGCAGAGCCTCGCACAGTTACGTCACTCACCCAGCCGCCGGCTCCGGTCTGCGCATGTGCCGGCTGCTCGACAGCCGGCACATGAAAGAGCCGGGGCAGCCGGGCACGGGTAAGTACGCGCTCATTCCTGCAGGCGCTCGGGTCGGGTCCCGCGACGAGAATTCTCGCTGCCGGATCCGACCCGCTCGTCTGCAGGCGGCCTAACAGTGTGGAAATCCTTATGATCGTTCAGGTCATTAGTCAAAGAGGCGGTCTTAGTGCTAAAAAACAAATTTTAAGTACAAAAATGCTTGCTCAAGTCTTCAAAGCTTTTCACCTTTTTTTTTTTTATCACTGAGAACTTGTATACTTGAAGGAGGGTTTGGACCAGACAGGTGGGGGGGAATGCTAAGAGCAAGCAGCAGTACAGGGAACCAGGGTTATCTGACTGTGTGGTAGTTCATGTTCCCAGGAGCCTTCCAAGTAGGAGACAAGCAGGCCAGATGTCAAAGGACATACACCCCAAAACTCCTGGAATCAGGGTGATCAATGAGTGGAACAGGCTGCCACAGGAGGGGGTGAGTTCTCCTTCAATGGATGTCTTCAAACAGAGACTGGACGTTATTGGGATTATTTAGTGAATCTTGTATTGAGCAGAGGGTTAGACCCAATGACCTTGGAGGTCCCTTCCAAGTCTACCATTCTTTGATTCTATGGCACCCAGGATATGAGCTCTAATGCCAGGAGTGCCGAAGTTGATGCTGTGGCCTCTGATTGGCTGCAGCAATTACATGATTCTGCCCAGACATCTACACGGAAGATGGCTCTGGGGCAATGTGAGCAGCGCAGCTCCACTTCGGGGGTCAAGGGAGTCATGATAAAACCTCTTTAAGCATTGTCCTTACAAACCATTGACACAGAACTTCAAAACACTACACATCAGCATACCATAACATATGTCTTAGCACAGGGAGCATCTTCTCCTCTGTCGTGCCATGTACAGATCCTCTCTTCAAAAACAGTGGCGCCAGGAACCCAGGAGCGAAGAAGACACTACCGACAACTTCCCACCTCTTCTTAACAAGAACTTTCATATGGAGCGTAATGAGGCTGCTTCAGATCAGAAAACCCTACTCTACAGACATTTTTCCTATACTATTGTCCTCTAGCAGCTCTGACTTGTCTTTAGAGTGGCGGAACTGCCACAACATGTAACAGAGCTGAGATTATTAGTGTCATTTATCAAAACATATAATAATATCATGTATTATAGTGCAATATTATGCTTATTATATGAATAACCATTAAATAATAGAGATGAGCGAGCACTAAAATGCTCCGGTGCTCGTTACTCGGGACGAACTTTTCGCGATGCTCGAGGGTTCGTTTCGAATAACGAACCCCATTGAAGTCAATGGGCGACCCGAGCATTTTTGTATATCGCCGATGCTCGCTAAGGTTTTCATTGGTGAAAATCTGGGCAATTCAAGAAAGTGATGGGAACGACACAGAAACGGATAGGGCAGGCGAGGGGCTACATGTTGGGCTGCATCTCAAGTTCCCAGGTCCCACTATTAAGCCACAATAGCGGCAAGAGTGCCCCCCCCCTCCCAACAACTTTTACTTCTGAAAAGCCCTCATTAGCAAGGCATACCTTAGCTAAGCACCACACTACCTCCAACAAAGCACAATCACTGCCTGCATGACACTCCGCTGCCACTTCTCCTGGGTTACATGCTGCCCCCTCCCCCCACCCCCCGCACGACACAGTGTCCACAGCGCACACCAAATTGTCCCTGCGCAGCCTTCAGCTGCCCTCATGCCACACCACCCTCATGTCTATTTATAAGTGCGTCTGCCATGAGGAGGAACCGCAGGCACACACTGCAGAGGGTTGGCACGGCTAGGCAGCGACCCTCTTTAAAAGGGGCGGGGCGATAGCCCACAATGCTGTACAGAAGCAATGAGAAATCCAATCCTGTGCCACCTCCATCTGGAGCTGCACACGTGGGCATAGCAATGGGGAACCTATGTGCCACACACTATTCATTCTGTCAAGGTGTCTGCATGCCCCAGTCAGCCCGCGTTTTTTTATAAATAGTCACAGCCAGGTACAACTCCGCAATGGGAATTCCGTGTGCACCTACAGCATGGGTGGCTCCCTGGAACCCACCGGCGGTACATAAATGTATCCCATTGCATTGCCCATCACAGCTGAGGTAATGTCGTGCTTAATGCAGGTGGGGTTCGGCCCACACCGCATGCCCCAGTCTGACTGGGGTTCTTTAGAAGTGGACAGATGTAGGTTCAACTCCCTGTGGACCCACAGCATGGGTGGGTGCCAGGAAGCCACCGGTGGTACATAAATATATCCCATTGCATTGCCCATCACAGCTGAGGTAATGTCGTGCTTAATGCAGGTGGGCTTCGGCCCACAATGCATGCCCCAGTCTGACTGGGGTTCTTTAGAAGTGGACAGATGTAGGTTCAACTCCGTGTGGACCCACAGCATGGGTGGCTCCCTGGAACCCACCGGCGGTACATAAATATATCCCATTGCATTGCCCATCACAGCTGAGGTAATGTCGTGCTTAATGCAGGTGGGCTTCGGCCCACACTGCATGCCCCAGTCAGACTGGGGTTCTTTAGAAGTGGACAGATGTAGGTTCAACTCCGTGTGGACCCACAGCATGGGTGGCTCCCTGGAACCCACCGGCGGTACATAAATATATCCCATTGCATTGCCCATCACAGCTGAGGTAATGTCGTGCTTAATGCAGGTGGGCTTCGGCCCACACTGCATGCCCCAGTCAGACTGGGGTTCTTTAGAAGTGGACAGATGTAGGTTCAACTCCGTGTGGACCTACAGCATGGGTGGCTCCCTGAAACCCATCGGCGGTACATAAATATATCCCATTGCATTGCCCATCACAGCTGAGGTAATGTTGTGCTTAATGCAGGTGGGCTTCGGCCCACACTGCATGTCCCAGTCTGACTGGGGTTCTTTAGATGTGGACAGATGTAGGTTCAACTCCGTGTGGACCCACAGCATGGGTGGGTGCCAGGAAGTCACCGGCGGTACATAAATATATCCCATTGCATTGCCCATCACAGCTGAGGTAATGTCGTGCTTAATGCAGGTGGGCTTCGGCCCACACTGCATGCCCCAGTCTGACTGGGGTTCTTTAGAAGTGGACAGATGTAGGTTCAACTCCGTGTGGACCCACAGCATGGGTTGCTCCCTGGAACCCACCGGCGGTACATAAATATATCCCATTGCATTGCCCATCACAGCTGAGGTAATGTTGTGCTTAATGCAGGTGGGCTTCGGCCCACACTGCATGTCCCAGTCAGACTGGGGTTCTTTAGAAGTGGACAGATGTAGGTTCAACTCCGTGTGGACCCACAGCATGGGTGGCTCCCTGGAACCCACCGGCGGTACATAAATATATCCCATTGCATTGCCCATCACAGCTGAGGTAATGTCGTGCTTAATGCAGGTGGGCTTCGGCCCACACTGCATGCCCCAGTCAGACTGGGGTTCTTTAGAAGTGGACAGATGTAGGTTCAACTCCGAGTGGACCCACAGCATGGGTGGCTCCCTGGAACCCACCGGCGGTACATAAATATATCCCATTGCATTGCCCATCACAGCTGAGGTAATGTCGTGCTTAATGCAGGTGGGCCACCAACAGTACTAATGTACCTCAGAAAAATTGCCCATGCCCAACCAAGAGGGCAGGTGAAACCCATTAATCGCTTTGGTTAATGTGGCTTAATTGGTAACTAGGCCAGGAGGCAGCCCAGTTAAAAAAAAAATTGGTTGCGGTGAAAGTTTCAACGCTTTAATGAGCATTGAAACGTCTAAAAATTGTTTCGAAAAATTATATGACTGAGCCTTGTGGGCCTAAAAAAAATTGCCTGTTCGGCGTGATTACGTGAGGTTTCAGGAGGAGGAGCAGGCGGAGGAGGAGGGATATTATACACAGATAGATGAAGCAAAAATGTCCCCGTTTTTGATGGTGATAGAGAACGATGCTTCCATCCGCGGGTGCAGCCTACGTATTGTTTAGGTACCGCTGCTGTCCACTGGTGGAGAAGAGAAGTCTGGAGAAATCCAGGCTTTGTTCATCTTGATGGGTGTAAGCCTGTCGGCACTGTCGGTTGACAGGTGGGTACGCTTATCCGTGATGATTCCCCCAGCCACACTAAACACCCTCTCTGACAAGATGCTAGCCGGACAAGCAAGCACCTCCAGGGCATACAGCGCGAGTTCAGGCCACGTGTCCAGCTTCCACACCCAGTAGTTGTAGGGGGCAGAGGCGTCACAGAGGACGGTTGTGAGATCGGCTACGTACTCCCTCACCATCCTTTTACAGTGCTCCCGCCAACTCAGCCTTGACTGGGGACCGGTGACACAGTCTTGCTGGGGAGCCATAAAGCTGTCAAAGGCCTTGGATAATGTTCCCCTGCCTGCGCTGTACATGCTGCCTGATCTCTGCGCCTCCCCTGCTACCTGGGCCGCGGAAATGTGCCTTCGGCCACTAGCGCTGTCGGATGGGAAGTTTACCATCAGTTTGTCCACCAGCACCCTGTGGTATAGCATCATTCTCGAACCCCTTTCCTCTTCGGGAATGAGAGTGGAAAGGCTCTCCTTATACCGTGGGTTGAGCAGTGTGTACACCCAGTAATCCGTAGTGGCCAGAATGCGTGTAACGCGAGGGTCACGAGAAAGGCATCCTAACATGAAGTCAGCCATTTGTGCCAGGGTACCTGTACGCAACACATGGCTGTCCTCACTCGGAATGATCACTTTCAGGACCCTCCTCCTCCTCCTCCTCAGGCCATACATGCTGAAAGGATGACAGGCAAGCTGCATCTGTACGCTCAGCAGTGGGCCAAGCTGTCTCTTCCCCCTCCTCCTCATGCTCCTCCCCATCCTCCTCCTCCTCCTCTGGCCATACACGCTGAAAGGATGACAGGCAAGCAGCATCTGTCCCCTCAGCAGTGGGCCAAGCTGTCTCTTCTCCCTCCTCCTCATGCTCCTCTCCCTCCTCCTCAACGCGCTGAGATATAGACATGAGGGTGCTCTGACTATCCAGCGACATACTGTCTTCCCCCGCCTCCGTTTCCGATTCCAAAGCGTCTGCCTTTATGCTTTGCAGGGATCTTCTCAAGAGGCATAGCAGAGGAATGGTGACGCTAATGATTGCAGCATCCCCGCTCAGCATCTGGGTAGACTCCTCAAAGTTTCCAAGGACCTGGCAGATGGCTGCCAACCAGGCCCACTCTTCTGTAAATAATTGAGGAGGCTGACTCCTACTACGCCGCCCATGTTGGAGTTGGTATTCCACTATAGCTCTACGCTGCTCATAGAGCCTGGCCAGCATGTGGAGCGTAGAGTTCCACTGTGTGGGCACGTCGCACAGCAATCGGTGCACTGGCAGATGAAACCGATGTTGCAGGGTGCGCAGGGTGGCAGTGTCCGTCTTGGAGTTGCGGAAATGTGCGCTGACCCGGCGCACCTTTCCGAGCAGGTATGACAAGTGTGGGTAGCTTTTCAGAAAGCGCTGAACCACCAAATTAAAGACATGGGCCAGGCATGGCACGTGCGTGAGGCTGCCGAGCTGCAGAGCCGCCACCAGGTTACGGCCGTTGTCACACATGACCATGCCTGGTTGGAGGCTCAGCGGCGCAAGCCAGCGGTCGGTCTGCTCTGTCAGACCCTGCAGCAGTTCGTGGGCCGTGTGCCTCTTATCTCCTAAGCTGAGTAGCTTCAGCACGGCCTGCTGACGCTTGCCCACCGCTGAGCTGCCATGCCGCGCGACACCGACTGCTGGCGACGTGCTGCTGCTGACACTTCTTGATTGCGAGACAGAGGTTGCGTAGGAGGAGGAGGAGGATGGTGGTTTAGTGGAGGAAGCATACACCGGCGCAGATAGCACCACCGAGCTGGGGCACGCAATTCGGGGGGTGGGTAGGACGTGAGCGGTCCCAGGCTCTGACTCTGTCCCAGCCTCCACTAAATTCACCCAATGTGCCGTCAGGGAGATATAGTGGCCCTGCCCGCCTGTGCTTGTCCACGTGTCTGTAGTTAAGTGGACCTTGGCAGTAACCGCGTTGGTGAGGGCGCGTACAATGTTGCGGGAGACGTGGTCAAGCAGGGCTGGGACGGCACATCGGGAAAAGTAGTGGCGACTGGGAACTGAGTAGCGCGGGGCCGCCGCCGCCATCATGCTTTTGAAAGTCTCCGTTTCCACAGGCCTATAAGGCAGCATCTCCAGGCTGATCAATTTGGCAATGTGCACGTTTAACGCTTGAGCGTGCGGGTGCGTGGCGGCGTACTTGCGCTCGCACTCAAACAGTGGCGCTAGCGACGTCTGGACGCTGCGCTGAGAGACATTGCTGGATGGGGCCGAGGACAGCAGAGGTGAGGGTGTGGGTGCAGGCCAGGAGACGGTAGTGCCTGTGCCCTGAGAGGGGGGTTGGATGTCAGTGGCAGGTTGGGGCACAGGGGGAGAGGCAGTGGTGCAAACCGGAGGCGGTGAACGGCCTTCGTCCCACCTTGTGGGGTGCTTGGCCATCATATGTCTGCGCATGCTGGTGGTGGTGCCTCCCCAGCTGATCTTGGCGCGACAAAGGTTGCACACCACTGTTCGTCGGTCGTCAGGCGTCTCTGTGAAAAACTGCCACACTGTAGAGCACCTTGACCTCTGCAGGGTGGCATGGCGCGAGGGGGCGCTTTGGGAAACAGTTGGTGGATTATTCGGTCTGGCCCTGCCTCTACCCCTGGCCACCCCACTGGCTCGGCCTGTGCCCACACCCTGACTTGGGCCTACGCGTACTCGGCCGCGTCCACGTCCTCTAGGCCTACCCCTACCCCTCAGCATGCTGTATTACCAGTAATGCACAAAGAGAACGCTGTAATTAAATGTACCGCTTATTGGCCTGTGGTTGGAGGCTGACTTCGCTTACGGAACGCCAGAAAATAATTTGGCGCAAGCCTGCTGTAACACTTAGCTGGCTGCAAATGATTTTGTAGAACTACTACACCCAGCACAGATGGACCCAGAACACTGAGCACAGTGACAGGCAGGCCAAATAGATATTTTGGCCAAATTTTTTTAGCAAAGGCCCACTGCCTATATTAAATGAATATGTCTTCTGTCCCTGCCTCCACACTTCTGTCCCTGGAGTATGTCACAGAACTGCAGAGTGTTGCACTATTAACTGCAACACAGCGGTGATTTCAGAGCCCAGACAGAGCCAGGAAATTTTTTGCCGCAAGCCTGCTGTAACTCTTAGCTGGCTGCGTATGATTTTGTAGAACTACTACACCCAGCACACACAGACCCAGAACACTGAGCACAGTGACAGGCAGGCCAAATAGATTTTTTGGCCAATTTTTTTTAGCAAAGGCCCACTGCCTATATTAAATGAATATGTCTTCTGTCCCTGCCTCCACACTTCTGTCCCTGGAGTGTGTCACAGAACTGCAGAGTGTTGCACTATTAACTGCAACACAGCGGTGATTTCAGAGCCCAGACAGAGCCAGGAAATTTTTTCGCGCAAGCCTGCTGTAACTCTTAGCTGGCTGCGTATGATTTTGTAGAACTACTACACCCAGCACACACAGACCCAGAACACTGAGCACAGTGACAGGCAGGCCAAATAGATTTTTGGGCCAAATTTTTTTAGCAAAGGCCCACTGCTTATATTCAATCAATAATATTAATATGTCTTCTGTCCCTGCCTAACCACCACTTCTGTCCCTGGAGTATTACTGCAGGGCGCAATGCTCTGCACGGCCGATATACCAAAAAAAAAAAAATGTGCACCACTGCAAAAAGCAGCCTCCACAGTACTGCACACGGTTAGATGTGGCCCTAAGAAGGACCGTTGGGGTTCTTGAAGCCTACAATAACTCCTAACGCTCTCCCTGCCTAACCACCACTTCTGTCCCTGGAGTATTACTGCAGGGCGCAATGCTCTGCACGGCCGATATACCAAAAAAAAAAAAATGTGCACCACTGCAAAAAGCAGCCTCCACAGTACTGCACACGGTTAGATGTGGCCCTAAGAAGGACCGTTGGGGTTCTTGAAGCCTACAATGACTCCTAACACTCTCCCTATAGCAGCTCCAACACAATAGCACTTTCCCTCAGCTATGTCTGAATGCATCTGTGGCGAACCGCGGGAGGGGCCGATTTTTATACTCGGGTGACACCTGATCTCGCCAGCCACTCACTGCAGGGGGGTGGTATAGGGCTGGAACATCACAGGAGGAAGTTGTAATGCCTTCCCTGTCTTTCAATTGCCAGAAAAGCGCGCTAACGTCTCAGAGATGAAAGTGAAAGTAACCAGAACATCGCGTGGTGCTCGTTACGAGTAACGAGCATCCCGAACACCCTAATATTCGATCGAGCATCAAGCTCGGACGAGTACGTTCGCTCATCTCTATTAAATAACCATTTTAGCTCAGCTACATTTATTCTTGGTTATTTGACAAGTAGGTGGCATAAACTGATCTTTGGAAGAGTAGCGGTGTAGCATGAGGGTCTTTCTTTCATTTGTATTCTATTCTACAGATGTAGCAATCGTCAACATGACTGACTCATCATGATTACTCCATTTACAGTATTGTTGTATATTGCAGTTATCATAACACGTTAACATTTGCTATATCTCTACAAGCAGAATATGAGGAAAGTTACTATGCAAATATCATGTTTTAGAGCTCCTTGACATAAACATATGCATATTTGTGCGCATCTGAGCTCTGAATGTGGCTTGCTTGCGTATGTATCAGCGTATTTTATTATGCTTTTTCTTCCAACAAGTATTGTTTGTTTGCAGTCGGCAAACAAAATTGCATCAATTGGAATGGCTAATTAGTCTAATGAGTCCAAGATGTGTTCTTTTTCTAGCAGAATTATGTAGCATATTATGCATCTCCTTTTGTATTGTTCACGCATTTGTGCACCACCCATTGACTTCTATGGGGATCTTTGGCGTGCAAATATGCAGACAAGTAGAGCATGGTACATTTTTTTGTGTGCCCAAAATGTGCATGCAAGATATGGAAAAGTGAACAAACCTATTGAAATCAATGGGTTTTATTCTTGGCGTATCGCATGCATAAATATGCCCGTGTGAAACCAGCCTTGTGCTTCCTAAAATAAATGCAGAGAAGATGCAAAAAAGAGGAAGTGAAGAAAGTTCAGCCAGAAGAAATTACAAGACAGAGAGATATTACACAACCGCATTGCAGAATATGTTATCCTGCAGAATTTTCAGACCCAAAATTCACACTGTATAGTGGGATTAGATCTGTTGCCTCGTCTGTCTCTGTTCCCACTAAGTAATGGAATAAAGTTACCAGAACATTATAAGTACCGGTGAGCGCCGCACAATTATTCTTCTGATTGTGATGAATAATGTAACAAATCTGTACAAGCAGAGAAACAATCTCAGTGCAAAGAAAAACCCAGTAGAGCTGTGATAGCAGTAAATACGTTTCCATCTTGTGACTTGTATCCATCTTACATGCTGTCTGTCTGTTCTAATATAAAACTTGTGATTTTCAATCAAGTAAGAGCATTCCGAACACAATTTCTTAGCAGTGCCGAAGTGGTACAAGAAATCCAGACCTACGACTTTGACATTATCAGCACAAGTTTCCCAAGAATATGTTCTGCTTTACTTTACCCTATAAATTGAGATGCAGCGCTAATAAAGATCAGATGACTTCCTTTCACATTTAAAGTGTGTGGGATTTGTAAGCTTCTTTGAACTAAAACACGAACAGTTAATTTGGCCACCTGAAAACATACCAAATACTGAATATTTACGCTAACAGAACCTATGTAGTTACAGTCAAAATACTAACGACCACCAGTCCGTCCATGAGTGAGTTACATGCTTTGTCCCTGATCACATAATGGGATGTTATCACAGATCCTTCATCCTGAGTGAGGGAGTTACATGCTTTGCCCCTGATCACATGACGGTGACATCATCATAGGTCCTGTAAGCACACAGCTGCTGTCCGGCTAAGTGTTCGTTAGTGTTCCATAGCAACTGAGGCCATAGGGGGTTTAGAGGGCATGTAGTCCACCCATAATCTGCACAGGGATGATAACATCACCGTCATGTGATCAGGGGCAGAGCATGTAACTTACTCAGGATGAAAGACCTGTGATGACGTCATCGTCATGTAATCAGGGGTGGGGCATGTAACTTACTTAGGATGAAAGACCTGTGATGACATCATCGTTATATGATGAGGGGCGGAGCATGATGTTGACATCATCACAGGTCCTTCATCCCGAGTGCTGTGCTGATTGTGATTCCTATTGTATGGGATGAAGAATGTATGGTATGGGATGAACATGTAGCAGAGCTGTGTGTGTATGTGACGTGCATGTAGCAGAGCTGTGTGGGACACTGCACTGCACCAGAAACACTGGTACTATAATTTCCTAACAATTACTAGTAGTTTAATATTTGTCATATTAAAATATGTTGTACTTTAATAGACTTGCTTGACAAGTGGGTAACCCTCAAGGGATTAATAGTAAACAGCGATATTGCTTATGTTAATACACCTACATCCTTGATATAATTAGTGGAACTGAACTTTGGCTTTAAACATCAATCCCATTATATACCCAATTTAGGAGTTAATCTGACCGCTTTCTTATCCACTACATAAATGGAACTATCCCCCGTTACGGAAGTTCTCCTCGGACCTGCATGTTGTCAAGATGAATTTGCTTCCATGTATATTATATATTTTTTGAGCTTTGCAGATCCTGATTCACAGGGGGGCCCTAACTAATCTACAGAAACTAATTTTCAAATTTGCCGCCCTAGATTTAAAAATAACATAATGCACTACTATAAAAAACAGGGGGGACTTTTGGTCCCTAGTTTGATGAAGTATTATACAGCAGCTAGAACTGCTCAATGGTTCAAAACACTGGTAGGAAAAAAGGCTCCACTGTGGGTCAACCTGGAGGCATCCAGAATAGCTCCACACACATTTCCAAACCTGATATGGGCAAATAGTCTAATGGTTGCCAATCTGAGCAACACTAGCTTGCTCACCTATTACTCACTGCGAACTTGGAGGAATATTCGCTTCAAATATAATTTTTCTAATAGACCCTCTAGGCTGATGCCTTTGATACCGAATGCGAGCTTCCCGCCAAGCCAGAATCTAATTCATTTCCAGTGGTGGAAAATAAATGAAATGACAGGTCTCCATCATTTAGTAGAGAGTTCCCTCCTGCTGACAATAGCTTAATTTTGAGCCAAATTTACCTCCCCCCCCCAGTCTTCCACTTTCTAAACTCACAGCAGCTACCATAGGTTTTGCTAGACATGATTACGTTTGAGAAACTGTGTTTGTGAGACCCCTTGACAAAGGGCACCCTATCCTTAACTTACAGTATCTTGAATAACCCATCGAGGGAAGGTAAATTGCCATTTATGTCAAAATGGCAGACAGATCTGGGAATTAACATGTCAGTTGAAAGATGGACCCACTGTTGTGAGACGATTTCTAAGAGTAGCTACCAGGTTACTCTAATAGAAACCTCTTTAAAAATAATGCATCGTGCCCATTTGGTGCCAGCTAGAATACACAAGCTCTACCCTGCGTCTTCACCCTCTTGTTTCAGGGGATGTACAGAGGTGGGAACTCAGCTACACATTTGGTGGACCTGTCCCGAGGTGGTCCGTCTCTGGACTCAGGTACATAGGCCATTGCACAGACTGTTTATAGGCCCTTTTCAAAAAAACTCCATCAATTTTTCTCTTGGGAGACCATCAGCCTCGGGTTAAATACCAGGTGCATAAACTGATCCAGTTTATCTGCATGACGGTGAGAGTACATATTACAGCCAGGTGGAAGCAGCCACACCTCTCGTTTCAGGACGTGATGGGTAGAACATCACAGATTGCGTTATATAAAAGTCTACACGCTATAGGGTCAAATACGCTGGTAAGATATGGACATGTGTGGGGACCCTAGATAGAGCTGGTAGATATTTCGGGATTCTGGCACATCCTTTTGCTGACCTAAAGTGCCCCTAGGGGTCCAGTTCTAGACCGACATTCTAATCTTAAACCTGTTGAACAGAAAGGGGTATTTCATAAAGGAAAAGAGAGAGAAGACCTTGCTTTGGTTTAGATAAGTTTTATGGTTTATTGTTAAACGTGGTAAGACAAAGAGAAGCTTTTAGTTAAAATTTAAGGTAGAAAAGAAAATGGAGTGGAAAAATACAATCGAAATGCAAGTATAACTGTGCTTGTAGTAATCTTTGCATACTTATCTGTGATGCCCCCTGCGAGGGACTCTTATTGCATAACTGATGTAAGTTCCAGATTTTACTACTCTAATAAAATCTATTGAACCTAAAATATGTTGTAGTCCTCATAATAGTGATGTAAGATGTTCTGCCATATATGTTACTCCTGTGTTACTCTTATAGGACTCCCAACAGGACAGACATAAAGTAACAACTAACCTGCACTAAAGAATCTACAATCCATACATGATCTTAACCAAAGGTTCATCTCAGAATCAAGATGAGGCACATAAAGCACAGCAGTCTGTGGGTCAGTCTTGTGATTATCCTTCTTCTCTTCTGGAAAGGCAAGTACAACATACGGATGTCTTGGTGATATAAATAAGGTCTGTTTTGATACCTTTAATATTAATGAAGGTATCAGAGATCATTGTCACATCTCAGGGAGGTGAAATCTCTGGCCCTGTCTTGTAGAGTCTCACCTGGAGGAAGCACTTTTCTGTGGGTCAAACAATGAGCCTGTACAGTAAGGACAAACGGACATGGCTGTATTGTAGATCTATATTACACATATACGTATTATGAGCTCCCTGACATATAGCACCATGTATTACAGGTTCCTGGGTCTCTATGAGTATGATTGGGTCGGAGGACAAGCCAATAACTATGAATTGCCCTAAACTGTCAAATGTGAATTTTGTTAACGACACTTTTATTCTCATTCAGGGAATCTCTGTTATGAAATAAGATTTCTCATAGAAATACATATATTACCCCATGCATAAAGGATAGTGGGTACCATAATAAAAAAAATCACAATTGGGTGCACCTCTATGGTACTGGCCTCTGCCCTCAAAACAGAAGGCCTGAAGTTTCTGTGGGCCAATTCCTCTTCTCTTTACTTGACAACCTTGAGGTTCCTTTGGAGATGTGATTCCTGCATGGGTTCTCTTAATGTCAGATTGTATGAGAGGAAGCATTGCTGGACCTCTCTTCAAGATCCTCACAGCAACCTCATGGTCTTCCTCTATGGTATATATACCCTTATCCAGATAAGTATTTTCCAGACTATAAGATGCTCCACTGTTTTTAGCACCACAGAAAGCTCACAGAATATCAGGGATAAATGCCCCCTATAGGCCAAAAATTATAGTCACAGTCACAAAAGTCTTTAGAGATTCACAGGATAGTGTATTTAAAATCAAACCCTCATGACCCCACCTGTTAATTTCTCCATATTGGATTATGCCAAGGATGTCCTATGTACCATGTTGTAATGGCAAAACAATTCTATAAAATATCCAGAAACACATTGAGAGTTTCATGATATAAAGAGTTCATGCACACCAGACATTTTATCCCATAATTACGAATCCGATGTTACAGATTGCAATATTACATCATAAACACCATTATAAACGTGAATGATGTGCTTTTACGTGCGTTTTTGCTCATATTACTGTACTTTTTGTGCTTGCAGGGCCATTTCACATAGGCGCGGGACACAACCACACACTGATTTAAAAGGAGTTTTAGCCTAATTAGTTTAAGATCTGTTTTTTCTCCTGCGTGATTGCATAGCGTATTGTATAATCGCATAGACTTCTATACTGCTGTTTTTTGCTTGCGGAATACGCAAAAACGGGTGATGGGAATGAACCCATTCAAACCAATAGGATCTAACCCCTGCGCATTGCGCACGCAAATTTTGTGTGCGCAAATACGCATGCAACCATGCCTGTGTGAGTCCACCCTAATTGATTTTAATCATGGCTATAAACACTCCTGCACAATAGACTAGTAGCCGGTGTAGAAGGTTTTCTTCCTGCTGCCTGATTCTCACTGGGCCTCAAACTGGTCACATGAAGGGTCCTTTAGTCCAGAATCTTTCAGCTCCTTCTCTGCTGCTGGCTGTGTTCCCTGTGGACCTTCTTAGTGGGATGTCAGTCCTTCTCTGTGGCACCTACAGTATCTCTAACAGCTGAATGTGATGCTTCCTCTCCTGCCCAACATTGATTACACAGATCAGTGTTTGCTGCTGCACAGTTCTCAAAGACATCCGGCAGTGTGATTGTTGAGGATGTAATCAGGGTGGTCAGGCACTGGCAGATCCTTGTCACATCGCTGCCAGCTCACACATATTTCAGTTAGTCCTGACTAGTTAGGGTTAAACATCCCCCTGTTGCTGTTTAGCTGAAGTTGTAGCTGGTGATTTACAGCTCTGTCAGCCAATCCCTATTCTCATTAATTATGTCAGCAATTGTGCTGTCTAAAGGCCCATTTAGATCCAACAATTCTCACTCAAAAATCGCTCAAAGCGAGAATCATTGGGTCTAAATGCACGGACATCGTGCAGTTTTCGTGCATGAGTCATTCATCGTTCAATGCCAGTTTTCTTGCACTGAGCAATGAACTCTTATTAGTGGTGCAGGCTGTTATCACAGTCGGCAGCGCTGATAAGATTCTTACAGCCCCTGTCCCGCTGGTAGTTCACAGCGGGATGCATGCTGTAATCACGTAGAATAATACAGCTGTTCGCTTATGCATTATTTGTCGAGCGATAGTGGCGGTGTCCCTCTCCGTCTGCATAGCTCTTAAGTAGCTACTTAGCTACTATAGACTATGCAAAGATGATCGCTCAAAACTGGCACTCAAACTGTTGTTTGAGTGACTTTTGAGCGATCATCTGTCAGTGTTAATGGAGCCTTAGAAAAACTCAGCAAGTTTTATTTTGGTGCATCAAAGGCACCATAGAGGTCTACAGGGGGTGCTCAAATATGCACTCAATACCCGCTTGATTGCACAATATGCTATGCAATTTTGCGGGGAATCATAAACATATGACACTAACTAGACAGCACAGCCTTCTAAATCACAGCGCCGATGTGAACAATCTCTGGCAGCACAAAAAATACATGCGTTTTGCCCTTATGCTCGTGTGAAGCCATTCGAAAACACGGGCACTTTTAAGCAAAATATAGCATATACTATACTTACTGTGATTAGGTTGAGTTTTATTGAGTTATGAAAGAAACAGATTAGTATTAAGAAAAAAATCTCAACATATTTGTGGATTATTTAAAAAATGTAAAATACCTGATATGGAATAATGACATATTTTCTCCTTCTACAGGTATCACATGTCAGGTCCCAGCTGGCTTTTCTATTAATGTGCCTCGTACTGTCTTAGTACAGGAGGGTCTCTGTGTCACGATTCCATGTAACTTTACTGCTGATTATAGTAATATGCTCAAGAATTCCTTTGGATACTGGATGCGGCATCCACCCAGATCATATTATATCGTAGCTACTAATGATAAATCCAGGCCTGTGAGAAAACCAAACTTCTATCTGACGGGAAATCCAGATATTGGAGACTGCAGCTTGACAATAATCGATGCCAGAAGAGAAGATACCGGGAGATATCACTTTAGATTTGAAGAAAGCAAGTACAGTCCAGTGAGATATCGTTTTAATGTTAATGTTAATGCACACACCACGATTATTGTAACCGGTAAGTGTGACAGCAGGGATCCTGCAGTAACAATAAGATGTAATTCATTTGGATCTATATGTACTACAATGTTATGAATGGTTGCAGTAAATTAAATGAAATTACACTTTTGGAAATTCCTACATTTCTCAGTAAAATCTTTTGATAAGAAAACGCATATTTGCTAAATACTGCAGTTTTCCCATAAAACTACAAAATGAGAAAAATATCTCTTGATTCATTCATGTGTTCACAGAATCTTCTCTCTGTGCATCCAGGCCGTGTACAGACCATGATGTGATATTGTGGGGGACAAAAGTTTTCACACGTTTTTTTTGGTATTCTTTAGTATTTCTTGTTTTATCAAATAAGTTATACAAAATAAAACAAGTAGAACTTTCTATAATACCAGATATTAAGATACTCACTATTACAGATGTATTGATGTAATTGGTTATGCTAACTGGATCAAGCCGTCCAATAAAACATTTGACAAACAAGAAAACACATGACAAAAACTAAAAAGAACAGTGTCTTGTCATAACAAACTGCAGCAACCCCCAGAACTGCTAGATAATCAGCAGATTACGGACTATGAATCTAGATTCCACAACTCCTTTGGAATGTTTTACTTGTATTATGTTGAATAGTAAACATTTTTCATACATGCAGGTATTGTTGACCGCGGAGATGACTTCATTAGAGCGGCTTCACATGGGCATATTTTCGCGTGCAAAATCTGCGTGTGCAATACTCAGACAATAGAACCCATACGCATTTTAACTTCCTTATTGGGAAACCTCGCATCGAGCTTCCATGCACATTGCGTGCTGTGCGATGTGTTTTCCTGTCCCATTGAAGGCAATGGGCTATGAGTTCCAAGGGAACACCTGAAGATAGGACATGCCCCCATGCCCCAAAAGAAAAGGGTTCATATTTGTGAAAGATTTGTGCGTCTTGCAAAGCACAAATCTCGCGCTATTTTCACAGCAGTATGATAGCAGCCTGAGGGCTCTTTCACACGAGCGCATAAACGGCGACAGCGTGGTTACGTTTTTATGCCCGCTCCGTATAAGTGCCTGAACGGGCATTTTTCTGCAACCACGTCCATTCACACGACCGTGAGCGTGGTTTTTAGCGAAAAAATATGCCACACTCTGGAAATGCCTCGCTCTGCCAATATCCTCGGGTTAGTTTCCAATGCCTATATAAAGGCACCTACAAGCTTTTCGCAGCGTTGGTTGCTGCATAAATGCTTCCCCTCCCTTCTATTTCCCTGCTCCTTTAGGAGTCTATGGTACCCGCTGGCGTATATTGGCCAAAACACAGTTCCAGAACTATCTTTTGGCTAAGTGTATATGCGTCGATCGCGTATATGTTCTAATTTTTTTTTTTTTTTGTTCAATCAATTTTTATTGAGAAAGGCAGGTTGACAATGATAAAGTTGAATTACAATAAATTCCATACAATAGTGAATGAAGTTGTATACACACAATAAAGGGATGTTATACCTTGACTTATAGTGGTGTGAGTCAATTCCGTCAAACTCTTTTAAACAAACATTTACTGTTACTTCAGATTTAACTAAGGAAGGAGGTTAAGGGGGTCGGGAGGAAGGGAGGTTGGTGGGGAAGGGATAGGGGGAGGGGGAATAGAGATGAGGGGAAGAAGGAAAGGTATTCCATTTATAACTCAATAATAACCTAAGACTTTCTGCACTCTTCACATCTCTCATATTGAAGTTCCTTATATGGCTCTCATAGAGGGACATTCCTGGGCCTAAATGTATGATTAGGCTGACCCAGGGACTAGGATTGTAGGTTAAGAAGGGTTTGGTGTGGCCAGAAGTGTTTTATCCACAAGTCCCAAGTCTCCGTGAATTTAGGAATCTTGTTTTCTCTTATGGCATATATTTTTTCCATGGTCATATGATCTGTCATCAGCTGTGTTAGGCTGGCTAGGGAGGGAATATTATTGGTCTTCCAGTTTCTCACAATCAAGAGCTTATAGGCCATAAAGCAGTGGATGGTGAGAGTCCTATATTTTATGGGTACCCTCTCGATTCCTAACAGAAGCAGGGCTAAGTCCGGCGTCGGGGCCATCTCTGTTCCAGTTATGGCTTTAATAAGGAGTAAGATCTCTCTCCACACCTTGTTAATTTTTGGACAGCTCCAGAATATGTGTAGTAAGGAGCCTTTCTGACCGCATTGTCTCCAGCATAGGTCAGAGGAAGCGGGAAAAAAATCTGCAATTCTTACTGGGGATCTATACCAACGAGTTGTTAATTTATAATGCACCTCAATTAGAGTAGCACATACAGTTGCCTTGTTTGCCCAAGTGTAAGCCTGTGCCCATTGTTCGGTGGAGTACTGTTTCCCTATCTCTTTTTCCCAGTTTAAGGCGTGGGCTCTCTTTTGTTTATTTGGTAGGAATTTGGACTCGCCACAGAATATGTCGTAAATGTCTCTTAAGGGAACCTTATGGGGGGAAGGTTTAAAGACAATGTTAGTTAGGATGCTCGGGAGAGGAGTTCCTTTGAGAGCAAAGGTAGTCCATCTACTCTTGAGTTGTGAGTGTAGGAGGAAATCCCCTCCCTGCAAGCCATATTCTTCCTGGAGTTGATGGAAGGGCTTTATTTTTTGCCCAGCTGCTAAATCTGAGATCATTCTTATACCTTTTTGTCTCCAGGGTTTCGTGTTTATAATGTTGGGTTCTAGTTCAACACATTCTATTGGGAGAGGTATATGTGATCTGGGGAGGATGTCGTTTGTAATCTTAAGTAAGTGTTTCCAAACCTCCAATGTATTTTTTATTATTGGGTTTTTGATAGGATTTGTTTTCCAGTTCAGGGGTGCGGTCAGGAGTAAATCCCTCAGGGTGCCCCCTTTTAGACTATCTTGCTCTATGGATATCCAGCTAGTTCCCATTTGTGATGTTCCCCAAGCTCTTGCCTGCTGAATGATGTTAGCATTGTAGTATGCCGCAATATTAGGTACACCCAAGCCACCGGTTTTTTTGGGGGCGTAGAGAATGGGCGCTGCCACCCTGGGTTTTCTGTTTTGCCATATAAAGGACATCATCTGTTTTTGTAGCTCCTTTAGTAATTTAGGGCTGCATCTCAGTGGGATTGTCCTAAACGTGTACAAAATCTTGGGAAGTAACATCATTTTATAGGTTACCATTCTCCCCATCCAAGATGTTTCCAATTTTTTGAAAGTGTTCAAGTCGTGGTTAATACTTTGTATAAGACGTACTAAATTATTGTTTAGCATTTCAGCTATAGGGAGATTCACTGTTGTTCCGAGGTACTGAATGCCCCCCGGATCCCACTCAAATGGGAACTCTTCTTTTATAATTTTTTCTATATTCGAGTTTAAGTTGATAGGCAAAATCTTAGATTTGGATGGATTAACTTTATAATATGACAAATCTCCAAATTCCACTAGAAGTTTGTACACCTCTCTGAGTGAGCTTAGCGGGGAGGACAGCATCAGCACAATATCATCGGCAAACAGCCCTATCTTCTGAGCCCTGCTTGCTAAAGGGATACCTCGTATTTTATCGTTCATTCTACAGGCTTCCGCCAGGGGTTCGATTGTCAAAATGAACAGCGTGGGTGATAGGGGGCACCCCTGCCTGGTTCCATTCGTTATTTGAAATGGGTCTGACAGGATTCCATTGGTGAGGACTCTTGCCGATGGGGCTTTGTAAAGTGCCTGAATGGCTGACAGTATGTTACCCTCGAGCCCGAACTTCCTCAGAGTCGAGAAGGTGTATCCCCAGTGCAGTCTGTCGAAAGCCTTCTCCGCATCCAAGGTTAGGAGCAGAGAAGGCATTCGAGTTCCCTCCGCCTCGGCTACTATGTCTATCAGGCGGCGTGTAGCGTCTGACGTCTGTCTTCCTCTCACAAAACCTGCCTGATCGCTGTGGATGAGATCCGGCGTAACCTCCAGCAATCTCAGGGACAGGATCTTTGCATAAATTTTGGTGTCATTGTTAAGGAGAGAAATCGGACGGAAGTTAGCCGGGGTTGATGGGTCCTTACCCTCCTTGGGGATAGTTACTATCGTGGCTTGTAACATTTCGGCCGGAAGGGAGCCTGTCTGCATCGCTTTGTTATAAACGTCAGCCATGTGGGGGATCAACATTTCCTTGAAGATTTTAAAATACTCAGCCGAGAACCCGTCAGGGCCCGGAGCTTTGTCTTTTTTTGTTTTATCTATGACCTGGCGGATCTCTTTTTGGGTAATAGCTGAGTTCATTTTTTTAAGCTGATCTGCCTTTAATCTAGGAAGTTGTAGACCCGAGAGAAACGCCTCTATCGCTTCCTCTGAGGGCGGGTGAACCAATGGATCTTGGTTAAGATTATATAGTTTTCCGTAAAACTTCCTAAACTCCTCTGCTATGTCTTTAGGATGGATTATTTTATTCTTTGTTTTTTGGTCAATTACGAAGGGAATTTTAGTTTTAATTCTTTTTTGTTTAATTTTATTTGCCATCCACTTTGAGTTTTTGTTGGCCTCCGTGTAGTAGGTGGTTTTCATGAGTTTGGTGTTTTTTTCGTGTTCGTCTATCAACAAGTTACGCACTTTGAGCCTGGCCTCTCTTATAAGACTACTGTTTAAAGGGGTGGTATCAGCCCGGGCAAGGCTTTCTGCATTTTTTAATTCTTCCATAGCCTTTTTTAGGAGGGACTCTTTTTCTCTCTTATAGATGGACCCTTGTTGGATCATGACCCCCCTGATTACAGATTTATGAGCGTTCCACAGGGAGAAGCGGCACATATCAGGGTTATCATTGTGGTGAAAGTATTCCTCTATAGCTGCTTTAATTCTCTGTTGAAATCTGGGAATCTTCATCAAGAAGGTATTATTCCTCCATGAGCTAGACCTATTCGCTGAGGGGCCTATTTTTAGTTTAAGCGATATCGGGGCATGATCTGACCAGGTTGTTACGCCAATTTTGGCCTCTAAAGATCTGTTTAAGATGTGAAAATCAGTCAAAAACATGTCAATCCTTGAGGAGGAGCTATGCCTAAAGGAATGGAATGTAAACTCCTTAGAATTAACATTTAACGCTCTAAAGACATCAAACAGTTCATTATCCTGAATCCAGGATGCTAGAGCTGCACCTCTGTTCCTACGCGGATGGCTGGAATCAATAACTTTATCACTAACTGCATTAAAATCTCCACAAAGCAGCAATGAGCCCCTCTGGACCCTCCTAATTTTCCTCGCCACTCTATTCAAAAATCTAATTTGTTGTGAGTTGGGGGCATAAATGTTGACTAGGGTGGCGAGGAAACCTTCAATTTTACATATTAAGATTAGATATCTACCCTCAGAGTCTCTGATTTCTTCCAGAAGCTGAAAATCCAACGAGTCGTTGATAGCAACCATGACTCCGGCCCTCTTCTTGGATGCATTAGCCAGGTAGCATCTGGAGAACTTCGGGTGGACTACTTTCGGGTGATCCGGAGCTCTCAAATGTGTTTCCTGAACACAAAGGATGTCCGCATGCGATGAGGTGGCCTCTCTCCAAAGACAGGACCTTTTGTAAGGAGAATTGAGGCCTCTTGTATTTAAAGAAATTATTTTTATTCCCATCGCGAAGGTTGAGATAATGCAATGAGGTTGGGGTGATTCCCCAGGAACCATCCCAGAGAGCCTTCTTTACAATTCTTTCGGACTTGTAAATGTGAGATTCTTGAGAGATAAAAAAAAGTCATTTTTTGACACGAGAGAGTGAGATGATCTTGCAGGAACTTTGCAACGGAATAGAGGGGGATTTTGTAGAAACGGTAAGCCATAACTTGCGTTACCATTAACAGCTTTAGTTAAAGTTTAACAAAGAAGGACCTGTCCTTTGTTGGGTTCGAGACCCAAGGAAGGTCTTGTTGGGGGGGTAGAGAGTTCTGCCTGTGCCCAAGCTTGTCGTATTCATAGTGCCCAGGGGTATAATGCAGTATTTAGTCTGCTTGTATTCTGAAACATCAGCGGTGGGTGGTTTTGCCTTTGTTTAACCTGTGGTGCTCATTGCGGATCCACCCTTTAGTGATATGTGGCTGCTGGCGCTCCTGGGGTTCCGGGAGGTCCCACTCTTTCAAGAGGCGCAGACCCTCCTCACAGGTTAAGGCCGTAGCAACCCTCCCATCTTTATTGATGTGAAGTTTAGTGGGGAAGCCCCATCTGTAGATGATATTATTTTCTCTCAGCACTCTCGTTATGCCTGCGAATTTTTTGCGGGCTAGCATTGTGGGTTGAGAGAAGTCAGCGAAGATTTTTATGTCGTTGTAGGGGGGGGGGGAGGTCTTTCATGTTCCTTGCTGCTCTCATCACATTTTCCTTCGTGTGAAAAAAATGTATCCTGGCGATAACATCCCTTGGCACATTTTCTGGGATATCTTTGGGCTTCGGGAGCCTATGTACTCTATCTAGGATACGTTCGTCTTTTTTGGAGTCAGGAAGTAGGGTTTTAATTAATTCTTGCAGAAAGTCATTAAGATCTTCCGGCTTCACTTTTTCGGCAATGCCTCTGACTTTAATATTGTTACGTCGACTTCGATCTTCGAGGTCGGCCATTTTGTTCTTTAGGTACGATACCTCCTCCTCTAGCTTATAATGCGCGTCGATTAGCTCATTATGTGAGTTAGTTATTTCTCCCGTTTTCCCCTCTAAATGATCGACTCTCTCCTCTAATTCACTTAGATTTCTGTCAATTTTGTTAGTGATGGCGGTAAAGTCGCTTTTGATTGAACTTTTTAGAGCAATCACCAGGTCCTTAATAAAACTCTGTGATGCCATCTGATCTGAACATTCTATGTTGAGCAATGGATCTGTGCTCCCCTCTCCCTCCTGGTTGTCTTCTGCCTGACTGCTTGTATGCTTATGTGGGGGTTCTTTCCTGGGACGCCTCTTGTCAGGGCTTTTGCTTGGAGAGCTTATGGCTCTCTTATCTTTATTCAATTTGGCTGCCTCGAGGGGAGAAGATGGCCCCTGCTCCCCCTCCTCCTCCCCCCCCCCTCGGGGGACCCTGCAAGCTCCGGGTCTTCTCTCCCTGTCGGTGAGTTTGTGTCTGCTGTCACACTGTGCCTGGGGCTGTCGGTGGGAGCGGAGTGTAGCGGGGCTTGTAACAAACTGCCTCTGCTTACCGCTGTGTCTTGCAGGCCCTCCGTTCGCTTTGCTCTCTCTCCCCTGGCGCTGATGGGATCCGGCTCCGCCATTTTCTCTTCCTCCGAGCCGCGCGCCGGGTAAAAGTCCGTGAGGCGCTTCGGTCCGGACTTCCCGGTCCTCCTGCGGGACGCCATCGGGTGGAGGTAGGGATCTGTTTGTATCCCGTTGCTTTCACGAACCCTGGGCAGGCTTTGTGTCGCTATAAATCGGGCTTGATGGCGGAGCTTCTTAGAACGCGGCTGCCATCGGCTCCGTCAGGCCACGCCCCCTATATGTTCTAATTTTCATGCTGCCGGCTTAATTACGCGCCGTATATTCCCCCGTGTGAACGGATGCATTGAAAATCAATGCCTCTCATGGGCTCCTATATACGCCCAGGCGTAAAAACACGCTGTATATGTGCTTGTTTGAAAGAGCCCTTAATGTGTGGAAGATCAGATCTGTTTCCAGTATCTAGTTTAGACGTCTTTCGTGAACATCAATAAGGGCTCATTCACATGGATGTATGCGTATGTGAACAAGCCCTAAGTGGGCAATGACAGTTCTGTATGTTGCAGAAAATATATTTATATTAATGAATAATACGGCTTGACTCAGAGATAGCTTCATGTTCAGATTAGTGAGCCTACGGATGAGAGTATTGGTGGTGCTCCATCATGGTTGGAATAACTTACAGTCCCATATAATGAGGACTAAAGAGCCAACAGAGCCACAGTTCCTCCAGCAGTAAGCAGAGCAAGTGGGATATATTCAGTGCAGTTTGGTTGGGGTGAGAAACCATCCTAAAAGTCTTGCTCAGAGCTTCTTGGTGGTTTCAGCATTGGAAAGTAGTGTGTATCAGTCTGAATGTGCAGCACCATTCATCTGAAGAGGAACTGGAATTGAGGTTGATTTCCTCTTTGTTCATATATTTTGGTAGGGGGATGGTGATTTTTTTAGTTTTAGATTGTAGAAAAAGGATATTCCTTTACATTTCTAGTTGGCAGTAATTAGAAAGTGCAGTATAGATGAGTTGAGGTTGGTGTCACTAAGGGAATTTCATTGTAGAAACTTTGTAGAATTCCCAATTATCCAATTCTAGGTTGGTAATAAAATGATTCAGAAGTGATATAGGTATTAGGGAATTTTTGCATTTTGGGCAGTTTTCACACATTCTTGTATCTCACTGATTGTTCCTCCTGTAGATCTCACAGAAGAACCAGTCATCTCAGATCCTGGGACAGTCATTGCTGGTATAAATAAGACACTGACCTGCACTCCTCCAGGAAACTGCTCTGTAACATCCTTAGTAATCCAATGGAGGAAGAGTAATGTGGCCTGCATCTGGGAGAATTCATCTACGATAACATTTACCCCATCTCTATATGATCACCTGGAAAACATCACATGTCAGATGACAAACTCCAACGGGAAGACAACTGAAAAAACTATTGTTCTTCATGTTTACTGTAAGTACATACTGTATTATTTTAATATCCTTCTTCGTGGTTGGAGAGACCCCCAGAGGGGATCAGAGGATCCTACAGAGGGCTTAGATACTTAGACAAGAATGAGCCAGATTCCAGGAATGACAACCCTATTTTGAGGTGACTCTTTGGTCTATTTCTTATGCAATTATTCACAAATACTCTGCTAGACCTTATTTATGGTATGTCTTATTTGTACAGCGATAAGAAAAATTATGCAATTAAAAATGGACATCCACATTTAAACGTTACTGTCCGAATTGACTGCGGCATTTAAAGGGTTAATAGTTCTGATCAGTGGCGGTGCTAATTGCAGCTGTTGCTGGCGGGTGTGGGCTGTTACAACGTGGGTGCCAGCTGTTTCTATGGAGCAGAATCGAATCCAAATCCCCCTCCATACAAAAATTAAACCTCCATGATGTAAATATACGTTTTGGAGTGTTAAGGGTTTAAGAAAGGACATACAAAAATGTATATAAAATATATAGAGATCATCCATAGACAGAATTATATGTTAAAAATAGTCTGAAATGTACACAAAAGTCTACATTAAATAATTTAATATAATTAAAGTGGATAAATGTTTTAATTACAAACCTGATCAATTTTTAGGAAAAGCTGGGAACCCTGGCCTGTCTATGTTCCTTCACCACTTAACTATACTACAATATATACTACAATACTTAACTATTGTATTGAGACCAAGGGCGTAACTAAAGGTTCACAGGCCCCCGCCCCACACCTTTACCGATACCCATACATAAACCATGCTGCATACAGCTGAAAAAGGAATTTACATACATGATTTATTTCTTGCACTACATGAAAATTTGTTTGTAGCCCTTTATGGCTTTTTCACATTTGCGCGGGCGATAACGGGCTGTGATTCATGGCCCAATATTGCCATCACAATCCTTCTTAAGAACCCTGGATGCAAGGCGTTTCCAGCAGCCTTGCAGGGCTGAAGGAATTCCCCGCTGTCACCGACTCCATCGTAAAGATGTGAAAACCCCTGGATATGACACCCTCGCATCCCAGCAGGGCTGAAGAAATCCCCTGGCGTGGCTGTCACAGCCGCCGCCGGCCCCATTAAAAACAATCAGCGACATCACAGCGAGGCTTGAGTGAACACATCGCAAATGAGAATGAAACCATTAAAAATTATTGGCTTCATAATCATGCGTCTTCACTCACTCTCACATAGCACAATTTTACCACCAGTGTGAAGCTGGCCTTAGGCTAATTTCACACGGGCGAATGCAATATCGGGCCATGAATCACGGCTCGATCTCGCACTCGCCAATATGCGAATTCGCCGTGGATGCCAGGGATTTTTGTATCAAAAACATCTCGGATCACTTTGAGGAAGTAGTTTCAACTGGGAAACTTCACATTGCACTGCATGCACCTAGCACGTGGTACAATGCTGCCGCTAGCCCCATTGAAACCAATGAGAGATGCGATGCAAGGGCACGCCAAAAGATAGGGCTGCAGAGACCTCATATCCCCTGTATATAATTGGATATGTATAGCTGGTATAAGTTATTCATCTCCTGTATATTTTACAGCAGAATAATGCTCGGCCGCACACACCAGGGGGTCACATGAATGTCCCTACAACATTGTCACACTTCCGTGCCCGGTCACCAGATTAATATATAGTACCATCTGGGGCACCAACTTCGACAGCCAACGAGTTTGGATGATCTAGAGCAGTGGTTCCCAAACTTTTTCAGCCGTGGAGCCTTTTTTGAAGCAAAAATTTATAGTGGAGCCCAGCAGAGGGTGTGTTCAGGAGAGTGGTTAGGGGCGTGGCTTATCACAACATGATTTTTATCCCCATTGTTATAAAAGGGACAGGGCCATTTAAAAAATAAATAAATAACAGGGAGGAATGCTGAAGCACTGAATGGACTATTGTTATACATTATATTTAAAATTAACATGCTGCAGAATTAAATACTGCACCACGTGTCAAACTCTAATCCCCTTTGCTGCTATGGCTACTGTAAATTCTGCAGAAAACCTGCCCCGTGTAGTAATAGTGACCCCACATATATTGGTGGCCCCAGTAGTAATAGCGTCCGTTATATTGGCCCCAGTAGTAATAGTGACCCCCTATATCGGTGACCCCAGTAGTAATAGTGACCCCCTATATTGGTGGCCCCAGTAGTAATAGTGACCAACTATATTGGTGGCCCCAGTAGTAATAGTGGCTTCCACAGTTGCCCCAGTAGTAATAGCGTCCGTTATATTGGCCCCAGTAGTAATAGTGACCCCCTATATTGGTGGCCCCAGTAGTAATAGTGACCAACTATATTGGTGGCCCCAGTAGTAATAGTGGCTCCCACAGTTGCCCAAGTAGTAATAGCGTCCGTTATATCGGCCCCAGTAGTAATAGTGACCCCTATATTGGCCCCAGTAGTAATAGTGACCCCCTATATTGGTGGCCCCAGTAGTAATAGTGACCCCCTATATTGGTGGCCCCAGTAGTAATAGTGACCCCTATATTGGTGGCCCCAGGATTAATAGTGTCCCCTATATTGGCTCCAGTAGTAATAGTGGCCCCCACAGTGGCCCCAGTAGTAATAGTGACCCCGGAGCCAGCTCATGTGATCCACCTTGCTATACCGACCACAGTTCCTGCACGCTTATTTCCTCAGTACAGGCTTACCAGACAGCACTATATCACTGATTAGTGCCAGGACCTAGAACCTCCACGGAACTCCTGCCAATCACTCTGTGGAGCACACTTTGGGAAACCCTGATCTAGAGGCTCAGTAACAGCAATGTGGAGCTATATGTGTCAGGATATCATACAGAACCTGTATGCCTCCATGCCCACCCATATCACATCTTGTATCCAAGCTATAGGCGGTAAAACAGGGTACTAGAGCCTCCATGACCACCCGTATCACATTTTGTATCTAAGCTAGAGGCAGTACAAAAGGGTACTAGAGCCTCCATGCCCAACTGTATCACATCTTGTATCCAAGCTAGAGGCGGTAAAACAGGGTACTAGAGTCTCCATTCCCACCCGTATCACATCTTACAGAGCTGAGTGTGTTGCAGCAGCATGTAGTCACAGTGTGTAGTAGAGGTGAGTGTGTGTATATGAGATAACCTGTAGTAAAACTACACCGCTCTGTATATTAGCCATGAAGAAGGGGTGACTTTTTTCTCACAACATAAACATAGGGCAGTCACATGGGACCAGCTCACCTGAACTAGCAGCTGTGACTCCGGAACCGGACCAGCAGGCAGCCACAGTGTGAGAGCAGGGCGTGCAGACCTGGGAGCAGGAGCATCATGATGATGTCATCATCCGACTCCGCTCGGTACACTGCCCCTGCCTTCCCTCTTCCTCACTCCTCACTCCTCCCCTTCTCTCAACAGGTGGCCAGCTACTGGCCAGTAAAGCACTGAATGTGCATTCTTTATATGGTGGTGGGGGAGGTGGGCTTCTGGGCTCTATCAGTGCAGGGGCCAAGTCGCAATTGTGACCCCTGATGGTAGGCTTATGCACTGCAGAATTTCCACTGTAAAAAAATTTAAAGCAAATCTGCAGCGCAAATCGACCACAGACCAATTTACACTGTAGATTTCTTCCTAGCTTGTGGATGAGTGTGGATAAATCTAATCCACATCGCTTGTACTGTAAAACACTATGGGTATGTTCATATGGTGGATACTGCTGTGGACATTTCTGCACAAAATCCGTCTGTAAAACCGCGGCAGAAATCCTTGGCTGTTCTGCTGCGTCACTTCTTCATGCTGATCTGCAGTGAAACTCTACAGAAATTCCACGAAGAAGCGGATGAGAAGCCAGCAAGCCGGCACCAAGTCTTTCTGTTTAAATGCTCTGCACGAGCGCTGATGACTTTAGCTGTGCACTCGTTTAAAAGACTGTCTGCCTCTGTTTAAGGGCCTTTATACAGTAAGGGTCTGGTCACATAGGATGTAAATGTTGCCGAAAATCCACATTGAAAATCCACAGCATTTACAGTAAAAAGTGAGTGGAAAAAATTAAAAAAAATTTGTTCACATGATGCAGAAAAATTCTACACTGGTTAACATAAACTGTGGATATAAAATCAGCAGCGTGTCAGTTTTCTGCTGCTGATTTGAGTGCAGAGTTCACTGTTTACAATGCAAAGGGTTCACTGTGATTAGTGATGAGCAAGTATACTCGCTAAGACACATTACGCGAGCGAGTAGTGCCTTAGCCGAGTATCTCCCCGCTCGTCTCTAAAGATTCGGGGGCCAGCGGGGGAGAGCGGGGAGGAACAGAGGGGGAGATCTCTCTCTCCCTCTCTGCCTCCCCCCCCCCCCCCGCTACCCCCTGCTGCCCGCCACAACTCACCTGTCACCGACGCCGGCCCCCGAATCTTTAGAGTCGAGCGGGGAGATACTCGGCTAAGGCACTACTCGCTCGAGTAATGTGCCTTAGCGAGTATACTCGCTCATCTCTAACTGTGACAAATCCGCACCATTTGGTACAGATTTGATGGCTGCACTTAGCTGCATATTTGCTGCAAAAAAATTGTAGCAAATATGGATCACATGAACATCTCCTAGGGGCCCAGCACACAAAACACAGAGTACACCTTACACGTGCGCAGAGTTACACTCAGGGCTTCTTCACACGGGCGAGATTTGGTCTCGTTATGCAGCCGTGATAATCATGGCCACATAATGGGATGAAACCATTGATTTCAATGGTTTTGTTCTTAAAAGCAGTATTTCACTTGTTAATAGTACGGGTGAAAAAAGATAGAAATAGCCCCTCTTTTCCACACAAAATTAATACTACATGCGAGAAAGATCGGGCAGGACTGTCTTCCCACTGTTTTTTCAAACTTGCGCAGAGTTTGAAAAGTCTGAGAAGATGTGTTTTTGCCCTTAGAGGCTAACCATATTGTCTTCGGTGCTATCCATTCTATTTACAGAGTTTGGAAATGTGTCCCAGCCTGACCACGGGTCTCCAGACCTGAACTCAGAGCATTATATGCATGAATGGTGCAGAAGACAGTGTGGTTAGCCCTATAGACATACACACATATACAGGCACATATACAGTGTATACACACACAGAATACGGTACGCATAGGCGCAGTTTTACACATAAATAGAGTATATACACATGGGCAGGCTTATACATGCACACACAGGAATACTGTCACATACATGTACTGTCCTGGTGCTTCATCCATCCACTGCTTTTACCAAGGAGGTGGGGGAGCGGATGATCGGTGCCAGTGGTAAGTCTTCATATGTTGAAACTGAAACCCACTGATGGCTATGCCCTTGCCCCTGCCCCCTCTTCGCCTCCACTCCCTGGTAACTGCATGCTGCTTTCACCAATGAAGCGCTGCTCCCTGCTAGACAGCACAGGTTTTTACTTGCTGCCACCGTTCCCTTATTGGACTCGCTTCCCTGAGGCACAAATGAACACTGACACTCGCAGACACTGGCTCCCGCATTGACCTATTCAGCGTGGCGAGAAGGACCTGTGGGCCCCCAGAGCTTAGGGGCCGAGTCACCACCGCGACCCCTATAGATACACCAATGATTGAGACGTTTACAATTCACATCAACTACAATTCTCTAGCCTTTTATGTTGACGTTATTGCCATTTAACTACACCAGTTTATCTTGACTTTGGGTTTACATTTTTATTACTTTAACCCTTGCCCCTTTTCTCTCATATTTCCTTTTTTTAGTGTACAGTATACAGTATTGTATTGATGTATCTTATGTCCTTGTTCCTTTTGTGCTTATTGGAGACAATAAAAAGTATTGAAAAATTAAATAAAAACTTTTTTTGACCATATTATAGTCAGGGAGGTTATTTTGGTAGAAAGCAACCAAAGAAGCAATCAAGTTTGTTAATTTTGAACAACTCAATTAATGTATTTATGGTAAAATGTTTGCAGGTAGAGAACATTCAACAAATCAACAAGTGGTTATTGATCAAAGGATGGTAACCTAGCCATCAGTGAGGTTTGGGTAAAGGGTGAAGTTGACACTGAAACACCTAAAATGAGTAATAGTGAATTATCGGCAATGATAAGTGTGACCTCTTCAATGCCTGGTGTATACCAATGCTTGGCATGGAATGCCCTTTGGCTGAAGGAGCAATGTATTCATGTTGTCATCAACAGGATAAAACAAATAATATCATTACTATCACATTGTGATTCTAAAGCCAGAGCCACCCGGAATATCTTCTGAACAAAAATAAATGCTAGTAAGAAACTAGTAAAATACATAGATGCATGTGGGGAAACGTTTTGGCACTATGATAGTGACTGTCTGCCATCTTGATGGAAGCCATCTTGGATTGAGCCAAAAAGCATCAATGGAAAGGAGGCCATAGTTATTCAGTTCTGGATTGTTAACAGCACCTTCTAGTAGCTGAAATAATATAGTATTAGTGTTCTCCATACCACAAAATTTATACTTAACAACTTTATGAATACTCAAGTGGACATCATCCACAAGCTGAAAAAGCTGAATAAGTCCTTGGGTCCAGATGGCATTCCACCCATAGTTCTTAAAGAACTCCAATCTATTATTTCCAAACATCTAACTGATTTATTTACCCTATCCCTTCTAACAGGTGATGTTCCTGATGACTGGAGAATGGCCAATGTGGTACCCATCCATAAGAGTGGTAGTAGAAAAGTAGCCGGGAACTACTGACCAGTTAGTTTGACATCTGTAGTAGCTAAACTAAAGGATACTCTCCTTAAAAAGGGGATATTTATCCACTTAACTGTCAGTTCAGGAGGACCTCTGTTCTGCAGGAAAGGAGCATTACAGTTTTGGGAGAACAGAGATCATTCTAATTCAAATGGCTGCACTTTGGGTTCTAGCATGTTAAAGCCAAGATTCTTGGCTTTAGAATGACATGAAAAGCATGTCAGTAGAATTTACAGGAGCGGAGCTGCAGCCATTTGAAATGGGATGAGGAATACTGAATTTACTGCTGCCACTTTTCAGTTTAGGGTAACGTGGTGTATATGCCTGCCCTCTTGTATCATTTTATGAGTAAGTATGGTCGCTTTCTGCAATTTTTTGTTGTTGTTGTCTGTATTATATTTCCCATTCTGTGATTTTAACTTGTGTAAGTGTAGGAACGCACAAAAAGAGAGGACCCATGACGTCGCTCTCCCTCACATATTTTGGCCAAAATATCAGCTAATACCTCGCATTTATCAGTATTTATCTATAACATGCAGTGTAGTTTTGAATGCTGGGGGAACCAAGGGTGCCATTGCCAGCGTGGTTCACCTTGGGGTGCAGGGCAACCCACTGGTTTCAAATATGGCGTCACTAATGGGTTGTAGGTAGAGATGAGCGAACGTACTCGGATAAGCACTACTCGTTCGAGTAATTTGCTTTATCCGAGTATCTCGCCGCTCGTCCTGAAAGATTCGGGGCGCTCCGCTGCTGACAGGTGAGTTGCGGCGGGGAGCGGGGCAGAGCGGGCGGGAGAGAAAGATCTCCCCTCCTTTCCTCCCCGCTCTCCCCTGCAGCTCCGCAGCGCGTCCCGAATCTTTCAGGACGAGCGGGGAGGTACTCGGATAAAGCACATTACTCGGACGAGTAGTGCTTATCCGAGTACGTTCGCTCATCTCTAGTTGTAGGCCTTCATGGTGCACTACATGTGTCATGTGGTCTGACATCCTGTATCCATTCTTCTGTGCAGGAATAAACACTAAGCAACCACCCCCCTAAATATTAAGCAGGGTTTATGAGTGACTCATCAGTGTCCTCACCTGTGTTTTGCTCCTCCTTTTAGTATTCTGGCTGTCTCTATGTTAGGGGTAAAGTGGTGTATATGCCTGCCCTCTTGTAACATTTTATCGGTAGGTATGGCCACTTTTTTGTCTGTATTATACTTCCCTTTCTGTGATTTTCACTTTTCAGTTTAGGTCCAGAACAGGAAGGGAGGAGGAGGGGAGACCAGCTGCAGCAGAGATCTGTGATGTTCTTACCTCTCTTACTGTCTCAGGGGAGAAGTGACATTAATTTTTACTCATGTTATCACCTCACTATCAAACAGACAGCATATTTGCGCTTTGTCATATATGTTTTTCCCCAGAAAAAATTAGGACTTGCTCATCTAATCACTCCTCTACAGCATTTAACCCTGCAGATGCTGCAGTCATTACTGACCATAGCATCTGAATATTTTTACAGAAAAAAATAATAAAATTCTTTTACCCTTACACAAAGCTTTAAATAGTGTTAAGGCAACAGTATGCAGTACTAGGCTCTCACTCAAGACCTGATGGTTGCAGGTTTAATCTCCGCTTGGTTCAGGTAGCTGGCTCAAGGTTGACTCAGCCTTCCATCCTTCCAAGGTCGGTAAAAAGAGTAGCCAGCTTGCTGGGGGTAATGAATAAAGTACCTGAAAATGCTGCAGAATGAGTTGGAGCTATACAAATAAAGTCCCATAATTGGTATAGCCAGGTCCGTAATAACCTGTACTATGAAATATTGCATTATTTATCCAGCACTGTCAATTTCATTTAAAAAAATTAAAGAAGAAAATGCCAAAATATCTGTTTTCTGTTCATCTCACTTTTCCAACACAAAAATAAAAAATAATCAAAAAGTTGTAGATAACACAAATGGTACCAATAAAAACTACAAACTGTCCCACAAAAAGCCCTCATGCAGCTCTTTCCACTGGAAATTAAAAGTGCTCTAGTTCTGGAATGTGGCCACACACAGTCTTATATATAACCCCCCCCCCCCCCCCCCGTTCCCTGTAAAACATTGTTTATATTGTGCAAAAGTAGTAAAACATAATAAAACCTCTATAAATTTGATGTTTTCACAATCAGAATGACCCATAGAATAACGCTAACATAATTTTTATACCACATTGTGAAAGCTGTAAAAATAAATAAAAAAACAATTGTGAAATTGCCTTTTTTTCATTTGTCTGAGCAAAACATTAATATAAGTTACATTACATGTCCCTGAAATTGGTTCCTATAAAAATTAGAACTTGTCCCATACAATATAAGGTGTCATGCAGCTGCACTAATGAAAAAATAAAAAGTTATGACCACTGGAACACAAAGGGGGAAATTACTTACTGGTTCTTAGGAGTAAAATTAGTTATGTCATTAAGGGGTTAAAATGTACTTAAGGAAACTAATTTCTACGCCAAATATATTTATATGAAACAAATTTAAAATGTACAATAAAAAAGGTAATATTTTCATGAGGGTTTTTTCAAATTTATTGTGACTGTTATGAGGTTAAAAACCAACAACCTTTTGGGCCCTAAACAGCACGTTGTTACTGAGGGCAGATCATGTCCCACTAATGTCACTGACTTCTTTGACTATCACCAAAGTGGTGGATGAAGGTGATGCCGTGGATATAGCCTATCTGGGTTTAAGGAAAGCCTTTGATACATTTCTGCATAAAGAACTTATAGATAAGTTATTGAGCATAGGACTTATTCCTTTGATAGTCTGATAGATTCATGGTTCGTTAAACGATAGATATCAGAGTGTTGTTGATAACGGAATGTATTCTGACCAGGGATGAGTTAAAAGTGGGGACCACAAGGGTCTGTTCTGGGTCCTATTCTTAATAATATGTTGGTAAGTGACACAGGAGAAGTTATAACAAGTCTGTCTCCTGATAAAGAAGTGTATAATAGAGTCGTTACTCCTGATGGTGTCCTGAACATGGAGAATGATTTAGTCTTACTGGATAAATGGTCAAAACAAGGGAAACTGCAATTCAATGTTTCCCGATATAAAATAATGCACTTGGGAAGAAGGAATCCTCAGATTGAGTATCGTATTGGGTCTTCAGTGTCATCTGGGACTTCAGAAGAAAAGGATTTAGGTGTTCTGATTTCTGGCAGCTTCCAAATGAGTCCACACTGCAGTCAGGCAGCAGAGAAACAAGTAGGCTGCTCATCTGCATAACTAGAGATATAAGCAGTAGAAAGACGGAGATTGTGAACCGGTTGTATAGAGCTTTGGTAAGACATTTGGAATACTTGTTCAGTTTTGGAGGCCTCATCTACTCAAAGAGAAATAGGTGGAGAGAGAAGTGGAGCAAACCCACAGTGAAGACTGAGACTAAAGGCCTGGGAAGATACCCTGGTCTTAAAGTGCTTAAATTGGATATGGTAGATAACAGGAGGTGCTGCCACCCAGATTAACCCACCGATGGTGGGAGGATAGGGTATGCTAAAAGAAAAATCTGCTGTGTAGGCGCAACTCTCCAGAGGTTCCAATAAAGGTACCAGAACAATTGGATGAATATCCCACTTCTCATTTTATTTAGAATGTTAAAATTAAAATCCAGCTAATAAACGCGTTTCGGGGTAAACCCCTTCATCAGTAGTGCTGGGATAACTTCACACTCAGGGAAGGGAACTCATAACCCTAAGTACTGGGTGACAGAGTCATGAGCTGGAGCACAGTGGATCTGTGGCTACCCAAAGACATTGATAAAATAGAAGGAGGGAAGAAGGGAGAGGGGGGACATGACTGAAACTTTTAAATATGTTGAAGCTATAAATAATATTTAGGAGGGAAATGATTTTTATGAAAAAGCTATTGACTAAAACACGATACACAACCTGAGATTAGTTAGGGGTTAAAATTAGAAGCAATGTTAGGAAATTATTTTTTACTGAAAGCATAGTAGATGCTTGGAACAAACTTCCAGTAGATGCGGTTGGAGAATCAACAATGAATGAATTTAAGCTGTCTGGAATAAACATAGATCTATCCTAAGAGAGAAATAAAAAGAAATACTATAAGGGCAGATTAGATGGCCCATGTGTTCTTTTAATGTCATAAATTTTCTATGTTTGAAAGCAGTTGGATGGATTTAAAAAAATGTCTGCACCTATCAATTTCTGATAAATTTCTACCCTTAAATCATATATCCTATGACCCTCTTTCCATTTAAGCTTCTGGGGCTAAATCCAAAATGGCTGCCTCCAAGATGGGCGACAGGCATAACCATGTTGCCAAAATGTTATTCCATACCTAAATGTTCTACAGTTTCCTACTGAAATCTCTTTTTATTCAGGACTTTCCGAGTGGCCCAGACTTTTGAATCACCCTGTATTACATCCATACATGGAAAGAAGAAAACAAAATACCCTTAACAAACCTAAGTAGATTTTTGTGATGTTATATACAGAGAATTTTCTAGAATGGATTGCTGATTTTACTGTATATATTGTATCTATGTACAGTAGTTGTGTCAAGCTACCCATTTCTTCTGCCTTCTCCTGAGTTAGTCTCGTCTAGACTACCCTGTGATCCATTTATTCTCCTCACCTAAGGCTATCAAAGGAATTCTACCAGGTTCCAGAGGTTGGGTAGCCCTTTTCAGGGCTGCAGCACTACTTTTAGGTATGATCAGTCAGAGTAGGGTAAGATCTTTGTTTCTTTCCTGCAGTATTTCCACCAATTCTGCCAGGACTGCCTCATCTGGTCTCTACTCTTCTCATGTGTCCTACACATACCCCAATCTTCCAATTCCCTTGTTCTTTCAGTCAGCGTGTCTCTCAATAAAAGTTCCTTTGGGGCATTGACCCAGGCCGGTGCCACAAACACAGTGACGCTGCTTTACACAGATATAGGAAACTGCATCCCAACAACAATTGAGGCCAGAAAAGAATATAACGGGACATACAATCACATAGAAATAACAACCACTATTACTGTGACTGGTGAAGGTCAGGGAATGTGCAGAAATCCTGCATTAACAGTCAGACACAATATGTCATATAACGCCTCTCTATACTGTATGTAGACACTTCATGGCAAATATAAGACTTACATGAATAGGCTGATACATAAACTCATATAGTCATTCTACAATATAGGGTAATGTAGCCCCCTGACATATGTATTTCATATTGCAGGACATCTTGAGCCTCAACTCAAAAATAACAAGGACACAACTCTTGTATGCAAATTCTTCCCCTTCACAGTCCTTTTTGAGGCACAATCCCATAAAATATAGAACTGCTGGTGGATATGGTTAATGGTGGGCTGCGTTGTAACAACTGTTCAGATCTGCTATATCTCAAAGAATGAACTGCTTCACTTTTGAATAGGTGTGTGGTCAGAATTTATAGAGTATAAGAGCATTCAAATTAGAATTTTAATGTGCTAAACTAGCAGCACACAGAGACAAAGTATACATACGGCTGCTTCTGGTTTAGCTGCTAACCGAGTCATGTTTCAAGGCTCTTAAAGGGATAGTTGTCTTCTGTCTAGAGGAGTTGTATGTTGATTTACAGAGTAGTCACTTATAGATGATGCCCAAAAGACCTTTTTTTTCCATCTGTAGGAGCTGACCTTTGACTTTTCAGAGTAGGTGCCTAAACCAGGTGTGTAAATGGCAGTAGTATCTGGAAGAGAATTTTTTGCATATTTTTCTTGAAGTGACTTTAGGAGGTATTCCCATCTCAGCTTATCATAGCATAGATGGGAGACCGCTGGCATGGCCATCAACCACCTGTCTGCGTGTCTACAGAAAGAGCCGCACTTCTACTTAAAGTGAATGGGTGATATGGAAACAGCATAGCACAGCATTGCTGTTTCCATAATGCTACTAGTAATGGAAACAATGTAGCGCACTGTGCTTTGCTGTTTTGTAGCTCCCATTTATTTTAATGAAAGCTACGCTCTCGTCTCTCAGAGATTCTGGGTTTTCTATCATGGCCATGAAAAACTGGGATGGAAATATCCTTTTAAAATCTCCTAAAACCTTGCTGGATTTCCACAAGGGAAATAAGTTTTCTAGTAAAGCTGTCCTTAGCTGTTAGTTACTAAAAATCGAAACAGCAATAAAGAATAATTTTTGAATCTCTACTTTTTTGCTGTTTAAATCAGATTTTGGCTCTTCCTTTTTTAATTATAACTAATTTTACCTATTTTTGTTGCAGCTTCCCCATCAGACAAGGAGGATTCAAATGGTAATGTCTTACTAATATAATGCTAAATTCTTTCACTGCTTCCCTTCACATCCTCAGTCAGTAAAATGCTACAATTCTATTAACATGAAGCCTCCAGTAGGTAGAACCAGTGGTGTAGCTAAATATTTATGGACCGTGGTGCATGTGATATAGAGCGGCCCAAAAATCATCACCTATCTTGCTGTGTCAGTCTATCACCATTCAGGTTCCAGGGAAAGCTGGATGGCCAGACAGCTGTCACTCTGCTATTCCCAGTTTCCACAGAAATCACCTGCATCACCTCCATTGTCTTGGAAGTGTTGATGTCCTCAGGCTGGAGGAGCAGATGTCCTTCTCCTACAAACAAGGGGGCAGTGATAAGAATCTACTATTTTGTATATGGCCTTGGCTCTCTTTTGAAGCAAGAAACATGATGCAGACAAACCAGCACCAGAGATAGATCATTGAGAAAATCCATAATAGGGATAATGGATCAGTGGAAGTTCTGAGCGCAATAGCAGTTAAATTTTTATGACTGGGGGGATGCTGAAGACCTAACGCATTCACTCCCGTCATTATGCAACCTTCGAAACCCACCAAATGGCCTATATTAGTAGTAGTTGATCAGTTGCAGATCATGTTTAATACCCTCACATAGCTGGGATTAGGATATGCATCATGGCAGCCATAATTTTCCCATGGGAGCACCTCCTGGGGAAATATGTCCAAAAACTTAAATTAGGTTTCCATCGAAGGGGCCTGTGCATATATTCAACATACCACTTAATGATGTCAAAAGGAGGCCGGAAGGGGTGTTGTCCGAGGAGACCTTAAAGCAGAAAGAAATCCTCTCCCATGTGTTAGACCTCGGAGATTCACTTATGGGAATGGCTGCCCATTGTTCCTATGATTCGGCACAAACAGGACTTGGACAAACCCTCAGGTTGGTATCTTTCTGGTAATTTATCCCTGTTTATTTTTAGTACTGCTTGTGTGTATGCCTGTATACTCTTATACTTCAGTGTAACAGCCTTTTTATATATCCTTTGTGTGTGTGTATATATATATATATATATATATATATATATATATATATATTTACACTGTTAGTCTTTTTTAGCATAAATCTGCATTTTATTAGTTAAGCCTTCTCTATTTTAAAAAGATTCACACTCCGAAGAGATTGTCGTGATTATTCAATCCTATGTCCAGCTCACCTGAATAATAACTTGGTGGTGGCAGCATGTGTGTGAGTGGCATTGTAGAGTGCAGGTGTGTTTTTGACCGAGTCCGGAGGAGATTTGTGCTTTCGGTCTGCATGTGGCAGGACCCAGTGGAAGCTGGTTACAAATCCATCTCTAGTCTGTTGACTACACAATTCTGCTAGAGTGATCAGACTTTGCCATGACAAATTGGAGTTAGAGCGATCGTCTCTCCCCTCTCCTCTGCATGACAAATTGGTGGCAGCAATATGATTTTTAAAATGTTTGTGCCAGAGTTAATTGATTAGTCACTTATAGATGATACCCAAAAGACCTTCTTTTTCCACCTGGAGGAGCTGACCTTTGACTTTACAGGTTAGGCCCCTATAGCAGGTGTGTAAGTGGCAGTAATATCTAGAAGACAATTTTTTGCATATTTTTCTTGGAGAACAGTGACTTTAAGGGGTATTCCCATCATGTCTTATCATAGCAGAGATGGGAAACTGCTGGCATGGCCATCGACCACCCGTCTGCGCGTCTACGGAAAGAGCTGAAATTCTAATTAAAGTGAATAGGAGCTACGGGAACAGCATAGCACAGCATTGCCATTTCCATAATGCTACTAGCTATGGAAACATTGTCGTTCACTGTGCTATGCTGTTTTGCAGCTTCCATTCACTTTAATGAGAGCAGCCCTAAGCGCTCATCTCTTTCCGACAGATAGAACAGAGATTCTGGGTTTTCTCATCATGGCCATGGAAAACTTGGATGTAAATATGCTTTTAAAGTCTCCTTAAACCTTGCTGAATCTCCATAAGGTGAATACGTTTTCTAGTAAAGCTATTCTTAGTTACTAAAAATGGAAACAGCAATAAAGAATGCTTTTTGAATCTCTACTTTGTTTTTTGCTGTTCAATCAGATTTTGGTTCTTCCTTTTTAAATTATAACTAATTTTAACTATTTTTTGTTGCAGATTCTCCATCAAACAATGAGAATTCAAATGGTAATGTCTTACTAATATAATGCTAAACTCTTTCACTGCTTCAATTCATATCCTCGGTCAGTAAAATGCTACAATTCTATCATAGAATGGTAGAGTTGGAAAGGACCTCCAGGGTCATTGGGTCAAACCCGCTGCTCAGTGCAGGATCTAATAAATCATCCCAGACAGATATTTGTCCAGCCTTTGTTTGAACACTTACATTGTAGGATAACTCACCACCTCCCAGGGTAACCTGTTCCACTCATTGATCAACCTCACTGTCAGAAAGTTTTTTTCTAATATCTAATTTGTGTCTTCTCCTTTTCAGTTTCAACCCATTGCTTCTAGTTTTTTCTTGTGCAAATGAGAATAGGGCTGATCTCTCTGCACTGTGACAGCCCTTCAGATATTTGTAGACAGCTATTAAGTCTCCTCTCGGCCTTCTTTTTTGCAAGCTAAATATTCCCAGATCCTTTAACCGTTCTTTATAGGACATGATTTGCAGATCACTTACCATCTTGGTAACTCTTCTTTGAACTTGCTCCAGTTTGTCTATGTCTTTTTTAAAGTGAGGTGCCCAGAACTGGACACAATGTTCCAGATGAGGTCTAACTAAGGAAGAGTAGAGGGGGATACTTACCTCACATGATCTATACTCTATGCTTCTCTTAATACATCCCAGAATTGTGTTTGCCTTTTTGGCTGCTGCATCACATTGTTTACTCATGTTCAGTCTATGATCTGTTAGTATATTCAAGTCTTTTTCACATGTGCTGCTGCTTAGCTCAATTCCTCCCAATCTGTATGTGCTTTCTTCATTTTTCTTGCCTAGATGTAGGACTTTGCATTTCTCCTTGTTAAATACCATTCTGTTAATCGCTGCCCACTGTGCAAGCTTTTCTAGATCTTTTTGAATACTCTCTCTCTCTCTTCCCTAGTGTTAGCTATCCCTCCTAGCTTTGTGTCGTCTGCAAATTTGATCAGTTTCCCATGAATTCCCTTCTCCAGATCATTTATAAAAATGTTGAACAACACGGGGCCTAGGACAGAACCTTGTGGTACCCCACTTGATACATTTTTCCACTTAGATGTGCAGCCATTTATGACCACTCTCTGAGTACAATCACTCAGCCAGTTGTGAGTCCACCTAAAAGTTACCTTGTCAATCCCATATTTCGTCATTTTTTCAATAAGTATAGTATGAGATACTTTGGCAAATGCTTTACTAAGGTCAAGATAAACGATATCCACCACATTTCCCTGATCAACGCAGTCGGTGATACTGTCAGAGAAGGAACGTAGATTAGTCTGGCATGACTTGTTTGTTACAAACCCATGCTGGCTCTGATTAATTACTCTATTTTCATCCAAGTACTTGCATACATGCTGTTTAATAATTTGTTCAAAGCTCTTTCCTGGTATAAAAGTCAGGCTCACAGGCCTGCAGTTTCCTGGATCCACCTTCTTCCCTATTTTGAAGAAAGGGGCAACATTTGCTCTTGTCCAAGCTTCTGGGACTTCTGTTCTCCAGGAATTTTCAAAGATTACGGCGAGTGGTTTAGCAATTACCTCTGCTGCTTCCTTGAGTATCCTAGGATGTAATTTATCTGGACCTTGAGACTTGAATTCATTTAAGTTAGCTAAGTTTTCCCTCACCATCTCTCTGCTTACAGATAGTGTGCATTCTTTTATTACCCCAATAGCACAGGGAAGATCAGTTGATGTTCCATCTACTTTCTCAGAGAAAACAGATACAAAATAGAAATTTAAAAGTTCGGCCTTCTCAACATAATTGTTAACTAATTCACCATTTTCATCTTGTAAGAATCCAATAGCATCTTTGACTTTTCTTTTGCTTTTGACATCCCCCCCCCCCCCAAATCCTTTCTTATTGCTTTTGGCCTGTATTGTAAGACTCAATTCATTATTAGCTTTAGCTTTTCTGACACTTGCCCTACAGTTTCTGCAGACCACATTATATTCTTCTTTAGATATTCCCCAGGTTAGATATATGAACCTGAAGCCACCAGTAGGTAGAACCAGTGGGGTAGCTAAAGACTTATGGACCATGGTGCATGTGATATAGGGCGGCCCGAAAATCATCACCCATCTTGCTGTGTTAGTCTATCACCATTAAGGTTTCATGGAAAGCTGGATGGCCAGAGAGCTGTCACTCTGCTATTCCCAGTTCCCACAAAAATCACCTGCATCACCTCCATTGTCTTGAAAGTGTTAATGTACCCAGGCTGGAGGAGCAGATGTCCTTCTCCTACAAAGGGGCAGTGACGAGAATGTGGTAATTTGTATATGGCCTTGGCTTTCTTTTGAAGCAAGAGACACAAGGCAGACAAACCGGCACCAGAGATAGATCATTGGAAAATTCTTTAATGGGGATTATGGATCACTGGAAGGTCCAAGCGCTATAGTAGTTATTTTTTTAACGCATCCTCTCCCGTTGTTATGCATCCCTCAGAACCCACTGAATGGGGTATATGCATAGTAGTTGATCAGCTGCAGATTGTGTTTTGTACCCCCAGATAGCTGGGTTATGATATGCATCATGGCAGCCATAATTTTCCCATGGGAGCGCCTCCGTAAATTGGGTTTCCAGCAAATTTGGCTGCGCATATATTTAACACACCCCACGATGATGTCGAAAGAAGGCTATTGGGAGTGCTGTCCGAGTAGACCTTAAAGCAGAAAGAATTCCTCTACCATGTGTTAGCTCTCCGAGATTCGCTTAGGCAAAGGGTTGCGGATTGTTCTCATGAATCCGCACAACCAGGACTTGAACCAACCCTCAGACTGGTGTCTTTCTGGTGATTTATCCGCGTCTATTTTAAGCTCTGTTCGTGTATGCCCCTTTTACGCTTATACTCCAGTGCAACAACCTTTTTGTATATCCTTTGTATATCATTATATATGCACTGCTAGTCTTTTTTAGAATAAATCTGCAATTTATTAGTTAAGCCTTGTCCGTTTTAAAATGATTCACAGAGTTTGTGGTGGCTATTTAATCCTGTGTCCAGCTCACTTGAAGAATAAGCTGGTGATGGCAGCGTGTGTGTGAACGGCATTGTAGATTGCAGGAGTGTGTTAGATCGGGTTAGATTCTGACCCAGTGGAAGCTGGTTACAAATCCACCTGTAATCTAGTGACTCTACCCTCACAGTTCTGCTAGAGTGATCAGACTCTACCATGACAAATTGGACGCAACAGTTAGAATGATCGTCTCTCCCCTTTCCTCTGCGTGACAAAATGATGGCAGCAAGAGGTTTTTTAAAACGATTTTGTGCCAGGGTTAGGCGATTAACTCTTGTTTAGAGGAGTTGTATGTTGATTCACAGAGTGGTCACTTATAGATGATACCCAAAAGATCTTTTTTTTTCCATCTGGAGGAGCTGATTTAACTTTTCAGGTTAGGTGCCAGTAGCTGGTATGTAAGTGGGAGTAATATCTAGAAGACAATTTTTTGCATATTTTTCTTGGAGAACAGTGACTGTAAGAGGTATTCTCATGATTCTCGTCTTATCATAGCAGAGATGGGAAACCGCTGGCATGTCTACTGATCACCTGTCCACGCGTCTACGGAAAGAGCCGCACTTCTAAGTATTGTAAATGGGAGCTAAGGAAACAACATAGCACAGCATTGTTGTTTCTGTAATGCTACTAGTTATAGAAACAACGTAGCGCACTGCTTGCCGTCTTTCTTTTTGAGTTACAGAAACAGCTTAGCTTGCCTGCTAGGTCATTTCCGCAAGTCCAAAACACCTCCAGCTGCCAACATTCAGCTGAGCCGGAGGTCAGTGATGCCAAAGCTAGAGATGGGTGTGAGTCTTAGAGGCAGGACTCACATCTATCAGGCTATCATGGCATATCTTGTGGATCTGCCATGAAAGTCTTGGATCTGTTACTCTTTCAAGTACGCACTGTAGTGTATGAAAAACCTGTCATGTTATGTGAAGCACTGAGCGACACATACATACCTGGCAGTCCACATGATGGAAAAGAGAATGTAATTCATTAGACCCGTCCATCTTCTTCTTCTATTACTTCACGGGTTGGTTCTGAAGATCACGTGCGCCAGAGTAGGTGCTTTCTGCAGTGGTCTTCTTTTCATAATGGTCCCATGATGATGACCTTTTCAATGACAAGAAGAAAGCCAATTCGCAAGTGTACATCACAGTATCCTACAATGTAAAACAGCAAAAATTGTGCTGTCACTTTATATATGGTCTGAGACAACTTGTATACAAATCCATTACTCATAAGAAATGAGGATGACGTTTTGATCATCAAAAGCAATCATGGCGTTTAGCAGAGTAATAAGCGGACACCATGACTGATAGGGACAATACAGCTGAAGAGGCAGTCAGAACTGCTACTGTATACTGCCCATGCCTCCCATCTATAGATATTATGTATATGTGCCTATTTTTCAGAAAGAAAACAAAATAATAAAACAGCGTGAAAGGTTTATGTTTACTTTGGATTGATTTTTTAAAAAACTCTAAAAAAAATTAAAAGTGAAACTCACTGAAGGTGCAGGTGATTCATCTGGCACAGTCTGTTGACAACACGCGTGATCACAGAGCACAGCACTAAACTACACTCAGCAAATTTTTCCATGTACCATTTTCAGTGTCAATCCACATTACAATGGCCATTCTGAGCCACTTCCAAGGTGGCCTGGTCTTTGGTGCCCAAGTAGGATGGCCTAGTATTTCAGAAACTGACATCTTGTGGGTTTTTCTCATGTAAAGCCACTCTCACACATGCTTGGCTGTATTTATAGCTGTGCTGAAAATAGAGTAAACGTAGCGTTTTTAGAAGCACATATGTGACAGTGGCCAGTGGCGAGAGTATACTGAGAATGAAGTGCTCAATGAAAAACATTCTGTGGACGTAAACAACTCATAAAGGGGTCAGAGGAGGCTGTCAAGAATCCTTCTGAAGAACACGCGGTGCAGAGCCAAGCAAATCACAAATGAATACAATGCTTGTGCTCCAACTAAATTGTCAGCTGTACAGAACATGTCGGCACCTCCCTCTAGTTTTCCACAACTACAAGAAGCTATTCTGTCCGCATCTGCCAATATTTCTGCAGAACAATTATAACACCGATAGGAATCTAAATGATGACAAAATGCTGCGGTTCTGGAAGTTAAAGGAATTCCACTGCACTACTAGAAGGGAAGAGGGCCCAGGCTGCTTGGTCAGGTACGGCAGTCGGCCCCAATGATTTTAATTTTAAAATCTGTTTAATGAAATAAAAACAGTACATACTCACGTCCTTTGTCATTTCCCGGCAGCTGCAGTCGGTGCCACTGACCCTGCTGTCTGACTTCCAGGTTATGTAATCATATGTTTGTCACATGATCCCTGCGGATATTCCCCAATCACCCAGATCAAGGATTGTCCACAGCAATCATGTGTGTCACATGATGGCATAACCTGGAAGTCAGACAGTGAGGATAGTGGTGCCGACTACAGCTGCTGGTACATAAGGGCATTGATAGAAAGAGGGGCCCACTGACATATCTTGTATGATCTTAAGGAAAAAAAATATAAAGATGGCATTTAATGGTGGAACAACCCCTTTAATCGTGTATTGTAATACACGTCACCGAGGCAGAGAGATCTAAGGAACCTAAAGAATTACCTTATCACAGACAAAAAAATCCCTTTACGATAAAAAGTAACTTTTACTGATCAATTGTTAAACATATCTGAATCAAGACAAACAAACATAAAATAAAATGGAAATCTTAACCTCTCAAATTTACTTATATAGAGGGATCAATCATCTAAGTATGATCAAACCAGAATCAATAACCCTATGTCTTGGTTGTAGTGGCTGTAAAAGCTCAATCCATAGCTCTATTGGCTCCAATAGGTCAAAACAAGGTATACAACAGTCTCTGATACCATTCAGAATATTGGCTATAGTGTAGTGACTCTGTTGCCTTAATCACTAAAGCCCTCCAGAGTAAATACTCTAGTATATTGGCTCTGTTAGCTCGTGTACTGGCTCTATTGGCTCAACGCATTTCCTTTCTTAAAAATGTCATCAGGAACCCCAATTGTAAGAGGCGACATCACAGGAAAATAGCAGAGAGAAAAAAATTTAAAAATGTCATCTAAAAAATAGACAATATGTCTATCAGATCTTGAATAGAACTGGATATCACCCCTATGATAAGTAGTAAATAAAGCCGGTCAGGTAGAAAAATAAACAATGGATGTAAAGGCAGAGAGAAAGAGATAAAGCCACTAACCCTGATGGTGGACTAGTAGCACCTGATTAGTCTCCTGGAAAGTCCTGTTTGTACCCTCCCAGCAGGGAGGACCCAATCAAATTGAGTGGGCATCAATAACTTCTCCATAGCAACCATAGATTGCCATGGAGATCCATTATTTTACCTGACAACAAACAACACCTACCAGATCGCTGCTAATATAGCGCTCAACAGGTAAATAACAATTCTGCTGTAGTGCAAATAGTCATTCCAAGGCAGAATATACTGCCGATCTGTGCACACAATGAGCATAAACAGCGCGACTCCAGGTAGAGGAATTCAATGGTGTATATGTCATTTCAAGGGGCCATCCCCATTGTTAGGTCACATGAGTTGTCATGTGGAACATCACATGATTGGAGGCGCAGTTTCACAGAGTTGGTCATATGATTCATCCCATGACTGGTCACATGACAAGGGGTGTGGCTATCTGTCAGTGACACAATGTAAATGAGATTCCAGATAATGAATCCTATAAGACATCCAGTGACCCAAATAGGCATGGTTTCGTTACGATTTATGAAGATTGCATAGTGCAAGAATTGCTGAAAGCACACATTGATAATATTTAACAGAATCATTAGGAATAAGTAGACGTACAAGATACAGAGCGTATAATATCACTATAACATGTTCTAAAATAGAGAAAGTAGTAGATTTCATTATTATCTCCCCATCAAGAAATGTATAATGAAAGAGGGATATTTAACACTTCTCTTCCCAAAGAAATATAGAAAACTATATATTCCTAAGATTTAAACCCTATTGATATTGGTAAGTTGTATTAGAGTATAGTTGTAAATTTGCAGCATTCGAGACAGCGGATTAGAGTTTGGGCCTTGTCACAGTGGCTCTGCCGTCTCGCACCCGGAGGGTAACCGGTGACATGTCCAAGGGCTGAGGGCAGGTTATTACATGGGGAAACCCAATATTGGATTACCTTCATCTCTTTTGTCATGGGTGATGCCACTGTTTCTTCTGCAGCGGGGAATTTCTAGATGGTGGAGTAAATCTCTAGCGCAGTTTCCGTGGGAGAATTCCTGGTTGTCGGAGTAAATCCACACAAACACAGGTACTTTTTAAGACACGGCCTCTGGAAACAGATGGGTGACCAGTCGTTTAACTCAACTTTAGCAACAAATACAGTTCCGCAGTTAACTGGACAGGCGGTGTGAAAGGGAGAACTCATAGGACGTCAGGAGAAAGCACAGCCACAGTTATCTGTAGGTCCTCCCCGATACCACACTCTCTTCTCTCTCCTAATCCCTACCAGTCCAAACTCACAGTCAGGTTCACGCTCTGGAACTCCTGGGGATAGTAGTTCCTGACAGCAATTAGGTCATTCTCTCTGCCTCTTCCATTTTGCACCACACATGTTGAAGGTACCTGTGTGGAATTCCTGAAGACCTCTCTGCTGCAGGTCCACAACAGAACGCTCCAACAGACACACTCTCACTCCCAGATATATAGTACGGTCACATGACAGACAAAAAGATATATAACCCAATCAGTCAACCCCTCCAGTGCTGCAGCAGGGCAATACACACCATTCTTGCAACACAGAAGACACTGACAAGACAAATGCATGCATACAGTTATGGAGGGGCCCCGTGGTACTGGGCCACTACCAATTCAATAGTTTTTGACAACAAATGCAACAAGGTAAATATGTATCCGGTACCTATTTTATAATGCATCAACCTTAATATAGACGCGTGTAGTTTAATTGTGAAATCTCCTAAATACCCTTCAGTAGCAAGGAGTAGTCTAGAAGGGGATGGGTGTAAATCTACCTGTTAGCAAAGTCCTGTCTATCTAGAGGGGGAGGCATAATTTCCACCTCAATGAAGTTACAGAAATGAATTGAATGACAGTGTTTTATTAAGACCATTAGGGTGGACACAATTTATCCTGTAGATCCAGGCTGTTTCCTTCTGTTGTAATCTCTGGTTGAGATTACCCCGTTTACCAAAGGCGTAACCCTTTATCGTTTCAATACCTTAAAATTTTATTTGACCTAGGTTACCACTATGAACCACTCGCATTTTGGTTGCCAGGGGGTGTTGTCCTCTTTTCTTATGTTCCTTATATGTGCCAAAATACTTCTCCAGAATTGCTGGACCGTTTTACCTACATAATTCAAAGGGCAAGTACATGTAGCAATATACACCACGTTGGAAGAGCTACAGTTAGTAAACTCCCTAATAGTATAGGATGTTTGCATTGAGGCGCTCACAAAGCTGGTTCCTTTTTGAATATGTATACACACAAACAGTCCACACAGGAATAAGTACCCATAGTTTGTGATTGATTTAGCCAAGATGGATTTTTATGAGGACTTAAATGGCTCCTTCAAATTCCTACCCCTACGAATTGTCAAAGCTGGTGTAGCTGGTATTAAATTTTTGATGTCCTTATCCTTCTTTAATACATCCCAGAATCTTTCCATCTCGGGTACCCCATCATCAAATGTACCTATTATTCTCAAATTAGTGTCCGAGTCCTGTACTCGCGGACCAACAGATCAGATGTCTTCAGTCGGCTAGCAAACTGAAAGGTATGTTCCAAGATGTCAGTTAGGTAAATCTCTACCGTTATTTAGAAACTCAGAATCAGTAGTGCAGTTCCTCCTAACCCTTAAAAATTGACCTTTCGGTATCCCTCTTTTTAAAGGGGCTGAATGAAAGCTTCTCTAAGACAAGAGGTTGTTTATGGTGGTACATTTATGATGGAATATCGATACCAATAGGCCTTCTGCTGTTTTATTGATATTGATGTCCCAGAAGGATAGAGAGAAATTATCAATTTCAGATGTGACCCTGAGTTTTAAATTGCTCTTAATTGAGATGTTGTATGAAATTTTTAAATGAAGGGAAGTCACCAGTTCAAAGTAGGAACACATCATCAATGAATCTGAGCCAAGGTGGGATCATATTGGTCCATTGAGCACATTCATCAGAGAAAACAATTTTTTCCTCCCTCCAGCCCAGGTATAAATTAGCGTAAGAGGGAACACAAGGGCTTCCCACCGCAGTACCCCTGAGCTGGTGATAGTACTGACCATTACATAGAAAATAATTGTGGGTTAGGATGAACTTTAGAAGATCCAACATAAACTGTTTGTGCTCTTTATAAAGTGTACCTCTTTGCTTCAGGAGATAACTATTTGCCTCCAAACCCTCCTCATTGGGTATAGAACTATAGAAAGCCTCAATGTCTGAGGCTCGCTAAAATTGTATGCAGCTCCACATAAATATCCTCAATTTGTCACAGGGCATCAGTAGTATTCCTTACAAATGAGGGCAGAGATGTTACAAAAGAACGTAATAGCTTATCAATAGAGATGAGCGAACGTACTCGTCCGAGCTTGATACTCGTTCGAGTATTAGCGTGTTCGAGATGCTCGTTACTCGTAAAGAGTACCACGCGATGTTCAGGTTACTTTAACTTTCCTCTCTGAGACGTTAGCGCGCTTTTCTGGACAATTGAAAGACAGGGAAGGCATTACAACTTCCCCCTGCGACGTTCAAGCCCTATACCACCCCCCTGCAGTGAGTGGCTGGGGAGATCAGGTGTCACCCGAGGATAAAAATCGTCCCCTCCCGCGGCTCGCCTCAGATGCGTTGTGAGATAGCTGAGGGACAGTGGTATCGTGTTGGAGCTGCTGTAGGGAGAGTGTTAGGAGTTAGTGTAGGCTTCAAGAACCCCAACGGTCCTTCTTAGGGCCACATCTAACCGTGTGCAGTAGTGTGGAGGCTGCTTTTAGCAGTGTTGCACATTTTTTTTTTTCGGTATATCGCCCGTGCAGAGCATTGCGCCCTGCAGTAATACTCCAGGGAGAGAATTGTGTAGGCAGGGCCAGAAGACATATATTATAGATTGAATATACGCAGTGGTCCTTTGGAAAAAAATCTTGAAAAAAAATCTATTTGGGCTGCCTGTCACTGTGCTCAGTGTTCTGGGTCTGTGTCTGCTGGGGGTAGTAGTTCTCCAAATAAATACGCAGCCAGCTAAGTGTTACACCAGGCTTGCGCCAAATTATTTCCTGGCTCTGAAATCACCGGTCTGTTGCAGTTAATAACAGTGCAACACTGCAGTTCCGTCACACAGTCTAGGGAGAGAATTGTGTAGGCAGGGCCAGAAGACATATATTATAGATTGAATATACGCAGTGGTCCTTTGGAAAAAAATCTTGAAAAAAAATCTATTTGGGCTGCCTGTCACTCTGCTCAGTGTTCTGTGTCTGTGTCTGCAGTAGTTCTACAGATAAATACGCAGCCAGCTAAGTGTTACAGCAGGCTTGCGCCAAATTATTTCCTGGCTCTGAAATCACCGGTCTGTTGCAGTTAGTAACAGTGCAACACTGCAGTTCCGTCACACAGTCCAGGGCCAGAAGACATATATTATAGATTGAATATACGCAGTGGTCCTTTGGAGAAAAAATATAGGAAATAAATCTATTTGGCCTGCCTGTCACTCTGCTCAGTGTTCTGGGTCTGTGTCTGCTGGGTGTAGTTGTTCTACAGATAAATACGCAGCCAGCTAAGTGTTACAGCAGGCTTGCGCCAAATTATTTCCTGGCGTTCCGTAAGCGAACTCAGCCTCCAACCACAGGCCAATAAGCGGCACATTTAATTACAGTGTTGTGTTTCTGCATTCCTGGTAATACAGCATGCTGAGGGGTAGGGGTAGGCCTAGAGGACGTGGGCGCGGCCGAGGACGCGGAGGCCCTAGTCCGGGTGTGGGCACAGGCCGAGCTCCTGATCCAGGTGTATCGCAGCCGACTGCTGCAGGATTAGGAGAGAGGCACGTTTCTGGCGTCCCCACATTCATAGCACATTTAATGGGTCCACGCGGTAGACCTTTATTAGAAAATGAGCAGTGTGAGCAGGTCCTGTCGTGGATGGCAGAAAGTGCTTCCAGCAACCTATCGTCCACCCAGAGTTCTGCGCCGTCCACTGCTGCAACTCTGAATCCTCTGGCTGCTGCTCCTCCTTCCTCCCAGCCTCCTCACTCCATGAAAATGAGACATTCTGAGGAGCGGGCAGACTCCCAGGAACTGTTCTCGGGCCCCTGCTCAGATTGGGCAGCAGTGGTTCCTCTCCCACCAGAGGAGTTTATCATGACTGATGCCCAACCATTGCAAAGTTCCCGGGGTCCGGGGGATGAGGCTGGGGACTTCCGGCAACTGTCTCAAGACCTTTCAGTGGGTGAGGAGGCCGATGACGATGAGACACAGTTGTCTATCAGTGAGGTAGTAGTAAGGGCATTAAGTCCGAGGGAGGAGCGCACCGAGGATTCTGAGGAAGAGCAGCAGGACAATGAGGTGACTGACCCCACCTGGTTTGCTACGCCTACTGAGGACAGGTCTTCAGAGGGGGAGGCAAGGGCAGCAGCAGGGCAGGTTGGAAGAGGCAGTGCGGTGGCCAGGGGTAGAGGTAGGGCCAGACCGAATAATCCACCAACTGTTTCCCAAAGCGCCCCCTCGCGCCATGCCACCCTGCAGAGGCTGAGGTGCTCAAAGGTCTGACAGTTTTTCACTGAGAGTGCAGACGACCGACGAACAGTGGTGTGCAACCTTTGTCGCGCCAAGATCAGCCGGGGAGCCACCACCACCAGCCTCACCACCACCAGCATGCGCAGACATATGATGGCCAAGCACCCCACAAGGTGGGACGAAGGCCGTTCACAGCCTCCGGTTTGCACCGCTGCCTCTCCCCCTGTGCCCCAACCTGCCACTGAGATCCAACCCCGCTCTGAGGACACAGGCACTACCGTCTCCTGGCCTGCACCCACACCCTCACCTCCGCTGTCCTCGGCCCCATCCAGCAATGTCTGTCAGCGGAGCGTCCAGCCGTCGCTAGCGCAAGTGTTGGAGCGCAAGCGCAAGTACGCCGCCACGCACCCGCACGCTCAAGTGTTAAGCGTGCATGTAGCCAAATTTATCAGCCTGGAGATGCTGCCGTATAGGGTTGTGGAAACGGAGTCCTTCAAAAGTATGATGGCGGCGGCGGCCCCGCGCTACTCAGTTCCCAGTCGCCACTACTTTTCCCGATGTGCCGTCCCAGCCCTGCACGACCACGTTTCCCGCAACATTGTACGCGCCCTCACCAACGCGGTTACTGCCAAGGTCCACTTAACAACGGACACGTGGACAAGCACAGGCGGGCAGGGCCACTATATCTCCCTGACGGCACATTGGGTGAATTTAGTGGAGGCTGGGACAGAGTCAGAGCCTGGGACCGCTCACGTCCTACCCACCCCCAGAATTGCGGGCCCCAGCTCGGTGGTGGTATCTGCGGCGGTGTATGCTTTCTCCACTAAAGCACCTTCCTCCTCCTCCTCCTCCAACGCAACCTCTGTCTCGCAATCAAGATGTGTCAGCAGCAGCAGCACGTCGCCAGCAGTCGGTGTCGCGCGTCGTGGCAGCACAGCGGTGGGCAAGCGTCAGCAGGCCGTGCTGAAACTACTCAGCTTAGGAGATAAGAGGCAAACGGCCCACGAACTGCTGCAGGGTCTGACAGAGCAGACCGACCGCTGGCTTGCGCCGCTGAGCCTCCAACCGGGCATGGTCGTGAGTGACAACGGCCGTAACCTGGTGGCGGCTCTGCAGCTCAGCAGCCTTACGCACGTGCCATGCCTGGCCCACGTCTTTAATTTGGTGGTTCAGCGCTTTCTGAAAAGCTACCCACGCTTGTCAGACCTGCTAGGAAAGGTGCGCCGGCTCTGCGCACATTTCCGCAAGTCCCACACGGACGCTGCCACCCTGCGCACCCTGCAACATCGGTTTAATCTGCCAGTGCACCGACTGCTGTGCGACGTGCCCACACGGTGGAACTCTACGCTCCACATGTTGGCCAGGCTCTATGAGCAGCATAGAGCTATAGTGGAATACCAACTCCAACATGGGCGGCGCAGTGGGAGTCAGCCTCCTCAATTATTTTCAGAAGAGTGGGCCTGGTTGGCAGACATCTGCCAGGTCCTTCGAAACTTTGAGGAGTCTACCCAGGTGATGAGCGGCAATGCTGCAATCATTAGCGTCACCATTCCTCTGCTATGCCTCTTGAGAAGTTCCCTGCAAAGCATAAAGACAGACGCTTTGCACTCGGAAACAGAGCCGGGGGAAGACAGTATGTCGCTGGATAGTCAGAGCACCCTCCTGTCTATATCTCAGCGCGGTGAGGAGGAGGAGGAGGAAGATGAGGAGGAGGGGGAAGACACAGCTTGGCCCACTGGTGAGGGTACACATGCTGCTGGCCTGTCATCCTTTCAGTGTGTATGGCCTGAGGAGGAGGAGGAGGAGGAGGAGGAGGAGGATCCTGAAAGTGATCTTTCTAGTGAGGGCAGCCATGTTTTGCGTACAGGTACCCTGGCACACATGGCTGACTTCATGTTAGGATGCCTTTCTCGTGACCCTCGCGTTTCACGCATTCTGGCCACTATGGATTACTTCGTGTACACACTGCTCGACCCACGGTATAAGGAGAACCTTTCCACTCTCATACCCGAAGAGGAAAGGGGTTCGAGAGTGTTGCTATAGCACAGGACCCTGGCGGACAAACTGATGGTAAAATTCCCATACGATAGCGCTAGTGGCCGAAGGCGCAGTTCCGAGGGCCAGGTAGCAGGGGTGGCGCGGAGATCAGGCAGCATGTACAGCACAGGCAGGCCAACACTCTTTAAGGCCCTTGACAGCTTTATGGCTCCCCAGCAAGACTGTGTCACCGCTCCCCAGACACGGCTGAGTCGGCGGGAGCACTGTAAAAGGATGGTGAGGGAGTACGTAGCCGATCGCACGACCGTCCTCCGTGACGCCTCTGCCCCCTACAACTACTGGGTGTCGAAGCTGGACACGTGGCCTGAACTCGCGCTGTATGCCCTGGAGGTGCTTGCTTGTCCTGCGGCTAGCGTCTTGTCAGAGAGGGTGTTTAGTGCGGCTGGGGGAATCATCACGGATAAGCGTACCTGCCTGTCAACCGACAGTGCCGACAGGCTAACACTGATCAAGATGAACCAAAGCCTGGATTTCCCCAGACTTCTCTTCTCCACCAGCGGACAGCAGCGATACCTAAGCAATACGTATTATGCACCCGCGGATGGAAGCATCGTTCTGTATCCCCATCAAAAACGGGGACCTTTTCGCTTCATCAATCTGTGTATAATATTCCTCCTCCTCCTGCTCCTCCTTCTGAAACCTCACATAATCACGCCGAACAGGCAATTTTTCTTAGGCCCACAAGGCTCAGTCATATAATTTTTCTAAACAATTTTTATACGTTTCAATGCTCATTAAAGCTAGAGATGAGCGAACGTACTCGTCCGAGCTTGATGCTCGGGCGAATATTAGGGTGTTCGGGATGTTCGTTATTCGTAACGAACACCACACGATGTTCGGATGTTCGGGTTACTTTAACTTTCTTCCCTGAGAAATCTTTTCTATATGCGCTCAATGGGGCCGGCGGCAGCAGCGCCAACCCCATTGAGAACATATAGAAGACAAATCCTTCTTCTCTGCCACAGCTGTAACAGCTGTGACAGAGAAGAACGATGTTTGCCCATTGAATTCAATGGAACCGGCAATACAGCCGACTCCACTAAATGCAATGGGCTGCCGGCGATCGCGGGATGAATTGTCGGAAAGGGGTTAAATATATAAGCCCTTCCCTGCAATTCATCCAGAAATGTGTAAAAATAAAAAATATATATATACTCACCTGGTGCCGGCAGACGGAGTTCAGCGCGGCAGGCTGCAGTTCTCCTGAACTGCTCTGAACAGCTGTGAGTAGTATTCAGCAGCCGGGGATTTAAAATCCCCGCCTGCTGAATAAGATGCCTCTGAATGGTCACAGCCTGACCAATCAGAGGCCAGCCCTCACTCACACCCATTCATGAATTCATGAATGGGTGAGTGAGGGCTGCCTCTGATTGGCTCAGGGGCAGGAGAGCTGCCTGATTGTGAGTGAGGCTGGCCTCTGATTGGTCAGGCTGTGACCAATCAGAGGCATCTTATTCAGCAGGCGGGGATTTTAAATCCCCGGCTGCTGAATACTACTCACAGCTGTTCAGAGCAGTTCAGGAGAACTGCAGCCTGCCGCGCTGAACTCCGTCTGCCGGCACCAGGTGAGTATATATATATTTTTTATTTTTACACATTTCTGGATGAATTGCAGGGAAGGAGGAGAACGATCGTTATGCTGACAGTGCGGGGGGGGGGGGGGGTCTCACTCTTGCCGCTATTGTGGCTTAATAGTGGGACCTGTGAACTTGAGATGCAGCCCAACATGTAGCCCCTCGCCTGCCCTATCCGTTGCTGTGTCGTTCCCATCATTTTCTTGAATTGCCAAGATTTTCACACATGAAAACCTTAGTGAGCATCGGCGAAATACAAAAATGTTCCGGTCGCCCATTGACTTCAATGGGGTTCGTTATTCGAAACGAACACCCGAACATCGCGGGAAGTTCGTTTCGAATAACGCGAACCCGTTTTGGTGTTCGCTCATCTTTAATTAAAGCGTTGAAACTTTCACCTCAACCAATTTTTATTTTAACTGGGCTGCTTCTTGGCCTAGTTACCAATTAAGCCACATTAACCAAAGCGATTAATGGGTTTCACCTGCCCTCTTGGTTGGCCATGGCCAATTTTTCTGATGTACATTAGTACTGTTGATACAGCAATTTTTGGGGGCCCTCGCCTACAGTGTAATCAAATTAATTTTTAGCCCACCTGCATTACAGCTGACGTTACATCCGCTGTGTTGGGCAATGCAATGGGATATTTTTATGTACCGCCGGTGGGTTTCAGGGAGCCACCCATGCTGTGGGTCCACAGGGAGTTGTAAATGCATCTGTGTCCACTTCTAAAGAACCCCGGTCTGACTGGGGCATGCAGTGTGGGCCGAAGCCCACCTGCATTTCATCTGACGTTAGCTCTGCTGTCCAGGGCACTGCAATGGGATACATTTATGTACAGCGGGTGGGTTCCAGGGAGCCACCCATGCTGTGGGTCCACAGGGAGTTGTAAATGCATCTGTGTCCACTTCTAAAGAACCCCAGTCTGACTGGGGCATGCAGTGTGGGCCGAAGCCCACCTGCATTTCATCTGACGTTAGCTCTGCTGTCCAGGGCAATGCAATGGGATACATTTATGTACAGCGGGTGGGTTCCAGGGAGCCACCCATGCTGTGGGTCCACAGGGAGTTGTAAATGCATCTGTGTCCACTTCTAAAGAACCCCAGTCTGACTGGGGCATGCAGTGTGGGCCGAAGCCCACCTGCATTTAATCTGACGTTAGCTCTGCTGTCCAGGGCACTGCAATGGGATACATTTATGTACAGCGGGTGGGTTCCAGGGAGCCACCCATGCTGTGGGTGCACACGGAATTCCCATTGCGGAGTTGTACCTGCCTGTGACTATTTATAAAAAAACGCGGTCTGACTGGGGCATGCAGACACCTTGACAGAATGAATAGTTTGTGGCACATAGGTTCCCCATTGCTATGCCCACGTGTGCAGCTCCAGATGGAGGTGGCACAGGATTGGATTTCTCATTGCTTCTGTACAGCATTGTGGACTACCGCCCCGCCCCTTTTAAAGAGGGTCGCTGCCTTGCCGTGCCAACCCTCTGCAGTGTGTGCCTGCAGTTCCTCTGGCAGACGCACTTATAAATAGACATGAGTGTGGCGTGGCATGAGGGCAGCTGAAGGCTGCGCAGGGACAGTTTGGTGTGCGCTGTGGACACTGGGTCGTGCAGGGGGGGGTTGGTCAGCATGTAACCCAGGAGAAGTGGCAGCGGAGTGTCATGCAGGCAGTGATTGTGCTTTGTTGGAGGTAGTGTGGTGCTTAGCTAAGGTATGCCATGCTAATGAGGGCTTTTCAGAAGTAAAAGTTGTTGGGGGGGGGGCCCACTCTTGCCACTATTGTGGCTTAATAGTGGAACCTGTGAACTTGAGATGCAGCCCAACATGTAGCCCCTCGCCTGCCCTATCCGTTGCTGTGTCGTTCCCATCACTTTCTTGAATTGCCCCGATTTTCACAAATGAAAACCTTAGCGAGCATCGGCGATATACAAAAATGCTCGGGTCGCCCATTGACTTCAATGGGGTTTGTTACTCGAAACGAACCCTCGAGCATCGCAAAAAGTTCGTCTCGAGTAACAAGCACCCGAGCATTTTGGTGCTCGCTCATCACTACTTATCAACATAAATGCTAATGTTCTGTGATAGATTGTCCACACCGGAGTCAATTGGTCTACATTTCAATCCTGTATTGTAGTAGTGTCACAGCACATGAAACTCATCATTGCTATCTTTGTTGTTTGTACAGTTAGAGCCGTGGATTTCTCCATTATTTTTTGGATAGTTATTGGGAACATTGCCGCCTTCATTCTCATTAATGTGGCGTCCTATTTCTTCTTCCCAGCACTGGACACATTAGTTGGAAGCTCTTGGTGGGGGGATTTAAAAGAACAAGAGGGAGCTCCATAACAAGAAAATAAGTCATATCTAGAACATTTTATTTTAATTATTCCTATTGAAAAATTATGTATTGTATGATGTAGTAAAAGACTATAATATTAAGTGGTGGGACATCCCCTGTAATCCTGTATTGTATTAGTGTCATACCTGATGAAACTCATCATTGCCATCTTTGCAGATTGTACAGTAAGAGCCGTGAATTACACCATCATTATTGGGATAGTTATCGGGAACATCGCCGCCTTCATTCTCATTAATGTGGCCTCCTATTTCTGTCTGAACAGACACATGGAGAAAAGACAATTAGGTAAGGAAGGACAATATTTGGCTGCACTGAGCACAAAGCTCTATGGTTTTCGATCCATATAAAATGTTGAACAGCTTTTTAAACATTTTGCTAGATGATTATATATAAAGCGGCCATGGACGAGAAAAATGTGTAAAGATAGTTATAGATGTACTAGTAGAAAGCCCGTACAAGGATGGCGACTGCAATATATATTATATATATATATACCCTGTTTCCCCGAAAATAACAGGCGTCTTATATTAATTTTTGCTCCCAAATATGCGCTACGTCTTATTTTCAGGGGGTGTCTTATTTCGCTGCGGCAAATCCGTCTGTGGCCGCTAATCCCTTAATTGGCCAACTTTGTGGACGAAATTTCTCAGAAATCTCGTCCACATGGGACAACGAATCTGTCACGGCAAAGCTGGGAGAAGCCGGTGTTGTGGTGCGGATTCACGGGCCACAGAAACGGAAAAACGTGCAGCCAGGTCGCTTCAAAACAAGCAGCTGAGTGCCGTGGGTTTTGAAGCAGCGCTTTCCCGGCAGAAATCTCGCTTTTTATCGCTGTGGCCCAACTGCGAGATTTCCGCTGGAAATACGCTCTGTGAGAACCCAGCCTTAAGAATCACACACAGGTTGCCTGACTCACACACAGAGCCATAAAAAAATAAGGGCTGTAAAGTAACGTACCTGTCTGCAGACAGAAGTTCCTGTACCACTTGTAAGCAGGGATGGTATTGCAGCTTCCGGCCACCAGGGGGAGCTCATCCCAGCAGACATGTACAGCAGGAACTGAACGTACAGTATGGACTTTTCCAGCCAGCAAGGGGAGCTCACAGCAGCACACTCGTACAGCACAGCAGGGACAGGATAACAGCAGACTGTCTGCAGATCTACCTATACATCTGGAGGTAGGAGACAACGAGGATGGCAGCAGGGGACAGGCCTCTTGACTTGCCTGCACACTTTACTATGACTTACTATCAGGGGGTGCCTTATATTTGGGACTTCTGCAAATTTCAGGGGGTGTCTTATTTCAGGGGGTGCCTTATTTTCGGGGAAACACGGTGTGTATATATATATATATATATATATATATATATATATATATATATATCGATGCTCAGGAGCAACTTGCCTCAGCTTTGCAGCTCTCTGTTCTTCACTTCTGTTGGTTCTTCGTTGCCTCATTCTCCCTGCTTGTGCAGATCAGTGCTCCTACTATTATATATTAAAGAATGTACTATGATTTCACAGAACTTAAAGGGGTTGTCCCACTTCTAGCTGTTTTGCTGCAGGAAGCAGACAGCTCATTGCACAGTGACTCAGGTTGGTACTGCAGGCTGAGTCCCATTCACTTCAATAGAACTCAGTCTGCAGTACCAACTCGGGCCACTGAGCAATGTACACAGCTGTCTGCTTCATGCAGCAAAACAGCTAAAAGTGGAAAAACCCCTTTAGGTTAGGAATATGTTAAATCACGACTCTGCCACTTCATTAAACTATCATTGTAGAATCTCACTAGATGATTGATGAAAAAGTGAATAATTTTTTTATGTAGACTTGTGTGTTTGATTGAGAGAGGCAGCTTTGTGCCGCTTGGGCAAATGTGGTTGTTGTAAGGCATGATGTTTATTGTACAGGATGGACCACACAATGCATATAAAAGCTGTATAAAATAAGATCTTTGTTGCCCATAGCAACCAATCACAGAGCAGCTTTCTTGTTACCTCAGCATGAGGTATAGAGTGTAGTTACATAATGCATCCACATGAGGGAAGAGTTGTTTTTATAACAAACTCACCACATCAAGTTAAGATTTACCTTTTAAGCTGCTTTACAAAAAGTAAATGTAGGAGTGATTGCTAGGAGGAGGGGAAAATATATTCTCTCTCTCTCTCTCTCTCTGGCCGCCTGACGACGGGTGGGTCGGATCCAGCGGCGAGGATTCTCGCCGCGGGACCCGACCGGAGCGCCTGCAGAGAGAGGCGCACTTACCCGCGCCCGCGGCTCCGGCTGCCGGGTGAGTGACGTTTCTGTGCGGGGCTCGCAGAGAAATAGGACATGCCTCGGTTTGTTTGCCGCGTGACATTTTGCGCGGCCAAACCGCGGCCGTCTGCATAGGAGTGCGTATTGTAACGCACTGCTATGCAGGCTTTCAGTGGCGGAAATCCCGCCGCGGGATTTCCGCCCGTGTGCAGGCAGCCTCTCTCTCTCTCTCAATATATACATATAAATATAGGTAATGTCCTTCAGTCAGTAACTTGTAACTAAGTCAGCATGAATGTATTAAGTGTATACTTTTTTAATGGATAAAAGTGAATTCCTTTCCAGACTGTTCCTGTTCCTCCCCTTCCTGGCAGTTGCTCCTCCTCTCCATAGTCTTCCCTTAGCTCCACCTCTTCCTCCTCTCTGGCCCTGCCCATGCTCCCAATTCTTCTTTCCCCTTCTGAAAAGGGTTGAGTATAAGCCATGGGAATTTATTGTTATAAAATCCAGCTGCTGCAGAAACTCTTTCTATAGAGGCTGCCTGACAATCAATAAGTGTGGCACACAACACGCACAATGCCGATCAATCTCAATATTCTGCATAATAAGATAAAATATAATTCATGGCTGTTAGCAAAAATATATAATGTGCCCAGAGCCTAAATACTCCCCTTTCAGCTCTAGACACAAAGGAAACAGAAAGTATCTTGTTTCTCGAACTCAGATTTTCCTGAAAAAGACTCTAGTATAAATAAGGACTCAACGTGTTTCTTTGTTGATGCAGTGAAACGTCATCAGGAGTCGTTTAAATAACCTGTTACTTAGTAAATACAGTAGATCGTAAAAAACAAATAAATGAACAATTCACAGCGGATCCATTAGGGTTCAGTTCGTTGTATGTTGTTTGTCAGGGAAGTCAGCCGATGTACTGGAAACCACGAGGTAAGTACGGTAATCAGACACCTCCTGGAGGCTCACATGGGGCCACCTTGGAAATATTAACGCACAGAAAGTGCTTGTATGGTGTCAGAAAAGAGTAATGTAACAGATCTGTTAGTCCTCAACTAAGGTCATAGATTAAGGTTTAGTAGCCTTTATGCCTTGCAGTGTGAACACACACCATTCACACAGTCAGATGACCAAAAAGGTCCTCTTGATGTACAGCACCAATATGGTGGCCGACAGCAAAATTGGACCTAAAGAAAAACAGCTACAAAAGACTATCAGCTTATACCTCGGCCTATGGCGGGATCCATACGGGCTAGGAAATCTCGCTAGAAAATCATTGCTACAAAATGCATGTATGTGAAGCCCGTGGTTTCCAACAGGTTCTTTCACATGAGAGATGGTTTGTAGCCTGAAAGAATCCATTGGAAACCACGGACTTCACAGACATGGGTATTGTAGCGATGATTTTGTATCAAGATTTTGTAGCCCGTGTGGCTAACTCCCTTTAGCCATACAGCCCTAGTGATAGATTAACAGCATATTAGCGAGGTACTGACTAAACTGAACCCATCTTGTAACAGAGGTCACAGCTTCAAAATGAAAGAAAAAGAGCTACAGCAGAGATAGATGCCAAACAACCATTATGGTTGACTCATAGGCCAGAATCCCAAATACGCACGCAAAAAAAACCCACAGCCAGGGTCCTGTTCATTGAAATGGCTAATTAGCCTGATTAGTTTCATACCTGCAGGAAAATAGAACATGCTGTGTATTTTTTAGTACAATGGAAATGGTAGTAAATATAAGTTGGTGGTAAATACTCATCTAACAATACTGTATGGACATACAACTGACTAAAAAATATACCGTATATACTCGAGTATTAGCCGACCCGAGTATAAGCAGAGTCAACAAGTTTTACCACAAAAAAAACGAGAAAACCATTATATACTGGGTAAAAAAAACAAACCTCCATACTCACCTCCCAGCTTACGTCTATGTCTGTGCGGCAAGCTGCTTGAATTCTCCCCGGTGCCATCCCCACCATCCACTCTGCTCGGCTCTGTGAGCGCTGTGTAAGTAAGCACTGTGATTGGATTGAGCACCAGCCAATCACAGCCGGGCCTCGATCCAATCACAGCCAGTCGGTGAATGTCATTCATTGATTGGCTCTGAATGATTGAGCGCCGGCTGTGATTGGCTGGCGCTCGATCCAATCACAATGTTGATGGCAGGGGATGACAGAGCAGAGAGGACGCTGGGGAATGACAGCGGGTAGAATTCAAGCAGCTTGCCGCAGCGCCCCCGGGAACACAGGAATTCAAGCAGCTTACTGCACCACCGCCGGGAACACAGACGCCGGTTGGGAGGTGAGTATAAAGTTTTCTTTTTTTTTTTTTAAACTCTTACCTGACTCGAATATAAGCAGAGGGCGGCTTTTCAGCACAGAAAAATGTACTGAAAAACTAGGCTTATACTCGAGTATATATGGAACTTTCTTTTCTAGGAAATGGAACTCCTGACTCCAAGACAAAAGATAAGGAATCCACATATCAGGTACGAGCTGCTCAAAGGAAAATATTAATAGGAATCTATTAATTTCTTCCCTTCTCATTGGAACGTGAAACCTCATCTTCTTGTATAGAAAGTATTCCTTAATATACAGATGTGGCCTTCCTTAAAGGGGTTCTGACATAAAAAAAAATTTACTTACCTTGCCTGGCCAGGACCGATCGTTAGGCATGTCCCCTCCATCCGGCATCTTCTTCTGTAGCTTCTAGAAGCAGAGCAGGAGCAGTCAAAATGACCGGTTCCTGCTCTGCTTCATCCATCAGCCTCTTCCAAGGTGAACGGACAGGCGCCACGTCACAAGCAGTGCTTGCTGTGGGCGGCCCGTCCGTCCTGGCTGAACTTCCGAGATTCTGTGCGTACGCAGTGGAGATGTGGCCCGTCCTGACTCCTGTCAGAGGGCACCTCTCCACTGCGCATGCGCACAATCCTGGAGGGGGGTGGACCGTCCTTGGCTCGTCGGAGGAAGAAGACTGCCTGCTGGGAGATGACCCCTGATGACCACAACAACAGAACACAAGGTAAGTATTATGTTTTTATGCTTTAACAGCCAGAAATCGTGGGTTCCCTGTGTCCATTAGGCAGACCAGGGAACAATGGCTGTTAAAAGCATGAAAACATTATTCGTGTCAGAACCCCTTTAAGGCGACCCTCTGGTCCTGGACAAACAAAGATGGCCGACAGGGCCTGACCTATGAAACTGAGATCTGAGGGATATGCTGTCCCTAAGTGCAAGTTCACATGGCAGAAACCGCAGTTTTCTTATGCAAAAGCAATAGAATTTTCTAATGTTAAAAATGCATCGCATCACACTAAAATCACGAGTTTGTGCATTGCGATGCGATAAAAAAGAGGCTCCATATGGAAACATGGGCTAGAAAAAGAAAATTAAAAAAAATCACAAAGCGCAGAAAGATAGGACACACGGCGATTTTCAAATCTCGCAACATCACATTAGTCAAAACATCACAAATGAGAATTGAGCCATTGAAAATCATTGGTTACATAATTCTGCGATTTCACTCTCTCGCAACGCACGGAAATTGCCCAATTTTATCCCAAATATGAAGGTGCCCTAACTTGTCTCTAAACCCCATATATCCTGAGCTGTATGGCACTGAATGTTAGATAAATGTAGTGAATGGAGGTGCGATGCAGGTTTAGGATGGTGCAGCAGCTGACAGACGGAGGCTAGAATTTTATAATAAAATATAACTTTACTGAACTAAACCTGGTAGGCTGGGGTCACACGGGGCGAAATTACAGCAGAATTTCCATGCAGACTTTCTGCACGGAAATTTTGCCTGCAATTTTAATCCTGTGATAAAGCAGCAAAGTTGACGAGATTTGCAAAACTGATCCACTGCCACCAAGCCGCACTAAATTGACATGCCGCGTGAAAATCAAAGCCGCGGCATGCCAATTGTATCGCTTTTTTTCGCTGTGGCCATCTCTCCTGTCTAAGGGCACCTACCTACTTGCGTTTTTTTAACACTGTGATATCGCTGCGTTTTTTAATGCGGATGTCAATGGGAATTTCTAATGTTAAAAACGCATCGCAAGTTTGTGCTTTGCGATTTTTGTGTGATGCGTTTTTACCATTAGAAAGTCCCATTGACAATTGCGTAAAAAAAATGCAGCAATTATGCAACGTTAAAAAACACA